>NC_139352.1:9671763-10351763 GCF_055883805.1 Amblyomma maculatum
GTGGCGATGTCTTGCGTTGCATGCATATATTTTCATATGCCTTCTCCCCCATCGTCATCCATCATGATCCTTTTTCTTCTTCCCTTCCCCATTGTATAGTAGCAGGCCAGAGTTTAATCATTCCGGCCAACCTCTCAGCCTTTATTTTCAATCCATCCATCTATCTATCTATCTTGCGTTGCTGGCACTCGCGGCAAACTCTAACATATCCATGAGCCTGGCAGCAAGTTTGGCCCCTTAGTACGCCTGGAACACTCTGGTGAGTGCGTGCAAGGCCAAGGTGTCCAGCGGTGGGCTCATCATGGCAACCAAGATACTTTGTTGGGCGAGTTGGTACTTATTCACTATTAATATAAACAGCGCGAACACGAAGACAAGGGACAAGAAACAAGAAAGCCAGAGTACATGCGCTGACTCACAACTAAGCCTAAACCGTTTACTCCAAGGCCCAGAAAAACAAACATGAAGAAAACGAAACAGTCGCGTGAAACAACCCCTGGGTTCACCTGCTGCATAAAAAATTACTTTAAAAAATCACTTAAAAAAGACACCTCTTTGCTTGAAAGAGCAAGAGAAGTCTTGCTGACACACTTATTGTCCGTTGAAATAAACATGAAGAAAACGAAACAGTCGCGTGAAACAACCCCTGGGTTCACCTGCTGGATAAAAAATTACTTTAAAAAATCACTTAATAAAGACACCTCTTTGCTTGAAAGAGCAAGAGACGTCTTGCTGACACACTTATTGTCCGTTGAAATAGTGTGTCAGCAAGACTTCTCTTGCTCTTTCAAGCAAAGAGGTGTCTTTTTTAAGTGATTTTTTAAATTATTTTTTTTTATGCAGCAGGTGAACCCAGGGGTTGTTTCACGCGACTGTTTCGTTTTCTTCATGTTTGTTTTTCTGGGCCTTGGAGTAAACGGCTTAGGCTTAGTTGTGAGTCAGCGCATGTACTGTGGCTTTCTTGTTTCTTGTCCCTTGTCTTCGTGTTCGCGCTGTTTATATTAAAAATTCATCATGGCAAGCATGAAGGATCTCGTTACTGATATATGCAGGGATCTAACCGTTGGGGAGCCGAGCCGCAAGGAACATCACTAGTGCCGGGTGGCTTGGGGTAACAGATACGAACGAGCGGCTAACGAGCGTGGTAAGGCTTCATTAGTGCGACGTGTAACACTTCGGATGTCGGCAGTCGAGAGGAAGGAACAGTTCCCTGGGGAAAAACTTCATAGTTAACTTCGCTGAGTTAGCGGACCACCTCATACGGGCCAAAGTATCGAAGATGCAGCTTTTCAGACCGCCCTCTCATACGGATTGGGCTCCACACCCAAACTTGTTCGTAACAGGCTCGTAACTCGCATTTCTGTACGTAGGTTATACCGATGAGCGTCGTTTTCTTGCTGGTGCCGGATACGCTGTCGAGCAATCTGGCGGGCGACCTCGGCATTGAGAATGAATTAATCAACACCCATGACTCTGGAGTTAACTCTATCAAGAAGCAGCATTGCGTCCAGCATAGTCATGGCTTCGCGGCCGTGGAGTAAACGAAACGGAGTGAAGCGTGTCTTTTCTTGCGGTGCAGTATTATACGCGAAGGTGACATAGGGAAGAATTGCGTCCCAGTTGCGATGGTCGTCGTCTACATACATTTAAATCTTGTCGGTGATCATCTTTATTAAGCCTTTCGGTGAGTACATTTGTTTGCGGGCGATAAGCGGTTGTTCTCTGGCAACGTGTGCCAATGAGTCGCATAACCTCCTATGTGAGCGCCGAGGTGAAAGCCATTTTCCTGTCAGGTATAACGACTGCAGGTGCATCGTGACTAAGTAAAATGGTCTGCATAAAAAAGGCCGCGATTTCAGCACCGGCTTCATGGGGACGAGCTTTCGTTTCACAGTATCTGCTGAGATGACGCAGAAGCATGGGAGACCGCGCTTCATAGCGAAGGCCCGGCGACACAGGCCAACATTGTCCGTCTGGCAACCAAAGCGGCGAACCGCTTTGTCTACTAGCCCCTGCCTCTTGGGATGACATGGGGTTTTCTGGACGGCTGCGAGCGGTGCCGGAGCTCCTGTGTCGCCTATTCCCGACCATAAAAGTTTTCACCACCACCAGTCCGTAGCGATCACAATGTACCGGTTACCGAGCGAGGATTCCGGAAACGGGCCAAGTAAATCCACACTGACTTTTGGAATGGGACTTGTGGTGGATCAATAGGGTATAGTAGTCCGGGTGGCTTAGTCGGTGGCGTCTTTCGACATTGGCACTCCCAGCAAGTTTTGACGTAGCGCTTAGGCCAGTAATACTTTTGGCGTATGCGTGCCAACGTTTGGGAAAACCCCAGGGGACCAGAAGAAGGGTCGTCGTGGGTCACCTGCAGGACTTCGCCGCGAAAGGCCTTAGGTAGGACAAGGTGCTAAACAGCTTCCATTGACCCGTAGGTCTTGCAGAGGATGCTGTCTCGTAATCAGAACAATGACAATCCATGCGAGAAAATTCGTGGCAGAGTAGGGTTATTTTTTTTTCTAGGTACTCAATTAGTAGCCGTAGTTCAAGGTCGTCTCTTTTTTTCTTGAGCCAAAATGTCCGTCAAAATAGTGCCAAGAAAAAGAGAATCGTCTTCGAACTCAGTGCTGTTATGCTGAAGAAGCGCGCGGGACAAACAGTCTGCATCGCTGTGCTTCTTGCCTGATTTATGGATGATGATCACATCAAATTCTTGAAGTCGAAGGCTCCAGCATATTAGCCGCCCTGAGGGATCACTGAGGCTCGCAAATCAATAGAGTGAGTGGTGATCGGGAAATGCCGGCCATACAAGTAGGGGCGAAATTTTGTCACTGCCCACACAATAGCTAGACACTCATCTTCGGTAATGTAGTAGTTCAACTCAGACCGGGATAACGTGCGGCTTGCGTATGAATTAGGCGTTCAACTCCATCCTGCCATTGTACAAGGACCGCTCCATGGCCGGCGTTACTTGCGTCTGTGTGCAGTTCTGTGTCGGCTTCCTCGTCGAAGTGGCCAAGTATAGGCGCCCTTCGTAGATGAGTTCGTGGTTCATCGAAGGCTGTTATTGCTCTTGGCCCCAGCAGAACGGTTCGTTGTCTTTTGTGAGGCGAGTTAGGGGCTCAGTTATCCTCGAGTTTTTCACAGAACGCCGATAGTAGGCACAAATACCTAGAAGACGACGTACTTATGCTTCGCTTGTCGGTTGGAATGGGGAAAGCAGCAACGGCGGCTGTCTTGTCGGGGTCTTGGCTAACGCCCTTGGCAGTCACAATGTGGCGCAGAAACGTCAGCTCTTGTAAAGCGAAATGACCCTTTTCAGGCTTAAGGTACAGACCGGTAGAGCGCATGGCTTCGAAAACGGCGCGCAGACGCCTCAGGTGCTCTTAGAAAGTATCGGAGAAAATGACGTCATCCAGGTACACCAGGCAAGACTGCTATTTCAGGTCAGACAACACTGTGTCCATCATCCGGCGGAAGGTCACACGAGCCGAACATAGGCCGAAAGGGAGCACCCTGAACTCGTACAAACCGTCCGGGGTAATAAAAGTGCTCTTCTCTCCATCGTGTTCTTCCCCCTCTATCTGCCAATAAGCACTACGTAAATAGATCGATGAGAATAATTTGGCATGGCGCAGACAGTCTAGGAAGTCATCAGTGCGCGGTAGAGAATAAACGTCTTTTTGGTAACTTTGTTCAAACACCGGTAATTACCGCAGATCGGTAGGGTCCCATCTTTCTTCGCCACTATAACAACAGCCGACGCCCATGGGCTCGTCGACGGCTGGATCACATTGTCCTGGAGCATTTCCTGAACTTGCCGTCGAAATCCTTCCCGCTCCTTTTGAGAGACCCGATACGGCGACTGACATAATGGCCTCTGGCTTTTGTCGACTATAATTCGATGTTTTTTAAGCGGTGTCTGTCTAACCCTAAAGGTCGATGCAAATCAGTCCCGGAAAGAGTCGGTAATGATTTCTAGGCAGGTTTTTTGGTTCAGCGGCAGGTCCGGGCTGACGTCAGTTTCAAGCGGAGTAGTCGACGTTTTTAATGAGTTTGTGATTTCAGACAACGCGTACTGTTCTTCAAGATACGCAATTGTTGTGTTGCTCGCTAAACATTGCGGTTCACAACCGAAATTCATAACCAAAATTTTGGTTCGCCTGTCTTTTAGTTCAATAAGTCCTCGAGCTTAACAGACGTTTCTTGAAGACATAGCGCAAAAAAGAGACGGGGACAACACAGAAGTAGACAGGACAGGACAGAAGTAGCGCCTGTCCTGTCTACATCTGTGTTGTCCCCGTCTCTTTTTTGCGCTATGTCTTCAAGAAACTGCTACCAACTAGCCCAAACCAAACATCTGTTGCATTAACAGACGTGCCGACACTGAAGCTGCGAAATGTTGGCTTCGGCGGTGCCACGAGTTCCGGTGCTGCTATCGCACTCTATAGTCACAAACATGCTGGCTCTCGAGGGTATAAATACATGATCGTTACAGACTCCCAGTTTCGGCGCGTGTTGCTTGGGTTCAGCGTCAAGAGTGTGATGGGCGGCAAACGACACGATTAGTTCCTTGAAGTCGATCACAGCACCATACTCCAATAGGAAATCCAAACCGAGTATCAGATCTTTGGAGCACTCGGAGAGTACAGTGGAGCAGCCGGGGAAAGTTACGTCGCAGATCTGTATTCGCAAGGTAGAGAAACCAATCGTTGTCACCACATGGCCGCCAGCTGTTCGGATCTGCGGCCCAGTAGAAGGCGTTAAAATCTTTCTGAGAGTCGTGGCTAGTCGTCTGCTCATTACCGAAAAAATTAGCACCGGTGTCCACGAGTGCATTCACGCTACAGTTGTCGGCTGTTACTGTAGTTTCGGCGGAAACTAATTTTCGCAGCTCGTCGTTAAGCTCGTCTGGTCGAGTACGTCGCCGTCGGTCGATACGTCACGGTAAATAATCTGGTGGAGACTCTTGAATCTGTACAGTTGCGGCGGCCCTACTGCCGGAGGGCGCCGTGTTTAGTTTTCCCGCCGTGGGGACGTGCCTCTGAAATGGCCAGAGGTCGACGGGCGGTTGGGAGAAGAAAGTCTTATTGGAGATGGAGATCGCGAGCGGAGTCGTTGCGCGGTCGGAGCCTCTGCGTTAGCGGCCAGGTACTGCTCAATCTCTTGCGGTCGCTCACCGTAGCGCGGTCGAGGTGCGTCGAGCAAAAAATCCCCGAGGCTCATCTGGCGGTTGAGGAAGTTGCACAGAACGTGGGCGGGCTCCCTGCACTAGTAGTACAATGACCAGTTGTTTCGCGTTCGCCACACGTGCACTTTACGAATGGCGGGCCTGAATTCCTGCTGCGGGACTGGCACAGCTGGGACTTGGTACTGCACAGGAGATAGAGTAGTAATAGGAGGAAAGGCTTGTGGCACTAACACTGGTTTTCATAGTGCGTCGCTGTAAGTCATTATGTTGGGCTGCTGTTGCGGGGTTACTGGAGGTTGCTGCACAACTCGCTTCATTTCATCCTGTACCACGTCCGCTACTGCAGCGATGTTTGCCTGTGGACCTTCGAAGCGTAGTTTCTGGAGCTCCTCACGCACAATGTTCCACCTCGAAGTTCCTCAGCGGGCAGCGACGTAGGCGGGCAGTGATGGGCTGTTGCTACAATAGCAAGTCGGCCATACTGCGCGCCTCGCTCTTGCAACGAGCACTTCATATCCGCTACCTCTTATGTAAATTCCACCACAGTTGTCGGAGGGTTGCGGACAAGTTCGGCAAACAACTGCTCCTTTAAAACCCGCATTAGGTGGCGCACCTTTTTGGCCTCGGGCATAGCTTTATCAGCCCGATTGAAGAGTCGCGTCATATCTTCAATAAAGATAGCAACACTTTCGTTTGGCTGCTGCTATATTGAGCACAGGCCGAGTTCGGCTTTCTCTTTCCTTTCGTCAGTACAAAGTGTCGCACACAACTCTTGGCAGAAAGCTTCCCAGATGGTAAAAGAAGCTTCGTAATTCTTGCACTAGATTTTGGCCGAATCCAGCAGTGAAGAGTAGATGTTTTGCAGCTTGCGCTTACCGTCCCACTGGTTGAAGCCCGCCACACGATCGAAACTGGCCAACCAGTCTTCAACGTACTCGAACCTATCACCGTGAAATGAAGGTGGTGACAAGAGGTGTGTGGAGGACAAATTGCGGTACCGCTCCAGTCTGCTGAGGAGTATGGCTGCTCGAAATAGAAGTCGTGGCTCTTGGAGGTGTTCTCAGGCAGCTAAACTCGGGCTGTAGGCCTCGTAGGTGACGACTCGCCTTGTGTCAATTAAGTGAAAGTCTGTGCTAAAAAGAATTCTCAAGGCTTTCTTGTTAGATCAGGCGTCGAATTCGCATAGGTGATCCGTAGCGGCGGCCATTGTTACGTTTGTGGTTTGCGCGCCCCTGGGTAGCGTTGGCCTGGCGGCTCCGTGGACGGCAGACGGCATCAAAGGTGCCAGCAAAGACGAGGCGTCTTTTAACGAAACAACCTTTACTGTAACATCAGGAAGAAACGGGCACTGAAGCTGACCCGGAGAGATTACAGACACTCTCACACAGCTGGTGTCTAGCGTCGTGCCAACGGCGCGTCAAAGTAGTCTCTGTCCCAGCGGAGTCGGCCGATGCTTTTTATAGGTTTTCCCGTTCACAGGGAAAGGGTAAACCCTCACAGGAAAGGGAGAGCCAAACATGTTGGTTCACGACGAATGACTCAATCGCAGATGGTCCGAACTCATCTCCTCCACCTCCTGCAGACGGGCGAGGGCGGCGCCCTCTCTCACGAGCTCCAGGCTTGGCCGGCGTTTGCCCACACACACGCACGCACACACATTTGGCGCGTGGCAGGAACACGCTGAGACTTGTCGGCGGGAGGAAGCGTTGCGCGGCCGATGAACGGCGTCGAAATGGCCGATCCGCTCGCGGTTCTGCCTGTTGCTATGCGGTGGCCGCGCCAGCTGTCCCACTTCTCGGTGGAGAAACGTAACAGACTGCCCCGCCGGGGAAGGGAGATCCCGAAGGGCAGGGGACTGCATCCGCTGTCCGGAGGGATCGGGATGTTGCTGCTAGCCGGGGTCATCCGACTGAGCTTCTCTTGAGCTCAAACAGCCTGAAGAAGTCCTTGGCAAGTCCGGTTTCCAAGGCACTCTGCAACTTGTCTTCAGGAGAGATTTCTGACAACCTACAGCATCACAACCACGCTAAAAACTCAACCGGTCAGCCAGCAAGCACGGCACAAACTTCACTAAGTTTTGCCAGACTATTTCCCTCTTATGCCCCCATCTACATTAAAGGGGCAGCTCAGCAGCACTTGGAACGCGTCCACAAATTTGAAAATCGCATTTTCAAAACAGCATTCCCAAATAAAAATAATGAAATGCAATCTGTTCAAAATCCTATGTCAGGAAGAAAAACACCAACTAGTGAATAAAGGCTTCTCACGTTATGGGCTTCGACTTAAGCCATCGGCGTTACCGTTGAGATCACCTTTTTCACTAAAGCTTCGGTTGTCCGTTTCACGGAGCAACCTTACCTTCCTGTTTCTGTGCGAAGAAACGCATGAGCATGAGTCGCTCATTTTTCTAAACAACCTATCCCTCTCCTTACGGGTTGCGCACCAGTCACGCATTTTCTGGGCACGGGCGCATTTGTGACTTTGGGATAGTCGCTTTCTCTTTCGCGATAGCTTCAATTTGCTCCATTGTTTCTCGCGCCTGCCTTTCCGCTTTTTCTGCGGCAGCACTGAAACACATGCTTTGTGCTTTCTTTTCGCAATCTTTGGAGTTTGCTCTCCTTACGATGGCAGCATTCTTTCTCGCGCCTGCCCTTTCGCGTTTTTCGTCGGCAGCGCTGGAATACTAGCCTTCTGCTTCCTTTTCGCAACCGTATGAGTTCGCTCTCCTTACGATGGCAGCATTCTTTATCGCGCCTGCCCTTTCGCGTTTTTCGTCGGCAGCACAGGAATACTAGCCTTCCGCTTTCTTTCTGCAATCGTTTGCTCTCCTTACGATAGCAGCATTCTTTCTCGCGCCTGCCTTTCCGCGTTTTTCGGTGGCAGCACTGGAATACTAGCCTTCTGCTTTCTTTCTGCAATCGTTTGAGTTTGCTCTCCTTACGATGACAGCATTCTTTCTCGCGTCTGCCTTTCCGCGTTTTTCGGTGGCAGCACTTGAACACTCCAGTCCCACTTTCTTTCGGCGCGAGCTCTGGCAAGCTAGCGGTAACCGGAGCTAGTAGGACACCGGTGTCGTCTGAGTGGTCAAAGTGCGGCGCCGCGTCTGCATCGCGGCCAGCAGCGCATGACTCACTTTCCGTCAAGTCCGAACGACAACTGCTCACGCCAGCCCTCAAGCTAGCCATTTCCTCTGGCGGCGCCGCGGCTGCATCGCATGACTCACTTTCAGTCAAATCCGAACAACCGCTTATGCCAGCCCTCAAGCTAGGCATTTCCTCTGACTCGCCACTCACGTTACACGGGTCCTCCGATGAGCCGCATTGCTCAGCGCTAACCGGCGCACGATCAAGCTCATTCGACAGCTGGGGCGCTTCGGATAGCGTGAGGGTCATGTGTGCTACGTCCGCGTTCGCACTGGGGTTGCTTTCGCGAATACAACCTAGCGTGGTATCAGGGCACGAACGATTCTGACTCTGCTCTGGTCGCTCGCTGTCGCCTTCGCAAGTCTCGCTCTGTACAGCGGACGCGCACTCCTCGTCGGTCTGCCCTGGCTGATCACAACTCGCGGGCTGCGCAGTTTCCCTGATCGGCACTTCGTTTTTCTGCGTGCCCTGCTCTATGACACAGCTGATTTTCTCATTTCCTAGCTGATTTCCAT
The DNA here is from genome assembly GCF_055883805.1 of Amblyomma maculatum. Lineage (NCBI taxonomy): Eukaryota > Metazoa > Arthropoda > Arachnida > Ixodida > Ixodidae > Amblyomma > Amblyomma maculatum. The sequence goes on from NC_139352.1 coordinate 9,680,616, forward strand.
CTCCGCCACGCTCTAGACCAGCTTCTGCATTTAACTCGAGAGGCGGTTCAGCTATTATCAGTTCCCCACACTCATTTGATGGAACTGTATCTCCTACAGCTACTTGGGTCGGCGTGCAGTTCACCTCGCTTAACGGCGTCATTTCGGACTTCCCGCCGATTAAGCATGTGCTAACCGTCTCAGCTAGTGGCTCGACCAAGGTAACACGATGCTCTTCTGTTCGAGAATCGGTCGGCTCACTACTGCGGTCACGTTGCTCGGCCGCTTCCCCAAGCTGTGTCTCACACTCCGGTGCAAGTTCGATTTGCTTCGGAATTTCCGCACTGTCTAGCCATTCACTTACAGCGGCTTTCAACTGATAGGCCAAATCAAAGTATGACTTGTCACAATGTTTCTCGCTCTCATATCTCTTCCGAAGATCATGAGGCGTTATCTGATATCGTATCAGCAATGACTCTTTTAGTTCATCGTAATTTTGCAACCGGTCGCCAACTAATCGCTTCATTTCTTCCGACGCTTCAGCGGAGAGAAGAGCTACCAACTTCAGCGCCCAACTACCTCGCTCGAAGCGTTTACTTCTACAGACATTCTCGAAGTCTGCCAAATAATCTACCATATCCTCGGCGATGAGGAATGGTGGCGTACCGTCTCGCGGTATCGAACCGTTACGCTGAATGGCACTGAAAGCGTCAAACTTTTCCACGCTCATTCGATGTGCTGAAATCTCCAGCTGGATCAGTTTCCTTACGAGGGCGTCCTCTTTCTCGTGACGTTCCCTACGCACACGATCCTCTTGACGTTCGTCAATGATCTCAAGGCATTCCAAAAGCTCGTCATCTTCAGCTTCCAACGCAAGAATAGCCTTTAACACTTCTGGTTTTCTGAGTTTGTCTGACAATTCCAGACCCAACTCCTCCGCAAGCTCCAGCAATTTCGGTTTGCGCAACGACTTCAAATCCAAACCCATGGCTGTTCCGAGTGCTGCCTTCTCTACTGCCCACTATTGTCTTGCTGCAATTAACCCAGCAACAACGACAACACAATTACCAGCTCTGTTCTCTACTTAACAAAAGCCTGGCAAAACTCAGTAGAAGAAAGTCCCGCACTCACCAAACCTCGCAGCCAAGAATCCAACGCAGTCGTTCCGCTGCAGGCAACCAGTCATCACACAGGGCTCGTTGCACTGCTCCCGCCTTTCCGCTGAGCTGCTTTGATTCACGAGTCACGCCTCGGACATCTCCGCTCTTCCCACCAGATGTTGCACCTCGGTCAGGCCTGTCTCGTTTCACCGACCACGGTCACTGCTTGGTCGTCCTCGTCTCTCCGCTTTCCGCTGTTCACCAGTTGTTGGACGACGGTATCGCCTGGCTCGTCCCTCCAACCACGGTTGCGGCTTGGTCGTCGTCGTCCCACCGCTGTTCACCAATTGTTACGTTTGGGGCGCGTGGGCCTTGGTTAGCGTACCGCTGCCACCAGTTGTTAGGTTCGGCGCGCGAGTGCCGGGGTAGCGTACCGCTGCCAGCTATTACGTGCTGCGCGCGGCCCCTCGGTAGCGTTGGCCTGGCGGCTCCGTGGACGGCAGACGGCATCAAAGGTGCCAGCAAAGACGAGGCGTCTTTTAACGAAACAACCTTTACTGTAACATCAGGAAGAAACGGGCACTGAAGCTGACCCGGAGAGATTACAGACACTCTCACACAGCTGGTGTCTAGCGTCGTGCCAACGGCGCGTCAAAGTAGTCTCTGTCCCAGCGGAGTCGGCCGCTGCTTTTTATAGGTTTTCCCGTTCACAGGGAAAGGGTAAACCCTCACAGGAAAGGGAGAGCCAAACATGTTGGTTCACGACGAATGACTCAATCGCAGATGGTCCGAACTCATCTCCTCCACCTCCTGCAGACGGGCGAGGGCGGCGCCCTCTCTCACGAGCTCCAGGCTTGGCCGGCGTTTGCCCACACACACGCACGCACACACATTTGGCGCGTGGCAGGAACACGCTGAGACTTGTCGGCGGGAGGAAGCGTTGCGCGGCCGATGAACGGCGTCGAAATGGCCGATCCGCTCGCGGTTCTGCCTGTTGCTATGCGGTGGCCGCGCCAGCTGTCCCACTTCTCGGTGGAGAAACGTAACACCATATAAGAGGAGAAACGATCAGTTCGTCGCGGGCTCGGTGAAGAACAAGACCTTTTCCTAGAGTGGCCGCGAGAGAGGCCCGTGAGACTGAATCTTCCCAGAGCGCATTGCCATGGACGTGCTGTGGTCTGCTTTTTTATACTCTCGGCTGTTTGCGCTGTTGCCGCGTCTAGTACGTGCGCTTGCCCGGTCGCTGCCCCGGAGCGTCATGTCGAAGCATGCTCGGAGGAGCGGGAGGATCCCGTAAGTTCTGCTCTTTATGCGAGGAGGGCGATCCCGTAAGTTCCGCTCTAAATATGAGGGAACTTATGACAAGAGCGTTGCACGATCCGGGGCGTGGCGCAGTTGGTAGACCGCTCGCCCGGGGACCCAAGGGATGTAGGTTTGATTCCCGGTGGAGACAAGGTTTATTGATTTATTTTAACTCTCGCTTTTGAAAGCATGAAACCTTCTGCCGACAGCCTCTGCCACCAGCTCCTGAACGATGAGAACTTAAAGGCTTCTGCCTTAAAAACGTGCTAATTCTGTAACACTGATTAAATATGTTTCTCCGCGAAAGTATTTTCTTCTGGGTGATCTATAAAGAATGTAGCCATCAGTCACTGGCACTAAGGAAAGCATAGGGGATGAGTTATCAATGTGTTGTATTGTGGAGATAACGGATTAAAGACATGAAGAAGAAAACATATGTGCCAGTAGAATAAGACGCCACCACCTCCAATATCACAACTGGTGCATTGTCGCTGAGCTATGGCAACAGTGGTTTTATCTTCCACTGACCAACAAAAGATCTTGCCCAGGGCCTGACCATGTTAGCTACACTTCGTTGTCGCGTCTTGGAAGAAAAGCCAAAACTCAGCTGCTTACCATCTATAACAACTCTTGCATAGCTGGCAGCCTTGTAGAGAGCTGGAAGACTGCGCGCGTAATACCCGTTCTTAAACCTGGTAAGCCATCAATTGATCTAAACGCTTATCGTCTTATTGCACTGCTAAGCTGTGTTGGGAAATTGATGGAAAAAATGGTTCATTCACGCCTTACCTGGGACTTGACGAATAGGGGAATTCACCCTCCATCAATGTCTGGCTTCCGAAAAGGCCGAAGCAGTATTGATAATGTTATTGCTCTTGCCAACTGTGTCAGGCGCAGCAAAGTTGAGCGGTCTCTAATTATTGCCGTTTTTCTTGACGTTAAAGGAGCATTTGATAATGTCACGCACGAGGCGATTCATTCAGCCTTGCGTTCAATTGGCATTGCTGGACGAATGTATAACTGGCTTTCTGATTATATACGTGATAGGACCATTTACATGTCAACGTATCAAGGTGACACGTCCTTACATCATGTGTCTCGTGGCGTTCCTCAGGGAGGGATTTTAAGTCCAACCCTCTTCAATATATCTCTTCTTGGTTTGGACAGGTCCTTGCCACCTACTGTTCAAATCTCCCTCTACGCAGATGACATCTGCATATGGTGCTCCGAAAGAAACAGGCGCATTGTGCATGCTCGGCTACAAAAAGCAATAGTTGGCATTGCATTATTTTTAAACAAGCGAGGTCTTGTTATATCTCCAGAAAAGTGCGCAGCAATTTCATTTTCATGACGTGATCTCTCCCGTTATGTACTGAAAGTTGCTGGCACTCCTATACCGTATGTCAACCATCAAAAATTTCTAGGCGTGACCTTTGATAGGTCTCCTTCATGGTCACCACACGTTCAACAACTTAAGAACAAACTCTCTTCATACGTATCTATATTCCGTATGCTGTCAACAACCAGAAGAGGCTGCTCTACCGATCCCTTCCCAGGCAGCACAACAGCCCGGGCCAATATTGTCAGTGAGTTGGCAGAGATCAGCCCTATGTAGGCCCAGCGCTGCCATCTTATGGCTGGTATTGGTTGTGCCATTCTATAACACGTTCAACACTGGCCCTGAGGATTCCATTGGTAACCAATATTGTTCGTACCTATTTATAATGATAACAACATTGGCCCGTCATATCCGATGCCCTCACAATATCGGTGGTACCATGATACAAGGATGGCAACGATGGGCCTGGATGTCCGGCGTATCACCGGTGTTGGCGCTGCCAAGAGATAAGGATGGCTATAACGGACAGTATTAGCCGGCAGTCCACTGATGTTGGCCAATATTCGACATATGCTGGACAATAATGTCAGCTCTGTTACAATGGCCCGCCAATGTCAGTTATACACTGGCATACCTTACATATCAACGGTATTGGCATTGCCCTTTCATAAGGATGGCTATATCGAACAGCGTTAGCCATTACTCCACTGACGTTGGCTATTATATGGCATATGCTGGACAATACTGTTAGTTCTGTTACCATGTCCCGCCAGATGCATTGGCATACACTTTAGTCAACATTGTCTTGTCTATTTCACCTACTGGTCAATATTAGATGCAAATTAGCATGTGGCTGGAAATATTCCGTGGGAAACCGCATTAGCGTGCTTTTGCGGTTGGCAGGCTCATTTAATACTTGGAGTCGTTAACTGTGCTGTTATAATCGATGTTTTCAAGTTACCGTTGCAATTTTTAATGCTTCGGAAATCTTGTGTTTAAATAGTTATAGTTCCGCGGTGCTGGTTTCCGTCGTGTTTGCTTTAATTCCACCTAGCTGTTGTTGATGTTGCTTGGGATTACACAATGTTCTTTTACACTAGATCTTCATTGACTTAAGCTGGCACTGTAATCAATCCACATGTATACTGTGACGAATTTGGATGAGACCGACGATCGGTCAACGGCATCAAATAAGTTCACCACCGTTTGCTGGTCCGGGCGGCGGCGGCGATAAATAGCTCCACGCCGACCGAAAGATCAGAAAGAATCAAAACGACATGTCATATATCGTGCATAGGCAATGGTTGCTATTTTTTGTATTCTATTCGGCAATGGTCTGGGTTCTTCCATGGCTGCTCCCGTGGCGATTCCTGCTGCTCTGGGTGAAGAGAATTCCAAAAGTTTTAGCAAATTTCTTTGCCCCCGAGTGTATCAGTTTTAACAACAGTGGCTTCAAACAGACGATTACCGCAGGACAGGCATGCAGTGCGATGCAATTAATGAGCGATAAGCGTCGGCCTATTAAGGCTCGTGCGTGACTCAGATCGAGTATGGCGAGCGCGCTTCCATCGAAATACACTTTAACAATACACTTGGCCGTTCAAGCTATACGAATACGAAGCATCGCAGGACATACTTTCGCTTAAACGATTCAACAATGGTGATCTAAATTAAAGCTGGGTTATTGAGCGGTAAATTAAACGTCGGTCCGCATATGCATGAATGTTCCCACATATGGCAAATCGTATCGACGCTTCCTGCTTCGTTGTTAGAAAAAAATGGAGAGAAAATACTGCACGTACAATCTCAGTATGAATAATATTAAGGTTATGCTGAAACAAATAACTGGGTTACAGTTTCACTTTTCTTCATCGCACTCGTTCGCACATTTGTTTTTTCTCAAGCGTCCGCTGTTGTTGACGACACACCGCGCACTTCTGTTCCAGTCCACTGAGGGCACTCACTCGCGCCGAAATATGGACGCTCTGTTCGCTGCTTGCTAGGGTGCATTGAAAACATCACAAACAAAGGAAGAAAAACATTGAGGCACGGCGCCAGCAACAGCGGCGCCGACTTGCCCGAGTGGATGCGCTCTGCAGGTGGGGTTGTCGGGTTACACGCTGCGCGATGCAATCCAAGACGCAGGCCCTGACGCTCCACGTGTGGTTCAAGGTGCACACGGCCGCCGCCCGGGCGGGAATTTACGACGCAGTGCGTCAGCCGCTATACTTTAGGGCTCTATTTCTTTCATATACATATTTGACATACTTGCAGCTAGCGTAACTGACGTCTTAGGGTTTGCAAGAGTAGACCATTCCATACGTGTAAAATCAAAAATACGACTACAATGACCATGGCGCATTAATCACTGATGGAATATCGCACACATACGGTACTGGTAAATGCTCTATGATTATCTTGAAACACTCATTCGGCAAACGAGTACGCCAGCTATTTGCTAAACAAGCCGCGAATATTCAAATCACTGCAGTGGCAAAAATGATCGCAGAGCCAGCTATAGAGTCGCCCGCGGCACGGCGGCGGGCCGGCTTCCACATTTCACAAGAACTTGAAACGCGAAATATATCCGCGGGGGCTTTACCACACTGAATTTCATAGGAACACAAAATAGCTTCGTGTAGCGGCCAGTATACAAGAGCGGCAGCTAAGCAGAACAGCTTTGATTCGACGCCATGCCAAGTGCATGGATAGCATAATTTTAGAATTTCTCGTTTGTTTGTTCTTTTTTTCGCACAAGTGCGAAAAAAAGAAGTCTAACGTTTCTCCGCTTTTATTCACACCCCCAATTTCGCGATTCCGTCGTCGTTCACTGCAATACAATGCTTGCGCTACATATGGCAACAAGAAATAACTGTAGAGTTCAAAAACTAAATAAAGCAGTCGTTGTTTTACAATTAAGCTTAATTCGGTATCAAAGCTCATTTATTCTCTAACTACCTCCGTGGTGGAACAGTTACAGGCGTGCGCGGGGAAGGTAGTTTTTTTTTTTTTTTTTACAAGTATTGTGTATGGAGAGAAGATACCCACATGTAAAATGACTTGTTAGCATTTGAACGAAAAAAAATGTGAAAGAAAAGACTGGAAACACAAATAAAATACGAAAAGGTACAATGGGTATATTAACAACTGGATTACAATGACACATCTTTGTTTCGCACACGCTCGTTCGCACAGTTTTCCAACGCCTGCTCTCCGTGCTGACGCACCGCTCAATCCCGTCCTCGCGCACTTCGCACTCCTGTCGTTCCCCGATCGCTCTCTCTCACCGCATGCGATGCGAGCAAGGTCCGAGGTTGCATACGCGCGTCGAAATCCACGCAGGTGCGCCAAAGCGGTGGACGGGTCGACGCACCACTCAGGGTACAAGGGGCGGACGGCCGCCGCCCAGGGGAAGGAATTGCGCAGTAATAAAAAGACAAACGCTAACAGACTCGAGACTTCTTTCAAACATTTCCGTGCTCTCACAACAGGCTGCATAGAGAAATGTGCTTTTACCGCATTTTCTTGGCCAATAAAATATACGCAAGAAACTAAACTGTGAGAAAGAAACAAGCGCCTAATGAATCGGGCCAACAAAGGACTAATCTAGCAGATAGAATGATGCTGACGGTGCGGATATATGAGAAAAAATGTAAGCATCGTATGAAACTACCTTATAAAGAGGTGGCAAGTCGTGGTACTGAGATGCTTAGCTCAATAATTTTCAACAAACTTGCTTCAAATCCTCATTTCAGGGTGATTGAAATATTCCACTCGATTGAGCACTATTGTATGAAAGCATTTTCGTTGGTATGCTAAAAGTGAGAAAACTATTCGTAGTAGAACACAGCATTCACAAAATACAACTTGAACAGGTTTGGGTGTTGTAAACAAAACAGCTAGGTGCCTCTTCAGGACGACGACGCGCTTCGCTGCTGGCACAGAGCCCTACATAGATGAGCAGCAACAGCAGCGCATCGTTCAAGGCTGATTCAAGTCCTGTCATCTAGGAAACGCTTGCTAAACGGAGGGTACAAAACCGAGACCATCGATCTGCTGAAAAAGCGATTACTAAAAAGCTCGAAGGATGACGCGACAATCGCTTAGCCGGCATGACGGCGGCAGTTGTATTTTGTTTCAAAGAGGGCGCTCCGTTCTTTCGTCCATCCAACGGCCGCTCGTTCGCTCGGCTCGACGTTCGGTGGCACCGCGCACGGAAAATGCTTCTTTCTTCAAAAAATATTTCATGTAAGTTCTCAAATTTTTTCATTCAGGTTTTTTAAAGCGTTTGTGTATATTGGAGCAAAATATTAGCCTCTTAGATTGAGCATTTTTTAAATTACAAGCGTTGTCTTACATTTCATTGTTGCTGCAGGCTGCGTAAGCCATGTGCTAGGGAGATTTGTCTTCTTTTAGCGTATTTCTTACGTTGTTAACTTTTCAAAAGTGGTTCTCAAGTATGCGCGACTTGATTCCGATCATTTTGCAGCTTATTTCAAGATAAACCGTTGCTGTTTTGCAGAGTACTGATTTCCTAAAGTAGACAACTGCGTCGCATCGTAGCCCTAAAAGCCAACTTCGGATATTCACGGCGTTACAGTGGCTGGAACGGCGTATAGCCGTCACTTGGCTCGGCCGCTCGGGTTCCCTCGGGTGACCTCGGGCGGAGTCGGTGGAGTCCGGGCAAAAGCATATATTTTCGTGTCTGGTGCGATAAAACGCTAACCGCATGAGTCGCGCGGCAGCACTATGCGCAGTGAGCTGAGGACCGCTAAAGCTTTGCCGCTCGGCGCTGTCGCCCAGGTTCTGGGTTTTTAGAAATCGCTCATGATGCTGGAACCAGCTCGCGAGGCAGCCAATCGCAAAAGGCTTTGGGGTACTCAACTTCGTTGTTTTTTTTTTTTGTTCTTTTGCATGCAAAGTTTGTTTCCCTTGTCCGGTATGAGCGAAAATCCTGCAGACGCTCATTTCGTCTGATCCGTGCATATATGAGCGCATCGAGACGGTTTAGTAAAAGCTTGGTAGGGTAGTATTGCAAAAAAAAATAAAAGGCTAGTGTGGCTAGATATTGCTAATTTTCGAAAGTTGCAGAAAAACGCCACTGCTTTCAATCATGTCTGCATCGCAGTATAGTAGCACGCCGCTGCGCTGGGACCATTTTTGGGGGGTGGCGGGGGGGGGGTGACAGTGCTCCCCCCTTTATTCCAGCGTTAAGAATGCCTGAAAAGCTTTCTCTGACAATTGCCTGTGCGTGGGAAACTGCATCCCAAGCAGCGTGGACTGTGGTAGATGCATGTACTGCACCTAACTATTATCCCTGAATCAGGTTCTGTCGCAACTGTGCATGAATTCCTGCCTCATAGGGAAGCCGACTTGTAGGTTTTGCAATTGGTCTGTTATAGCATGTCCAGCAGGGCGGGAGCCTTCAGTGTGAGCGCTGGGTGGGGTCAGACAATTTCAGTTCCAGGCCGGGTTCGGGTTTGTAGCATGAGGCCCGGGTCGGGCTCAAAATTAATGCCCGTGCACACCTCTGGTCGCGTCGGTTGTGTAGCACACGTTTGGCGCCCGTGCATGCTTTTAATTTTGTTCTCCGCACCATGACACTTTGCTCCAGCATCAAGACTGCATGAAACATCAGTATGCATTTTCCGGTCGTTATGCTAACTGATCGCCCCACCGCCCTGGCACAGCTATGTTATACCATGTGTAGCATAGAGTTGCAATTAGTACTTTTTTTGAGACAGCTTTAAATTGAAATTATAGATTAACTAAACAGAGAAGAGCCGTGGTATGCTTTTATCATGATTTAGAGGCATCGATTTAATGGAGACTTTCTTTCCTTGCATTTAGGGCTCTTTGCTCTATTACGCCCGCAGTCCAGCTGCTCCACTTGTATCATCGCACTGCTTTTGCACAAGCAATCATCTGCCATCAAAGGAGTGCTGCGTGAATGTGAGGCAGACAACATCATCACCATTTTGGTGCTGCATAACCTGTCAACAACTGTGGGAGCCTTGCCATGAAACATGCTGTGTGTAAGGAAGCATTGCCTCGGTAGGTATGACACATTGCCTTTGTTTTGCTTTATATAAAGGCTTTAAAAAAGGCTCTGCTGGCTTTTCGCTATATGATTGCATGCTATATGACTTTTTCTAGCTTTTTAGCTCAAGACTTACTTGTTCAGAAGTCTTGCCCACAGGATGCAGAAAATAATATCCTTCATGTCCCTGGCAGTGCTTTAATAGCTGGTGCTATATTTTGTTGCTTTATTTCAACAGTATGTGACTATTTCAAGTTGAGGCATGATTGAGTGAACCTGTGGTGTAATAGCACAATAACAGACATAGCTTGTTGAACTGACGAAGTAGTTGTCATTTGCGTAACACGGGAGAGCAGGTGCTTTAAGTGATGGAATATTTAGCATACTTGATTATGCTTGCATTACAAGAATTCGCAGGGAGCATGTATTGAGGTTGCAGAGAAGAAAGGCAGTCAGTATTGCTCAGGTTATTTGCCTTCCACTCTCCCTTCATTACTGCTGCCTGCACTGTATGTATTTGTTCATACAGACATGCAGTTACTAACTGCTTGTACATTTCTGGTTGCCTACACTGGCTTCAGTCATGTAGATGTAATATTACTTTGATCTAAACCAGGCTATTTACTTTGCTCAAAGTGACAATTATAATTAATTCTCTCCCCAAGCCATTGAGATTTGTCATTAGCTCCCAACTCGCTTTATTCGCAGCTGCAATGAATTTATTCTGTAACCATAGAGCAAGACATTTGCAGAAAGGAGATCATCATGCAATACTCGTGCAAATTTTGTAAATTTTAGAGGACATTCTGTTTGTTTTTGCATATGCTTCGGTGTTCGGAAAACAGAGCAGACTAGCTTACAGTGCAGGAGGGGTGGGCTGCAAGACAAAGGGAAATTGTTAGTGCAGCTGCTCATTTAGGCGTGCATTCCTTGTGCATTTATTGCTCTTATATATGTGCACCTTTGCCTGCATGCTTGCCAGGGCTTTCCCCATAATGGGTGGCAGTGATCTTGCCGTCCACCTCTCAGGGGGACTGCCCTTTACCAACTACTTGCCCACAACCAACTCACCTCCTGGGCTTCAAATTTGTCATACTCAAGGACGATTTTCTGTGTTTGATGTTACCAGTGACATCACTTAAGATACGCAGTGTGCATCATTGGTCCATTAGTTTCATTTCGGGATGTTGTCACCCCTTATATTCCCTACTCATATTTCTTCTTCTACATCCCCTTGCAACTGCCAAACGAAGTAAGACGTATAAAACTGCCAAACTCCCGCAGTCTCTAAATGCTAAGTCAACAACCAAAAAGCTTTTACATGTCTAAATAAAAGTAGAAATGATCCGCCGATTATTTTTTTGATTGTCATGTCTAGTCAGACGGTTTAGTGAACTGCCACATGACCAAGCAAATTGAACTAAGTGCACTGAGGAGTCATGCGTTAGAGCAAGCATATGGATCTTGTGTTGCTTAGCTGCTTAACTCCAAATATCCTCCTTTGTCAGACAAGATATTTTTTTAGAAAACTGGATGGGGAGCCATAAGAAAGCAGATTGGATTCTTAGCAGCATTGCTACTTGTTACACGTGCGTTCCACCCCTGTATACATGAACTCGGCAGTATTGGGTCGAGTACATCTGTCGAGTGAAAAATCAGTTCTGGGGTTCATGTATACACAGTCGGGTCGAGTAAAATAGGCGGCGGAGCGGTTTGCGTTATCTCGCTTGCAGGGGGTAGGTTAATTCGCTTCACCCGCTTATCTAAAGGCATGTAGACGCTGTCCAGTCAGGGAGTCTAGTTATGGGGAACTCTGGGCTATGAAAAATCCTCTGGAGCGGCGACGAGCGTCACTCGAAATGAATGCTTTTTAGCGCTCATCAACGATAAAAAATAATCGAAGCTCTCGATAGTAAAAGGCAATGGGATCAAATACGAGTAAGAACTTGCACAATACGCTCTGCTACGATACTTACTCACTAGAAAGCGAGTTCATGTACACATCAGCCGGGTCGAGAATGATGACCTTGCTTACTCAACGCTGATTCAACCCGGTGCTGTCGAGTCCATGTAAACAGGGCTATTGTACTTGTAATTTCAGGTGAACTCTCATTTCGTGTATTGCACATTAAATTCGAGTGATATTGGTGCTTTCTTGCGTATGTGGTGTTTTTTGTTCTGCAAACAGTACTATTTCTCCAGACACAATCTTATTTTTAATTTGAGTACAAAATATTGTCCATTTTTGAAAAAAAAAACAATTTGTGAGTCTGTTAAGAAATTTTGATTTTGAAATATATTCACAAAATAGCAACATTTTATAGATACTGAAATGTAAAATGTGTGCGAAACAACTTCTCAGCTCAGGATTAAACTGGGTTTTCAAGGAACTTATTGTGATAGGGTTAAAGTGAAAAATCACTGTCATGCTAGATGTATCGTTTTTTTATGATCCCATAGTCACATCAAGCATTGCATTTTATGGTGTGCTTAAGCAATGAAAAGAATATTTGGCCTCAGATATTCAGGCAGATTACTATTCTCTATACCAACAACTACTATGAATTGGTTTTAAGAAATCAGATGCCCGAGCACCACACCTGTTACCTGGACATAAAATCACCCATGTATGCCTAACTGAATATAATCTTGCACGTGGAAGGTTGCCGATGGTATGGCCATATGATTAGCTGTGATGAAGGAAAATGCATACCTGGTAGGCTGCTAGCTGATAAGGAAGTACAATATCATTGTACTCAGATCTAGCATAACATTTTCCTGCCTATGCAAAGTAAATTTCTAGTACTTGCTCAATTGCTCATTGCAGGCTGCCTGTAATAATTTTAGCTGAACAAGCATGCACTGTATGATTTCTAGAACTTCTTGTTGGGCTTGTTCGTGTTTATTTATTATAAACTGAAGGCGCCAAAACAATGCACGCACACAAGAAAAAAGCGGGACAGAGTTCCACTCACAACTGATTTATTGTGCAGAACAGAGTACATATATATCTCACTGCAGGCACATGCCCAAGGAACACATTCAGCTACATCACATTCAGCATCATGTAGTTTAACATAAGTTATGTTCAAGAAAAGCTTTCTCAGAGAAAGAGGCTGTGGTATGAGGCATGGGCTTCTTGAACATATCTTAAACTACATGATGCTGAATGGGTTCTTTGCGCATATGCCGGCAGTGAGATATATATGTACTTTATTCTGCACAATAAATCAGTCGTGAATGGCGCTCTGTCCCGTTCTTTTTTTCTTGTTTGTGTGCATGTTGTTCTGGTATCTTTAATTTATAATGAGCACTGTATGAAAACTATTCCTTGGTACATTACAATTAAGGCAATTGTTTATAGTAGAATGCAGCAAGCAACAAAGCTGCGATAACTAAAAAGCTGGAACTTGAAATGGTACGGTTATCTTGAGAATATTATATGCGTACACAGCCTTGAGAATATCTGCGATCTACACATCTCCCTCAGTTAGCCGATTGAAGATAGCTTGATTGACTCTGTCAGGGCAATTATTTCTTTATTCTGGCCGTAGTAATGTATGCGTGCCTGTAACTGGTGTACTCCAGAAAAATATTCTTTAATGTGTTCTTTAATATCCAGTTTTGCATGCTTAGTAATCCATATTGTCTATTGCAGGATTGTTTAAGAAGTTTTTAAAAATTGAACGTTCTGGAGCCTGAACCGTCATATTTTCAGGAACTGTAATTCTATATGAACACTAAGCATCCACCTGAAGTTATCGGTTTGCCGGAAGCAGGTTTTTTCTTCCAAATATCTTTCTTTTGTATCTGGAATGGATATTATTTTGCATATATGTTTATTATCCCTACGTTATAAGATGCTGCATGCCCTTGCAGGCCCAGAAACCTGTCGCAAAGTGCTCTAAAAAAGAATGTGTGGCAATAGGCCTTCAATATATACAGTAAAACCCCTTTATAGTACAGCCACTGAGGCCAGCGAAAATATTTACTATATCATGGTCTTTACTGTATCAGTGGTCTGTGATGACATGGTCCTGAAAGTGCTGTCTAGTAGTTAAATAGGCACTTACTCAACACGTCTTGTTGCTTAATGAAAAAAACCTAAATACCTTCCATCTCACTTTTATCATCTCTTTGTGTAATTTTTTCATTATAAAATTTCTCTACATCTTGTGGAAGTACCTTCGAAGCATAAAGACGTGATTACGAATGCAACCAAGTTCGATTTCATGTAAAAACTAAAGCCTTGCATGAACATGGTGTCCCTTTTTGCTCTTTCTGTCTTTTAAAAGGCAATAAGTAATAAATTCGCATGGCACTCAAGTGCTGTAAGACCTTACTCGCTGCACCTCCACTTTCTGCCACCACTGCCTCATGATTTGTACTGCACATTGCAGTGAATGTTGACCCATTTCTTTCCCTTCCCTATTTCTTGCTGCACGTTTCCTCCTTTACTTCCTGAATGGAACACGCTGCCTCCTTGCTATGTTTGTAGACAGCTTTACTTTTTTCTTCTTCGCGCTGCGCGCTTTCCCTAACGGCTCCAAGGCTTCTGTAAAGTAGGCTTCTTCTGACTGCTGCTACGGCTAGTAGTAAAGCCACCTAAACGAACACTCGGGGTTATTGTTCTGTTTTCAAATACAAAAAGTCTTGGCTTCGCGACTCTAGGCAGTGCGCGGGAGTCGTCGCCAGGGTCAGAAGCACTTTAACCGATTTTTACCAAAAACATCTTAACTATAAAGGGGGAAAATGTACAGTTGCCTATGGAAGATGAACTGGGACTTCAGTTTCACTTTACTATATCAGAGGTTTTACTAAGCGGGGTTCTGTATTTTGTACTCGATCGTATAGAGCACCCAGACTTCAAATATGTGTTTGGATAAGTGTTGAGAAGGTGAGGTTAGATCTTATTGTGATATATGCTTGTCTTCTGTGCAGATGTGATTTGTAAGACCCACGGACCAATCTCCTCAACAAACTGTTCCTGAACGGTTGTTTCCTGCGGGGTGCCCAGCTTATTACCTGGGCCATGTGCTTCCCCCGCCCCCTCAACCTCATCACTTGATCCATTGACCCTTCACTGCCAGCTATCATGCTCAACACAGTCCACTGCCATTTTCCGTCCATGGTGGACACTGCCCTGAAATGCACCCATGCTCAGCCTCCTATTCCTGCAACACCTCTCGCACTACAAGGCTATAGTGCATCAACCCTGCTCAACATGTCCAGCCCCTTCCATCATGACCAATGCACACTGCACCCAATCACCTCTACCTGCACTACCTGGTCATGTGCTGCTTAGTGCCCTGTTTCCAATTACACCTACTAGCCTCTCCCATATTAACCCTGTATCCAATGCCTGCTGCACTGCATTTTGGCCCTCTGATGTCCTTGTGGCATTTACATGTATATGAGCTCTCAATAAAATGTTTTCGGAAAATATTTTGCTTGCCTCATTTAATTTATGGCTTTTTATGGGTTTTTATGGCTCCTTAGGGAGATGACATGCAAGGTGGTATTGGGAAATGACTGCATAAGAAAACCACAATTATCAGAGTGACAGTTGAGCAAATGGCAGCAGTAAGGGCAAGGGTGAAATAACTGCATGGCTAAAGGTGGCTTAACAGTGGCCGGCCACGTGTGCCGATGAATACTTGTTGCGTGCCAATAAATACCAATATATGATACTAGCGGCACGGCCGGTTTATTACCAATGTCAGTTGGGCCAATGAATACTAGTGGCATGCCAATACGTGACACTAGGGGCACGGCCAGCTGATAGCCTATGTTGGCAGTGCCAAGACAGGTACAATGTTGGCATATAAGCCGGACCAATATATAAAAATGTAGTAATTTCTCAAAAAGCCAGTGTTACGCCAATGTTGGTACCAATTTTTGTCGACGTTGGGCCGGGATTGGTGCGATGTTGGTGTGCTGCCTGGGTTATTGCGGCTTTATGGAGCACTTTGTGAAGGTCTTCTGCGATATAGCCTCCCTGCTCTTCAAGGCCTCTCGCAGTCAAGCATTAAACTACTTGAAGCCATGCACGCCAAAGCTTTGAGAGTGTGCCTTGGTCTTCCAAAAAACACTTCCGCAGTGGGCACTCTGGCGGAGAGCAGACGTCTATCTGTAACCGTGCTGATACCGCAGGAGCTGCTTCGCGCCCAGCTGCGCTTTGCACGTGAACCTACCCACCCGTTTTCAGAGCAAAGCATGACATCACTCTCCAATCTACTGCCTGCGCAATATCAACGCGCAGTACCGTCATCTTTCCCACCATGGAGGTTTGCTTCATGGCAAATTTCGACAACTATACCTGGCATCAAAAGAAAAGCCCACACCCCAGGACCCGCACTTAAATACTTCGCCCTTGAGCACATCTGTGCACGCTACAGTCATCATTGCCACATCTATACTGATGGCTCTGTCACAGCTATTTCTTCATCCATCGGCGTGTGGATACCATCAATGCACACCACAATCTCGGCAACACTCAGTCATCACACTTCAGCTGTGGCTACTGAGTTAACAGCTCTGAGAGAAGCAATTATATATATTCTACAACAACGCCCTGCAGCATGGGTTATCTTCAGCGATTGTCGCGCTGCACTACAATTGCTTAAATAATCAAGAATTCAGGAAGAGCTCGTCATTGACATAAATAAGCTACACACAGAGGCCTATGACCTGAGTCACAGCATTGTGCTACAGTGGTTACCTGCTCACTGCGGCATCGCGGGTAACAACCTCGCAGACGCCGCTGCAAAAGAATTAAAAGATTCCACAAGGACAATTTCAATACCATTCTCACGAAGAGATGCAGCAAGACTTGTAGCAACTGAATCATGGCGATTGCAACGCTCTCTGTGGTGTGACCCGAACCATCAATATCGACCTCTGCACCGAATAGACCCCACTTGCGTCTTTCGAATTCCTCACAATTTGAACAGGTGGCATCAAAACTGTCTCCACAGAATCCGCTTAAATGTGTCATACACAAACTACTTCCTACATAAAATAGGCATAGCGAGCAGGCCTCTGTGCTCTACATGTGATGTGTGTGAAAATTTTGAACATTTGGTAACCTCTTGTCAACGATTTACTGCACATCGCAGGACACTTCACAATAATTTAAGCTTACCTAAAGAAACAACCTTGCGCCTTGAGCATGTCCTGGGTCCTTGGTGCGACGGATCGTCTGCTGCGCGAGCTACCAAGGCCTTACTAACTTTTCTGAAGGACACGGGGTTGATTAATACCCTTTAAAACTCATCTGCGTGTGATTATGTGCGTGTGAAAGTTAACTTTTCTTAAGGACACAGGGTTGATCAATACCAAGATACTTTGTTGGGCGAGTTGGTACTTATTCATTATTGATATAAACAGCGCGAACACGAAAACAAGGGACAAGAAACACGAAAGCCACAGTACATGCGCTGACTCACAACTAAGCCTAAGCCGTTTACTGCAAGGCCCAAAAAAACAAACATGAAGAAAAAACGAAACAGTCACGTGAAAAACCCCTGGGTTCACCTGCTGCATAAAAATTACTTTAAAAAATCACTTAAAAAAGACACTTCTTTCCTTGAAAGAGCAAGAGACGTCTTGCTGATACACTTATTGTCCGTTGAAATAAAATACGCTTCCACTATCTCTCTCGTTATCTTCTCTTTGTGGCGATATAAAATCTTAACACTGTCAAATTTAGGAGTGCATTTCTTCTTCTCCTTCTTCATTATTTCACATGACTGGCAATGGGATACTAGAAACGTTTTGTCCTTTCCAATTTCCAAGTTGTTACAGTGTTCCTGTAGTCTCTTATTTATACACCGTCCGGTTTGTCCTATATAACTGGCCCCACAAGAGAGTGGAAGTCTATACACAACACCTGTCTTGCATCCAACATAGGGGTTTCTATGTTTCACCCCATATTCCTTCTTCTTCTCTTCTCTTTCCCTTTGAACAGCCGGGCAGATCCTCTTCATCTTGAGCGGGGCGGTCAGTGCGACGTCCACATTATACCTCTTGCCTACATTTTTGAGGCCATGCGAAATCCTGTGCACATACGGCACCACGGCAACCTTCCTCTTCCTCTCACCCATGCTAGGCAGGGATTTCAGTCTTTGCGTTCTTTTAAGGTTCCTCAGTACCCGGCAACTGGCCTCAATAATAACTGACTCGCGATAACCGGCCTTTGCAATTCTCTTCACTTGTCTTTCAAAACTCTTGGCCATGCCGTGGGTTCCTGAGGCCGTCTACTGGTCATTGCAGGAGACTCTGCCGTATAATGGTGTCTGAGATGTGGAGGCAAGCCCGCCATTTCAAGGGTTGTCTACGACTCGTGTGTGAGTGCATGTATAGCAAGCAGCGTGCGTTTCGCAAGTACACAGAGTGGTGTGCCCTGAGTGAAAGATTGACGGAATTCCTTTGGAAGGTGGTTCTACCTCTGCTTCCACGGAAGAAGAAGATGAACAATGATCAGCAAGGCAAGGTATTGAATTTCGCTGATGAAGATATACCTCTAGGTATTGATAAGATGCTGAGGCTGGGTCCTAAACATGCTTTTGAACCTAGAGTTGATGAGGCTGAACAGGTGACCATGTCACGCTGTATTGCAAATAGAGTTGAAGATTCTGAAAGGTCGCGGTGCATCCATGAGTGCATGGAAGTGCTAGAGCACACAAAAGAAGGATTAAAGGGGAAACGGTGCCCTATTAACTATATTGCTAAATGGATGGCCTCAAGAGACCTCAGAGTTATACTATCAGATAAAGAAGGGTATTTTACTATTTTTTCTGAGAATCAGTTTCAAGAAAAAGCCGAGGCTGCTGTTGAGAAGAATTTCAAAAGGTTTCCTATGGAAGCGACCAAGATAAAAGAGAGGGCTATGGCTCTTCTAGATGATCTGGGGCTTGAACGAATACGTGAACAGGTGAAGAAATGCAAGCAACTACATTTGGAAGTATTCTTTTCGGCAAAAACCCACAAACCAGATGTTCCATTCAGAGCCATCGTATCTGAGAAGAGCACGTGGCAGCACCTGGTGTCCAAATATTTGCAGAAGCACCTTTCCTCGTTGACTTTATCAGACCCTCTAAGGCTACCTAACTCTGAAGCCCTTGTCGTGTTCCTCAAAGAACACAACCCAAGAAATTGTGTCGGCTTCAGCATGGATGTCAAGGATTTATATTATAGCCTTCCCCATGACTGCCTCCTTAAGCGAGTACAAATGTGCATTACAGAAGACAATAATGAATGTGACTTCATTGACGCCTCAGGTGTTAGTGTTGAAAGTTTCCTTGAACTTTTGAGGTTCTACCTGGAATCCACCTTCATAGGATGGAAGAACAAGCTATATACACAGAAGGCTGGAGTGTGCATTGGATCGAGTGTTGCACCGGTCTTGAGTGATATCTTCTTAATGTACGTGGACAGACACCTGAAGGATAACTTGGAGGGCTTGCATTATTCCACCTTCAGGTATGTGGACGACTTTTTAGTTTTAACAGGCCGTGAGGGATTCAATCAAAGAATGAAGGACATTATGGATGTTTTTACTGAGTGTGGATCCGGCCTGGAATTTACTGTTGAGAATCCAGTGGACGATCAGTTACAGTATTTAGATATTTTGATTCAATTCGGTGATGATCATGTTTGTTGGGAATACAACCCGAGATCGATGAAGCCGTTGCTAGGCTCCAATTCAGGACATTCCAAGTTAGTGAAGAATGGGATGATAAACACTTGCTTGTTAAATGCGTTGACGAAATCTTGTTACCACGGCATGGCCAAGAGTTTTGAAAGACAAGTGAAGAGAATTGCAAAGGCCGGTTATCGCGAGTCAGTTATTATTGAGGCCAGTTGCCGGGTACTGAGGAACCTTAAAAGAACGCAAAGACTGAAATCCCTGCCTAGCATGGGTGAGAGGAAGAGGAAGGTTGCCGTGGTGCCGTATGTGCACAGGATTTCGCATGGCCTCAAAAATGTAGGCAAGAGGTATAATGTGGACGTCGCACTGACCGCCCCGCTCAAGATGAAGAGGATCTGCCCGGCTGTTCAAAGGGAAAGAGAAGAGAAGAAGAAGGAATGTGGGGTGAAACATAGAAACCCCTATGTTGGATGCAAGACAGGTGTTGTGTATAGACTTCCACTCTCTTGTGGGGCCAGTTATATAGGACAAACCGGACGGTGTATAAATAAGAGACTACAGGAACACTGTAACAACTTGGAAATTGGAAAGGACAAAACGTTTCTAGTATCCCATTGCCAGTCATGTGAAATAATGAAGAAGGAGAAGAAGAAATGCACTCCTAAATTTGACAGTGTTAAGATTTTATATCGCCACAAAGAGAAGATAACGAGAGAGATAGTGGAAGCGTATTTTATTTCAACGGACAATAAGTGTATCAGCAAGACGTCTCTTGCTCTTTCAAGGAAAGAAGTGTCTTTTTTAAGTGATTTTTTAAAGTAATTTTTATGCAGCAGGTGAACCCAGGGGTTTTTCACGTGACTGTTTCGTTTTTTCTTCATGTTTGTTTTTTTGGGCCTTGCAGTAAACGGCTTAGGCTTAGTTGTGAGTCAGCGCATGTACTGTGGCTTTCGTGTTTCTTGTCCCTTGTTTTCGTGTTCGCGCTGTTTATATCAATAATGAATTGATCAATACCCTTTAAAACTCATCTGTGTGTGCTTGTGTGCGTGTGAAAGTGTGCGACAACGATTCTCTTTTTTTTTTCTCATTTATTTCCCCTTCCCCTCCCACACTCTGTCACCCTCATCCCTCAACCCTCATCAGGAGTAGCATGCTAGGGTTACCACCAGGCAGACATCTCCTGTTGCCATTAAAATATATATATATCTCTCTCTTCCAATTTCTAAGGCTTTTTGTTGCGTGTAATCTATCTCTTTTGTATCTGTTAGCGCCAACCTTCTCCACGGTGGCAGAGGTGGAAAGTCCTGTGCTACCTGAATGTCACGCAGAACGTGTACTTGCGGATAGTATGGGATCTGTGTAATACCTTCGCATGCTGCCTATTGCATCAATGTACCTGCCTGACAGGATATTTTACCAAAATTTATCATTGTGCAGAAAAACGGATAACGAACTCTCCCTTCAATATACTTCGTTTTTTATAATCACCTGGGACTGAGGCGCAAAGGGTAATATGCACCTTAAAAATGAAAGACAATCGATACCAGATGGTACTCCTAAGGTTGAATCCTTGCTATAGTATTGCGTGCTCTGTTGGTTTACTTCTTCAAATAGTCCCAAAAAATCTAAAGCTGACTGGTACAGTTGGCCCTTGTGCAAGACTTTCTTTGGTTGAACACGTCACATACTTCGTGCTCAGAATTGTTCAGTACAGTGTACAATTAGTATTTTGTTGGAAAGTATTTCAAATGAGTGTAGTAGCGCAACTCAGTGATGATTACGTCTTTCGTCAACTGGTATGAGTCTGAATTATTTCTTTTATTTTGGTGAAAAGAACAAACGAGCAAGTGCGGCACACGATCATACCTAGTTGTTTTCACTCTGCTGCTTCCGGCATATGAGACAAACAAAGAAGATTATTTACTCGTTGAGCACTTAAACCACTCCGCATAGTGCATTTTCCTCTGAAGAAGGTTCTGCAGGATTGGAGAGGCTCGCTTTCGTTTTGAGGTACACCGTCAGCTACCAGGATTACACAGTATATGTGGGCTGCGAACAAAATCAGCAAAAATTTTCGATTTAGTAACCATGATAATTGAAGTACACACACACACGCGCACGCACGCACGCACGCACGCACACACACACACACACACACACACACACACACACACACACACACACACACACACAAACACACACACACACACACACACACACACACACACACACACACACACACACACACACGTGAAACCTTGCTGAACTGTAAAGGCTCCGAGTTTTACATGGTATTTCTCTAGTAGGGGGAAGCAAGGAGGAACTGTAAAGTGCATGTATGTGGGTAACCGAATTCCTTCCTTTATGAATAACATTAGGCAGTTGAAAACTAAATGCACGACACTATGATGCTAGCAGATGAGTTTGAAGAAGCCGACAATAGTGAAACTCTAAGCTTATTCGGTAAATGTAATTTTTGAGATTAGCGCTGGCAGACAAATTTCCATACTTTACGATGCTTCATGCCAAATCCAAGCGCAGTTGAACAAACTAGGGGCAGTCAAACATTTACAATACGCTGTCGTGTGCTTCAACGGAAACTTCAATAATTTCTTCAGAGTGGCTGTTGGGGATTTGCACTGTTGGCTGAATGAAAGTGGAGAATGGGTCGATACAGTCGGAGAATTTTGCGACATTTTCATTCTATCTTTCTATCTTGAGCGTAGGTATTGGTGAATTCCTAAACTTTTCACCATACGCTTCTGACACGTTATTGTTTACTTAGGAATGTATTTCTCATAGAGGGTAGTTCTTCCAGAAAAGAAGCCAGCAGAAAGACAACAAAGATAGAAAAACAGAAGATTGGGAAGTGCAGTAGTATAACTAGGTGTAGGAGAATATGGCGTACCAGATATGGGAAGAGTTAATGTCAGGTGAATAAGGTAGGAGATGAATGATAAATCACTTTTTTCATCAGTCCGTAAGTCGTTACTATGTGGGCAGATAGGGCGTCCACAGATTGTGTATAGCCTTAAAAGCAATCTTGAATCTTTTAAAATGTTGAATAGAACATTCACAACGTTCTGTGCGATAAACGCTTAACACAAGGCGCCAGAATCTTGGGTATTCGAAGGGGAAGTTCCGGAGTGCGTATCAGCTAAGCGCTATTATAATCGGAGGTTCAGCGCATACCATGTGGCCGGATGTGTCAGTCGACAGGCGACAAAGTGCGCCTCCGTTCACGGCCAGCTCTACTGCCGGCGGAACAAGGCCGTGTAAGACAACACTTCAGTATTTCACCACACGCCAAACTAACTCATCTACGTTACCGCCTGTCGGTGCCTTGATTCACAGGGCTTCAATAAAGGCCTGAGCCTGATGCAACCATCTGGCATGAATGGCTCAGCGAAGGTTGCGTATACGACCTGGGGTTGCGCGATGAGACCAACGAGCCGACGTATGATCAGAAGTTCCCCTCGTGTTGTCTCTCAAGCAAGGTGGTGTTCGTAGGAGCGCTCATTCTCACGGTTGAGGCCTGGGACTGTGAATGCAGTGCGCCCAGCTGGCGCCAGTACAGTGCGGATTTCAACTCATAACTGCAAGATGTCCTCAGTATCCTGATCGATACGGTAGAACGTGTTACTCTATGCCAACCATGTGTGATGATGTGTGTTATAAATCCCATGGAGGGTGAAGCCTAAGGAAGCGACTCGAAGTCTATTGAACAATCGTGAGCTACTTGACGTCCCCATCTCTAGGGATCTGCGGACAACGCACTGTATTCAAGTAGCCCACGGGTAGCTTTCTTTTTTTATTGTGCAAATATTCCCTTCGGCACAAGGGTCTAAAATATTGATGCAGGCCTGCGGCCCCGATGAATGGCAACAACTCTTGGTGGGGTGGCCCATGTGTCCGTACTCTTGTATAAGGTGGTCAGGTAGGGAGGTAAGCATGTCTTCTAAGGCGTACCTTGGGAGCCAACCGGACACCAGAACAAGTTGTAAGGAAATGATCTAGTGTCGCCTCCGTATCGGGAGCGGGACAGAAAGGGCTGTTTAGGGGAGCCGTCTGGGTAGTCCAGGAGGATTTGACAGCAGGCGTTAACGCAGCACCCACGCGGTTTCTCCTCAGCGCCAACTCCTCACGGCGAGTTAGACCGCCAGGAAGGTTTTGTCCACACGATGGAATGAAAGCACGCATACAGCGGCTTGGCAATTCTTTCGCAGGCACTTCAAAGTCTTCTGGAGACAAATTTAACATAGGCAGATGGTATGTCATCCTCTGGGAACAGGGCGTATCATCAGCTTCTGTCGGACGGTGGGTAGTGTGGGGAGCCCGCACCGCACGCACAGAGAAAGGAAATGTTTGTACAGTATAGAATATGTTGATGATGTCTAAGATATTAGCTATACGCTGTAAGGCTCGGGCTGCTTGTGTGGATTCTATATGTAAGGTCAAATGGGTCGACGGTGCAGCACTGAGGCTTTCTGCTAATGTAGAGAATCCCTCACGAATGGCAACGGGCTTTGCTGTTAGAGAAGGATGGGGCGTTGCACCGGTTTTATAGGAACATATCTGGCCTATTTAACGAAGCGTTAGACAGATGAGCATAATATGCAAAATCTCAGTCAGTGCTTGCGTTTACATAAGCTTGAAGCGCCCCTATAGTGTATGTGCAATACGCGGGCTCTGCTTATGCCGCTCAGTGTTTAACACGGCGCGTTTCTCGCAGCGGATGGCTGTTTGTCATCTGTTTTTGCTGCCATGGAGCTTCAAACAGCGCATAAAACGAGTCAAAGTAATGCGCGAGTGCAGATAGCAGGAATAGATTGACGCTTGAGGTAGCTCGCTGCACTACGCTGCAAGGCGAGCTCATCAATGGTGTTCAGCTGGGCTTCCGCTTAGAGAGTGAAATGGATGTCAGGCGAAGGAGGCCCGTGATGACGCGCATTGCCTCTCTGTTGACAACTTCCAAGCGGTCCCAATCTGGTAATCTGAGACCTTGAAATCGGGCTTGATAGCCAAGCTGAGGCTGTAATACAGAACTTACTCACGTTCGAGCCATGTTGCTGCAAGCACCGCCTGTTTTCTGGCAATGCACCGGAATAGATGCAAGGTACTAGCGGCCTTCTATTGTGCAGATGGAACCCATGGAGCTGCAGAACCAGAACTGTCCAGCTCGGCACCAAGGACTCGCATCGACGAAGTGGCAGTGAGTAGATGTCCGTTCAATGACAGCTGTATTGATGCTGGAAAACGTCTGCGTCTACCCCATCGGTTTGTGATAGAAATAAAGTTTGTCTTTCTACTAAGAGCGCCAGGCCAATCTTCGTGCACTACTGAGATGTCTTGTAAAGGTCAGTTTGATGGCCTAATTCTTGGCGGCTTAGGTCTGTGTGTAGTGACCATACCAATATGTCGTCCGCATGCTTCAGATAATATATGTCCGGAATAGTTGCTAGTTGCCAGTCCAAGGTAGAGGCTCAATGTTAAATAGTATTGGTGCCAGCACGGATCATTGAGGCCCACCCCTCTGCGCTGAAGTGTCCATCACGTTCTTTACCAGTGTCTATAGAGATGGAACGGTCTTCTAAGAATGAGCTGTCAGAATAACATATACTCTGGTTGGGAAATGAAGCTAGCATAAAATAGCTAGAATCACTTAGTCGTGTACGATGTCGTTGGCCGACCATTGTTAAAATGGTCCGGATTTTGCGGGATTTTTCTCCTACTAACAGTATACTTGAAAGGTGATGCAACCGTTCCTCAATGTCCAAGTGAGGGCGAATGCCAATCTTTGCAGAGTCGTACCAGTTGTATCATTCAAGCTACTATGAAAGGTGCTTAGTTAACGTGCGTTATAGTAGCTTCCAAAGTGTGGACGTAAGCGCTATTGGGCGAATGTTTCCTTAGTTGGAGGCTCCCCGGTCTTAGAGATTGGCACCACCTCAGCATGTTTTCAAGGGGTCGGGACATCTCCAGAGGTCCAAATTGTGTTCAGGGCCTCAATTAGCCACTGTAAAGCTAGCTGCTCAATATTTTTAAATCCTTCGTGTGTCAGTCCATCCGGCCCCTGAGCTTTGCGCGGTTTCTTTTGGTCAAAAGCTGCAATAACGTCGGCCATTGTGAACTGTTTTTCAATACCTTCAAGGTCCTCTTTATTTGGACGTGAGCCCGTTTCTGACGGAAGATTGTTCGGGCTGGTGAACGGTGGTAAACGGTGGTCGAAATCCGAAAATAATTTCCTCCACTAATGCAAACTGTGGCTTGGAGTCTGTGCAGATGCTAGACAGGCGTTGCATGCGGAGTTCTTGAACGCCTCCCGATTTCCATGAACCGGAAAGTGCGCCATATTGATTGTGTAGCACACGTTGCCTTTAGAGATGCGCACCACTGCTGTCATCGCTGACGACAGACGCTTATCATGTCGACGTGACGCTGCTGTTAACTGGTGTAGTGTGTCTCGGCGTTCAAACGAGAATGGTTCTCTAATAAGCACGAATTCCGCCATGCGATGAGCCGCCAATAGCCGAAGAAGGTAAGGACGTGCAGATACTGAGGCGGTCGGTTTTCCTCTGCCCAAGTGGAAGGAGTTGCAACTTGTAGTGCTGTGCGCAAAGCTTACCGTAGATTCGTAGCTATAGGCAGGGAGTTTAGCACTGTTCGGAACTAGTCCCACTCTGTGATCAAGCAGCAACATCTATGGCGGCGCTGGCGATGTGGGTCCAAACCAATAAGTGATGGATAATAGACCCTACCCCAAAAGTCTAGTTCTCGATCCCATGAGACAGGACGTGCACCACACCACCATATGTGTCTGGAATGGAAGGTGGTGACCAGGGATGATCCCAACGTCGCGTTGTGGTGCCTGAAAGATAAGGAGCCCAACCTCTGCATCAGTAAATGCGTCCAACACACACTTCCCCGCACAGTAAAATAGGGATAACTCCAAATTTGATGCGGGGCATCAAATTCGCTGCCAGCCAAAATTGGACATCCTTGGTATGCGTAACGAAGGTGCGCAATCCATCCCAGCGGTATTGAAGGGGCTCCACCACTGTACGGACACATGTAGCACGAGACAAGATGTACCGTCTTTGCCAAAAGTAACCAGGCTGCTGCGAAGGCTGCCGGAGCAAGTGCGCGGCCGTGTGGTGGCGTTGCGCTCCCTGTGGCTTATCGGTGCTCGTCAGCTCCGAGGGTACAACAGCTGACGTAACTTCGCACCCTCACTCTCGCTCGTTGGATGATAAAAACTTGGCGCGTATGATGTGTGGGCTGCGGTTTCACGCGTGCAAAGCCTGGTTGTGTCCAGCGAGGGCGCTCAGTATAGCGACGGGGCTATTATCTGTTCTCGGCAACTGCGGAAAACAGAAAAGCAGGGGATAGTAGACACGGTGAGCTCTTGTTCGTTTCTAGGACGAATATGTGCTAGATTTGCCAGACAATGCTGCTCTGAAATAAGGGTTCCGCGAACGAGAAAGCAGTCATGTGCATATAATGGCTAAGCGTGAGGAAGCTTTCATTATCGTTTGTTACCTATACCAAAACTTACCTACAAGCAAATGCAAGAATTTGTTAGAATAAAACATTGATCTTATTTATACACAGCCTCCCCAAGGGACTAGCACAATTTTGCAAGCTTAAAAGAGAGATAAGGTGGCTTGGAAGGGTTCACAAGCTTTCCCATAACTTTGTACCGGAGTTACGGTCCGTAAAATTGCAGTACGCAAGGCACCTCGGAGAAAGCATGTTGAAATTTCAAGGTGCGTTCTTTCTGTACAGGCGCATCAAACACGCAGGAAAGCGCAATTCTGCTGGTGTGTTTCAGTAGCGGATTGCAGAACACAAGCACGTATAATTATATAGAGAGAAACGCGACATCTGCTTCAGGGCAGTTGCCAAGAAGAGCGAATAGCCCCGTCGCTATACTGAGCGCCCTCGCTGGGCATAACCAAGCTTCGCACACGTGAAACCGCAGCCCGCACATCATACGCGCCTAGTTTTTATCATCCAACGAGCGAGAGTGAGGGTGCGAAGTTACGTCAGCTGTTGTACCCTCGGAGCTGACGAGCACCGATAAGCCACAGGGAGCGCAACGCCGCCACACGGCCGCGCACTTGCTCCGCCAGCCTTCGCAGCAGCCTGGTTACTTTTGGCAAAGACGGTACATTGGTTCACCGGAGGTGAACTAGCACAGCCACTATCTCTTGCCATTTGTTGCACCATTACTCAAGTGAAACCTCAGTTTGAGTGTTACAATCGGCCATATATGGCAGATTTGCCAGGTGTTTTGGAAGTAGCACTGCAGCGACAGTCTTGGATGCTCGGGCAAGAGTAGGCAATGAAGCCAGAAATCGGCGGTGAAGCTTTTGTTTCTTGTGGACGCATTACCGAGGCAGGAAGTTTACCTAAACGCAGTCGTGTACGAATCTTGCCTGCCTTATTGACGAAACCCCGACAGTTTCATTGCAAAAGGAGGATATGGCTTTGCAATGCTGGATCCATGTTTAGGAAATGGAAGGAAGGTTAGCAATTGGCACCTTTGTGAGCTGTTGCAGTTCCTGTGCCACCAAATAGAGCAGTTGCATAGGATACAATGTGGTAGGTGATTGTCGTTCCCAAGTAACAAGCGAGCTGTGAGCAGGTGACTGAGACTCAGTAGGAGGATGAACAAAATGTCGAGTGGACGATCGTGCAAGTAAGGCTTGTATTTGGGAAAGACGTTGAACCTGCACCTGCAGAACTGTAAGCTGTTTGTCCAATTCGACAATTTCGTCTGTAGGTTCATCTACGAGGACCGAGTTTTGGTGACTTATCGGAGCGTGCTTTGACGCGCCGCAGAGCTTGATCATATGTTCGAGTCGCGGAGGAACCTTCATTTACAGCCTTTCAATGGAGAAGGCCGGGTTGAGTTCTGTTGCCATACCACACCTGTAATAGTATCTAGTGACGTCGCACAACCCATAAAATCAGCTAATCAGTGCCCATCCGTGTCACTTGCTGTAACCTACCAGGGTGCCCGTAATTTTGGGTCTAAACGCTGACACCAAAGAAGTATTTTGTGGAGAACGAGGCTTTTAACGCTATTGTAATAATGGCACCATTGTGAGCGAAAAATAACGAGTGCGAATATATATGGCAGGAAATTATTGTAATTCTAGTTGGTACACTAATAAGAACTGCTGCATAGAAGAACGAACTACACAGAAGGCGCACGGAGACAAAGACGATGCTGCCTCATTAGTAATAATCAGATGACAGTTGCCATTCATTTCAAACCAGCCAAAAGACACGACACAGAGAGTAGAAAAAAAAAAAGACGAGGCTCGCCTCGTTTGCTTGTTTGCTTCTACCATTCTCTGTTTCGTGTATTTTGGGTGGTTTGAAATTAATGCTTATGAACTCGTCTAGTCGTCAACCTTGTCGACAGTTGGCACTAACTGATAGGCAGGTTATGTGATGTGACCTCGTTACAAGCGAGACTTGACGGGAGCTCATAATGGCACTCCTATCTAAAAGGATTTGATAACTTGGGCAGATCCTTTAAGATGCGAATTGTCTTGATCTCCAGTCAGACACGCTACTCCTAGGCGTCACATAGTTTCGTGCGGTTAGGTCTAAGCAGGGTCTAATCTCTTCGTTGCGAGGTCTTTCACATAACGTAGTAGTTTACGACCGAACACTGAGAAATATATCTGATAAATTAAGAAGTAACAAATTCCATGTTCACGAATGTTGATCCGTAAAGAGATCTGGTGATGAAAGCTAATATTGCTGTGGCGTCATAACCTTAAGGAAGGAGCTTTATATGTGCCTCAGCTTATTTTTTCCAAATAGTGAACGCGCAGTTTTGGGTTCGGTACGCGGAAAATAACAAGGCTTGAGCGTATTTGTCTAAATTGCTACACCCTATTTTAGATTGCCACCGGCTGGATGTTCTTTGCTTACTCGAACAACCTATCGGGCAGACGCAAGCACCAGCGATGATCACGCAGCTCTTGCATAAGCTATAGCGTACATTAAAAAGAGAACGTTGCAGGTGCACTTGAAAGCATGGCCCCTTATGATATTGGTTTAATTGATGGGATTCAACCCTCAATGCGAGTGAGGTTGTGAGGGACGCCGCAATGAAGGACTGCGGATAACAGATTTGAGTGAATTCGTCGATTGTACTGCGTTTAAGAGTACTTTCACTGGCACTCAATGGGTATCGGGCTTCCCCCGTGAGCTCATGTGACCTGTACTAAAACGTATGAATGATAAATTTGCAATATTTATTTATTACAGCTATAATTCTGCAGCTCCTAAGCCGAAAGGCTACTGTTAGTTTGTTGAAAATGAGGTCATCATTTCAATAAACAGACGGCCCCTTATGGATTAAATTGCTGTTGCGTCTATATTTACACACACTGATATAAATGTTCGCTCATGCCACTTCATGTAATGAAGCGTAAACGATTTGTACCTATCATAGCGTAAGCGCGCACAGCCAGTACTAGAGATCTACTAAAGCCAATGATTCTCATGCGAGCGGAGAATCAAAAATGAAAATTTTCAGGCCACGACACTTCAAATGTCCAGCATGTTTTGTACTCACCTTCACTTTTCGATTGTTTTGTTGATGCAGTGGAGACTTGGTTGGATGAAATCTGCACCACCATGCATTTTGCACCATTAGAAAAGAGTAGTCTATGGGGCATGCCTGCGCAAAACGATTTGTAACTACAATAAAAACAGAATGCTTTTAAAATTATTGTGCAGTATTCCCTAATATTACTTCAATATTTTTTTGTGCTCTATAATGTTAGTCGTGCTATGCAACAAAACTCATCAGATGTAAAAGTATCGTTACGTAATACCTTTGAGCATGGTTTCGCTCGGTATTAAGGGAATCCATCACTATTCCCTTTAAATTACTTTAAATATTATACTCGCCTTCGAACTTTCTGCCTTGTTGAGCTTTTTTCATTGATTTCATTATTGATCAACTTTTCATTTTTTTATTTTATGTCGTGCTGCAGTGACGTATGCATGGGGTGATACGTGACGTGACATGTTCACATCTCCGAGTGGGCAAATGCTGCCAACGCGGGTAGGTTCTTTGGCAGGGGTGGGTCAGAATAGATTCGAACTCACCGGGACCCTTGGATTCAGAATCAGGCATGCTTCAATCCTCTAGGTGACGCTGGCACGTTCGTGTGGCTTGGCTCGTGTGGCTTTATATCTAAGCCGCTTACACTTTCACAGTTTTGGGTAGCTTATAACACTATGATAGACATAAATTATGTTGAGGCAGAAAAGGAAAGAAAAATAAAGAGCCTCGGCCCGTGCCACTTAGTATAACGGGCTTAAACTATGATAGACAGTATGCAGGCGATAATAGTAGCGAAATATAACTGAATACTACTGCTTAGGTATCCACACGTACATGAACGAGGATTTGCAAGGAAGCCGAAGACGTAAGCCTCTAGCGCCGTTGTGTCAAACCATTAAAAGCAGAGCCTAAAGACACCGCATTTTAGAGCACAGCTCTTTGGCGTGTGTGTGTGTGTGTGTGTGTGTGTAGTGGTTATTTATTGTATGTACAAAAGGAAAGAAAAGATGTTTGCCAGCCCCGGTATCTGCTATCTTATATCTGAAGCACCTGAACTGGGGCGGCGGAAATAAAGGGATAGCGAGGAGAAGGTAGAGGAAATCAAAGAGGTGAGTGATAGGGAGAAAGAAAAGAGTAGGTAAAAATAAAAGAAATATATACACTATGGTACAGTATACAGTAGTTTGCTTGAGGCCCACCCGCAAATGTCTTAGGTCCCTGAGTACTCGGCACATCGGGCGGGCCTCCGCAATAGCTCCACGTGCAGGCAACTGTTCACTACGCACGCACTTGCACACTGTACAAAACACTGACAGCTGTCGTGGGCGATCAGCCGTTATTGTGGGAAATAGCACACGTGGAGCGTTCAGTCCCAGCGCGCACTATCTGGCGAGGTGAAATAGGCGGGTCATCAAGCCCGCCTGTTCGATGTACTCACACAAGCTCACGTGAGCTCGCTCGCGGGCGCGCGCACAGCCCGGTGGCCACAGGAGCACAGCTACGCTGTCCGGGATTACCCCCTGCGCTCTGTAAGCCGCCAGCAACTCACGGCGCCCGTTCTTGCATTTTGCGGCGTCGCTGTCAAATTTCGTCCCTCGTAAGCAGCTTCATAAAGTAATAAATAAATAAATCTAGTCTCCACAGGGAATCGAACCACCATCCCTTGCATCCACAGCCGAGCGCTTTAACCAACTGCGCCACGCCCGGGATCATGAAATGTACAACATAATTCTCGTTTCTTTCTCTTTATTGCGAAATGTACATATTTACAAACTATACAGTTCATATATATTTAGAAGTTCAACAGGCCGTTTGTCGGCCGTGAAAAATGGAGTCGTTTCATTTTCGTTGGCTTCCTAAACACCAACATTGTTTCAGTACAACAGCCTGCATCTTTCAAAACACCGTGGATATTTACAATACTCTCAGCAAAGTCATCATCATCATCAGCCTGACTATGCCCACTGCAGGGCGAAGGCCTCTCCCATATTTCTCCAATTAACCCGGTTCTGTGCTAGCTGCATCCACATGACCCCTGCGAACTTCTTAACCTCATCCGCCCACCTAACTTTCTGCCGCCGTATGCTACGCTTTCCTTCCCTTGGAATGCAGTTTGTTACCCTAAGCGACCATCGGTTATCCTCTCCTCGCACTACATGTTCTGCCCATGTCCATTTCTTCTTCTTAATTTCTGCTAGAATATCGGTAACTTGAGTTAATTCTCTGACCCACTCTGCACGCTTCCTATCTCTTAATGTTACCCCTACCATTTTTCGTTCCATAGCCCTCTGGGTTGTCCTCCACTTAAGTAGAACCCTCTTGGTATTCATATACAAATCATAATCATACACAAAGTATTCATACACGAACCTAGCTTCAGTGTTCATAATGTCGATAATCCATAGCACTGAGTCATGCAGAGCGCAGTCTCAACAAGAATATAGCATCGTATGGTATTGCATGGCCGTGAACGGGCAGAACCTTATACCTTGAGGCATAAGAGAAAGTTTCTTATTAATGGTACAGTGTAACATGTACATGTAACTGGGACATCATAATTCTCGTTATCTATTGTGATGATGATAGGAGCGATGACAATAACGCTTCAATTAGTAATGCATCGTGGGCATCAGCAACGCTAAGGCTTTCGCATTTCTGCAGTGTAGTTTTCACAGCGCTCAGAATTTTAGAGCGCC
The DNA here is from genome assembly GCF_055883805.1 of Amblyomma maculatum. Lineage (NCBI taxonomy): Eukaryota > Metazoa > Arthropoda > Arachnida > Ixodida > Ixodidae > Amblyomma > Amblyomma maculatum. The sequence goes on from NC_139352.1 coordinate 9,713,321, forward strand.
GCTCTGTCTCGCACGTTCCTGCGTTTCTCAGTAACTATATAGTAACATATTCGTCGGCGTCACCGTTGTCCCTCGCAACCACCTCCGCAGCCAAAAAAGAATGGTACAATAGGATAGAGCATCAAGGAAAGGTGTACATGACTTTGCCGGCGCTGTAAAAGGACTAGTTAGATCGGACATAAAAATGGTACCTTAGGATAGAGCATCAAAGAAAGCTGTGCATGAGTTTGCCGGCGCTGTAAAAGAAGGACTAGTTGATAGATCGGACAAAGGAATGGTACCTTAGGATAGAGCGTCAAGCAAAGGTGTGCAAGAGACAAAATGGTTGATCTGGCTTAATTAGTTAGCTAATTAGAGTCAGTAACAATAACAACTGGTTCACATAGAAGGAAAGACGCAATATCTGTCACACCTGGAGACAACTTAACCGCCCCGTAGAAGAAGAGAGCAAAATGGCAGTGAAAGCGGAAAGAGTGAAAGGAGTGCCGTAGTGAAGTGCTCCGTAGTAATTTGGACCACAGGTGGTGGCGGTGGTGTAAAAACTTTTACTGCCAGGAAATATACAGGGGGCGAACCCCCCTCCCTTACATGGCACAAGGCAGCCCTCATGGGACCACCCTTAAAAACAAAGGGGATGTTTAACGTGCCCTGACATCGGACAGCACGCGGACGCTTCTTCGTTTCGCCTCCATGGAAAGTTAGAGCCAGTTAAGCGGTTTACAGGAATATAAAGGCCCAGTATCTGTCACCCGCGGCAGAGCTGGACTAGTTGCTATGGAATATGTGGGGAAAATAAAAACATTCTCTGTAATTGTACATACATGTCTTGCTCGAATTCTTTGCTTCAATCTATCGAAAATCTGAAACAGCTGATGAGCTGCGATCACATTTCGCTTTAGGAAGTAACGTAATGGTTAAAAAAAATTTTTCAGTTTCATGTTTTTGTTTGTGGGAATTGAATTTTCTTTAAATCTTTTGCCTAACGCAATAGGCTTAAATCGTTAGAGCTGATGCTTGGGCGAGTCTGTGTAGGTCTTTTGTCCGGGTCTAAGTCGTGCTGCTCTTCTTCTGTAGGCTTAAGTTCGACGCACTATAATCGTCAATGACTGAGCGGGAGAGGACGAAATATTATAAAATTGGGAGGAGACTGAAACTTCTTTAAGAGTTCAACGCGATAGCGTTGTCAGGATTTGTTCGCATCACATTCCTATTCGCTTCTCATGCTCTTGATCATCACAGCGACGTAGTCATGACATACAACTGCGCTTTGCCTCGCTCGGTTCTCAGCCTATTCATCCAGCTTATACCTCATTGCCTCTGCCTGCCCCTCTCGATACCCTAGGTCCGTGACCGTTTTCTGGGTAACAAAATCTGCATCCCTTGCTCGCATCTCGACATCGCATTCTTCACCGAAAGGCTTATGGCCCAAGCTTCTTAAGTCTGCCGCGGCAACTTATCTTTGTTCACCCCCAGCCGGGGTGGCGCAGTGTTTGCGGCGCTCGACTACTGTGCCCAAAGATGCGGGGTCGAATCGCGGCGTCGGCAGCCTCTTTTCGGTGGAGGCGAAAAGCCGGGCGCTCGTATGCTGAGCGATGTCAGCGCACGTTAAAGAACCTAAGTTCTTCGAAATTTCTGGACCCCTCCACTACGGCGTCTCTCATAGCCTGAGCTGCTTTGGGAGGATAAACCTCACAAACCAACCAAATTGTCTTTGTTCTTTTTGAATATCTGCACATTATTAAGGTCGATTCTGCATTCTTGTTTTGTTTTTTTCTATATTTCGTAGTCTCTGCAGTGCACCAAAATATTGCTGCCAGACGTCTGCAATATTCACTTGAAATCATCCCTTCGCCTGTAATAACATATTTTCCTGCCTGCCCAATATAATCCACAACCATCAGCGCAGTTCCACAACCTTATAATTTTGCTTAAGCTGCTCTAGCAACCAATATACGGCAGCATGTACGATAGGTGCATTTTCAGCAATACGCTTCGCAGAAGCAGCCATCATTGCGGGGGAATTTTTTTATTTGCGTAACGAGCCTGGAAGAACATAATGTGAAGAATTGCTGATGTGCGCATAAGCAGTACTTTTATAGTTGTGCGCACATAGGGAATCAAGTTTTTATTGCTACCCTATTTGCATGTATTGATCCACAATCCTATAAAGGTAGGACGTACATGGAGCTCTCATATCATTCCCATGCCTCCCACGAAGTCATAAAGTATGTGTACGTGAATAAATGGCCAGGAAAGAGAGTTAAGCGGCTAAATTGCACACCGAGTGAAACACTCCAAGTGCATTGAAGGCATTGTGCATCAGATTTCTCTGTTCTTCGCGAAGCATTATATCGAACTGACAGCAATGGTGCGCCAGAGGAATATCAGGGAAGTCTGGCATCAACCTGGCGTTGTACTGCAGAGACTGTCAAATATTAATGTAGAAGTTCGTTCGTAATTTGCAGGCATTGAAAAATAACAACGATAACTTGACACGAGATATATTATAAGCCTGGGCCGTAAGGCTTTGTGGTCAGCAAGCTTCTGCTAGTTTTCTTTGTTTCTGCTTAAAAATAAAACGGACTTCCTACGCATAACTGTCACCTGATGAAATGAAGAACGAGAACTTCTGAAAAAAGAATAAGGGAAGAAAGAAGTTGCGTGAATCTTAACAATTAGGTTTTCAGTGCAGCATCGTCCTTGTCTTCGTGCATCTTCAAGGTCGTTGTCTTTTCTAAAGCCGTTTTTATAATATTTGACCAACTATCTCAACTATCCCTAATTAGCACTGCCGAAATTAACTTTACAATTACGCACCTACTTACCTGGCATTCCTAATTTAATGCATGCACTCAGCTCATACTCATCCATCCGTAGAAAAGCAAAGCGGTTCTGAGACGAAGTGGTTGCATGCCCGTATCGCAGACAAAGAATCGTATGGATTTCTTAGGTGTGCCCCAACTGCTTTACTCCTTAAGGGTGGAGAATTGTTGTGAAGCATGCACACGTGCTTATCTTACCGAGATATCGCTCAAGCCATACGTTATTGGCAGTAGCTGCGGTGATGTGGCAAGCAAGCAGTTGTAAATGCTACTAATTTGTAATAACGCTAGTTCGTTTTTCGCCAACCACTTGTCGATTCGTCGATTTACTTCACTAACTGTGAGCCAAGTTTCTGTCAATGCCTGTCAATGTCAGTCACAATCGTTGATATCAGCACAAAGCTCGTTTATTTATTTTTTTTTTTTTTTTTGACAGAGGACTGCACACATCCGAAAGAAATGCCGAAAAAATATATAGCCGAGCACTACCTCCCACTGCGTTCCCTTTGTGTATATTTTTTAATTCCCGTAAGCTTCCAGAGCTAAGAAACCGCAGGCTGTTGCCATTGGCTTTGCTGTTACGAGTTGCTGTTTAAGTTAAAGCGCTGTCAGCTTTATTTTAAAAATTGACTTTCTCATCGTGAACCTGCTTTTTGTAGCTCAGTTTGAATGTTACGTGCCGACTCCAAATTCTGTCAACTTTCTCTAGCAGTGTCGCGTTGCAGCGAACTAATCGTCGTTAATAAATATGAAGATATCTTTTATGTTTTTAGGTCTGAGCGCATCGAAAGAACTAGCTGTTTTCTTTTGTACGTCTCAATTGATATATTAGTGTTCGCGTTCCTCACGTGGTAAACTCTCCTAGTCTGTGTGCTCTGGCTATGTTGTAACTTGATATATCTCCCTTGAGTGTACTACCAAAGGCGTCTAATATTGTTGCAGAATAAAGCTACGTTTCATCTTCGGAGTCAGGAACTCCGTAAATTATCAATATATTTTAGATGGAACGATCCTCGGCATCGTTTAGCCTTGAGCATATAATACAAGTGTCTTTTTCAAAGCTAACTACGGAATCTCGCAACTCATAATGGTCAGTCTGCCACTGTTCAAGTGCAGAAGTATTTTTGTTCAACTGTTTCTAGTCTTTTTTTATATCAGAAATCACCTGTAATACTACTCTCTATTTTTCGTTTAGATATGTTATTGACGAAGCGATAGAGTTTTGAAGGGTTTCTATTTTTATGGGTGCTGATCTAGATTGCCACTTTCATCAACACTTGAGCAAGGCCATCCGAAAATTCGTTTTGTGGATGGGGTCCAGGATTGTTCTGCACTTCACCACATAGCAACAGCAGCAATGCATAGAATTTGCTTTTTGGACTTGGAAGCGGAACCATTCGTAAGATGGAAACAGGCACGAGGTAAAGTGGAAAGCCGAGCATTGTGCACAATGAAGAATATGTGTATACCCATCTAATCCTCCGTCATGTCCCCATACCCACTGACAAGCGATGCGGCTGGGAGCGAATTTATGTGTTCTATCACGAATGCTGTCGAAGAGTTGGTGACTGCGCCATCGTGAAGACTGCTCACGTACACTGCTGTGCACACGGGTTCGTTGTCTTCAGCTGATAGTGGCAAGATAACAGGCTAAACGCTGCCAAGACTGCTTCCTCTTTCCATGACAATCGACATGTTGCCGATGAATGCTTCCTGGCATAGTTGATCACAAGCAGCGCAAAATTCCCATCTGATCACCGAAGAACTGAGAATCTGCATAGTGAAGAAGAATCTGCGTAAAGCCATCCATCGTTGGATTCCTCGTCGTGTCATCATGCTGCCTGACAAGCGATGTATCCGGCGTGAATCTGTATGCCCCATCACTAATGCTATCGACGACTTTGCGGCTGCGTAGCCGTAAAGACTGCCCACGCACACTGCTGTGCACACGGGTTCTTTGGCTTCGGCTGGTGGTTCAGGATAACAGGCGTAAAGCTGCCAAGACTGCTTCTGCTTTCCATCGCAATCGGCATGTTGCCAATGAATGGTGCCTGGCGTAGTCGATCACAAACAATCACTAGCAGCGATTTTTCCTATGCGGTCACCGAAGAACTGCGGATCTGTACAGTGAGAATGAATCTGCGTAAGCCATTTATTATTCGTTTATTATTTTATTTTTTATATTTTCTTCTTTATATCCTTAAAAGCCCTCGATCTATACAAGGCTAATTAAGGAGACGTTCGCAGAAAGTCAGTGTAGAGTATTGGTTCGCGCGCTTTCAATTCATCAGGACATATCAGGTGACAGGGCTTGCTGACACTCTCCGATGACGCCAATAATAAGGAAAGAAATGCGTTCGCATTAAAAAAAAAAGTGAATTAACGGAAGTCTGCTTCGGTTTATAAAAGGTTGCGATCATAGACGAGCTTACGATTCCTTTCTCTAGCGCGACTCCCGTGGGACGTACGTCATCACTTCTTAGAAGTCGTCCTGAATCAGTTCAGTTTTCTTTGTTTATGACACCGATATAATATCCCCACGTTTTGGAGCTCTTCCTGAATCCTTTGACACTTCTCTTACCTGACTCCGTTTTGACGTCATCACCCTCGTCAAGGTGTCTTGAATCTCGTGACACTTGTTTGCCATGTGATCTAGGTGTGATGTCACATTCTGCAAATAATCCTGAATCATGTGACGCTTTGTCTCTCGACTACAGGGTGGTGTCGTCGTCCCGAATCACATCACAGGCATTTTCCAAGTATCTGTGATAGGAAGTCACCATTTTTAAAGTCATCCTAATTCATGTGACATTGCCTTGCTAAGCAACTTGGGAGATGAACTGCAAATAATGATTGATGACCTAGACAGGAAAAGTAGAAAGGTAGGCTTGAAAATCAATATGCAGAAGACTAAGGTAATGTTCAACAGCCTCGGGAAGGAACAGCAGTTTACATTAGGTAGCTAAATACTGGAAGTAGTGGGCGAATATGTCTGCTTAGGACAGGTAGTAACCGCAGATCCGGACCATGAAAAGGAAATAACAAGAAGAATAAGATTGGGATGGAGCGCATTTGGCAAGCACTCGCAGATTATGACTAGCAGCTTGCCGGCATCGCTCAAGAGGAAAGTATACAACAGTTGCTATTTTCCTGTACTCACCTATGGGGCTGAAACGTGGAGGCTAACCAAGAGGGTTCTACTTAAGTTGAGGACAACCCAGAGGGCTATGGAACGAAAAATGGTAGGGGTAACATTAAGAGATAGGAAGCGTGCAGAGTGGGTCAGAGAAATAATTCAAGTTACCGACATTCCTGCGGAAATTAAGAAGAAGAAATGGACATAGGCAGGATATGTAGTGGAAAGAGAGGATAACCAATGGTAGCGTAGGGTAACAAACTGGATTCCAAGGAAAGGAAAGCATAGCAGGGGGCGGCAGAAAGTTAGGTGGGCGGATTTGGTTAAGAAGTTCGCAGGGGTCAAGTGGATGCAGCTAGCACAGAACCGGGTTAATTGGAGAAATATAGGATTGGCCTTCGCCCTGCAGTGGGTACCGTCAGGCTGATGATGATGATGATGATGATGATGATGATGATGATGATGATGATGAAGTCATGTGACATATTTTTGCCATTTTACACTGCTGTGCAGATATCGCCTTTTGAAAGTCATGCTAACTTAGGTGACAATTGTTGCAATGATTTAGTTTTGACAACACATATTAGCAGGAATTTACATCACACTACATGAGCCATATTTTACTTTTGTTTTTGTACTTCATCATATACTGTGTCATCAATAACTAATCATTATTACAGGACTTGTTATAGCATCACATGACTGGATATTGCCTATGCGAGATGGCTTTACCTTACACCACTACTAATGATATAACACTTATGAGATGAGATTCGCCGTTGTATCGCGGCGCGTAATGTGGTCGCGAACAATTTTAATCTTTATTTGTTTTTTTTTTCAACAGCCGCCGGCAAGCAGCCTATCACTCCGATTCTCTCGTACGGACTGATCCAGTATTCTTTGTTTGTTCATGCTAGTTGTCGCAAGACACAACTTTATTCTTCTCTTCGTCGCGCAGGATGCGCCAATATGTATCTCGACGATTCTAACCTCTCGAGTATGTTTCTACAATGTTCCAGAATATTCTAGTCACCGTTTGCGGCTTGATCTAGATGTTTCTTCGCCGCCTTTAAATTGAACGTTGATTGGTGCGACGGGAATTTTTTACTCGACGACCAGCGAACACGTCGAGCACCAGCGAGTGCGTCAGCCCAATAAGAAGTTAATTTTAGTGCTGTGATCACGGCATTGTCACGATCACGTGACAATATTTTCTAACCAAGATTTTTGGACGCACCTGCGCATGCTGTACTCAGTTCCGACGACAGCTTTTCATTTTCATGTGTCGTATAAAACTTTTGTAGACTTGTAGCCACTGTCCTTTTTCTGATCACTAGTATAAACGATTGCTTGCTTTTACAAATCAGTACTCTTGATACGATGATTACTCTATACCTTTTTCGTACTGCCTTGGAGCACCATGCCTGTTGCGCGTATACACTTAACGCGATAGCGTTATGGGCCCCATGTCGCAGAAAAGCAGGTGACGGCGTTGTGGTTGTAACGCAAAAATCAAAGGTGAAGAAAGAACTAAAGTTTTGGGGAAGCCCTTGGAGTCGAACACGTTCCTTCGCACGACAAAGAACGAACTCTTTCTGAATAAAGGTGGACCTAATGTATGCATTGGCTTATGGCTGTCCGCTAATCTTTAGGTGAGTCATTAGACAGTAACTAATTACGAAAGCAATAGTTAAGCGAGTAACAAAGAACAATTCCGCTTTGCTTACGGGCGATGCGGCGCCCACTTGAAAATGCCTTCAATCATACGGCTCTGCCGCAGCATATGGCGTGAACCGCCGCCCGAGTAAAAGCCATATACGTACATCCATTGTCTTCAAAGCATTGGAATTTAATGACACGAACAGGGCCCGATAAAGCTATTGAATCGAATTCGTAATGATGAAGCTTCACCATCACCTAATTTCTTTCCGTACCTGTCTTAGCCTGCGAAAAGCTTATAGTAATGTGAAATAGACAATAAAAAAATAAACCAGATGGCGTTGGTGGCCTGCTACTAAATAACCGTTCATTGACTCACCTTACAGAGTCTTTATATTGATATATTGATATGTTGTTTCTGCATTTAACGCTATCGCTTTTAATGTAGAAACCTCTTTCACGCTTCGCTATCCCAACACTTACCATGCGTTTCCAGCCAAGGAACTTTGGGTGGTTTCATTTTTGCTACATACACCTGGTCGTTTGTCATCGAAACAGAACTGGAGGAAAACGCTAGCACAGCTCCGGTATGTTGCCTAATAAAGAGATTTGAACATATATTCAGTAGTCATTATTTGATGGCGAAGTTCCTCAACTTCCACTACTGATACAGTTCATTCAGTTATTGAAAGAAGGTAAATATGCTTCAGAACTCTATGCGAGAAGAGGCCGAAATCACTGCTATGCTCTTTTCTGAAGAAGATATTTCAATTATTATTGCGGCGTGTGCTATTCCACTTCCTTTCCGGTTACTTTTGACGACCCTAGTTATGCTTGCGAGTCGGTGGGTTGTGTGATTTTGGCCAAATAATTTCTGCGCTGCATTCAAGGAATGCTCGTATATTTAGCAGTCTAAGCCTGTTTTTGACCGAACATTATCGGCGGCATTATTATGTCACTTTTACCGCTTATATATAGCATATCATAACACCGCTTTCGCTTTGACCATGATTTTTTCCATATGATTTATAAAGATCCGCATTTCTGGTCTTCGAGAGAAATGGATTTTACGATTCACTTCCAAAGCTCATATCAACATCCAACATTCCTGCAAGCGAATAAACACAATGTGCCTTGGATATTTTCTAGAGCATACCAGTAGGTTTCATGCTCAATTTTTACATGTGCCAGTTCGCTAGCAGAACGGCGACAGCGATTTTGAAAATAAAGTGTGCTAATACAGGCCGTTTCGTGCGTCCCAAAACCTCCTACATTTAGTTCTTTGTTACGCATTTAAGTGCCACATTAGGCGTTAAAGCATAGGCTTACTGATTATTCATTTAAAACTTGGGAACGTAATATTCTTTTTTTTTTTTTTTTGAGGATATGCCTTCACACGATAAAAGGTAAAAACTATTTTTCAGCTGGTACTTATTATATAATTGGGAGGCAGATCAACGCTTCAGAGCCATGCTGACATCCCAAATCCAAGAGGCAACTGGTGGAGACGTGAAGAAAACTATTTTCGTACTACTTGCATACACAAATAAACGTTACGTTTACTAAATTATCTTATGCGGTTTAATGTGCTACAGTAACTTAAAGGGACGCAACACTGAGCAGAATAAGTTATGGGATTATGGCGGAAACCGAAAGATCTTGCCTCGAATGTAAGAGTGCCCACTGCGAAATCCAAGAAATAAGAATTTAAAATTTTAATTTAGAGTGGAGTGGACGCGTGAGACGAAGGGCTGCAGTTATCTCTGTAGTAAACCACGTGACATCTCCGGAAAATGTATCTGGTTTTCACAATTGCATAGTGTTCACGATTCTTTGGAGAATGCTCGCCTTGTAAAATATTCTGCACCCTCTTTGGCGGTTCCGTCAGCAACTAGGGCTGTGTTGAGAGCATCAAAGTTCAATGGCGTTCTAGGCAGAATCCGCTTTCATGCCCTGGGCATGCCACGGTGGCAGATGCCGGCGCGCACATGAGCAATGCGGAAACTACCCTTCTCTTCCCTGTGCCGGCGCGCACATCTGCAGAATTCCGCTACCCTCCTCCTCCTCCTCTCAGTAGCGAGAGCAGCGGCGGACCACCTGAGGACCGGCGCAGCAGATGTCATGGTACAGTGTACTAGTACAATGAGATATTTGGATTGGTAAAACATTTATTCGGGGCCTGCAGTAGAACGCGCGCTCGCGCGCACGCGCTCCGGACGGGGCCTACGTCGTCCTCTGGGCACCGGCCGCGCGGCCTGGGTAACCGCTCGCCATCGCCGGCTCGCTGGTTCCCTACCGGGCCAGCGCCTTGATGACCTGCTGAACGGCCCAGAGTTGTTCCTCTTGATTGTCACTCCCTGCGGCTCCTTCCAGTCGCGGCGGGATCCTCCCAGACTTAGCTTCTTCCTGGTACTTGCTATAATTCCACAGCATGTGTGCGAAGCCGGCCGTCTCCGTTCGGCAGACCCTGCATTTGTCTGTCGGGTGCCTCTCGGGATACATTCTATGCATCAGCGACGGGCTGGGGAGTGAGCCCGTCTGTAGCTGTCTGAATAAAACGGCTTGCTCTCGACTGAGCCCCGAGCTAGGGGGTGGAAGAGTTGTGCGAGCTAGGCGGAACACCTTGGTTATTTCGTTGTAGTTGGTCATTCGGTCTTTGGTGCTGAACCACAGCGGCCAGTCGACCGAGGCGCGGTCCGTTAGCGCGCGCGCCTCGGCGTGTGCCGTCTCGTTGTGGTTGGCGTTGCGGTCTGACGCCTCGCCCGCGTGCGCCGGGAACCACTTGATTCTCACTTGTCTGCTGCCATTGTCGTTTTTGGTTGCCTACAGTATGCGCACAGCTTCTTTCGCTATGCTGCCTTTGGACGAAATTTCTCACCGCCTGCCTCGAGTCGCATAGCACTGTGTGGCAGTCGCGGTCGGCGATGGCCAGGGCGATGGCCACCTCCTCCACTTGCTCTGCCTTGGTGCATCTCGTGCTGGCGGTCGTGCGAACGGTGCCGGTCGCGTCGACGACGACCGTCGTGAACACGTTTATCTTGGCGTACTCAGCCGCGTCAACGTAGCGTGTGTGTGTGTGTGTGCGTGTGCGTGTGCGTGTGCGTGTGCGTGTGTGCGTGTGTGTGTGTGTGTGCGTGTGTGTGTGTGTGTGTGTGTGTGTGTGTGTGTGTGTGTGTGTGTGTGTGTGTGTGTGTGTGTGTGTGTGTGTGTGTGTGTGTGTGTGTGTGTGTGTGTGTGTGTGTGTGTGTGTGTGTGTGTGTGTGTGTGTGTGTGTGTGTGTGTGTGTGTGTGTGTGTGTGTGTGTGTGTGTGTGTGTGTGTGTGTGTGTGTGTGTGTGTGTGTGTGTGTGTGTGTGTGTGTGTGTGTGTGTGTGTGTGTGTGTGTGTGTGTGTGTGTGTGTGTGTGTGTGTGTGTGTGTGTGTGTGTGTCGGCCGCGTGCTGGTCTATCAGCGCCTTGGCTCTCGCTGCTCTCCTCCCTTTGTTATACTACGGGTGCATGTTCTTCGGTACCGAGTCCACTCTGATGTTGCGCCTGATCTCATCAGGGACGGGGAGCTGCGTCTTCTCCCTGCCTTGATATTCAATTCTGAGATAACGTTTACGGCTCATGCACACCCATAACTCCGGCTCCGCCCGACAACTTCTACTCACATGGCGCAGTAAAACTTTGGCTAGCTACGCTTAAAAAACTACCCCTCCTTTCGTGCCAGTGTTTGTCGCTGGACAGTGCCACAGTGTTTTGCATTTATTGGAGGAAGCGTTATCCACTGCCCATTAAAACTTCCGTCGACGACGTGTACGTTCGTGTGGCGTAACAGTATTTTGTGTAGAAACTGAAATGGCGAGCTGAACTAAAGAAGGAAAATGCCTGATAACTGTCTGGCTAGAGACATTTATGTTAGCTTCCGGTACATATCACGTTTGTCGACGCGCAATCGTTATCGCAGTCGCTACTCATGGTTTCTAGCATCGCAATACATAAAAGCGGGCATGTGCAGGGATCTAAACGTTCTTAGTAACATTTCCCACAGCGCTTCGAACAAACGGCTATGGAATTGGCAGCTCGTGACAGGAAGCTTTCCACTGCGGCAAAAGAAATGGACGGTTTAATTGGAGTGTTGTAGCCCTTCAAGCAATGAGGGACACCGTAATGAAAGGCTTCGAATGATTTCGATTACATAGAGTTTCTATTGGGCACTGATTTTGCACAGTACACGGGCACCTTTAATATCGCTTCCAAATGCAGTATCCGCTTTCAGCCGCAGGACAATGACCAAATTGCTATTAAAGTGGAAGGGATACAATTTCGTAGTGCTATATGTTAAAACTCTAGCGCATATGGCTACGGAGCTTACACATCCTTCTGAAGACTATTTTCATATTTTGTATGTAGTATCAAAAAAATTCTGATATTCTTCGTTTTCCTATCTGGAAATTGGTCATAACAAGATAATCTACTTTTCAATATTCTTTACTTGAAGCTCATATTTTGCATTGGCCTGTACGAAAGCACACTGTCAGCAAGTTTTAATGGAATCTGATTGTAAGCCCCGTTCTCCAGAAAATTCGGTGTGGCACTGCAAGCGAAAAATCACGGTTTTGTCTCTGACAGGTGGTCGCTAGCAGGTGGCAGCTATGGCCTCCAACTGATTGAACGCAGCTGCACTCCCGCGCTAAACAAGCCAGTCTCCTACGTTCTCAAGCACCGCGCACGGGCTTCAGGGACTGTGGAGGCTATAGAACATAGCAAAGCACACGGCCGGACAAAGAGAGGAGCCGAGGTACACTCCAAAGGGCGATGCTAAAAGATTTTGCCGAGGTTTCTGCGTCTCTCTCGGTGGATTCGCATGTGGGCGGGTAGAGGCATCAAGGCTTGTGGGCACCCGTGTGGTGGATAATTGTCACAAGCTGCCTCATCTATAGAGTGGAAGTTACGGGATCTCCTGCCTCGCATATAGAGCGGAACTTAAGGGATCTCCCCGCTCCTCCGACCATGCTTCGACATGATGTTCGGGGTCCTTAACGCGGCCACAGCGCGTCCAGCCGAGAGTATAAAAACGCATACCGCAGCACGCCTGTGGCAGTACGCTTTGGGAAGATTCAGACTTCCGGGCCACTTTCGTGACCGCTCTGGGAAAGCTTGTAGTGTTTCACCGGGCCCGTGATTAATGCATCATTCTGCTCATCTGTACGGCCGCTGCTACCGATAAACTACGCCGTCAGCGCCTCATCTAACAAAAAAATCGTGAGAATTCGCTTATGCACACAGATTGTTGGTTTATCAAATATTGTTTTCGCCTTTGTTAACCTTGATCTGACTTAGTATTTTACGCTGTGTTTTCTATGTAATCCTTGCCCATACTTATTATATCTGGAATACTTGCTTTGTTATATTTATAGTCTTTTTTTTTTTTGCAGTGTTTGTTCATTGTCGGGAGTTCCTCTTGTCATTTACCGAGTCATTTTTTAGTGAGTAGCACTGCTAGCCGCAACCACGGATTTAGCTTATGTCGGTCAGAAGCCGCTCACTCTCTCTCTCTCTCTTCGTGAACGTCGCACGGCTCGGCATTGAGGAGGCGGAGTGGCCGCGCAGCTGCAGCAGAATCCGCTCTCTCTCTCCGTCTCGCCGTGAACTTCAAGGGAAAGAGAAAGTGGCGACACTCGCATTACGGGACTTAAAAGTGAGGGGCGGAGCGGCCGCACAGATCCAACCAGTGACAGAGTGGGGCGTGTCACAGTTGCGTACGTCGCAGTCTTCACGTTGTGCAAGCGTGAGATACACCTGACTGAGTAGTCATGTGCCACTCGCGCGTTCTCAACTTCGGCGTCTCTCCCCTCGCATCAGTCACTCGTCAGCCTTCACGGACAACAAACATGCACGCATTGTGCTCCCTGGACCTCAGCTCCAAGGCACTTGCCGCGTCGTGAAGCAGCTTGTGCTTATCCCCTTTCCTTAACTGGCGCTTGACGTCAGGCGCATTTCCCTGCTCTTGGATTACCTTTCTTCGTCTTGGAGACCTTCTTTCATGCTCGGAATGTGTTGATACAGAAACTCTGGAGCATCTGTTTTGCTCAATCCCTACAACCTCCCCAAATCTCTCTTTCTCTCCCCCTTTGATCCCACCCGAGACCTTTCAGGCTCAGAGCAGTGCATTCCTAAGAGGGATGCAATACATTGTGCCTATTTTAGCTCATTTGTAATAAGAACGGCCTACCTTTTACTCTGTTCTCAAACCTCAAAAAGGGCCGACTGGTAAATTTAAAAGGGATCCCGCGCTTCTGTTGATCGTAAAAGCGGTGATTTGTGACAATAGTGAAGTTGGGAAGTGAAGGCAGTGAGGGGAAGACTACAGCGTTTCTCCGGGAAAACTACCACAGGACATATTTGACCAGGTACTGTTACGCACTTGGTCAACGCCTGGTGTATTCAGGTGGCAATATTCAGTTTGATCAGGGATCCATAATGTTTACTTCTGCAATATTCAAATGGAAACCTAAACATACACAACATGAACAAAACTGACTCTTTCTCGCAAGAAATTTTCGCTGCTTCTGTCTGAAAATATGCTCAAAAGTCAAACGTCCCCTTGCTGCTTTTTGAGTAAATGTGCATAGGTGAATCCATCAGGAACTCTGGTGAGACTTGCTTATGTTAAATGGTACTTGCGGGATAAAACAAAAAAATCAAATACGTAACGATGGAACGTTCTAGTGTACATTTGGTAACCGTACAACTTCATTTGAGGCGGAATACTTTCTTAACAGCGATACTAATTATGCTGGAGTTTCGCACTTACATTGCTTGACCATTGTAGAAGTCGATAAGCAGTACATTCGGTTTACGACTTCTGCGTCTAAGAGTAAAGCACCTTGGGTCATTTGCAGCCAGCTTAAGGTAAACATTCTGAAAATCTACTCTATAGTTTATTCTTGGAGGAAATGCCTGCAGTGAAGAAACGAATAAACAAGTTACAGACACATACAGTGGCATGTTATCGACAGAAAAATATTTAATTTCCTTCTTCTTAATAAAAGACACCAGGTATTTTGGCCATTTATTACCAGCCGGCAGAGCCCATCCAGTTTATTTAGCACCTGGTCTGATGGAGACACTAGGGAGGGGGGGGGGGGGTGTCAAACAACAATGTTATTTATTCAACCTACAATGCAGTTGAATGGAACATATATTTTGTTCTTACAGAAAGGTCTCATGTAATCCAAAGATTTCACGTGAGACAAAAGGTTGCACGAAAGGCTTCACGTAAGACGAAACGTGAGGTCTTGTCACAATTACCCGAAACATTAGCGTTGTTGGCAACAGTGCTTTTTTTTTAAACAGTAATTTTGCAATAGAATATGCACTAAGATTTTGGACCCATAGCCGAGGGCCAGTGTCGAATCCATACACAATACAATACAATGCAACATAACTGCAGCACGAGAAGACGAACACATTCCATTCGTGTAATAAACGTCAGAAATTGGCAACACATCAAGAGAAAACAAGGGAAGCGAACAAAATACACTTATAGGTATTAAAAAAAAAAACCAATTCACACCATAACTTCACATGTTCATCAGGAACGTTCTCAGTGTTTGCAAAAACTTCGTTCCCATTTTAAAATCATTAAATATGCCATTCCAAATCAAAGCTCCACTGCACTCGATTAGACGTTGCCCGTAACTATTGCGACACACTGGTAAATTGAAGTGTTCAGCACTAGCTGCTCTTGTCTCTCTTTTCGGACGTACAAATATGCTATCACGAACTGGTTCATTAAATTGTAGGATTTTGTGGATTGTCTGCACTACCTTTAAAGTGCGTATGGAGTGAAAAGGAAGGATGGAGGTTTGCTAGAGTCAGACAATTTTGAGTAACTAATTATTTTTACCGCTCTTTTCTGCAGACGGATAACCGGCTTAAGATATGTTGGGTATGTGTTACCCCATGACTCTGTGCATTACGTAATTGGCTCTGTATAAAAGCAAAGTAAAGCATGTGTGGATAAACAAATCGAAGCATTCTCGCGCTTGCAATAAAATATGACAACCATACGCTAACTTGGTGGAAACTTGTTTTACTTCATTTTTCCAGTGCATGTCAAAGCCACAGTACATACCAAGATATTTGAAATTGTCTACTCTTCGTATTGGCTGATTATCCCATCCTCGGCGGCCGCTTTTCGGTGCCGGCGAAAAGCAAGGCGCCCGTGTGCTGTGCGACGTCACTGCACATTAAAGAACCCCAGGTGGTCGAAATTTCCGGAGTTCTCCACGACGGCGTCTCTCATAGCCTGAGTCGCTTTGGGACGTTAAACCCCAAAACCAAACAAACAAACGAACATTATATAAATACAACGCAACATTTTCGTAGTTGCGTAGTTTATTTAGTTTTCTTAATGTTAACGAGGAGATTGCTGTTAGTAAATCAGTTTAGTATAATATTTAATTCTTCGTTTATTTTATTGTGAAGCTTGTTTAGTGTCTCTCCTCTAAATACTAAAGCTGTGTCGTCAGCGTACATTAACGCTTGAGAGTATTTAAGTATGGATGGAAAGTCATTAACATATAACGAGAACAAAACTGGTCCCAGAACGGATCCCTGCAGAACCCCGGTTAGCACGATCTGCGCCTCAGAGGTTACATTGTTCATAACGACATGCTGTATGCGGTTTGAACGGTAACTTTTTAAAAACTCTGACATTTTCCCTCGAAACCCATACAGTTTATTTACGACGATTTCACGGTTAACCGTATCTAAGGCCTTTTTAATATCTAGGTACACAACTATGGCGATCTTGCTATCGTGGAGGGCTCTATTTATAGCTTGCGTTAGGACAAGAACAGCGGATCCTGTCGATCTATGCTGTGCAAAACCATGCTGACTAGGGCATGTAATATTGTACTTGGCTATAAATTCCTTTATGTGCATCCATAATATTTTTTGTTTTTCAAAAATTGTATTGATAATACTGAGGACTGAAATTGGTCTATAATTACTTGGTTCAGAACAGTCTGCTTCTTTATAGATAGGGACGACTTTAGCTACCTTTAGGTTTGCTGGATATATTGAGCTCTTTGGAGAGTCCATGAATAGATGTAATAGGATGCTGGTTAATAGGTCAATGCTGTCTTTGATTATTTTTGCAGGAATCAGGTCCAGACGTGAGGCTTTGCTGACTTTCAGTGTGCTAACCACTCCTACAAATTCGTTTAACTCAATATCATTCATTTCAAAACTATTTATAATGGGGCATATCGAACTGCTGCGCTAAGGAAGGCCCGACATTTACAAAGTAGTTGTTAAACGTGTCCACAATATTTTGATCAATCATATCAAGTTGTATATGTTGTTTGGAGAAAGGGAAAACAGTATCATTTATGGCATTTCACATGTTTGGTGTATTATCAATTGCTTGCTGGATAAGAAAAGAGTAATATTCCTTTCACCCGGTAATTGACCCGGTTCTGTGCTAGCTGCATCCACTTGACCCCTGCGAACTTCTTAATCTCATCCGCCCACCTAACTTTCTGCCGCCCCCTGCTACGCTTTCCTTCCCTCGGAATCCAGTTTGTTACCCTCAGCGACCATCGGTTATCCTCTCTTTGCACTACATGTCCTGCCCATGTCCATTTCTTCTTCTTAATTTCCACTAGAATGTCGGTAACTTGAGTTGTTTCTCTGACCCACTCTGCACGCTTTGTTATCTCTTAATGTTACCCCTACCATTTTTCGTTCCATAGCCCTTTGGGTTGTCCTCAACTTAAGTAGAACCCCCTTGGTTAGCCTCCACGTTTCAGCCCCATAGGTGAGTACAGGAAAAATGCAACTGTTGTATACTTTCCTCTTGAGCGATGCCGATAAGCTGCTAGTCATAATCTGCGAGTGCTTGCCAAATGCGCTCCATCCCTAATCTGAATGAATGCTGAACTTTTTTTTACATAAAACATACAAGCCGTCCCGTGAAAGTCGGAACTCTTGGATCACGCCAGTCTTGAGAAAAAAAAGGAAACATAAGTTATATAGAACCTTTCTGGTGTCACGCACGCCTGAAGGTCTGAGGATATCAAATCATTCCGAAATAAATTGACCAAGAAATTACAATCAGCTCTAAGTGACTATCATTCTGCATATTTAGACGTTAAAAGTGGTCGTCGTGACATGGTTTGGTCCAGGTTGAACTCTTTGCTACAATGCAACAAATCCCATACTTCATAATCATCATCTTTCTTTTCTTTGTTAGATAAATGACCATAATTATCAGTGTTACAGAAGGAGATTTCAAAATATAAATTGTCCGGGGGACCTCCTATGAGAAAATGAATAAAATTCGCGGGTAACTTGCATGACAGTTATTAGGAAAATGATATACAGGCGTGCAGAGAACAACTTACAACACTACCAATAATACAATACAATACTTATAATAAAATGCAAGCGAGAAACAGTATGAAAAGTTCTGAATAATCAATAACTGGAAACAAAAATGTACTAATTGCAGAAATCTGAGAATTAAATTTACTCAAAAAAAAAGAACGAAATAATGTAAACACGGAAACTTACGACCCAGAGAAACGTAGTAGTGACAAGGTCACCTGGTAGCGACAAGGTCGATGACACAAATGAAGAGTCGGTTATTGCACTAAAGAAACTCTTTATTGGGCTGACTTGCGCCCGCAAAAGAACTAAGCAACTCGGCGGCGGCGATAGCAACAAACGTGCTCGTCGATCGCCGAACAAAGAATGCGCGTCGCACTCGTCAACGCTCAATTTAAAGGCTGCTCAGAACAATCTAGATAACGTCGCAAACTGCTGGTAAAACAACCTGGAACATTGTAGAAACATACGGGAGTGATCGGAATCTTGACGCAGATCTCGACGCATCGTTGGCGACAAAGAAAATGATAACGCGTCGTATCGCGACAACGAGCATGAACAACACGGGATATAAAATTGATAAGCGCCCCAGCATAACAATAATAAGGCTGCATACCAGCGGCTGTCGAACAGCAACAAATAAAGCTTTAAACAGTTCGCGGAAATATTTAGTCGGTGTAACAAAACAAGGTAGATAATAAGTAAGTCTTTATTAGATGATGAAATGAAGGAAGAGTACGCTGTGATTTGATTTCGGAAGGCAGTGAATTTCACTCTGCTATGCCTGAAAAATATTCAGTTTGTTTACTATATTTAGTCCTGATTTTCAGTAATAGTAGATTATTATATTCAGCAAATGTGGTGTTATTATTGTTAAGGAGCTTGGAGGACTCAAAACTACTAAGAACGGCATGATTATTATGCATTTTAAAGATAATCGATGCCAGCCTAAAATTAAGCTGTAGCGACAATTGCAGTATGTTAAGTGTGCGATAAAAATTGACAACGGATGGTAAGGGCTGAAAGTACTCATTCGGAGTGCTTAATTTTGAAGGTGGCGAACACATGAAAGGTGAGTGTTGTATGTGATGCTCCAAGATGATATACAATACGAGAGGTGGCTATGTACGAAGGAGAAATATAACATATGCAAAGTGTAGGTAGGTCGAAGTAATGCCTGGCTCTAATTATCACGTGAATACCAAAGGCTGCTTTAGATTTAACGAATTTGGCATGCTGATGAAACTTTAGTTGATTATCTAAAACGACACCAAGAAATGTAGTGGATTCTGACGGGTAAATTACGTCAATGCTAAATGCACCTGAAGATCAGGAACTGCCTCCTTCTTGCATGAATGAAAAACCATAAAGGTGGTCTTTTTTGGATTAATTGCAGATGGTTATTTCGGCACCAGGTATGAATACTTAGAAGGTCAGTGTTCAAATTGGCGGTTAGTATAGAAATATCACTAGCTTGGGAAAAGAAAGGGTAGTATCTTCGGCGTAAAAAATTGAACTAGAGTACTTGGAACATTTTGGCAAGTCATTAATATAGATAAGAGGAGAGGGCCTAAAATGGATCCATGTGGGACTCCGCGATTTATTAGCTTAGGGTCAGAAAATATTCCACCAAATTCAACAACTTGAAGTCTGTCAGTGGGATAACTACGGATTAGGCTAAGTGCAGGGCAGAAAAGCCAAGACATTCTAATTTTTGAAAGAGAATGTTATGGGTAATTGTGTCGAACGCTTTTGTTGGATCAACAAAATGGGCGCCAACAAAGAAACCACGGTCAAGGGAACGCTTAATTTGGTCTGTGAATTCTAATAATGCAAGTTCGCTGGAGTAGTTCGGCCGGAATCCAAATTGGTAAGGAGTTAAGAGATCGAATTTAAGAAAATAATTTGTTAGACGAATGACAATTAATTTTTCAAACAGTTCAATCAGTTCAATCCCGGCCTCGGCGGCCGCTTTTCGATGGAGGCTAAAAGCAAGGCGCCTGTGTGCTGTGCGATGTCAGTGCAGGTTAAAGAACCCCAGGTGGTCGAAATTTCCGGAGTCCTTCACTACGGTGTCTCTCATAGCCTGAGTCGCTTTGGGACGTTAAATGCCCAAACCCAAAACCAAACCAAACCAATAAATAGACGGTAGATGGTTATTATACTGCGGTCGCCTTTTTAAAAAACCGATACCATTTTTCCACGTTTCAACTGTTAGGAAAACTGCCACTTTTGAACATAGCGTTAATTAAATGAGCCAGAACTGGGGAAATGTCCTCCGCAATAAGTTTCAATTTAGCTGGAGCAATTTAATCTAGCCCAGGACGAGTATTTTTAATTGCCTAATGGTTTGCAGAACTTCATTGCCAGAAGTTGGGCATAGAAAAAGGAACGAGGGGTGCATGCACACACACGCGACTGTGAGTTAACGATTGCTGTGTCAGCGCTGAAAACACTATTAAAAGCGTTGGCGATATCTGTAGCATTTCAGAATGTGTCGGTGCCATCATTAAGGTTAGTCATGATCGACTTAAAGATTTAAAGTTAAATATTAATGACATAGAACTAACTGGGGTCGGTCTAGCTCATGCTTTTAACGACTTCTTTACACACACAAAAAAAAGAACACACGGGCCACTTTCAGATGCATGCGACTATATAGACTGTCATAACGGCAAAACAATATTCCTGGAACCTGTGACAACAGAAGTTCTATCAGTCCTATTAGGCTACAAGAACAGCAGGTCCCGAGACCTGCAGATAAGACCAGTAAAATATGTTGCAGATATTGTAGCTTCGCCTGTTACACACATATATTCAACCTCTGTTTAACTGCCTCTGTATTTCCAGAAAAAACATGCAGACCGCTAAGGTAACTGTCTTATTTAAAAAGGGAGACCTTAATGACCTAGGAAGTTATAGACCTGTGTCTATGCTTCCTGTTTTTTCGACAGCTTTAGAGAAACTTATGTACTCCAGGTTTATAAAATTTATTGACAAATATAAATTGCTTATACCATGCAAATTCGGATTCCGCTAAAACAGATAAACTGAACTAGCAATTTTAGAACAAAAGAAATATATTCTATCACAGTTTGAAAACAGAGCTTTCGTGATAGGAATATTTGTAGATCTTTCAAAAGCATTCGACATGATAAATGGCGAGTTAATTTTAAAGAAGTTATGGTACTACGGGATCCGAGGACAGCCTGCAAATCTAATAAAATCATACGTCTCTCAACGAAACCAAGCCGTCAGTATAAATGTATAAATAATGTACCATCAGAAGTAAAACCAATTTTTTTCTGGTATTGTGGTGTCCCACAAAGCAGCATGCCAGGGCCACTTCTTTTTAATATATATATATATATATATATATATATATATATATATATATATATATATATATATATATATATATATATATATATATATATATATATATATATATATATATATATTGTGAGCCTTCCGTGGATGTTCTTTAATTTGTTCATTCCATGATCTTCCTCTTTCATTTGTACATACCATCACCATCGTCCCGTGGCGCCGGCTCCGGCACGCGCCTGGGTTTTTGTCATCGGATTAAAATGCTAGACAAGGCTTCGCTGTCCTTGCAGTCACGACCTCGCCGTCTCGACCTAGCCTTCTTTTACAATATATATATATATATATATATATATATATATATATATATATATATATATATTAATGATATCGTCAATATGTACAGGGATGTCCAATTTATTATATATGCCGACGACACGAGTATATTTTTTTCTGTGGAAAAGATCTTCAGGAGTTAGCAAAGGTATGTAGTAGAGCAATGATCATGCTGTAAAAATGGTCTAAATCTAATTATATGTGCGTGAATGAAAAGAAACCAAAAGCAGTGATATTTCGCCAGAAAAACAATCCAGATTCTGTTAACGATTTTATTAAGTATACCTCTAGACCATAAAGATAGTTGATCACTTCAGATGCCTTGGGGTCACCTTTTCTTCAACTATGTCATGAGAACATCAAGTAACTAACTTTGTCAAGCAATTGGCTAGAGTGACTGGAATGATTTATTGCACACGACACATTCTTCCCAAGTCACTCAAACTACTTCTTCATAACCCACTTTTTTATTCTCACCTAAATTACTGCCACCTTTATTGGAAACTGCAACATAATCTTGTCTCCGTAAAATTCGCACCTTAAAAAAATGGTTCTTCGCTATGCATTTATAGTCAATTGTAGGCCACCCAGCAAAAGTCTCTTTCTTGAAGCTGGTGTGATACCAATCTTAGAGTTGTATCAATGCCGCTTTAGCATTCGTCTTAAAGTAGAAACTAAAACTGACATAAATAATATTCGAAGCTTGACAAATTTGAAAAAAAAAAAAGACAACAAACTACCCCCTGAGACAGCCTGAAAACTGGATAGTGCCAGCTGCGCACCTAAACTCCGGACAAGAAAGCTTGAAACATACACTTCCTTCCCTCTTGAATGCTTACTAGTCTTTAAAGTTTGACTTCTTTAATTACACCCATCGGATGATGCGTAGCATGTATGTAGACCGTTTAGCCAATTTTTTTTAAATGCTGACTTACACCGCTACAACTATTTTTGGTTCTGCGTTATGCACTGGATGCATAAAAGTATCATACATTTGTTGCAAACTGCTCTTATTTTTATTGTATTTTTTTGCGCTTTTGTTCAGTTCGCAGTGAATGATGCTGCACAGTTATCAGTTATCTGCTGCTCGTTTTTCATCTCATTTTTTTTTCTTTCTCTTTTTTTTTTCTTTGCATAAGACTACAAGTGAATGAGTGAGTCGTTGTTTGTCTGCCACTGCTGCTTTGCAAATAGAGATTGTGGCTTTGTAAGCAGTTTTTTTTTTTTTACAGCTTTCTCTGCAGCTCCTCTGTAAGGCAAAAATTAAAAATATTATATTATATGAACTGTCTCTTTTTGCTGACGTATTTTTTCCTAGCTTCTCGTCCCGTAGAGTTGAACAAAATTAGACTGCGTCCAATATTTTGTTCTCCGCCCTTGTTCATTAGCATATACCCACCATAACAATTAGCAGTAGCTGTTCTGCACAATGCTTTAATAAGCAACTTCGATGCTTAAACAAAAATAAAAGCGATTATATAAGCAACCGTCAAGAGCAATCACACATCACTGTGGCTTAAATACAAACAGTGCGACAAGGAATCCGAGGCTTTCCTTAAATCCTCTCCTCGACACCTTTTTATCCATGACTTATCATCTACGCTAACAACTCTCGAAAAGATTGGCAAGTAATAAACCTCAGCAGCCATCCTGAAGTTACGCTTACTTGATCACACAGGAGCCACTTTTCCCGAGTCAGAGTGCGAAAGAATACTAAACAACTCTTTTTCGCCTGTATTCATCCGAGAGAACGTCTCTTCATGTACAAAGATAGGTACACTTTTTGACATTATCATGCAAATTTTCGTCTCCATCTGACCGCGTTGGCTTCAACAGCAAGTTAATCAAAAGCACGTCACACAAAATTTCTGGAATCTTATGCGCACATTTTTCACAGTCATTTTCATCCGGCCAGATTCCTAATGATTGGCGCACAGCTAAGGTCATACCAATTTTAAAGCTGGCGATCGCACATCTCCACTTGACTACCTACCCATTTCAGCATCTGGTACCGTCTGCAAATTACTAGTGCACATCATACATTAGCAAATCATAACATAGTTAGAAGAACATAAGATAATCTACAAATACCAGCGCGGCTTTTGCAGGGGATATCCATGCAATGGAGAGTTAGCGTGATTTACTAATGACTTTCTATAGCGTATTGACGTCGGTAACCAGGTGGATGCAATATTCCTGGATTTTTCTAAGGCTTTAGATCGCGTTCCTCACTCCAGGCTACTAGCGAAACTAAATCATCGTAACATTAACGCGCTAACCATTTTATGGATAAAAGGTGTTTTGTCATTCCGAACCCAGTTCACAAATATAAAACACTGTAATTCATCTTTTCTTCCAGTCACGTCCGGCGTTCCACAAGAAAGCGTGCTTGGTCCATTGCTTTTTTTTTTTTTAATATATACCAGGGTTATACCAAAATTAAGGTGTCCAGTTTTTATAAATAAAATGAAATGTCTATTTTAAACAATTTACAAATCACTTAAAAGGCAGTCCATTCTTCTATTTTTCCACCTAATCGCCGTTGCGGTCTATGCATTTTTGCAGACGATGGGGCAGTTTTTGTATGCCCATGCAATACCAGCTCGCCCCCATGCCGCTGAAGAAGCGTTTTACAGCATCTTTCACTTCGCCATCATCGGTGGAGCGCCTTCCAGCGAGATGTTCTTTTAGGTTTGAAAACAAGTGGTAGTCACTTTATGCCAAGTCCTGACTCTAGGTTGGGTGGCTGATGACGTCCCATCCAAACTGTTGCAGGAGAGCAACGATTTGGCAGGATCGAATAACTGCGCGAACTTCGCACCTGACAGTAACGACAAATGGGAGCTCCATTACAAATGGCTGCCGTTCTACGACTGATGGTCCCTTTCGCGCTGAGTCATGGCTTGTTTGGAAGACGGGGAACAATGAACACAGCAGTATGGCGAGCAGCCAGGCAAACAGTTTTCCTGTGACCACAGCACTTTGAAGACCTTACTTCTGGGATTACCCTCCTATCAGTGATTTTCCTAACGGCATCTCGTCCCGAGTAAGACTGTTTGCCGATTACTGTATTATTTACTGTAAAACTACTACTGAAACTGACCAACAAGCGCTGTAATCACACCTAAACGCGAATAATATCTGGTGTTCTGGCTGGCAAATGACCCTAAATCATACTAAAACTAATTGTACATGTCATTTACGCGTTCTTCTTCCCGAATTCTAACCTCATACGTTATTGATAACAATATTGTTGAGCTTACTACTACATACAAATAACTAGGAGTTAGTTTTCAGATGGATCTAACAGGACATCACATCAAGGTTACTCTTACAATTGCTAATCGCTCCTTCGGTATCATGCAACACAGACTAAGGCAAGTACCCTCACACTTGAAAAAGCTCGCAAAAACCACGTTAACCAGACTTAAAATTGAATATGCATATGCAATTTGAGACCCGAGCCAGGATTACATCATACATAACATTAAATCCATGAAAAACCGTGCTGTTCGCTTCATTGTTTTCGGACTATTCCCCGTACACCACATTTTTTTAATGATCGTGCCGAATTAGATCCACTCTCACTACGACGAGAACACGCTCGCCTATCTCTATCACAAACTATCACCAAGACGTGTTGCATGAGGACTTCTTTCAGCCACCTTGCCTCATTTTCCTTCGCCGTGATCATCCCACACAAAGTCAATCGCCCGGTGTGCCATTCATGTTTGCACGCACAATCATTCATACCTGGAACCATAAGTGATTGGAATAACCTGCCATCAGATATTGCTACCGAGATTCACCCAGACACATTTCACAAAATGCTGCATACCTATATCAAAATGTGGCGTCCCTATACACCACTCTATTTTTATAGAGTTAATAATCCTTCTTTTCTGCTCCCTTGAATACCACTACCATCTTTCAGATATTTTTATTCTTAATCTCATTTGTTTGAATTTTTACGCTGTTCTATTTGCGCTTTAGTGTTGTTGTTGTACACTACTTCAGAAATGGTGTTTGGATTTTTTTTCTCTTCTCTGCACCTTTGATTTTGAACAAAGTACCATCAAACTGCTTCGTGTCCCCCTCCTCGTAATAACCTTCCCGAAGGCCTTTAGGGTTTTTGAATAAACAAACAAATAAATAAATAAACGATAAATCTGAGCACGCGCTTTTCTGACGATAGCGCAAGGGATCCATGGACGGCATGCCGGAGGCCCGGCCGGCGAAGGAAATGCTGCCTTCGGACGATGCTTGAGCGCTCTGTCGCCGTGCGAGCAGGCGGGCATTCTAGACAATGCGTTATAAATGACTATTATAAATGCAGATTCGCTCTCCCAATCACCGTATCATGAATTAAGTTTGCTGTACCTAATTGGAAATGGTTGCCCTAGCCGAGAACGGCTGCGAGTTTTGTAACAGCAGCGAACCGCGACTGGCATTTTAAGTTCGGTTATCTCGGTTAAGCGTAACCAGGGAAGCCAGGCGTGCAACAAGGGCATCAGTGTTATTAGCAGCGAGAAGAATGACAGAACAGCCCCAAACGTCAGTTGCGCAAGAATCCCAAGTGGCCGCAACACTGCTAATATTCGACTATCAACATCGGCATGAAAATACAGCTGATTTCGAAGGCAAGAAATGTGTTTTCCTTTTCATGACAGAAATTCACTGCGCTAAGTATTTGTTGTCCTTTGGGAATCTATGAAGCACCACGTCGCCTGGGCCAGCAATGTTTAAACAACCGAAATCTACGAAGATAACCACTAGTCGCTTCACGTCCTCACACACAATGTTTCTTTTTCAGTGACACGAGGCGAATACTTTTTGATCATCGAACGAGGTTCATTTTACAACCGAACATAAGTTGCGCACTGGTCGGATAACGCCGAAGCGCGATTCACGTTACTTCAGAATCGCTCATATAAGTTGTGGGATGAATTTTACTGAGTAGACTCAGGTTGGGGTATGTATTAGTCTGTAGCTGTTTCCAGGCAACCGACTGCTATCTATTATATGAGAATAAATGCCTACTATGCGGGGAACCCCTTACACTCTACCATGTTACATGGGCGTGTCAAGAACACAGGAAACGCCAATAAACGCCATGCACACCAGCACTGAAGCAGTGGGAGAGCTAACCTTTTTCATAATCGGATTATGTCTATAGCACACTGACCATACCGTAGAATACAATGTTACTAGGGTGGGAATAAGTTTCATGTCTTTCTAGTCTGCGATTTGCGGTCCCAACGTGCGAATGCAAGCTTTAAACCTGAAAAGTCTTAGGAGTACGAAATGTTTTTGGACCGCATTAAGACGACCATCGATATCAGTGGCAGCTGCCATTCCATTCAACTTTGGGCTTTGTGATCTTCGTTGCTCGCGTCATACCTTCTTCAATGAAGAATATTTTTTTTTTTTGTTTATATCGTTTATAAAGGAGACTAGCTATGCTGGCAGGAATATTTCTATCTGTACGGTGCGGAATTTGATCCAACATCACAAGGAATTAACCAAAACTCTGCGACATAAAGAACTGCGCGACTAAAAAAAAAAAAAAAACAGCGTTTGTTGACATGTAAATACTAGCAAGAAAACGCGGTCAGAGTTTTTGGCAAGTGAACCTGCAAAGATCATGAAACTGTAAGTTGTTTGATTGTGATCTTCTTCTCAGGGGCTCCATGCTTCACTAAGATCATAACCGCAACACTAAATTCATGAGTAGTGCGCCTGCGATTGAAGCGTTTGTCGATGCCGATCACATGCTGAAGGAGATTTCTCCCCCGTCCATTATCCCCGAAGCAGGGTGTGGTTATATCGAAGCAATAACTTCAATCAATGCGCTAGACCTTTCATCTTCATTTATCCATCCCTAAATGCTCTTAGGTTAGGGTATTGATTAAGGGGGAAATAGCCGTAACATATTGAATGAGACACAGTGTGGCACATAACATTTCCACTTAGCAGTATCGCGCCATCAAGAGCATGCTTCCAAACAGCAAACCTGTCCAGGATGTTCACTAAAAAACTCGAAGGCGTTTGATGCGTGTTCGCGGTTGCCGCACTTTCACGCTCATTCAGCGCAGATATGAAGCAAAAAAGCTGCACAAATTGCATTGCAGTTTTTGCAGCAGTCAAGAAATGTGGAAAATGGGATAAACATCATAATATCGCGGGACGGAAATTACAGCGCACCTGGTTGAAGTCCGGTTGGCTAGAACTCTCTGCTTCTTGCGCATTTGGTTGCTTATTGCTAAGTGAAAACAAAATTATCAAAGAGAAAGTTACTGACGACATGATTGTTTAAACAGCACCTCACTCGTTCTCCTTGGCATTATATATACCGACAGCTGAACTGTGGATATGTCAAGCTCTGCAGGGAGAGAGATTGCGAGAAAACATTTAATTTGTTTTTAGTTTCGCATACAAGCAGATGTATGAATCAGTCTTTTTCTTTAAAATATCAAATTCTGAAATAATCAAGCGGTATTATAATGCCTCCGTCGCATCGGACCTATCATATATGCGCGTGAAATCATATAGCATAATATTCGTCGACAAATATAACTGTAAAAGAGCCTTTATGTGAACTATTAGTAAGTGGGCATGCGTGCAGCCTTGGTATAAGAAAGGTGAAAAGAAAAGATAAAATCAATTCATCATAGCAGAAAGAACAATATAATGAACATAAAATAAAACAACATATCAGCAGAACTAGAATGAAGTGTTGGCGAAAAACTGACCTGTGAAGAACCTGGAGTAAAAGCCAGTTATTATATTATTTGAAAAGTCAAATCTCTATGAGCAGGGTCTGACGTCCGGGCAACTTCTATGCACTCTACAATAAGATCTTCTAAGCGCGGACGCGAATCAAGATTTTTACAGACGTCCACAAAGAGAGCTCTGAGCCGCGCCACCCTCCCCGACGACCTGTGCATGCAAATACAGCATTTAAGACACTTAAAGCCAAAGACATACGTCATGGTTCTCATCTTACGTCCTGTTTAGCTGTCACATATGTCTCAGTGGCCGTTATTTAAATTGTTTACCTTGTCCGTTTCATCTTTGTTCTTTCCTCCGATATGCTGAAGCTTCGAAGACGTCAGAAGCAACAAGGAACTACGTAGGCAGTGAAACAGAAAGTACCATCTCGGATTTTCCGCATGTGTTAATGGCAAATTTTTGCTAACTGCAACACAAAGAGAAGTGAATTGAAACTTGTGGGGGTATCCATAAATCCGCTGTCCCACTATAAGGCCGCGCGTAATTATCGCGCGAGTTGCAATCGCTGCTATATAATACGCTGCGGAAGCGAACACAGAGAGCGGATCAAGTACAGAGGGGGGGGGGCAAAAGTTTTTAAGCAGCAGGTTTTGTTTCTGGTCAGCATATTCTGATATTCTGGCACTTGAGGTCCCATCAAAGCTATCGATTATATCTCAGAGGTTAGAATAATGCTTCTTCTACTCTCCACATGTATTTTCAGATGATTTGGGGTCATCGTAGCTGCATGACTATGCTGCTCAGAAGCAGACCCTGTGGTCTGGGAACTTTTGACCCCCCCCCCCCCCCTGTACATTATTTAAACGCGAAAAGGGATGCGCAGAAATTCGTGACGTAGATTCGTCCAAAGCCAATGTTTATGTTCTCTGTATAGAACACGCCGTTATTTAACTGAAGGAAAATAGTGACTTAAGAAAGCAGTGCGAAACAGACTTTTTTCTTTCTTCATTTGTTCTTAGAAACAGTACAGTACGCGCACGCACGCACGCACGCACGCACGCACACACACACACGCACACGCACACGCACACGCACACACACACACACACACACACGCACACACACACACACAGTTGGTCTGAAACAATAGCGCGACCTGCGAAGTTTCTTTTAAATTATGTAGATGATTTAGTTTCCGCTATTAATCCAGCTGTTAAGATTGCTCTGTTTGACGATGACTGCATGATATATATCTTCCGTTTCTGCCGAGGAACATCTAGGTAATGCTCTGCTGAGTTGCTTTCCAGGAGTGAAAAATGGGCATGGAAATAAATACTAAGAAGACTGTGCTCTTGGGGATAACAAGGAAGAAAAATTCGTTTTCCTTCAACTATTATAATGATGGCGTTTCAGTTAAAGAAGTGCTAAGGTATAAGTATCTTGGCATTGCAAAAAACTCGCAACTAAAATTGAATAAGCTCCAATATGCACCACCTTTGCGAGCCTTATGCACATGAGCCCTTAGGATAGTGTAAGGGACCATAATCCCAACGTATGCCACCAAAATACTCGGCCTCGTACCCCATTGATCCAGCCAGAATGCTTTAGATTTGTCTAAATGAAGATACGCTCCAGATCGCACACAAAACTGTTCAGTTAGACGCAAAGCCTCGAGTACACGCTTTTTGCCAGAGCAGTAGAGGGAAAGTTGGTAAGGGTTCATTTTTAACCAGCCAAAGAACAAGACACAGAGAAAAAGAGGACAAGACAAGTCTGGACTAACAATGAGTCTTCGTTGTTTTCTTTCGTTCAATAAACATTCAATTATTAGTCCAGCCTTGTCCTGTTCTCTTCTTACCTGTGTCTCGTCCTTTGGCTGGTTAAAAATGAACAATAAAAAGCGACGTCATCAGCATAGCCAAAAATTTTAAATTCATATTGAGCCAATGCGAGGCTTCGAATAACAGCACTGTTGACAACGCTGACACAAAGGGATTCAAGATATGGGGCGAACAGCGAAAGCGATACTGGACAGCCTTGGCAAACAGATGATATCATTGGAATTGGTTTGGTTATCTATTATTTAACAATTGACGTATATCATCATCATCATAAGCCTGATTATACCCACTGCAGGACGAAGGCCTCTCCCATATTTCTCCACTTAACCCGGTTCTGTGCTAGCTGCATCCACTTGACCCCTGCGAACTTCTTAATCTCATCCGCCCACCTAACTTTCTGCCGCCCCCTGCTACGCTTTCCTTCCCTTGGAATCCAGTTTGTTACCCTCAGCGACCATCGGTTATCCTCTCTTCGCACTACATGTCCTGCCCATGTCCATTTCTTCTTCTTAATTTCTACTAGAATGTCGGTAACTTGAGTTATTTCTCTGACCCACTCTGCACGCTTTCTATCTCTTAATGTTACCCCTACCATTTTTCGTTCCCTAGCCCTCTGGGTTGTCCTCAACTTAAGTAGAACTCTCTTGGTTAGCCTCCACGTTTCAGCCCCATAGGTGAGTACAGGCAAGATGCAACTGTTGTATACTTTTCTCTTGAGCGATACCGGTAAGCTGCTAGTCATAATCTGCGAGTGCTTGCCAAATGCGCTCCATCCCAATCGTATTCTTCTTGGTATTTCCTTTTCGTGGTCCGGGTCTGCGGTTACTACCTGTCCTAAGTAGACATATTCGCCTACTACTTCCAGTATTTCGCTACCTAATGTAAACTGCTGTTCCTTCCCGAGGCTGTTGAACATTACCTTAGTCTTCTGCACATTGATTTTCAAGCCTACCTTTCTACTTTTCCTGTCTAGGTCATCAATCATTATTTGCAGTTCATCCCCCGAGTTGCTTAGCAAGGCAATGTCATCAGCAAATCGCAGATTACTGAGGTATTCTCCATCTACCCTTATCCCTAACTGCTCCCATTCCAAGTCTTTGAATACTTCCTCTAAACAAGCTGTGAATAGTACTGGGGAGATTGTGTCTCCTTGCCTAACACCTCTCTTTATGGGAATTTTGTTACTTTCTTTATGCAGAACTATTGTTGCTGTGCAGCCGCTATATATATCTTCCAGCACTTTCACGTATGGCTCGTCTACCCCCTGATCTCGCAATGCCTGCATCACCGCCGAGGTTTCAACTGAGTCAAATGCTTTTTCGTAATCAATGAATGCTATGTATAAGGGCTGGTTATATTCCGAGCATTTTTCTATCACCTGATTGATGGTATGGATATGATCGGTAGTAGAGTACCGTTTCCGAAACCCTGCTTGATCCTTTGCTTGATTGCAGTCTAAGGTTGTCCTGATTCTATTAGCGATTACCTTAGTAAATACCTTATACGTAACAGACAGTAAGCTGATTGGTCTGTAATTTTAAGGTCCTTAGAGTCCCCTTTCTTGTGAATGAGGATAATGTTTGCATTCTTCCATGGTTCCGGTACCGTCGATGACACCAGGCACTGCGTATACAGGGTGGCCAGGTTTTCTAGCACGATATCCCCCCCGTCCTTCAGCAAATCTGTAGTTATCTGATCCTCTCCAGCTGATTTCCCCCTTTTCATAGTTTCTAGTGCTTTCTTGACCTCGTCCTTCGTCACTGGTGGAACGTCTGACTGTTTTTCCCTAACGCCAATCTCATAACGGTCCTGACTACTTTGGCTACTGTAGAGATCTGTATAGAACTCCTCGGCTACTTTGACTATCTTTTCCATATTAGTGATGACGTTGCCCGCCTTGTCCCTTATCGCATACATCTGGTTTTTGCCTATGCCCAATTTCTTCTTTACCGCTTTAAGGCTTCCCCCGTTCTTTACAGCATGCTCAATTTTCTCCATGTTATACTTCCTAATATCGGCCACCTTGCGCTTATTGATTAGCGCAAGGTGGCCGATATTAGGAAGTATAACATTGACGTATATAAACCTCCTCATAGCACAGTCTTATGCCCTTGAGCAAAATATCACCAAAATTTGCACGAACAAGAAATCGTGACGGACTCGACCAAACGCTTTAGCATTGTCAGTCTCAAGAGCAACATATTCAGTTTCAGCTGATACTGTCTCTAATACCGAACGTGCAATATGGATATGGATATGTATATGCGGCCTCTAATCCCACAGAGCTAGTAACATTCATGTTAAATTTAAGATTACCAGCTGCAAACACACCACAAGGAACCTTACCGAAGATTTTGTAATCTAAATTGCAGAGAAAAATTGCACGATAGCCTTTAACAGCCTTCAAGCGATTACAATCGGGTTTTTTTTTTTTTTTGGTATGAATAGAGTACGCCAGCAATAGAAAGTTGGAGGCAAAATAAAAACCAGCATTATAAGATGCTTGGACAGCATCTAGCAAAACAAGTGCAAGGCCAGATAAAAATGTTTTGTAAAACTCGCTAGGCATACAACCCGACCCAGGGAATTTCTGGCCCCGTGTCACGAAATCGGCGCACATTTTCGCTGAGAGCGTAGCTAGAAGGAAGAGCACGCGCGGTGTCGTGTACAGGATCCCAGAAGATTGGAGAAATGTCTCATTTTCCGCGCAAGGAGAGCCCGTAACCATTCGTGCATCGACATCACCCCCTTCTCATCATTTGGTGGCGACGATGAATCACCCGGCCGAAGAAGCTACTGGATGTGTCTCCAGAATGTTCGGCCGAAGCTGACCTATGACGACGCTCATTGCGGCACGGAGAGGAGAGGACGCTTGAACAGTAGAAGTTACGGGCATGTACGCCTGCCAATTGGCGCTTTGTGACAGACAGTCATGGCGCAATTTATTAAGGTTGCGTTGCTTCATCAAGTTATCCATGTTATAGCCAATGTTGCAGCCAGTGTTACAGCCAGTGTTGCAGCCAGTATTGCAGCCAGTGTTGCAGTGAAAAAATTGCTACTGCTCGGCTTCCGGGATCAACCCGCTGCTCTGCAAGCCCACTGATCTGCGATGCAGCTGCGCTCGTGTATGGGACAGCCACACATCGTAACCCTCCAGATGTCGGTCTGCGAGTGAACTAGTTCGTTTTTATTTGTTCCGTCTCTCTTGCATTGTTCATTGATGTGAATCCTCTGTGTCATATCAGAGCCTCTTTAGTTGCATGCTTTGCATTGCCCCAGTTGCATTGCCTGCAAAGAGCAATTACAGAAATATAAAGCTCGAGCCCTCAGCCAAGCGGAGTGGGAGGCAGAGCTACACCACACGGGTCTCTCTGAGCAGCGCAGCCTGCTCACCAGAGCCCGGGAGGCAGCCCAAGCCAATGGTATCCTGGACTGAGGAAACTACCCACGCTATTCCGTTAAACAATTAAAGTTTGCTGTCTCTCTCTCTCTTGCATTTTCTGTGAACCGCTTGTCTATGTATTTTAAGTGCTAGTGTGAATTCATCTGGATCGTCTCTTGTGTATAAAGTTTGTTTTTGTTTGTTACTTCTGACTCCAACCCTTACTCCGGCTTGAACCGGCGAAAGCTGTGCACCAAACGGCCACATCCTTCTGCCCCTACAGGTAGTTGACTTCCGGCTGAGCTTTTCACGCAAGTCGAGGACATCTCCTTTGATACCAGAATAGCTGCCCCCACACATCCTAAGAGTGTCAGGAAGTGTGCGCACCGTTAGTGGTACATCGTTTATAAATATTAACGGGCGACACCCTGCCATTTTGACCTCACCCGAAGAGATAGGTCTCTTTACCACAGCACGTTACGTATCGTGAAGTTTAGCAAAAGCTTCGAGCAGGCCACAGAAATAACATCTCCCACTCGGCTCCTACAACTCCCAACCAGCTACCGATAATAGTCGGGCTCGTGAGGAACCGATCGTAACTTTCATTGTGTAGCCTGAGGATGATAGAAGTGATAACAACGATGCAGTCAGTGACAATGGGAACGATGCTGATTTGGTCACTTTCTTTTGTGTCGGGGAATCGCTTATTTCTGGATCAGGCCAAGGGACGAAGATGTAAGAATAGTAAGTATGAGGTAGTAAAAAAAAAGAAAAACAAAACCTATACCAAATTTTGGTCATTGGTCATATAATCCAAAAGAAAAAGAAGGAGAAAGAACAAGGGAGGGAGTCTTTCAACAAGCTTCTGTGTTACGCCATCAGTCCTCAAGGCGGCGCTTTGTCGCTTCTACTGCTTTAGCTTGATGATGATGATGTATCATCATCATCATCATTATCATTTTTTGATGATGTATCACCAACTCGACCGCTTAACTATCCTGCTGTCAAATATCTCACCGGTGTTCTTGTCGCTGTTATAGAGAGGATGGGCTGGGCGCAATTTTGTGCACTCGGTCACAGCTGCATTGTTTCATCATGGTAGTCGGAATGGCAATGACGATGCTGTTAGTGAAAACTGTCCTGTAAAGTGGCTTCGCCATTTCGGCTCTTAAGCAGACTTAAGTGTAGTCCTATACTGTAGAAGCGAAAGCTTCACTGGGGCTAGCTGCGGCGTGTTTCGCGTGCACCGCTGTTTGACCTTCAATCGACCCTCAACCGCGTACCTAACCGGCGCGCGACCTGCTCGCCGCCCGCTTCTTTTTCGCACGTGTGGCGGTGCATCACTTTTGTAGTTCCTGCTTCGCTTCTTCTACATCGCTCACATCCTTCTTCACACACGTGGCAAACTTCATTCGTACCGTTACATGTCGCCGATATCCGTGGATTGATTCATGGGTTCGTTTATTGTTCCTTTATATTTCACCGAATTTAGGAGGCCCCCTACTCTTCGCTCTTTGAACACAGGCCTGAGGAACGGGGTTCGGGACCTCCGCGACTAAAGATACACTGGTTCTTCGCGACCTCAGCCACCAGGCGGATCTGTCGTTGCGGGTCAGGGGGGACCTCACTTCGCAGCAGGGTCTCCTAGGCATCTCTATTTTTAGTTTTGTCCATAGCGCACGGAGATATATGGTATTCCCAAATTATGTGGTCGAAGGTCCCCCTCACCTGCAGGTTATCTCTCTGGGTGTGAAACAACCAGACGGAGTTAGTGAAGTTTCCGGCCTGTAACCGCCACCCTGTGACGACCTATTTTGTTTTATTTAGGCAAGGATCCGATGGTTTCATTAGACATCTTCCTAATCTATAATTTTTGCCGATTTCTGTATAGGTTTGCAATTGTTCGACCATCTTCTGGCAGTCAGGCGTCTGCACGTTTGTCCGGAAGTAGAGATCTCGGATTAAAGCGTAAGCCGCCTCGTGACCGAGGACGGATGTGTGCGCTGGGACCCAAATTAGGCTGATATTGTGGTCACGTTTAGCTGTGGATAGAATGCGAGCAGTTTCTTGCGAGACCCTGCCTTTTCCGATATTCCAGGTAGCAGTTTTGCTATCGCTCTGCATCCAGATAGCCTCGTGTCCGACGTAAGCAAGACCTCTGGCGACCTCTTCAAGGGGCAGAGAGACCAAATTACAAGGTTATGCAATACTTAATTGTCATGCGCTTCATTTCTGTGTGAAGGCCATAGAGTCCAGTATTAAAATCAAGAGAGGCGTAGAAAATATTCAGTTCTATTTTAAAATTTATAAAAATGATGGCATTCATATTCTGGACCCATCGCTAGCGCATTGATTTCGACATAGATTCACCGAAAAAAAAAAAACATGACCATGCATTTGTGATCTCAGTTGCAAGCTTTTCCGACGTAACGATGCTTCGACTTTTGAGACGTGGTGCTATCAGCCTAAGGGTCGGCTCATTTGGTTGGCTCTTCCATTGCGCTTGTGTGACATCGTCCCAACAGTAATTCGAACGCACAGATGAGAGGTCACTAAAATCTGCGAAGGCTGCCGCCAGCGGTACGCCGATTGTTGGCGGACGGCATTGTTGTTGGGCGCCGAGACCGGAGTGGTCGGGCGGTGCAGCAGTAGTGCTCCTGGCTTCGTATCAGAACACGCAAATATTATCAGGACTGCCTGCTATACTCGTGCAACAGTAGCGCGCCTGCACTCCAGTGACTTTAGCCTGCACAAGCGCAACTTTTGGCAACGGCGCCTTTCACGAATGCGCCAGGCAACGAACACCGTTTCTCTCTGGGTGCCGTGCTTGTCGCTAGGCCAAGTCAGCGTCGTGGGACGACACTTCAGAATGGATCAATGGTGTAAAAATGGTTCGACTTTCGTCACCGCTTTACTAGGAACCCCATCTCATAATAAACAACTCTTAATAAACAATTCTCATAATAAACAATTCGGGTTTGCTACCCTGCACTGGGAAAGAGGAATGAGGAGTTTAAAGGAGAAAGATAGAAGAGAATGATAGGAAAGGTAAGGCGGCGAGGAGCACAGTCACAGTTTCTCAATCAAGTTTGTGTCTCTCATAAAACACATAAGTGCTTTGAAGGCTTTGCTGTTAGACGCCTTCTGTGGCCATGGGCCGAGGATTTTCTCCTCTGTGAAAGGACGGCTGTCAAGATGGTCCAGAGCCGAACGCAGCGCATATATTTCGCTCGAAAAAGCAGGGCACTCGCAAAGGAGATGCTGTGTGGTCTCTTCGCAGCCGCATCTTTCACAGTTAGAGCTATACGCCATTCTCATCACATAAGCGTATTTTTTGGTGAATGCAACACCGAGCCACATACGGCACATCAGTGTTGTTTCGCGCCGCCCTTTGTTAGGGGGAACACGAAGGCGCAGCCCAGGGTCTAGTTCCCTGAGGCGTCGATTGGAAAATTCTCCTTTGTTCCAGGCTGAAAGCGTTAGCTCCGCCGCTAAGGAACGAAGTCGACAAGCTGCGTCAACTTTAGATATAGGAATGTTCACTGTAGTTCCGTCGTTGTGTGCAGAACGGGCAACTTGGTCTGCCTGGTGGTTTCCCTCAATACCGCAATGTCCAGGTAGTCACTGGAAATTTATATCATGACCTTTTGATGTGGCGTCGTGGTATAGCACGCGGATCTCTGCAGTTATTTGTTCATGTGATCCACGACGTGGCGCAGCTTGAACGCCTTGAAGTGCTGCTTTCGAGTCCGTAAAAATGGACCAGACACCTGGAAGTTCCTGGCCGATGTATTCAATAGCTGCACCAGTTGAAGAGGTGGGGTACGTCGTCTTGATCTTCAGCACGATGGACCTCGACGGTATCACTACGGACCCCGCGGAGCTTGTTGAAGCAACTGGGCCATCGGTGTAGACGTGTTCACGATTATTGTGCATAGAATACAGGTGACCCAACGTCATTTGCTTCAAGGCAGGCAATGGTACACCCGTTTTCTTTTTTACTCCCGGAATAGATAGGTAAACTTTCGGTTCATGTAGGCTCCATATGGGTAAACTCGGTCTTGAAGCTGGAGTGAACTGTGAAGGAATAAGGTAGGTGCGATGAGCTGCTATGGTTTTGGCAAATGCAGTATGTGGTCTAATTGTTGGGATAGTTGCCAGGTGGTGACGGGAAACCCGGGTGAGGTGTCGTGCATGTGTCCTCATGGTTTCAGCAGCAATATATGTAGCTATGGGATGCTCGCGGGAGAGAAGAACCGTTGCTGCCTTTGAGGTGCATTTTGGCAGTCCAAGGCAGATGCGGAGAGCTCGAGCTTGCACGCTTTGGAAGATCTCGATGTTCGTCTTCCTAATATTATTGAATATTGGAAAGCTGTACCGCATGTAGCCCAGGAAAAGTGAACGGTATAGTTGCACCAGGACTTGCCTCCTAGAAAGGAGAGAACATGGGCAATCGCCGTCAGTCTTTTCTTCCATACCACTGATATGGGGACTCCACGAGAGGTTCCTATAAATGACGACTCCAAGGAAGCGATGACTCTTTTCATAAGGAATAGTTTTGCCATTTATGTATACTGCGTATTGTGACATTGATTTTCGTGTGAAGGCCACCACAGAACACTTCTCTGTTGAGATAGTAAGACCCTGTACACAAAGATATGACGTCACAATCGATGCCGCTTTTTGTAGTCTTGCACGAACTTAGGGTCGAGTCACGCTTGAGGCCCAAATGCAAATATCATCCGCATATATGGAGATCTGAGCTGACTGAGGCAGCAGGTCGACTAGGCCGATGAGCACAAGATTGAATAGAGTGGGGCTCAGTACCCCACCCTGCGGAACTCCGCGAGAGGTTCTATGTGAGGATGTTCGTCCGTCCTCTGTCTGCATGAACAGTGACCAGTCTTACAAATAACTGCGTATCCAGCTATAAGTTCGTCCTCCGATATCAGCAGTTTCCAGTGCATCTAGGGTGGCTTCATGCGTTACATTGTCGTAGGCACCTTTAATGTCTAAAAACAATGCCGCAGTCAATATTTTCAGATTCTTTTGGACATTGACTGACGTAACCAGGTCTACGACATTATCTATAGAGGAGCGGTCGCGTCGAAACCCAGACATGAAATCTGGATATTTTTCGTGTCGTTCCAAGTACCACTCAATGCGTGTTAATAGCGTCCTTTCCATTACTTTGCCGACGCAGCTGGAGAGCGCAATGGGGCGGTATGAATTAATATCGAGCGGTGATTTTCCGGGTTTTAGAAGTGGAATGATACGACTTGTCTTCCATTCACTAGGAACTTTGCCGTCGCTCCATGACCTGTTGTATGTCTGCAAGAGAGCCTGTCGAGCCTCTTGGCCTAGATTGGCAAGCGCAGAGTACGTCACACCATTTGGCCCTGGCGAAGATGACCTTTTACAACAAGCGAGAGCACCGTCAAGTTCTTCCAGTGTGAACAGTAGATCCATCCGTGAATCCCTCGATGGCGGAACATCACTACACTGCTGTGGCGCGAGTGTGTTTGAAGGTCCTGTTATTCTTGCGCAGAATTCTTCGGCTACGTCGACCTCACTGCATCTCTGGTGAAGCGCGATTGATTTGAAAGAGCGTCGTTGTTGAGGTGATGTACGAAGGCCGCGAATGACAGTCCAGACTCGTGGCAATGACTTCCGTGGGTCGAGAGTTTCACAAAATGTCCTCCAGCGGTTCGACTCCAGGGATTGAATTTTGCGCTGGATCTTTTTCTGTATGCGCCTTGCGTATGTGAGGTCTAGGCGAGACTTTGTGCGCTGGTATCTACGTTCCGCCCTGCGCCGAAGCGATCGTAGTCGCTGTAGTTCAAAGTCAAAATCTGTGTAGTTTGCGACAGGGTTAAAGGTACAGGTTGCACTCTCCATAGCGTCCTTAATTTTTTGTTCGAGACTTGTGGACAAGTCTTGGGTGCAAATATCTTCCATAATAGTTTTAAAAAGTGTCCAATCAATACGCCGCATACGTGTCGCTGTGAGAGATGTCGAATGGCCGGTAATGTTGAGGTAGGTTGGGATATGGCCGCTGCCATGAGTTTCTATATCTGTAAACCACCGGACTTGTTTTGTAAGGCAAGGTGAAACGAAAGTCAAGTCCAAGCAGCTACTGTAATTAACACCTCTAATATAGGTCGGCGTTCCATCGTTAAGGCAGAGTAGACCATTGTCAGAGGCGAAGGACTCAAGCTTTCTGCCTTTAGAGTTCATCCGAACACCTCCCCAATCCCCAAACTGGGTGGTGAGCATTAAAGTCACCTGTGATTATCCATGGTCCAGAAGTGATGGCTATAAGATCACTTAATCTGTCATCGTCGAAGTGACTTGATGGTGCCAGGTATGCAGCCACTAGCGTAAATGTCAGGGCGCGACACTTCAGCACATATGTTAGTTCACGTCGTACGTAGACGACGACTTTGCTGGGTCTGTTGAGTGTTGGCGAATGAAATGCCTCGTAACCGGAAATTCGCAAAGTATTTGGTAGATTCGGCTCGCAAATAACGAGAACAGGGAACTTATTTTCGTAAACATAGCATCGAATATCTGAAATCTTGGACTGTAGTGCACGGGCATTCCACTGAAAGATGAATGCTTGCTTGACCTTTTTGTGAAAAGGTAATCCCGAGAAAGCCATAGTGCTGTCTACTGTAAAGCTGCAAGAACCGGTTGCAATGCGTCCAGAAAAGAAAAGAAAATGCACGGGCCTCCTACTGGCTCTGTAGCTGAGCCACCTCCGCTGCCTCGTGCAGACAGAACAGGAAATAGAGAAGAAAGAAAAGGAAGAGGCAAAGAAAGGCGCGTTGTTGTTGTTGTGGCTGTAGGAAGAAAGAAAAGGAAATGCACGGGCCTGCTACTGGCTCTGTAGCTCAGCCACCTCCGCTGCCTCGTGCGGACAGGAGATAAAATAGACAAGCAAGAAAAGAAGAGGGAGAGAAAGACGCGCGCCGAAACAGCCGTCGTCCACCACCACCGAAGCGGTGGCGGGCGCAACGACGGCCTACAACAGATAAAAATCAGTGGCCGGCTAGCCCCCGCCGCAAGCGGCATTGACCTACGGTCCCAGCCCCGTAGGGCCAGGAACTGCCACCCTTCACCACCTCCAGCAAGGACGCGCGCCGCAACAATAGCCGTCGTCCACCACCGAAGCGGTAACGGGTGCAATGACGGCCTACAACAGATAAAAATTCGGTGGCAGGATAGCCCCCGCCGCTAGCGACGGTGACCTACCTGCCCCAGCCCCTGCAGACGCGCGTCGCAACAGCCTCGATTAAGGTGTCTTGTGACGGATATTGCTCCTTTTCTTTCTTCCAGTTTTAAACGCCGCTGATGCCTGCTGTACTGCGCTTCTATGTGCTGTGTGGTGCGGCGTTCGAGGAAACACCAAATGAAAGGCACCGCACGGACGCCTCAATCGGACGGCTGGTTGGGTCAGCTTTGTATGTGCGTGTGCGTGTGTACGTGTGAGTGAACAACTTTTATTTCCACCAGAATGGAGGCCCCCTACTCCCTGCCCCCGGTACTCAGGCCTAGAGGACGGCGGCCAGGACTTCCGCGATTAGAGGCAGGCAAAGAGCTCTTGGTTCCTTGTGGCCTCCTCCTCCAGGCGGATGGCTTGCTTCTGAAGAGTTGGGTCCTCGCTCCGCAGAAGGCATACCAAGGCTTTTCTACTAACTGTTTTTGTCTTATCCCACGGGGAGTTAGCGCCTCCCAAATTACGTGGTTGAGGTTCCCTCTCTCCCCACATTGCTTACGTTTATCGTCCTTTGTCTCATCCTTCTGGACGTGAAGCCTGGGCAACACTCCTGCGGAGCGAGGACCCAACTCTTCAGAAGCAAGCCATCTGCCTGGCGGCAGAAGCCTAGAGGAGCAAAGACCTATTTGCCTGCCTCTAATCGCGTATGTCCCGGCACGCGGCCGTCTCATAGGCATGTGTGCCAGGGGAGGGGAGTAGGGGGTCTCCATTTTGGTGGAAATAAAAGTTCACACACACACGCATAAAAAAGGCTGGATTGCATCGCATCCACTTATGGCGTCACGACTTGTCATGGCGTCACAAGTTGATGACGTGATAGTGACACTCATCTCTGTCCTTATCATCACCGTCCCTATTACTAATTACCACAGTCATTATCAGTCGCTATCTAGCACAAACTAGCGGTGGTGATATCCTTGGAAACTTCGCTGACATGACGCCAAACAAGAAAAAATATATTTTTCTCACGTGTCTGGCGTCGCTATCGGGATGACTTTTTTGTTGCGAATCTTCAAATTCCACCAGAAGAGGTTGCTCCCCCCCCCCGCCGCCGGCACGCCGGCCTGGGAGAGGGGCCGCCGTGTTAAAAACTGGCTAGCAGGCCTCGGCCCATGGTAGCCTCATCCGCCAGGTGGACAATATACCGCTGGAGCTCAGGGTCCGAGCTTTGCAGCCAGGTCCCCCAGTTGTATCTACTAACTAAATTTTTCCCACCCGGAGAGTGCGGGAATTCCCATATTATATCGTCGAGGGTCCCGCCCGCCCCATAATGAATACATTTATCATGCTGTCTCGTCTCGTGGTACATATGGCACGCCAAGACCGGATTCATGAATGTATTAGTTTGCAAGCGCATCCATGCACCAGCTTCTTTATTATTCAGTTTTGGGTCTGGCGGGGGCACCAGCCTACGTGCCAATCGATAGAGGTTGATTATTTCTCCATAATTTAGCAACCGCTCCTCGTTACCCCAGTCGTCGGGAGGTCCCATGGTTGCCCGGAAGTAGAGGGCTCGAGCTACCTCATGGGTCGCCTTGTTGCCGGTGGCGGCAGCATACGCGGGTGTCCAATTGACCTGAATTTTTCTGTTCAGTGGTTGTTGGCTAAGGATCTTTGCCGCCTCCGACGAGATCCTGCCTTTTCCAAATTTTCAAATAGCAGTCTTACTGTCAATTATGATGAATTTTGCTTTTCTTCCTGCGCAAGCTAAATAGATCGCGATTTCCTCCGCAGCCTCTATACTGCGTCCCCGGACAGCCGCAGCGGAAACTATAGCACTCCTTGGCCGTTTACGACCGAAGCCACCACCGCTCCGAATTGGCCTCCGGCCGCATCAGCGTAGGGTACCTCACTCATCCATGTTTCCGAACCTTAGTTTTAAGGCCTCAGCTCGCTTCTGCCTTCGCGTTTTGTTAAACTGCCGATGCGTATTTTTAGGGAGGGAGTGAGAGGGGGGGGGGGGGGGCGGTTGGACTACCAGGGCGTTGTTTATTTTCATCTGTAGGTCCACTTCTTTTTTTCTCAATCCTTTCTTCGGGTTTATTCCCACTTTCGCAAGAATTACCCTGCCCGTATTGGTCGCGCTAAGTCTCTATCTGAGAGACTTTAGCCGCCTCTGCTAACTCTCTCCGGGTATTTTTACTCCCAAAGCGAGCAGTCGCTCTGTTGCGGTAGGTGTCCCTAGTGCTCTATGCATTTGCGCATGACGGCGTCTATCCTATCCCTCTCCGCCGCTTTGATATCCAAGTATGGCGTCGCGTAGCTAATTCTGCTAATCACATACGTTTGGATTAATTTTACGAGATTTCTCTCTTTAAGTCCTCTTGTTGAAGCAAAAGTGCCGAAACACACTCGCAAGCCGTGGATGTCCCTGTGACTTCTTCGACTTAAGAAGCACAGAATGTTCGCGAAATTTATTAGTACAAAGGATACCGCACTACTCCTGAACACAGAGATCAGGACAGCTAGGACGACTTACCAATAACCTTTTCGATAAGGAACTATCTAATGTCCTAAAGAAAAATGAAGACACCTTAACCAAGTTTTAAATAGAATTGCTAACACAAATAACGCAAAAAGCTTAACTGTGGATGGTATTGAACTAAATGGGCATCCTTTAGCAAATGCTTTTAACGAATTTTTTACTGCAGTCGGGAGTCAATCTCACGGCCCTGACGTCTCTAAATTTCTGGGCGATAGAGTTTTGCAATCTCTATTTTTGGCCGACAGATAAAAATGAGGTGTACTGTATTTTAAAAAAAGTCTCAAAAATACGACAAGCTTAGGCTCTTGCGATCTCCAACATCGCCCAATACAATATGTCTTATCTTGATTGCTCCATGTTTAACGCA
Source organism: Amblyomma maculatum (assembly GCF_055883805.1). NCBI lineage: Eukaryota > Metazoa > Arthropoda > Arachnida > Ixodida > Ixodidae > Amblyomma > Amblyomma maculatum. Next base: position 9,757,065 of record NC_139352.1, read on the forward strand.
CGTATATAACACTGCGCTAGTTACAGCAAATTTTCCTGCTGATATGAAACTTTCTAGGGTGGCAGTAATCTTCAAAATGGGGACAGAAATAGTTTAAGTAATTACAGTCCAATATCTGTCTTACCTTCCTTCTCCAAGGAACTAGAACGCATAATTCATTCTCGAACGCATAATTTACTTCCAAAACGCTCTACTATAAATCACTGCCAATATGGGCATCGTCGAGGCACTGCAGATGAAGTTATGTGATGTTAAGAAGATAGTGAGAGACCGGAAAGCGTGGCGTGACATGGTCCATAGGGTCACGAAGAGTCGGACACGACTGAACTGAACTGATGGGTTTACCAAACATAGGCCCACAAAGCATGCATTACTTGACCAAAAAGAGTATACATTAGGCAACATAGAATCCCTGAAGCTTACTCTTGGAATTTTTGTAGATTTCAGTAAGGCGTTTCATACACGAAATTATAATACCCTCTTTGCTAAACTCGAACATTGTGGTATACGTGGCCATGCGCTCAACCTTCTCAAGTTATATATGTGCTCGCGATCCCAATATGTTGTTATCAATAATTTTTGTTCCGAAGTGCTAGAAATTTTGAATGGCGTGCCACAGGGCAGCCTTCTGGGTCCTATACTATTTAACGTATACGTTAATGATATTGTAAATATAAGCAACGAGGTAAAATTTATTATTTACGCTGACGACATCAGCTTGTACTGATATTATTAATCAACTAACGGATTCTGCGAACAAAGTGCTCACTTCTCTGAAGGAATGGTCGTGCTTAAATTCTTTGACGGTAAACAAAGGAAAAACAAATGCAATAAAATTTCATGCTGAGGGCCAGCTAGTAGGGAATGCGCCACCTATATTTTTCGGCGGTTCAAGAGTCGAATATGTCCAATCATTCACATTACTTAGCATAGATTTTACACCCACAATGTCATGGGATACTCAGATAAACAAGGACGGCACTAAGCTTTCCAAATTCATAGGTATAATCTCTTGTAATAAATATATTCTACCAACGAAAACAAAATTTGACCTCTACTATGCATTCTTTTTCTCCTACTTAGTGTACTGCTATTTGGTATGAGGAAATACCGCTATGTCCATTTTGCAAAAGTTTTTTGTTCTGCAGAAGAAAATGCTATGCGTTATAACAAATTCCTCCTATGACGACCCAGCCCGTCCCATACGAATAAAATACAAAATAATTCCAGTCATTAAGCTGTACGAGCACAGGTTTGCTTGCTTTTATAAAAAGCATACCACACGAAATGACCCATTTTTGTCGCGCATTATACAGCTGGTGCCACATAACACGCCCTATATTACAAGAAACCCTGAAATGTTTGAGGTACCCAAGTGTAGGACAAACCCAGGTGTAGCAGACTGCAATAAGTTCTTGACTTCCGCTTCGCTCCCCTAGTTTACCCAAAGCGTAATGTCATCCTCGTAGGTACTAAATTTTAGCCCCTCTAATTGTTCGAGTTTGTCTGGGAGCTTTCTCATTGCCACGTTAAAAAGGGAAGGAAATAGCACCGAGACAGCTAGTGTCACCGAACGAGAGACAGTATGAGCCATTAAATGTTTTCGCCTTAATAAGCTCGATAGGACATGTGTTCGGCGACTGTCCTCCATCAGTCAAATTTCCTCTACATAATAGTGTCGAACGATTGTTGCTGGCCGCTTGCATTATTGATCTGCGCATCTGGTCACACCAGCGCTTTGCTGTGACAGTACGGCGTCCTACAACGTAAGCAACTGCCACTTACAGTTCCTTGTTGCGAAACTATACAGAATGGTCATTTCCATTCGTTAACATTTCTCTAATTTTCTCTCAATCACCAAGCTCGCACACCTGAAAGCGGTTCTCTAAACGGTTCACGAAAGCAGTGCCCTGATCAGTGCGTTGGAAACTATAAACTCGCGAGAATTTACGTATTCTGCTTCGTAGCCAAGCCCTCTTCCACTATTTAATTTTTCCCAGCTTCTCGTACAGCGTGGGATCTTGGGCGTAATTGTAGCGAAGTGAGGAGAGTAATTTGGGCATCGCTACGAGCGACACTTCAGCGGTGTGATGTTGCCGAACTGCCGGAGAGCAAGTTAGTGAGTGTTATTGGCAGGCAAGGATGACTTGTTTCCAAACAGTCTATGTTGGCGCAGCGTGAGGGAATCACCAATACGATGCAACCATCATGTTTGCGGAGGCAGCTGACCACCTGTTTCCTCGGTGTGACTCCACCGTCACTGCAAACAGAGCAGGCAACGCGCCCACTGTATGCCTACTAGTTGATTTCACCATTTGTTTGGCCACGTGATGTTTCAATGTTATGTATTGTTTTCTGACGTCAAGTATAAACCTGGTAACTATGAATCGAAACCAAAACTGCCGCGGGCATAAAACGATAATAAATTATATAGAGTGATTCCGTGCTTCTAACACCGTGCTCTATACTTACAGAATCGCTACAAACTGTTCACAACACAAAAATTTCAAATTTCATGTTCCTACCAACCCCGCCGGGGTGGTGCAGTGGTAAGACGCCCGACTACTGTGCCGGAGTACCCGGGTTCGAACCCGACCTCGGCGGCTGCGTTTCGATGGAGGCGAAACGAAGAGGCGTCGTGTGCTGTGCGATGTCAGCGCACGTTAAAGATCCCCAGGTGGTCGAAATTACTCCGTAGCCCTCCACTACGGCTCCTCTTTCTCTCTTTCCACTTTCACTCCCACCTTCCTCCCTTTCCTTACGGCGCGGTTGCGGTGTCCACAGAAAACAAGTGAGACAGTTACCGCACCTTTCCCTTCCTATAAATAAATCACTTCCTACCAGCCCTGTCTCTGTTTCTGCTCCGAAAAGCGGCGGAGGCGTCTGGTGAATCGTGACCGTCGACTGTAACGTTTAAGCTACAGCGCCAGAGGACAAAAACAAAAGCAAGAAAAGACACACGACGGCGCTGAACTTAAGTTGTTAGTTCAGCGCCGTCGTGCATGTGTCCCTTCTTATCCTAGTCTTTGTTTCTAGCGCTGTTGCTTAAACATGATTTATCCCCAACTAACCCAAACCTCAGTTATTCTTTAGACCATCGACTAGTCGGTCGCTTGCAGCTTCTAAATAGGCGACCTCTTCTACTGTGAAGTCATTTGCCTTTTTACCCAGCGCTTCCCCTCTCTTTTCTCTTCTCTTCTTATGGTAGTCTCGGTGCATTTTGCGAGGGAAAGCTGTGACTATGATATTCTCGCGACGTTGTTGCGGTGGGGCGAACTTGTCGCCTGTACAACTAACAGTTTTTTGGCCACCGATTACTCGACCCGCGCTTGTCCTGCTTAACCATTCGTGTTGGGCGATTCTTATCGCTTCAGCAATTTCCGTCCCGCTGTTATGCACCCTTTTTGATTTATGGTGGTGCAGTGGTAAGACGCCCGACTACTGTCCGGAGTTCCCGGGTTCGAACCCGACCACGGCGGCTGCGTTTCGATGGAGGCGAAACGAAGTGGCGTCCGTGTGCTGTGCGATGTCAGCGCACGTTAAAGATCCCCAGGTGGTCGAAATTACTCCGTAGCCCTTCACTACGGCTCCCCTTTCTCTCTTTCCACTTTCACTCCCACCCTCATCCCTTCCCTCACGGCGCGGTTCAGGTGTCCACATAGCAAGTGTGACAGATACCGCGCCTTTCCCTTCCTGTGAACCAATTATTTATTTTATTTTATATTTGTAGGAAGGGAAAGGCGCAGTGACTGTCTCACTTGTTTTCTGTGGACACCTCAACCGCGCCATAAGGGACGGGATGAAGGTGGGAGTGAAAGTGGAAAGAGAGAAAGAGGAGCCGTAGTGGAGGGCTACGGAGTAATTTCGACCACCTGGGGATCTTTAACGTGCGCTGACATCGCACAGCACACGGACGCCTCTTCGTTTCGCCTCCATCGAAACGCAGCCGCCGAGGTCGGGTTCGAACCCGGGAACTCTGGCACAGTCGGGAGTAGTCGGGCGTCTTACCACTGCACCACCCCGGCGGGGCACCCCCATTTCTAGCAGGCGGTCCATAGAGGAGGAGTTGAGTAGACCCAGCGCGCCCTCGTGATGCAACGCCTGATGAGAGCATCTATTTTACCTTTTTCGTTAGTCCTGATGATGAGGAACGCTGTGGCGTAGCATATTCGGCGATTATGTATGCCTGCGTCACTCTAAGGCATAGAGTTTAAAAAAAAATCAGTTTTTTACCTAGAGGGAAAGCTGTGCTGCCGTCTATGGGAGTTTACATGGAGTTTCCAGACGGCCAGTTCAGCCACCATGGGCGCTCAAAGCATCATGGGCCGGAGAGCTACCGAGTGCAGAACTACAACTTTTGGCCAAAACGTATGCAAAGATAAACGTTGTTCGACCGTAAATAATGTCCTAAGATTGAATATTGTGACTATAAATTGCAAGAAGAGAGAGAAACAGCATGTCAGTGTGAGATTTATCCAATATAAGCGATGGCTCTTTCTCCTATTGGCTTAGTTTTCAGCAGCACAAATACCCATATTTCGCACCTAATACCCAAACTTTGAAATAAAAAAAAATGTTATGAAAATATTTATGGTTGTACAATCACTTAAGAAAGTTTTTAGTGGAATTTCGGGAAACAGAAACCATTTATTGACGACGTCTGCATTTGCGCCTTCGCTACTATGGCTTTCGCAGTCTATCTACGCACCTTCAGATGATGATGATGACGAAAACGAAACATCGCAGTAACGCCACTCCACGTACCCGAGAAAACCCGACTGTCCCGCAACAAGTAGCACACCGGCCCATGATTCTTAGCGCGCCCATGGTGGCTGAAGTGCAGCGCCCTCAGCTTTCCCTCTAGGTAGTGTAAGGAACTCTATGCTCTAAGGGGGCTTCTCTCTTCAAGGCTTCTCGGAGCGCCGCGCGTGACGTCATCACTAAGCTGTGGGCCTCACTGCATATTCGCGGTGCACTTACCCTCCTGCGCCCCCACAGCGGAGTTATCAGCCCGGCAGCAGCCACGCCGGGGTGGTGCAATGGTAAGACGCCCGACTACTGTGCCGGAGTACCCGGGTTCGAACCCGACCTCGGCGGCTGCGTTTCGATGGAGGCGAAACGAAGAGGCGTCCGTGTGCTGTGCGATGTCAGCGCACGTTAAAGATCCCCGGGTGGTCAAAATTACTCCCAAGCCCTCCACTACAAGTCCTCTTTCTCTCTTTCCACTTTCACTCCCACCTTCCTCCCTTCTCTTACGGCATGGTTGAGGTGTTCACAGAAAACAAGTGAGACAGCTACCACGCCTTTCCCTTCCTATAAATCAATCAACCAAGCCCGGCAGCAGCCGCTCGCTTGTGGAGGCGTATGTATACACTGAGATTTGTGGCGAGTCTGCAGTGCTACGCCATGGATGAGGCATTATCACTTAGGGCAAGCGTTCGCTACGCTCGCCTACAAGCCGAATCTACTCCTCCTGCCGATATCCCTGGCCAGGAAGAAGCGGTACGTATAGGAAAAATAAAGCTGGGAGATCTAAACGAGAAAATACAGCTCCCGAAGAGCGAGAAGAGAGACTTGCAAAGCGACGACGTCAGGCGGTGGAGAAGCAGGTGCGACAAGAACAACACAGAAACGATTCGGTCTCATACGCGACTACTTATTTTGTTTTGTATACCCTGGCTTAGCTGAGTTAAACCACGGCAAATGTTTTACAATCACGAGAAAAAAATAAAAATAATGCCTTTTACTCGCATAAGACGAAAATACCGGCCTCTCAATTAAACAGCATTTCCTGATCTTTAGTAGTTTTTTAAAAGCCAAAAGTCGAAACTGTGCATCGCGTATGATTGAAAGATGAATGAGACCAAATGTCAGCGTTCATTTTCATGATGTTTAGAGCCATGTCCTGAAGGCAACAAAGAAATGCCAGCTCACTGCATTTGTATTCGCGTTTGGGGTCAACACACTTAATTTCGTCAATAATTTCGTCAATTTCGTCGCCATGGTGATAGCCGCCTCCTGCGCTGTCCCTGACTTGTTTGTTTTTATTGAACCTTCCTTCTTGAATTTTCTTGAATTTTCCGCTTCCGTTCCCAGCACTTCCACGGCGATATGGTCTCTCAGACGCCATACATTGTGTGGTAAGGAGCGCTTAACCAACGTAAATAATAATAATAATAATAATAATAATAATAATAATAATAATAATAATAATAATAATAATAATAATAATAATAATAATAATAATAATAATAATAATAATAATAATAATAATCACATTATTATTATTATTATTATTATTATTATTATTATTATTATTATTATTATTATTATTATTATTATTATTATTATTATTATTATTATTATTATTATTATTATTATTATTAAAAATTGCCGACGATTACGTTACTTTCTAATGCGAAATTCGAGCGCAGCTCATCAGCTGTTTTACCTTTTCGATAAATTGAGGCAATGATTTCGAGCAAGACATATATCTGCAATTACACCAACGTTTTTCACACATATTTCTTCAAGAAACATTCCCCTAACAGTCCTCGATTGTCATGAAGGAAGCTTTGTGGTCGGAGAAGCAACTTACTGATGCCGCTGACACCGCTAGCGAATGAAGAAAACGTGGCTCTGTGTTTCCGCTTAGGATGCACGCACCGTGATCCGCTGATAACGAGCCGGCGCTTCGGCAAGCGTTGCTGTCGCTGTAGGAAGAAGAAAAAATTACCCACGATTACGTTGCCTCCTAATGCGAAATTTGAGCGCAGCTTATCAGTTGTTTCACCTTTTCGATAGATTGAGGCAACGATTTTGAGCAAGACACGTATGTACAGTTAGACAACTTTTTTTTTTTAATTTTTCGCACGTATTCCATCAAGAAACACACCACTAAAAGTTCTTGGCTGTCATGAAAGAAGATTTGTGGTCAGAGCAAATAAGAGAGCACTTGAGTTATCGGAAGGTTGCGGGAAGCAGCGCGTGGGCCCATAGGAACGTTGCGCGACGAACAGATAGCGGCGGCTGACTGATGCCGCTGACGCCGCTAGCGAGTGAAGCGAGTGAGAACGGGATGTACGCACCGTGATCCGCGGACAACGAGCCGGCGTTTCGGCAACCGGAGAGCACCCTCGCCACCACGCAGGAAAAGGGGGACCCCCTCCTCCTCTTTCTGCATGGCGGCGATGGTGTTTAACGTGCGCTGACATCGCACAGCACACGGAGGCGAAACGAAGTGGCGTCCGTGTGCTGTGCGATGTCAGCGCACGTTAAAGATCCCCAGGTGGTCAAAATTACTCCGTAGCCCTCCACTACGGCTCCTATTTCTCTCTTTCCACTTTAACTCCCACCTTCCTCCCTTTCCTCACGGCGCGGTTCAGGTGTCCACAGAAAACGAGTGAGACAGTTACAGCGCCTTTCCCTTCCAGTGAACCAATTGTTATAATTTACGCAGTCAGCCCCGCCGGGGTGGTGCAGTGGTAAGACGCCCGACTACTGTGCCGGAGTACCAGGGTTCGAACCCGACCTTGGCGGCTGCGTTTCGATGGAGGCGAAACGAAGAGGCGTCCGCGTGCTGTGCGATGTCAGCGCACGTTAGAGATCCCCAGGTGGTCTAAATTACCCCGTAGCCCTCCACTACGGCTCCTCTTTCTCTTTCACTCCCACCTTCTTCCCTTTCCTAACGGCGCGGTTGCGGTGTCCACAGAAAACAAGTGATACCGTTACCGCGCCTTTCCCTTCCTAAAATTAAATCTACGCAGTCACGTCGCCTTTCCCATTCTGTAAATCAATCTACATAGTCACGTTGTGTCAACGGAGGCGTTGGTTGTGTTCACTCGCTAGCGGCGGCGGTGGCATCAGTCAGTCGCTGCTAGCGCTGCTTCCGGCGCCCCCCCCCCCCCCTTTCCTTTCCTCGCGTTCTCCGGTTGCTGCGCGCGCTCCGCGCCCATCGTTCGTCGCTGAGTGTACCCCCTCCCCTCTTCCTGCGAGGATCCGGTTGCCGACGTCCAGGCTCGAACTTGGGAGATGAAAGGAGGGCGGAGCTAGTCAGGAGGCCGACGCGGTCGATGCCGAAGCCGACGACGACGCGAAAACCAGGAACGGGCGCCAAAGAGCTGCGCTCTAAACGAAAATGCACGGGCCTGCTACTGGCTCTGTAGCTCAGCCACCTCCGCTGCCTCGTGCAGACTGAAGAAAGACTGATTTATTTATAGAAAGGGAAAGGCGCGGTAACTGTCTCACTTGTTTCTGTGGACACCGCAACCGCGCCGTAAGGGAAGGGAAGAAGGTGGGAGTGAAAGTGGAAAGAGAGAACGAGGAGCCGTAGTGGAGGGCTACGTTCGACCACCTGGGGAATATTTAACGTGCGCTAACTAATTTATTTATAGGAAGGGAAAGGCGCGGTAACTGTCTCACTGTTTTCTGTGGACACCGCAACCACGCCGTAAGGGAAGGGAGGAAGGTGGGAGTGAACGTAGAAAGAGAGAAAGAGGAGCCGTAGTGGAGGGCTACGGCGTAATTTCGACCACCTGGGGATCTTTAACGTGCGCTGACATCGCACAGCACACCGACGCCTCTTCGTTTCGCCTCCATCGAAAGGCAGCCGCCGAGGTCGGGTTCGAACCCAGGTACTCCGGCACAGTGGTCGGGCGTCTTACCACTGCACCACCCCGGCGGGTGCGCTACATCGCACAGACAGAAGAAAGTAGAGAAGAAAGAAAGACAGAAGAGAGAAAGTAGAGAAGAAAGAAAGAGAAGAGGGAGAGACGCACGCCTCCACAGCCGTCGTCCAACACCTAAGCGGTGGCGGGTGCAATGACGGCCTACAACAGATAAAAATTCGGTGGCTGGCGGCCGCGAGCGGCTGTAGAAAGAAGGAAAAGAAAATGCACGGGCATAGCTGAGCCACCTCCGCTGCCTCGTGCGGACGGAAGAGAAAATAGGGAAGAAATAAAAAGAAGATAGAAAGACGCGCGCCGCAACAGCCGTCGTCCACCCCCTAAGCAATGGCAGGTGCAATGACGGCCTACAACAGATAATAATCACACTCGAGAAAGAGCTGCCGGTTCGGCAAGCCAAAGAGCGGCGCACAAAGCGGCTGATCAAAGTTAATGTGACGCGTGAAATAATAAAACGAAAACGAAAGCATGCGACAGGAGCAAATAAATAAAACTGCTGAATATAAGAAGTGTTTGTTATCGATGCGGGAAAGAAAATATTCTTAACATATGCGGGTACCCAAATGCGAATTGTCGAGCTTGTGCAAAGCGAGGAAGAGTGCAATCGATCAGCCTGGTAAAGTGTAAATCTTGATAAGCAGTGTCTCGATAATAAGAATGAACGTTACGATATTTCTGTAGTTCCGGTTGGCTTTCTGTTATACGCCCATGTAGAAAAGCGGAGAGATCAGGTTTCTGTATGGATTGGAGGGGCACCCGCCCTAGCGTTCGTGCACAAAGCTATAGCAGTTAGTCTTCTGCAAGAAAGCCTTCAAAAGGTGTTCGACAAAAGTTTCATATCCATACTATGAAACTTCATACGACGCTACCTGCGAATGCTCGCAGCACATGCGCTGAGCACAACAAATTGAATAATCTACTTGAATCCTGAACCCTGGCTTTAATTGCACGATGTCCCTCTCCACTTGAAAAGCTGCAGGTACAATGTATTAGTTTCCTCACAAAACAAGGAGAAAGTTTGGCTATTAATGCTCTACGGTCACAGAAACATGGCATTATCTAATATTTCGTTATCACAGCAGATTATATTGAATGTCTGACGTTGAGAGTAGATGTAGCCGTAGTTCTAGGCGTCTACGGGCCACCATGAGCAAACAAGCTGCATTTATTAGAGCGCTTCGAAGGCAATCTTCGCTACCATGTTTAGGACTTGATTTTGCAGTCATGGGTGATGTGAATATTTATATGCGCTTAGATGATCTATGCACAAATACAGATAAATGAACTGATTATATTTTCCGCGTGTGTAAAATTATTACACGAGGTCTCCGACTCTCAGCTCTGCGACGCTACTACATATTTGCATCACCATGATCCTTTCCCCCGGCAGCACTTTAGGTTGTTAAGAATAGAAATTAACGATCACCTACCAATGTAATTTCTCAAGTCCACTTTTCCCTTTAAACATACATACCACAAGATAAAAAAGAATGAAGCTTTATGATTGAGCATGTTATTCAAAACTTTCGCCGAATTATTAGTAACACCGAATTCCGATCTGTTCTATGCGAAGATGTAAAGTAATCCTACCATGTTTTTTTTTTGTTATTTTTTTTTGTGAAAGGGTGTGATGTTATGATCAGCCGTTTCCAGTGAAGGCGCATAAACAGCCTTATAAAAAACGTAGGAGAACCATTGCCTAGGAAGCTCGTTTTCAAGATGGCAAACAGAATAGTATATATTATGCCTTTGTTCAAATTCGCGTGCTTCAGAGTTTGCAGGCTTCAAAGAGTATAGCAATATGGTGAACTTACTGGCTAAGCAAGCCAACGTTCACTATTACGAGGACGTTTTAATAAAGATTAGGAGCGATCTCAAAAAGATATGGGATGAAGTTAGAAAGCTAAGCTATCATAAGGAGCCGCGTCAGAACATCTGATTTGCGAGTCAGAGCATCTAACGGTGTTTTGTCTGGCTGTGTAACTGCAATCCCCAGGAAGAGCTACTCTGAGCATTTTGCAGAAGATACAGATAAAAATCGAAAATCCAAATCTGGTTCCTGCTGAATTCTCTCATATGAACTCCCGTGGTACCTTCGCAGGTGAAATGAGTTATAAATGTATTTAAATATAACGCAGCCGCTAGTTATGACTGCACTTCCTCTACAGCGCTAAACAAGTCGCTGATATTATATCTGTTCCTTATATTCGTGGCAGTAAGTTGTATGCTTGAGACCGGAGTGTTTTCGCATGAGTTGAAGATAGCACGCGTACATCTTGTGTTTAGGAGTGGCGACCTAGCGGTTGACTAATTACCGACCTATTTAGGTCCTGCCAGCCGTATCTAAGCTTGTTGAAAATGCCGAAAATCTCAGGGTGGTGAAATATTTTGTTAAACTTACTATAATTAGTGATATACAGTAAACATTTCACAAAAATACACCCTGATATTCAGCTTTGTTTCACATAAATAATGATATAATAAATTTGTAACAGAAGATTAAATGCACTAGGACTATATTGTACCTTGCGGAAAAATCCAGAACAGCGGCCCAACTAGACGAACTAGGAGAGAGAAAACGTGTTCTAGTTGCGCCGCAGTTACGATTATTATGCACCAAGTCGCCCCACAAGCAGTCATTTTTGCGGAAAGGTTCTGATCCTGCATCCGATGATGTATTTCTATATAAATTAAGCGGGTCCAGAAAGCTCGGCATTTTTGAAAGGACAAAAGCTATCTGTCTAAGGAATACCTCAATGATCCGTTCTTGGACTTTCGCTGCTCACAATAGACGCCCTAAAACTGATTATGTGTGTATATGATACCAACTTATTTTTCTTGAAATAATCACTCCTGAAAATTGAACACATTGGCAAAGTTATTTGTGCCACCAGTCTAGATGAGTAAAGAAAAGCAAGCTACAGTTCAGTGTTGCCAAAACAACATACGCACCAATAAATAAGCTTACAGGCAATGGCCTATAAATTGTCTTTTTTGGATATGTATCATAGTTGCATTTTATGAGTCTGCACTATCGCCTCTGCATATTGCTATTGTATATTTGTGTTAAGTTTAATTCTAAAGCATTTCTGCTTCATGAGGGGCGTGTACACGAGCTGCCACCACGGCGCGTCCTCAAGAACAGTCACTAAGTAAAAACGAATGAACAGTGCCCACGCTATGTGTCGAACCACATCTTCCTTTTCCGAGCCGAGCGCACAAACCACTACTCTACGCAGTCTTTTTTAAGCATTCTATTTATCACACTGACGATATGCTATATTAGTGGGAAATATGTACACAGGTTTTAAGAAACTCCATGAAACACACCTAGATATACAGACTAATAAAAAATGCGGAGTACCAGTGAACTAGACGGAAGGTGTGTCAGAGCACATAGAGTGCCACTACGGTTCAAAGTCGGTCTGCTCATACTACTCTCAGTGAAACACTCAATTGGCATAAATGAGATTTTGTCGAAGATTAGGCTCTTTGGCATGCTGGCAAGCGAGCGCAAGATTTGTGTGGTGCATCTTGGAGAGGGGCGGAGATGCACCAACTGTGATTTCTGAGGGGAACATTAAGACCACAGTGCCGGGCATAGCGGTCGACTATGCTTGCCGCTGTTTGCAGGCAGGTTTCAATATCGCCCACACTGCCCTGCGTGGCCCATAGGGTGATGTCGTCGGCGTGGAGCGCGTGCTGCACGCCTTCGACCTCAGCCAGCTGGAGACTATAATACCTCTTCCATTATGCCATATGTTTCACATCCATGATTACCGTTCACTACCTTAACAAAGTGATCATCCGGCGTTGAGGCCAGATGTCCGTCTTGCAGCGACATCCTCAATGTTTGCGTTTTCCCGCATTTTTTCTGACTCACGCCATAGTGCCTCACCAGATTGCGGTTTCTAATTTCAGTCTAGGCTATACCTCCCCAGCCACGGTCACTGTATCGTTCTTTGGCGAACACCCCAAGATCCAGCACGGGGCTAGAGTGACGGCCCAATGTGAATTCCGTGTCATTTTAGCCTTCCCATTCATTCTCTCCTATGGCTATTTCTAGTTCTTTCTTTAGAGGAGGAAAAAATTCATTATATATCTGCCAATTATTTCATTCCGCAAGCTCTACTGATTACACTGTCACCCATTGCCTAGTCTCCCGCCTGCGTCTTCTTTGCACTTAAAATATGCCCGTCAATGAAATAAAACGTCTGCCTTATTGCCTGCCTGCATGGAAGTTCGCCACAGTCTTATCATCATGGCTGCATGCAAGCACGAAGGCTTGTCTGTAGCGTCACTTTGTACCCCTAATTAGGTATAAATTCAACAACTGTCATCATGTTGATAACTGTATACAACTCTTCCTAAGCGACTGGCTACATCTTTATTGACAAGGAGCCTTTCACCTATAGTCATATTACCTGCCCGACGTTTAGCACTGGATAAGCTTCAAATGTCCTCTTCGTGAGCCTAAGGACAATGATATCCCATTTAATACCCGCTAATTTTTCAAAGAGCAATGCTAGCCTACAATCATATACTAACGGTCTAGCGCTAAGCGTTCCCAACGTCTGTCTGTAATAGAAAGCACACAAGAGCCCATATCATAACCCTCTCCACTGCATTGCATATCAACATTGATCAGTGATTCCGCAGCCGCTGGAGACTGGAAGAGGTTTTAAATGACGCGTTTCTTTTTGAGGCAGAGGCTAATTGCTTCACCAAGGTGGTCACATATTGCATTCATGAAGCTTTGTCACATAGGATAAGCGGAGTGTTGTCAGCTGCGGTCACAGGAAGGAGAACGCACCTCACGCCTTCTTATGCGTGATCTATGGACGCGCAGATATGTTTTCATAGTCGACGAAGAATTACGCGGCACTGGTACTGGTACTGCGGTACTCTTACAGTTAAAGACAATGCTTTACCTATACATCATCGCTGTTCCAGAGTGAAAAATATCGCCGCGGAAATCATCGCAGGCGAAGCGAATGCACAAAACTGGCGTTGGCAACAAGCAGCATTTGACGGCTTCCTTTCCTCAACTTATTTATAGATACCTCGTTGTCCTCATCTACGTCGTCTTGCCCATTCTCCCGTGTCTTCTTGAGCGCTTCTCTAATTTCATAATACGCAACAACACTGCAAGCGACAGCACTGCTATTTTTCTTTTATTCGTGTATAACATATCCCTATTACCTTCCCTCTTTTACTTTGATCTCACTTCCACTTTTGCGCAGTAATACAGGTTAATGTATCCAGTAGATAGGTAAATAATTGATATTTGCTTTTGGAATATTTTTCAAACGTTACCATCTCAGTACAAGAAAGCGAAAAAATACAGACATCCTAGCGCTTAAAAATGGCTGTATTTTGCAGTTTCACAGATGTGTACTCCTTCGCCCTTGTGGTTGCAGAAAAACGCTGAAAAAAGAAAGGTTTGTCACGAGTCAATATACTCAGAAAAAACATTATTTCACCGCGACTTCTAAAGTAGGGCAACATTGCCATTTCAACTGCCGTTTTCAACACGCACGCGCTAGTTTTATCGACCTATGCGGTTTTTAACTTGTACAGATTGATTAGTCGACGCGCTATTAACATTTCTGACAGACGCTTTCCCAAAGCGGGTAGATTACGCATAAGTTTTCTTCACAAAATTCAAATGACTGCACTTCTTAACGATTATTTTTAAGCATATGAATTCAAGTAGAGAGTAAGAAATTCAAATAGCAAAAAAAGAAGAGAAAGAGATGTATATGGCAAGAAACTTCTTAACGATTATTTTGAAGCATATGAATACAAGTAGAGATTAGTGGCTGGTCATGACTGAGAGCCGCATCAGATTGTAAAATCTGAAAAGTCGATTTCTCTTGGAAATACGACTCAATATTTGTGGCCTATCTCGCGCGCCGCTGAAAAAACTGTGTCAATTTCTTCCTCACCATAACCTTTGATTAAGGTTGCATTTACCTGTTATACACATCTAAAGCTTCCACACAACCTGGGCGTGTCGACTCAAGCCGGTAGTGTTCCTTTATCACTAACCCGCTTCGGTCACCTGTTGTTGTTGCCCACCTACAAAGGTTTCCTTTTTTTTTTCCGCATGGAGTCACTCCTCTCTTGTGTTTGTTAGAGTTACTATATAGGCTTTGCCAGAGTTTCGCGTTCCTTTCTTTTGCCGCCAAGCAATCGTGTAGCACCATGAAGCCAACTCTATGGGCATCCCGGCTGCATTGCATCATCCGTCGTGAGTGCGGCGTGCCGCGCTGTGTGAGAGCTGTGGGGACGATGGCTTATTTCGATTAGGATAACCAAAGTAATTCCTTCTAGACTGATTTCCATTCTGGCAGATTGTCTCCTGCAAAGAGTACGTATGGCTTCACTGCACAGCTTTTTTGCTTAAACGATGCTTTCGCGTAACTCTGTTAAAGCCTATATAGTAGCTGTGTTTGTGCTTTGTGTGCTCACGTGGCGGAAAGCAGCTGATCTCTGTACTTTTGCTTCTTTTCTTCCCTTCCCTCCTAACTTTTTTCTTTCCCCCTCTCCTCATTTCGTCTGTAATAATTAGAAGACGCTGAGCGCACTGTACAAACAAGCTGAAAAAGGTCGTGCCACGACCGAGACGTTGCATAAATGTGTTTCACCTATTCTAAATGTTACCCTCAAAATGTACTCCTTTCAATCAGCATACGCTTCTTTAAAGGAGGCGTTTTATATGACCTGATGTTTCCTTCGGAGGGCCGACATTTTTCAACAGTGGTGTGTCTTCGCTCGTGTTTCCCCTTTTATAGGGGTTGCATGAGCGAAAAAAGAATACAGGTAAAGTAAACAGAACTAAACAGCTCAAAGTTAAAAATGAAATACACATGTATAAGAAAAATCAGATGGAGCTATAATAAAAAAATGAAGATTGCGCAGATCACGTAAGCAGTAGGGAAATATACAGTATGCAAGTGAGACCCTTGTTTTGTTAATTACTGCATGCTTGGTTTTGACTGTATCGTTAAGTGGAGCTGGGATGGTCGAGAACATGTGTTCGTGGACAAACGCAGCCGTTGTCACTAATATAGGCAATTATGGCAGGGGAGGGGGG
The DNA here is from genome assembly GCF_055883805.1 of Amblyomma maculatum. Taxonomy (NCBI): domain Eukaryota; kingdom Metazoa; phylum Arthropoda; class Arachnida; order Ixodida; family Ixodidae; genus Amblyomma; species Amblyomma maculatum. The sequence continues at coordinate 9,772,848 of NC_139352.1, forward strand.
GGGGGGGGGGAGGGATCTTGACCAAACCACAAAGGAACCAGAAAAAAACGATCAATCCAAAGATTAGTGTAAAAGGTCGCACCTTGTAGAGAGTAGCCAGACAGGAGAAATTGCAAAGAAAGGAAAAGAGGATGGAGTACTTTGCCTTCGCGAGACTAGAAGATGCAGTAAACGGGAACATGGAGATTACGCCCGAACCAGGCATGCGGTATCGCTCAAGAGGAAAGTATACAACAGTTGCATCTTGCCTGTACTCACCTATGGGGCTGAAACGTGGAGGCTAACCAAGAGAGTTCTACTTAAGTTGAGGACAACCCAGAGGGCTATGGAACGAAAAATGGTAGGGGTAACATTAAGAGATAGACAGCGTGCAGAGTGGGTCAGAGAAATAACGCAAGTTAACGACATTCTAGTGGAAATAAAGAAGAAGAAATGGACATGGGCAGGACATGTAGTGCGAAGAGAGGATAACCGATGGTCGCTGAGGGTAACAAACTGGATTCCAAGGGAAGGAAAGCGTAGCAGGGGGCGGCAGAAAGTTAGGTGGGCGGATGAGATTAAGAAGTTCGCAGGGGTCAAGTGGATGCAGCTAGCACGGAACCGGGTTAAGTGGAGAGATATGGGAGAGGCCTTCGCCCTGCAGTGGGTATAATCAGGCTGATGATGATGATGATGATGATGAGGCATGCTAAATGAATACGACCTTAGACTACGCAGTCAACGGTTTCGTAGCTCTCTGGCCTTGTAAGAGAGGACATTACACTGCGGCTAGTTTTTGTGCCTCTTTTCAGAACGTTAATTTTAAAAATAATGTATGGTCCTTGTTTCTGGCGTTTACGAGTGTTTTGGAACAATTTTGTGTTATGTTTGCATTAATTTCATCATACTCGTGGCCTTTCTCGCGTAGGCGTTTTGAGAAAGGTTGGCTTAGAATGGGTTTAGCATGTTAGCGGTGGTTATTACATTTTTTTGTCCACTTGACAGTCGCCACCCTCTAGCATGTAAACAGTGTTTCTAGAATCGTAATTTAAATCTGCCCGGATAAAATGTTTAACGTTTGAAAGGGTACATTTGTCCAGTGTTCTTGTTTGCGTGTGTTTGCTGATTTGGCAACCATTTTTTCCGCATGCTGCGGAACCCACAGGCATCGGTTTATTGAAGGTTAAATTTACAACAGGCTTTTATAAATTTTTTGGCCTTTTGTATGTTACCTGCGAGACAAAATTCATGAGCAGGTAACTTCGGTCATTGATGTTGAACTATTTTTTTATATTGTTATTATTATGATGTTTGTGAACATCAGTAGAAGAGTACAGCGATGTGATCTTGACTGCAATTCCTCAACGCGTGATAATGATTACTTATTTCCGCCCTTTTACTGCATCATTGATGATAGATGACGGGTGGTGGTGCTTCTATACACTTTTTTGCAAGCGTGTAGTAATTTCTTGGAAATCATCCGATCATGACCGAATTCCACTGAATCTGATTGCCTGTGAATATGAAATTCAAATATCGCAGAGGTGTGGGTGGGGTCTGTTCAATTCAAGGCCCTTTTATCTGCGCGTGATGTTTTGTTTATAAACGATACTGAATGATGCACCAAGATATAATTTCAGATGTGAGCAAACGATTTAGTCGTTGTTGTTCCGAGGTTGCTCGCATGCTTAGATGCTAATATGCGACATTGCAGTACATTGGAACGACACCCTTGGTGTTGTATTCCTGTGCTTTATTATCGCTGAAATTATTTGCCAGTCGATACTGAAATCAAAAAATGGAGTCATTGCAGCCGGCGAACGCACTGAAGCGTAAAGAAACCTGAAGTAATTACACCACGGATTCAATGGTTTTCTGCGAGCAAATACTCACGTTGTTGACAAGGACATCGACTGGAAACAGCATTCCCTTGAGTTTTCGGAGAGCACTGCTGGCCAATGCTACCCAGTAGTGCACAATCAGTTACTCCGCTTTCCTTCTCCACGCAGCACTGCCCTATAGGGCAGTGATCATCACTTCCACAACCCGAGCCCCACTCAATGGTTTCCTAGTGGAGAAGAAAAAGAACTATTTCATTCATAAATATTGATAAGAATGACCTGAGGCCTAGAGAGGAAGTGGGTGGTTTAGGTGAGGACAGAGGTTTAGCCATTCACACCTTTCACGGACCACTGGAAATATAATATGGCTGCTCTTGAAATGCTCTGACAGAAACTAGCCTCGTTTTGCGTTGGGCTGTGCGTCCTAAAGGTCTATTCAGTTAATCAATCACGTCTTTATTTCCTTTGAAAAGGAGGAGCAAGGAACTAAAACCTAGGAGAGCTTGACGAGGTCCCGACCCTTTACAAGCCAGCAAACAGCAAGATAACGGCCAGTCATACATCAAATTTGCAAAAAATAGGCAAGTGACAAAGAATCAATCAGCGAGAGTTGTCTTGTGCAGAGGTATAGACATGTACGGTATTACCGGTATTATTACTCATCCTACGAGACCTTTGTGAGCAAGCGTAGGCGCGATACAAAGGCCCATGTGTGTATCTAGACCGGTACACGAAACAACCTGCTGCTGGCGGCGTTGCGCGGCAGGCGCGATGTGTTGTAAAGCGGCTCTAATTACACCACTAAGGGCTAAAGTGAAACACTCGACGCAGACTCGAAGGAACATCAATAGCAATACTTATTTTAACTCTTAACCGAAGATCATGGTCACTCGCGAACTCAAGAATTTTAAGGTGACGCTTTGCCCATTCACGCACGTTTTACAACCATGCCCCACTTCCGACTTCACTTCTACAAATACGGCGTCGAATCGGACTACGTATTCTGTGCAAAAGAACAAAGCATAACTACAAGGCACCGCTGACGTTCTGCTTTGATCATTTTAACAAGCCCGCTATCGTATCTCCGGTAGCGTCTTAGCAGGTGAGCTGTATTAGACATGGCTTCTCGGTGGCAAAATGCCGCTGTTTACATTTGTTCCCATACCTGTAACTTATAGAATCTTAAAGATGCGATTAAAAATATCGCCGTATAAGGCAACCTTGAATACAATTTGTCTATGTTCCTTTTTTGCAGCACCTTCGATAGGCAATGATTTTGACTTTTGCAAATCAAGGCCAAGCTTTGGCAGCAATACTTTCTAGAGCGCAGCTCTTTGATGCCCGTTCCTGCATTTCGCGTCGTCGCCGCCGGCATTGTCCCTCTTAACCAGGTTCTGCACTGCGCATGCGCACACCACCGCGGAGGGCGGACCGAGTGGAGCAGGAAAGAGTCGGCCGGCATAAAAGTGGATTCTGCCTAAAACGCCGGTGAGCTTTGATGCATTCAACCGAACGCTGGTTGCGTTCAATGTAACGCTCGGTAGCCCACGCCACTTTAGCCGAACCGAATAGCCGTCGTTCGCCACTGCGAACCTCCTGCCTATATAGGTAGTCAATTCTCTGCCAGTTTTTTTTCTGAGCCATGAGCGAGGCACCCGGTGGAAGTCCTTCGTCTGCCGCTGCGTGCATGGTCACTCCGCGCAGTGCCACCACAGCCTTTCCTGTTGTAGCGCAGCCCAAATATTCTTTTAGATCAAAAACTGTTGGTGGAGTGTTTCTTGAAGGAATATGTGTAAAAAAATAAAATAGTTGTCTGTAATTGAAACACATGTCTTGCTCGAATCTTTGCCTCAATCTATCAAAAAAGGTGAAACAGCTGATGAGCTGCGCTCATATTTTCACCCTAGGAAGTAAAGTAATCGTCGGCAATATTTTTCACAACGATTGTTTTACAAGCGAGGTGGCTTCGGCTGTGAAAAAAAGCCGTAGCTACTATTTTTTCGATGCCGCAAATGGTCTATGGATGTAACTGCACGTCTGCGTAAAGTTAAATGCACGCGCGCATCTGACAGCTACTGATTTTAAGCATGTCGTGCTTTGAATCGGGTAGGAGGCAAATGCTTTAAATTTCTCAAGACATGTGTGTGCATTCAGTTTTAGCAGCCTTGAAGCCAAAGGTAGCGCAAGAGTGTTCTCGCACAGCTTCCACCCACACTGTTGATCACGTTTCATGTGGCTTGCGGTATCACAGGACATTCCAAGTTCGCCGCTATGGATTAGAGGGACACTGATGAGCACTTTTAGGGTTCAGTTACAGGCAGCATTAATGCCTAACAAGTAGAATGTTGGACAGCCGTCGATGTAGCTCAGTTAGTAAGAACATTCGGACGTGGTATTTGGAGGTCGTAGATTCTGTTCCCACCATCGGCTCTTTTGTGGTCCTTCAACTTTGCATTTGTATTTCTCTCTAATCTCATTGCAACAAAAATTCAGACCACTAACAAGTAAAAATAAGAATAAAATCTGCTTCGCTTTCCTTGGCCTCGCCGAATGTTGGCGTCTTTCCTTCATTGAAGTGCTCGCCCCTCAAAAATATTACTCTCACGAATGGTTCACAGCTTACGTCAGTCAATAGAAATCACAGCAGAAATGCGCATTTCAAGCCGTCATAGCAGAGTCACAGGCTTTCCAATGCGAACCTTGGTATTTGATGCAGCGCGGAAAAATTAAAGCGGCCGCAGGTCCGCTTACAACTACACATTCTTCCTCAACGCAATAATACTCGGGAATTATTTACCGAATGACATCGCTTCGTGCACTGATCATAAAGCATTCCGCGAGAAAATAAATCCTCATAATTTGAGCATTCACCACTTCTGTGTGTAACTACTGCCAAATTTCCTTTTATTAGTATTGAGCCACCCTGAGTAGAACACTGGTATTTTACTTGTTGCGACATGCATGTTGTTTTGTGTAGTTAGTTTTCTTTCTTTTTTTCTGTGTTATGCTTTCTTTTCAACGAAGTTCGCCGTATGGAGGCCAATATCCCGCTTGTTATGTAGTGCCTTCGGACCCTTCAGGAAACAATAAATGAAAAAAAAAAAGAAATGAAATTAATAAACTTAGAAACAAGACAGCTGCACCGCTTGTATTGCAGTTAGGGCGGGTGTTTCATCATCGAACAGGGTTTATCACATTTTTCGCGGTGAGTAAAAGACTCTTCTTCATGCATATATAAGCTAAAGGTAAAATGTGCAAATTCATTCCGCGTTTGACACACTGGGGTGTATAGTTTCTGCCCGTGCTTGATGCTTCACACGCCCAAATGGAAGTTATTTATTAACCTCTTGCCACAGCTGGGAGCAAGAGGCAACTCGAAACGCTTTTACGTACTACAATACTAAGCGACCGAACTACATACAAGGTTCAGGCGGGAGACGCCGCAATCAACCGCATAAGCACTCGCCGTTCGCCGGGTATATCATCTTCTTAATATCAGTTTCTTAATTCGCCTTAAAAATGTGTAATTTGGATCGGTGTGCGTACAAAACTCAGTATTGGTATGAGCTCAGATTGTGGGCTTGCAGGTATGACCAGGCATGTTCGGCTCAACAAAGCCAAACACGCTCAATTAGGCTTACAAAGGCACAGCAACGCCAATACGTTTTCATACGCTTTCAGACTTCCTTTTTTCCTAACCTTTGATTCATGCAGGTTTTATTGACGTCAATTTCGACTATTCAGCCTTGCCTTTAACTTTTTAACTTGCTAGTCATGTTATTCATTGTTACACATGGGATGGCATATTATAATAGCAACTTTCTAAGTGTCCGTTGTTTTCGAATACTTCTGGAGGCTTGCGCACCAGATGTGCCATTAAGAAACGGTCTCGAGACGACGAATATTATGGCCGGAGTAGTGATGAATCATTACAGGAGCATTTATGTACCAATATTCACATAATAACAATCTTAGGAATTTCGAGACATGACTGCGGCAAATAGGCGCAAGGCAAAAAAAAATATACAAGCTGGGAACGAGCTAAAAACTGTGGAGAATGACAAAGTGGACTGCCGGGCTTAGATGTAAACACTGGAGGTCCAGCCCACTTCTGAATCACAACGATTGCATCTCACAATTTCTGTTTTAGCAGTGCTCAACGCACTCTCGCTAATAAAAAAATGAGAAATGCAAAGATAGTGCAGCCGACGCGATTACCCTGCTTAATCCCCCATTCCGCCCATAACTTCGACATCATGTGCGAAGAACTCTCTCCCGGGGAAACAAACAGCAACAAAATATCCGCAGGAACGCCGTGTGCCACCTGCGCAGCCTTATCCTGGCCGCGATCGTGTGCTAATGCCATTAAATCAACGAGCAGCCATTTCTCACAGCAAACCATAGCAAAACTTGCAGCGCCCCGCCGGGGTGGCGCAGTAGTTACGGCGCTCGACTACTGCTCCCAAGGACGCGGGGTCGAATCCCGGCCTCGGCGGTCGCTTTTCAATGGAGGCGAAAAGCAAGGCGCCCGTGTGCTGTGCGATGTCAGTGCACGTTAAAGAACCCCAGGTGGTCGAAATTTCTGAAGCCCTCCACTACGGCGTCTCTCATAGCCTGAGTTGCTATAGAACGTTAAACCCCACAACCCAACCCAACCCAAAACTTGCACCGTCAGTACCCTTCTACTTGTTTCAAAAAGAAGAGAGGGGACTCATATCGGTCAAGCTGGTTCGCCCGTGCTTTGAGGCGATCAGAGTATCGGTGCGTTTTCGAAAACGCAACCCTTTTTTCCGACGTCAGCTTAGTGCGCGCACCTGTTCGCTCCCAGGCGCCTGCTGGCAGCCACCCATCAAGACGGTATACATCAGCGAGCAGTCTTTCATAAGAGCGGCTGCCTGATTCTGGTTGAGGGGCAGCCGAGAAAAAAAAACAAAACACAGGAGTGCATTCTTCGGGGATTGTTCAGTAGTCAGTCTTATGGTGTAATTTTCCCTTCAAATGCTTTCAGCGTTTCTCTCCAATAGTACGACACCCTTCATTTCTGCTAACGCCCAGACTTCGTTTCTACTCCAAACCAAATCGTGACGATTCACGCTGCTGCTTGCACCTGCGGGTCTCTGATGACAACCCGTGATTCCCATTGTCATTTTGATACGCAGCATCCCTCTATTCGACTCGTTGCCAGCCTTCCTTTTTTGTTTTCAACTGCACATCAAACGTAACGGTCCATTTCCCATGTGGTTGCTGTCATCCGAAATCTCTTACGATATTCAGAGGGCACCTGGCGACACTTTACAATAATCATTGATAGCGATTCACACCTATGTGGTGCGACAGATTGAAGAAAGGATAGTTCCCAGACGGAAAAGTTATGTCCTTCTTTCTAGTTTTGTTTTACCGCTAAAAAATTGACTATGATAAAAATTGAACTTTATGCTACAGCGTCGTCATATACTGTTGAAAAGGTTTCTGCTATTGGAATCCGAAATATATATATAATCGCACTGCTTTTGTGCGATTTTAGATGAAAGTACGGTTGAGTACCTGTGATTTGTTTCCGCTTCGAATTCTCGTCTTATTCGAATCTAGAGATTCAAGCCTCCGTCACAGGATGCTCAGCTATGTCCATCTCTGCTCAAAGGCTCCTGGCAATGGTGTTAGCCAGTAGTGGGCTAGCAGTGACCCCCTTATCCCCAAAATCATTATTATCTCACCTTCATCCGTGCTTCCTACCCTATGCAGCGTCGCTTGCCTAAAAGGCCACTGTCCACCTTGTGGTCGAAAACATTTTCTTCCCCGGTGACTGTGAGGCTTCGCCCCCAGAACGCAAGGCCGCAAAAAGCTTTTGAAAACAGTAATTAATTACGCAGTCGCAGCCACTGCAATCAAACGATTTTACGTTTCTCTCTTCTTCCGTTTCCTCTCAGAAGTTTTCCACTCTCCTGCCCGGCCATCTAGCCTCTGCAAGCCAAATTCCCCTTCTTCCTCCGCGTTTGACTGGAGGTGGGGCTTGGTACTCTGCATGCGCGAAAACGAAACGGGAGAGGGAGCGCGCGCCGCGGCATTCAGTGCGGCCGTGGCGAGGAAGAAGCGCACAGCGAGCGGCGGGCACAATGAGTGGTGTACGCCCAACCTTCACCCGTCAGTCAGCGAGACGGCCCAATGGACGTCGTTGCGATTCTGACGTCAGCCCCACGGCTCGACGGGCCAACGTAGAGAAAGGGAAAGCTAGTTTCCCGAAGGAGAGCATGAGAGATCTTTTATTTTTGCTGCTTTGCGATGCGCGTATCGGTGTGGTACTTTGCACAATCTCCGGTACCTGATCGAAGCATTCGGCTCCTTTGCTTAAAAGGTCATACCCTGGACAGTGACCCTTCAATGAAGCATCGGTAGTGGTTTTTTTCTCCTTTGACAGCTCTACCCTAGCCCATATTTGGCTTTCATTTTAGCTGCAGTATCAATACATTATCATGTGCTCATATATATATATATATATATATATATTGTACAATTTTATGTTCATGGCACACAAGCTTTTTACTAGAAACATGAAACTATTGTATATCACATTCTTCTCGACATTGTCACTTTCCTCTTCCTTTTCTGCGACTGCTAGCTGAATGGGTTGCGCCTAATTCATATTTTTTTCGCTTATTATCTAGCTTATTCTCTATCATACCCTGGAAGTCAATTTGCTGCTTGCACTAGGCAGACGTTCCTAAACGGCATGAATTTGCACAAATGTAAACGGTGGTTTCATTGCCAAACTAGAAAGTTATATCATTTTCCACATAAAGATTTAAGGCCATTTTCCTGCTCATAGTACTAAGCTCTCAGCCTTGTGCACACATAACCATGTGAGCTACTCTCCAGGGTAATTTCATCTGAAAACCGAACATTTCGCGCCAGGTTTCATGTGAACTACATCTTTCTGACTCTCTCTGGTCCGCAGCTTTCCTTATTGCAACACTGTGAGCATTTCTTTTAAACACAGAATGAATAGCAAATCCCCACTAACCACTTAGAGTAATTGTATTTTATTTAATTTCAATATAAAAAATAAAAGTATAATATTCGTGTTTTTATTGTGGTACAAATAAAGATGTAAATAGTTCAGATAAAGTAATATACCTTTAGTGTCTGTATATTTGAAAGATGCACTTCCTCTGACAGAAAGCTTAGCCGCTTCTTTGAGTCCGAGTGCTAGCATGCAGCTGCGTTGCAGCAGTTAATCCCAATTTTCCGCCGACTCATCCGTACGTGTATGTTATAGTCGAATTCTAAATCGTCCTTCATTGTCCACTAGCTACTACTGGAAGGGCATTAATCCAGATTTTTTTTCTTGCCGCCTCGGCTGCAGCGCGGTTAGGATACCTCTGGCATCTCGCCGCTAGTACAGCCGGCTCTCATTATTGTAAACCAGCGGCGGGTAGAGTACCACAGTGTTTGTAATATTCTCCCTGCTCTAATGGAGGAACATTTTCAACTTTTTAACAGCTGTCGAAGGGCTGACAGAAGGTCGTTGCACGAGACGGCCAAAAAAACATCGTCAGCGCTGGAGGTCACCCACAACGTGCGCAGCAATTTGCAAATAAGAAGTTTTTCTGCTGAGACTGTAGTAGTTACAGGGCGTCATATTTACTACCTCCTACAACTGTCTTACATCTGTGACAGTGACAGCTAGGACACGAAAAAGAACCAACGAAAGATTTAGGAGGAGCCTCAGTTCGCAAGCCAAGCCACCGTTTCGACGAGGAGACTTGTCTTCATCTTGGCAGTTATTTCCAACACAAAGGTATCCCTCTAGTATAGACTCGTAAAGAACCAAGCAGGTTAATATTTTTGCATGAAAATCTTGAAGGTAAGCTAACTATACATGCACGTAATTGCATAAAGCGGTCTACAGCGCGAAAGCCAGACATAGCCACAATAACTCCTTAGAACCAATTTTTGCGCGAACAGAAGCATTCAAACACAACTTTTCCAAGAACCATTGGAGATTGTAATTGCTTGCCAGCAAAAATTACTCAGTCGAATAACTTTGCAAAACAGCTTGAAGATTAATAATATAATTTTCTAGTGTGTATTCCGATTGTGAACCATTCATAATAGTTTTCTCCAAGATTATTTGTATGTTTGGCGTTTCGTTTCTTTCTTTTTTCTTTGGGGGGGGGGGGGGGGGGGCATTGTGTTTTGTGCATCCAGATGGCAGCTAGTTTTTGTGTGTTGTGCACTTCTGACCGGGCCTAAATGGCTTGCAGTATTTGCAAATGATAATAACAACAAATAGAAGCATGCTCTGGAACAACTAGCGAACAGTGAATTACCTCACTCCACTCTCGTTTGGCTCTCAGTGAAACTATTCAGCGGTTGTTGCTGAGCTTGCCTACAATCTTGAACTTGCAACCGCGAGAAATATGGGGGGAGCAAGGTTATATCCTTCATGCTGGCTACTAGCCATGGCTTCTCGGGTCTCTCTACAATCCTTGCACTGGCGTATATCTTGGATTTCCGCTGAGCCAATCAATGCTTAGGAAAAGAAATATGGTCTACTCCGACTTGAGCGGACTAAATGTGCTGTGTAAGCCTTGAACCGCTCAAAAGACATGGACGTCATAATACTACTGCGTGTACTATGTAGCCAATTCAGCGTCAGTGGGATGGATCCTCCTCTATTTTGATGTATTCAAATTTTGTAGGTGCCGTATTCTCGCACTCTTACTTCCAGCCGAACGCTTCATAATATAGGGAGCCAAACATTTCCGCGGCTAAACAATTTATGCCGCAACTTGGCTAATAAGAGCCATGCAATAACTCGCCGTCTCTCCTTAATTATCAAACTGTATGCAGGGTCTCGCACATAGCCAATAGTAAACCACTGAACAAAATAAGAGACCAACAGGATCTTCACTGGTTAGAACAGGTTTGACCGCTTACTGCGGTGCAGGAATGCGAGATTTTTTCTTCTGCGCATTCTTCAAGATTCATTCTGCTGATACTCTATTGCTGGCCGAAATATATGGTTTCCAGCACTGATATCAGGCCCGGTGTATCTTGCATAATATCTGGGAAACTTTATTTAGTGAGAGATTGTACATAAAAGAATAACAGCGAGGTTAGATTCCGAAGTTTAACGTCCCAAAGCGACTAAGGCTACGAGAGGCACCGTAGCGCAGGATTTCGTAAATTTCGATCACCCAGGATTCTCTATCATGCACTGGCATCGCACAGTGCATGAACGCCTTGCTTTCCGCCTCTATCAAAAATCGGCCACTGCGACCGGGATTTCATCCCGCGTCCTTTGGTGATAGCCTAATCAGTGAGCCATTTTGTCAGGGTCCTCGTTTCTTTCGTCTTAGTACGCAAGTAAATATCGCTTCATTGGTAAATTTCACTACCCATCTTCGCGTTGCTCGACATCGCCGAAATAACTGTGAACTGATATTATATATATATATATATATATATATATATATATATATATATATATATATATATATATATATATATATATATATATATATATATATATAATACCCTGATTTTCTCTCTGCACATTTCTGCCTAAGTAAGTGTGATTTTAGTTGCCCATTCTAATTTTGTATAGCCCTAGGGGAAACATCCAAATCACTAAGTAAAGATAACTTAGCGCCAATGATGATTATCAATAGGGCTAATGTACCTGCACATTGCAACGTTCCTTCATACCTTTCTGAAACGCATAGTGTTTCCACGTGGGCGGGAACACTGCACGAGGAGGGCTTAGTTATTTTAGTGTACTAGTGCTTCCCTTCACTTCACTTCAAAGAATGTATCTATTAGTCAGGCCTATTGTCCCCAACGGTTCTGCACACCTATGATGCGTTTGCGCCAATCCCTGTCCCATGTATTCGGCATTCCTACCGCCGCATCTCTGCGTAATTAAGCATTTTACTCACCTCTTCTTTCCCAGCTTCGGAGTAGCTGATAAATGTCGAAAAAATGAGCATATTAGCTAAGAAAAAAAGTGCACCAAGAATCATCTTTCTGCAGAACAGCTTCTGTCTCGTGTGCAGAAAGATTACACTGATGTCGCTACAGAAATAGACAAAGAAGTAGTGGCCCGCCTTAAGGTATCTACTAGTGCACATATGACGTATATATAGATAAATCCCGTATAATATTATGCACAAAAAGCCGTGTTGTCTAATGAGGCAATTACATTTCACTCCGCTCTTGCATACAGCAGATCCGCGCACTGACATTTCGACTTTTAGATCCGTGTTCCATGAAAAGGAAAACCAACGCAATATGTTACTAAATATTCCAAACACATTTGTTGCTTGACAATCTGTCATCGTTTCTCCGGCCACCTTCTGGAAGACGAATTTCCAAATGCTATAACAACTGGATACTTGTCCAGAGAGCGTATAGCCGTGTGAAGAGTCGTATCTAATTTAAATGTTTTTGCATGGTTATTCAAACACGCATATTAACCACATAATTAGTCCGCAGATCGTTGCCACTTTCTTATTACTTGAGTGGTCTGTCTTCGTGCATGTGCGAAATAGCCTAGGAGGAGGACCAAGAATTTGTTTTATTATTATTATCTTTTATTTACAGTAGACGGGTTGCACATATGCCTGGCTCTTCGGTACGATTATCCGAATATTGATCTGAATTGAATATGAATAGTGCACCTGTCATATCGAATCTAATACGAATAGCGTAGCTTCCGTAATGAATCGAATACAAATTGAGTAGTGATAGCGCCAAATAAACTACGAATAAAGCTTTTAACCAATATTTATCACTTTGTGCTTATTCGTACAAACCAATAAAGTAATAAACTAACATGTCTGGCGCTGCTGCCCAGTACGAACTTGCAGAGTTCGAGCTTAAGTGATCTCTAATATTCACTCCAAGGTCGCAATAGGTATTCAGTATTTTGTCTTTATCAGAGTAAAGTTATCTTTGTAGAAAAAGTACCTTTTTTTAACAGTGCCGATTGAGACGAAATCAGAGCCACATATCAGATAATAAGAAAAGCAATAGCCCGTATGAGCCGTGGCCTTTGTAATCTGGCATTAAAGCAAGTTTCTTGTCTAAGCTTTGCCGCGTCTTGCAGTATTAGAAGCCATGTATGAGCATGGCACCTAAAGAATGGACTTTATGGATGCGAGACTGAAGCCTTTACAAATCGCATACTGATCGCTGCAAGATAATGCGCAGCGTCAATGTGAATCTTGTGTTTTTAAATATGAAATGCTTTTAGTTCCCATTGTTCGCACTCCTTCGACCTTGACACTAAAAGGGAGAATACGAAGGCGAACGGAGACTACAGCCCGAAGGCGACACAAAACAAAATATCGAAGTATGAATCGAGCAGCGCATATCTTCACAAGTGTCTTCATAGCCACGTGATGAGCTAAGCCAGCGCGCAGACCCTGCAGCCCTCATACGCATTCCTGGTGGCACAGGACGAGTCGCTCCAGGGCAGGGCCAGAAGAGCACAATTTGAAGCCATTACTGCTATCAGCCTGTGCCCAAAAGAGAACGCAGTATAAAAGATGTTAACATAAAATTAGAAACAAAAAGAATAATAAACTAAGCAAAAGCTGAAAGAGAGGCATTACAGTTAGAAGCTTTCAAAGTGGCCTGAGCCCTAAGCCGATTTACAAAGCGAACCAGGAAAAAAAAAAAGCTCGAACGAAAACCAGCCAGCAAAAGGCGAAGAGTCAAACGCCGAAGGCAGATACATGAACAAAATGGTTCCTTTCCGTCGCAAATTTTTGTTGTTGTTTTGTCACTACGTTCGGGAGGGTATTTTTCACGAATAGCGCGAGTGACAGTTAAGTGTTTTCTAAGATTGGGCGATTATTTGGTTGTTGTGAGATAATCGATACTTTGCCGGAAGTGGGAGATAGGCAATAAACTGGGAGAATATGGTAGCCATTTTCCTTTCGCAGTCCAGGTCTGCGACCCATTCCAGTCCTGAATAGATGTATTCTCTTACCACTTAGAGCGCCTCGCTACTTATCGCAATCAGCTGTTCCTTTTCAAGGCTGCTGAATATTGCATTAGTTGTCTGTATAATAATTATAGGCCTACCATTATGTCACTGATCATCATTTGTAATTCTCAGCAAGTCAACGTCATCAGCGAATATCAGATTACCAAGGTATTGACAATTATTTTCCCGTACTGTTCCTGGTCCAGCTCTCGAAACAGTTGTGCAGATATTGTGTCTCCTCGGCTAACACCCCCCCCCCCTTTTATTGGAAGTTTATTTCCATATGAATGTTTATCGTTGCTGTGCTGTCACTATACTCGTACATATCTTCCAGTGTACTTTGTCATATGGCCCACCTACACCCTGATTCCGCAATGCTTGCATGACGGCTGAGGTTCTCACTGAGTAAAATGCTTTATCCCGGTGTAAGAAAGTTATATGTAGGAGTTTGTTGTATTCTGAGAATTTTTCTATCCCCTGCTTGATAGCAATGTACACTTGTAGAGTAGCCTTCGTGAAACCCTGCCTGACGATACATCATCCCAGAGTGAGTGAGTTTCCGCGAGAGAAAGCTAATATGTGGCGTTCGTGAGCGCGTCAGCTTGTCAAAATCATGCTAAATTGCGGATTACCGCATGATAGCCATTGTTAAATACACTTGAAACGTCGAGCTGAAATAGAAGTGCAGGTCGAGTGTGGAGACAACGTCCGCCATTGAACATGCCAGCAGTTGACCCCGCAAAAGCCTTTCTGACGCTCATTTAACAAGTACGCCTACTTGACTTGAGCATGAAAGCATTGGAGCGCCTTATGTTTTATGGGCCGGTACATTTTGCTCTGTCTTACTAGTGGTTTTCTTTTCGTACCTGAACCAAAGGAGGCTTATTTAATTCCAGCCTATGATGGGCGCTATACGACGGAGGGGAAAGGCAAAAGGGCGCCTGGGTGCTACGCGATGTCCTTGCGCGTTAAAGAACGCTAGGTGTATTCATTTTTCGGCGGAACCCTTCACAATAGCATCGCTGAAAGCCTGAACCGCTTTTTGTAAAGTTTTGTGACAGTTTCTTGAAAGAATGAGCGAATCCTAAGGAGCACCGCTGGAGTAACCAGCTTCTTCGTGTGCTAAGACAAGAGATCAAAAGTAATTTCAAACCTGGGCAGACAGGGCTGAAATAGTGCTGATTAGAGACACTTAGGTGCTTTCTCACTCATGAAGAGTTTGAAATGCAACGACTCCGATAGCAGCACCACTTTCCTATACACAGCAGCGTGAAAGTCCAAAACGAAAAAATATTGCGTGTCTAAAAATTGAATGGAAACATTAACGTGTAGCTTAAAGGCGCAATTCAATTATTTGTGATCACTATGAATTGTTTTAGGTTCGGGTGAGAAACTAGAACCGTTTTTCGAGGGGAAAAAACATGGACGCTGTCGACGTATCTAAGTATGCGGCCAATGCACTCATCGCTCAACTGACACTGCAGTAATCGACTGAATTTGAGCACATGTTTTCCCAGAGCATAAAAGCTAATCTAAATTCGATGCAAATCCTGCGTTTCTGAAAATAGAAATGACTTCTGTGGCCAATTATCGCATGCTTTCACAACAGAGTGAGCAGTTTGAAAACCTGCTCAATAGTCACACTAACACTTATGCAAAAGCACTGCTCTCGTTTATCCAATGCACGCTTTCAAAGCAGTCAACGATTCATCATGTGGCACAGAAACATCGTCGAAGAGGAACTCTTGTCGCTATACATCGCACGAAGAATACGTCACCTGTTTTTGTCGATTTTCATGCAACCGCCCCTCCACTCACTCGCATCTCCCAGCAAAGTTGTTGGATAGGTGCTGTCTTCGCCCAGCAACAGCAGAGCCATGAAAGTGCAGTTAGTTCTGCCGGTCACCTTCAATCTGTTGCTGAGGAAATTTACTCCCCGCTGAGGGCTGCGGGATATTTTACAGCTGTCAGAGTTTGCCAGTATAGCTGAAAAATTACTATTTCATATTTGCGGTCTATCGCAGAGTTCTGCGTGCCGCTTCCGCTCCTTCGCCTTCACTGACCAGCATTAGTAGAACAACCCACTTTCTTGTGAGCTGCCCACATCGAGTGAACTTCTGCTGCGAACTTCGAGCGGCCAGCACTAGCGCGACAGAACGCCGGCGCACCGTCGCCCTGCAGCGCGTTGGCACCCGAGGGAAGAAAATCATAGGTGTTAGCCCGCTTCAACAAAGTACGCGGTTTGGACTAATTCACACGTCCAGAGCGACACATAAAATAGGCAGTGTCTAGAGTGCCGTCCGACGGCGCTTGTCTACAGCCTTCGAGTGCGTCCGATGCCGCAGCAACAGAGTATTGCCCGTCGCCACTTTGTTACATGCTTTGTGCGGGGTGTTGTTTAGCGGAATCTCGAGAACGGTCCGGCCTTAGCTTCATCATTACAGTATAAGAGTTCGCAACGCTTGAAACGCTAGATGCAGCTACCTTTTTACAGTGCTGCAGCCCTCTTGCTCGGCGGAACACCGGCTGTGCCCTTGCGCTGCTCCATTACAGGCATGGCTAGGCCTATATTCCTTCGCATCAACGCAAATGATGCGGCGCTCCGGAATCTCAGCCTTATAATAAATGCTCTACACATGAAACTGCATGGCGACCATCCGCATTCCCATATAATTTATTAGTGGAACTAGCATGCAGGGAGACCGCAGCAGCCACAACAAAACGTTTGCGCTGGAACTTCACTTTCATCCCAAAAAGGCTATAGATAATTTAGACTGTTTTCATGTGAACATAAATCAGGACACTGCAGGTCTGGTATAAGGTTTGTTCGATTGAAACTAGGTTTTTCCTTAAATATTTGAACTAGTAAGAAGAAGGAGCTTCGTTTTCGCTACCAGGGCGTGCATGCATTGTAATGTTTGATGAGGTGTACATTCAGAAAAAGTCCTTCAAGACACCTTTCAATACGTTTGATGGCCTTGTGGAATACTGTGGCATGCAGGGGTCGAATCTGCGATAAGGCACTGGTGTTCATGGCTACAGGCATTAGATCGTCATGGGGACAACTTCTTGCTTATGTTTGGAGCGTGTGAATGCCTTTTTAAGACTTTTATTGAGAGTCTTTTGTCTCAAGACAATATCGGTCAAGCCCTTTTTTTACTCCATCCTTGATGAAAAAGTAGAACATTCTTGGCAGTGTGCAGTGGTGCTGTATATGATGAAATATTTTCTTTATTCGCACGAGTTAGGCTTCGATGGTTTGCGAGGCAAAGAAAGGCCGATTTCTTATGCGAATGCAGCACGCAGGCACAAAAGGTAAGTATTCGAGTCTGTTCAGATGTTCGACGTGTTATTGCGGTTGGTATAGTGAAGGGTTCTTTTGTAACAGGTATATATTTTAGTTATGTAATATTTGTGTTGACGTGAAGCTTGCTGCCTTGGCAGGATGTGTGAAAGCTGACTGTTATTTGTATATAGATCATTTCACCAAATACAATACACTTTGATGCAATATTGTATTTGTACAGAGTACTGTCATTAAAAGTTGTGGAGAGTCCCACAGGTTCGTTTTCATGCAGGCTCTCCTTCACTTGTATCCCCTGAATCTGTGGGCACATAGCTATACGCAGTTTATCTTGTAAATAAATATACATCACGAAAAAACGACTTCACGACTTCATAAGTGAAGTGGTTTGGATGGGCATGTCTTATTGCACATGTGTGGTTTTTTTGCTAGTGCGTGTCTATGTGGTGGACTTAGTGACTGTCCTGCTTGGATGACGCTTGTGTTAAACTTGGATGATTGAGGTAATAGCTGCTGGGCAAAGAAGAGGTTTGTGGATATGTGCTTGAGTGTAGAATTTCTGAATCTCAAGCTTGGACGATGTTTGAGTTATGTGGGAAAGAACTTTCTACTATCTCCTGGGCAAAGAAGAGGTGTGTGAAGAAGATGTACTTGCAGAAGAGGATGTGTGGTGAAGAGGAAGTGTATGTTCAGATCTATATTATAGTTGGTAGTGTGCGCCTGTGTTGTGTTTCTTCTCACGTGATTGTGTTTGTTGCGCCACATTTCTGGGTACTATGCAGCACCAACTTGCCCCTCAAGCTGTTATTTTGGGAACACATACGAAGTCACCATTTGAACTCCCAAAATGATAAGTAGAAACAGTAATTATGACATCGAAAGGAACCACTCTCCCACATAGGGCTTTTACAGCGGGCATCGTATAGGAGCTGCATTTAATTCTCAAAGCCCTGAAATGTGAAATATGCAGCCTACTGCCATCAGTCCCCGAATTTCCAAAGGTGACTACTTTCTGGAAATGCCCTACGTGAGCCACTCTTTACATCAGCGTCAGACAGCAGAGAATGCACCTCCTGGTGCTATTACTATGGTGGTGCGCATCCCTGTTTCGATCCCACATCCATAGTACTACTATAGACAAAAGCAGTATCAAGACGGCCTTCGACGAGCGAGTACACTTTCACAAGACCCTGCAGAAACCAGTGCACTGCTGTCATCGCCCACCAAGTATTGCAATAGCAGACAACACACACGCTGCAACAAACACAGTCGCTGTGAGAAGCACTGACTAAACGACATGCGTAGCCCGCCCTGCAATGAACCACCAGCAATCTTGTACATAATCCACACCACACAACACAACAGGCGTCAACAGCCACGCCAACGTGGGCCCTGCTGCTACAAACGGCGATATGGGAACCCGTTCGTCCGCCCACTGCAATTGAAATTGAAACACCGCAGCAGTTCACCTAAATCTGATTCTCCAGCGACTATTCTGACGTCTCTAACTGGGACACTTATGAAGCCCGGTATCGACTACAAGGCTTCGAACACTAACCCCACTGAGGACGCACCATCCTCGGAACGGGGCTCCCCTTCACCGCCTGCAAACTCACTTGCAACGTTTCAAGCAACAACGTGGACAAGTAGTCCGCAACTGTTTAATGCATCCCTTAAAATTCAATCTCGATTCTATCAGCAGCGCATTACGCATGCAATTCCCATTTATTAAAGAAAAATGACCTCCTGTGAACACCACATATCCAGTCTCCAAATGCGTAACAAACTTGGCAAGCATGGCTTATACCGTTATGTATACTGTTGACCCTCTTTTTCGTCGTATATCAGAGCCCACCGAGATGGTAGTTTCTTTATTAAGGACTTTTCTCGCTCTCTTACTATCACTAACTTTGTGAAAACATATTGATCTCTCTGACGGCTTTGATCAATTGAGTTTTTAAAGCAGGTCATCATTTCTTCATAACATCCTTCACTCTTCTCCACTACTGGCCCTTCGAATTTTACATCATTCAGCTGGAGTGCCGAAGCCTAAAATCCAACGGCACATCGTTTGTCATTCCATTCGCACTCCGTTATTACTTCCTAAGATTACCTTAGTGCATAAAACCCGTTACACGTTAAATATTCTTTCATATCCAACATTCACGCTCATCCAGTTGCCGCCCAGCTTGTTTGCCCACTCTACAGAATCTCAAACATGAACCTTTCAACGCTAATAAGTTTGTACAATCCTCCTAAAGAACACAAACATTTCATTGCCCTTTTCAACCGCACTGCTGAACTCGTCAGAAACAGAAATATGTTTTGAGCGCCTGTTCCAAAGCCCTTCCCTTAAGCTTGGTTTATCAGACCACCCTACGTCAACACAAACTATTCTACTAGTGGGTTAAGCTATATCGTCTCAGTATGATCAACAACCACGACAGCACAGCCAGAGGATGCCTAGGTCGTCAGCTATCTAGGACCCTTGACCTCACCCTGCTTCAGGTAGCTGCACATGTCTTCTGGACTCATTCAAGAACAACGTTCTATCGATCAGTACACCCTCCTTGTTCCTCATGACATCTCATCTCGAAAACATAACACTGATGTCAAACACGCGGCTTAGATTGAGTACCGCTCAATTTTTGTGAACTGAAATCGCTGCACTGAGCGGCATGTATCAGCAGGGGGTCGAATATGCAAATTAGGCATAGATACAGGTAGCCAACCACGAAGAAATGACGATCACTGCTTTTAATCGAGAACCTCCTTTAATCAACCTGTTTAAGTGCCGCAAACATATGATCATACCGTTAAGTGAAGAACACCAAAACAACGACGTTTGGGAGCCACGACTATAATATTTACACCTTCAATCTGTCTTTTGCAAAAAGACCTTGACGGAATCTGTGAATGGTGTACCACGTGGTCAATGCAACTAAATATAACCAAAAGTAAAGTACTACGTGTGTCGCGCATTTTGACCCAGCCCACTTCTTATCATCTTAATAATATCGAGTGTCTTCGTAGTGTCTTCGTACCACTATTGTCTTCGTACCACTATTTAGGCGTTCACATAACAAGGGATCTAACTTGGTCATTTCACATAACTTCCGTAATTAAAAATGCCAACCGCGCTCTCGGCTACCTTCGTCGTAACTTTTTTTCTGCTCCCATCTCACTTAAACTTCTGCTCTACAAATCTCTAGTTCGCAGTAAGTTGGAATATGCTGCATTCATTTGGGATTCCTTTACTGAAAACCTAATCAGCACCCTCGAACTAATTCAGAAAAACTCGGCACTTTTCATGCTTCGGAACTATAACCGCACCGCCAGCGCAACATCTATGAAGAGTACATTACAGTTAACGTCTCTTGCTAGCCGTCGAAAGTACGCTCGTCTTTGTTTACTTCATAAAATAATGTTTCATAACTCCAGTCTGCGCAGTGATCTTATACCTCTCCCATCATATGTTTCGCCACGAGTTGATCATTCACATAAAATCGGTATTCCTTTTTTTAAAAAACTAAACATGTAGCCGAGTCTTTCCTCCCTCGAACAGCAAAGGACTGGAACCACCTTCGCGGAACTACTGCTTCCATCATTGATCATCAGCGTTTTTGTTCCGCGTTAGCTAATATTGTATGATTACAATTGTAACACCCTGTACATAACTGCATATATCTACTGCACTGTATGTATATTTGTTGTATTCTACCACTCCCCTCTTAAATGCCCTCGGGCCTTGAGGGTAAAATAAATGAAATGAAATAAACACTGTACCTCCTTTTGAGAGCTCAAATTCGACTAGAATATTTAATTATACCGGTGGTAACTTACATCAAAAATCGTCATGGCGCTTATTTCTTGCTTTAAATGAACCTCATCTACTCTCTGCAAAAACTGCAGGTAAATTTTTAATCACACATGACCCACCACAACATAAACTTAGCTTTGCAGTATTCCTGTATACCTCGATCACTGTTCTGCATATTTTGCTCAAACTCTTCATACTCTGGGCCAGATATTATTGGCCCTTCATGATGCATTCATCCTGGAGGACCTGAACTGAGCTGCTACTAGATTCTCTAAAACATCCTTAATGCAACCAGTTACAAAATGTTCAGGAACATTCCCGAACATAACAAGAAGCAAGTACGGTACTTTCTGTCGTAAATACACATTTGGCTGATGAAAGCGTCCTCCCATAATTATGTACTCTACCATTAAGATGACCTAAAAAATGCTAGCAAGTCCACCACATTGCAAAACCGCACTCCTACCTCTCTCACTTCATGTGTCAGTGAAATGCTGGAAAGGATGGTACTGCACTATCTTAAACATCACCTTGAATCTACATTGTTTCTCCCGCGTTATCAATTGATGTGCTAAAAGCACTCTTTAATTCCTCCAATTTTATATCCTGCCTTTTGCGTAACAAATTGATTGTTTGTTGCTTTGCACACGTAAACGCGTTACTTCCAGAAATATTCCACTGTATGTTCCCGCACAACAGGCAAATACTCCCTTTCCTTTGCTCTCCCCCATGGCATACCTCAAGATATTGTTCTTTTTTCCACTGGTTATCTATTCATGTCCACCGCGTTATTGCTGATTTCAAAAAATATTATACCTGTGCCACGCGTTCTGCCTGAAGAACTCAGAATCTGGTGAATGCGGCGAGTTGGGCGTGTTGGTACATATTTTAAACAAAAAAGCAGCGCGAAAACGACGTGGACAAATACGAGACAACACACACGGCACCACAGGTGATGTCTAAGCCACACTTAAAAATGCCTTGTTAATATATCTAAGTTTCTGATTTCTACAGATCACAAGCGAGACCAAGCGAAGTCCAAGCGGTCGCTTTTATCAAATACCAGTCATCAGAGGTCAATATATCATCACATTTTCCTTCATTCAGCAGAATATATCATTCTTCAGGCTTATTCGGGTGAAAATCTAGAAATTCGCGTTCATTGAAGGTGCAGCTGAGTATAGATTCGGTAGTAAGCACGTGCCGCTCGATCACTGATATCCTTAGGCGTTCTGCTACATGCCAAGCCGGACTGCTAGAAAAACAAGCCTTTCAGTTAGTCCGCGCCCTAGCACTAAGTACAATGTTATACGTTCTTCAGTATTTCGAACTAACTCAAGAGCAAATTATGAAAGCTTCAACACACTACTATTTTCAACACACTATGTAAAGGACCATTGAATCTACCTGTTTGAATTTCATACAAGAGGCTCTAGGGTTTTGCCCTCTTTTTCCCCTCTTCACATTACTCACTCTCCACAAATATAGGCCGCTGACTCGCCTGTCCGGTACTGTGCAGTTTCGCTGGCTTCTTTCCGTGAAAAGCCCGCTTCACCCCCAATACCCTATCATATGGTCGCTGATGTGAACGATGGCCAATGTGACTATAAGCAGCCAACCACAATCCTCCTTTATCTACACAACCGCAGAATATACCATATCGAACACCGGTTCAGCGGCACATGTCACCTTCAATCATTTTCAGACAGATCATCCTTTTCATACAAGCGGCCCGTAGAACATTCGTCCTCCCATTGTTACTCTAGACATTGTGCTATTATTCATATCACCCTCCCCTTTCTCTGAGCTTCCTCGCACCTCTTCGCACATCGTTTAAACTGGCTCCATGACGGTTATTCAACTGTTCCGCGTCGGCTGACTTCTTTTCGCGTGAAATCAGAGCTACATTGCGCCCTCCTTGGCTGCATCATCAGTCACCACACCCTGGGCACAAAAGGGGTGTGGTGACTGATGATGCAGCCAAGGAGGGCGCAATGTAGCTCTGATTTCACGCGAAAAGAAGTCAGCCGACGCGGAACAGTTGAATGTGGCTCTTCAGTTAGCCCACGATATTCACATCCAGGCGCTTATGACCGCTTTGTGAAGCCCTGTAGTGCTGGCACGAAACGCCGGCCCACAAACACCCAACTATAAAAACTGCTCGCAACTAAAAGGTTATACTGACAAGTACCCCCCCTATTCGCATCTCAGCGTTTCGCGAGTATCAACTCCTGTAACATTAAAACAAATAGCCTTATTACATCTTCAAGGAAATTCTATTTGACCTTTGTTCTGACCCCTCGAACACAACTGCCCAGTTCTGTACGCCAATCAAGAACACTGTCTTTTTGTCCGGTCGCCAGATGCAGCCCTTATATGCCTTTCCCTCCAGCCGCCTCCTGGTGGGCCTGGCATCGCCTGTACAACTGGTCACTAGCTTGCTTTGTTCAGTTAGGTATGAATATCTTGACACTTATTCTGCGTTAGTAATTAAAGTGTATTTCTCTCTCTTTTCCTCTGTTTCTGTTCCCGTACAGAAATATTACTTCGTTTTCATTCTTCCCGTAATTGCAAACCTCAGCGTTTCAGATGTTGGTGACAGAACGTCTTTGATATCAATTCTTTGCGTAGTAAAACATTAGTCACAACCTTCAAATAGGTGCCGAACTTAATGTGATAATGAGCAATAGGATTCAAGCCATATCCCAGCTCCATATCTTGCAAATACATTCTTTTGAAGAACTTCCACGATGGAACCTTCATCATTCAGACCAACGGCAGAGAAGATAAAATACTCACAGGTATTCTGACTTCAGACGATTTCTTACACAAATCACTTTTCTGAGGTCATTCCCACTTTAAAACTATTTGGCACTTTGACATGGACCGTTTTTGCCCGTATAATTCATCAACAATAATGTCAAGTAAGATAAGACGTCTTGTTGCTGCTAGTTTAGCTACTTATGTACGCCGTTTTCTGATATTTTCGTTTTCTAAATCACGCTGGTGGTCTTTGAGTCAACGCTTGACCATTGCCGGCGCCACCGCAGCCTCCACAATGTATATGGCAGACGACACCAGTGAACATAATAATTTCCAGGCGGGCTTTAACGATACCAAGCACGTTTATGATATTGCAGGTAGGTACGTTCTCAATGCATAAGCCATATCTTCAATATACGTGAGACAAAGCTCCGCTGATCCCATGTATCAATGTAATATAATGACTGTACTGATGGAAAAATATCTATCAGCCGTGTTCCTTTATTTAAATTTTTTTCGGTTCTTGCTGGAATTCAATTCTTGCTAAAGTAATTTGCGACTGTCATCCTTTATTTAAAGGAACGAAGTGCCATTTCTACGCTGTCGTTTTATTCTTGAATGGTGTTCACGTCGAGGAGACTGTTGATTTGCAATACCGACTTTCTTGGAGAAATCGTTTTGCATTCACGTGGAACACACGCATGACCATGACTTGTACAAGGTGCAATACGGGTATTTATTTGCCTTTCGCTTCACACACATTATATCCATCGCCTTTTGCAACGCAGGTGAATTCTGAAAAGTAACAAATTATTCAATTAAGTAATGTGAACTCCTTCATGCAAGATTGACAAAGTACTCGCTATTAAAACTTTATGAAGAGTAGAAGATCGCTTCAAGCGACACCGAAGTACAAAAGAAACTCACCGATGGTCAATAAGGATCATGCACCTTGTATGATAGAACTCGCTTTTCTAGAGCACGTTACATGATCATGTAGTAGCAAATGCAAATAAATTGACAGTGGTATTATGGTTCATTTTTTCACCATTTATTCCGCGTTGGCAATTTGTGTTTAGGTTACTTAGATCACATAACATGCCCAGTAGCCTTCGACATTTCATATGAAAATTTCAAACCCAACCAGATCATCATAGCCTGGTGGTGAGAGAATTACACTCCCTATGCTACTTCCGAGACGCGATTGTGCGAGGTGCAATGGTGCAAGGGACCCGTTTTCAATTCAAACCTCACTGTTTCATGTAAAGTAGCTGTCCGAGTTGGCAGCTCCTTCCTCGTGACATCAAACAACGCGCCGATAAACCACTCGTCTGGAGATGCCATGATCGAACAAGAAATGAGCTTCAAGATTGTCTCGCTCGTATAACACCTGCAGTAATTCAACTCCGACGCGATGCGACTGACATCTTGGGCGCGCCAAGATTGTCTGCGTAGGCGCACAGCGCAATTGCTACTCTAAGGAATTTACGGAGTCGCAGCGAAGCACCAGAACAAAACGACCTGCGTGGCAGGCTTCTCGAGCCGAACAGCTTGACAGCTAGTGCCGTGCGCCGTTCAACTTGAGTTTCTTCTTTCGCCAACTGGGAACACCGATCTTAGCGCCTCCGCTTTAAAGCGTCGCTGTGAGCTACAGGGCCCCCGTCAAGACGGAACGGTGAAATGTACGCGCCGACGGGGCAGGGATGGGGGTGCCTCGGCGGCAGCCCGTTCCCCCTGATCAGCCAGCAAACTCCGAGGGGAGGTTCTGGGGAGGTGTCTCTATGTATGCGGGTTTGAGGCGATCTAAGGAGACGATTTCTCCTCGATCATCCAGCAGGATAGTTGCCGACTTTGTCATCTCGTTGAGGACGCGGTACGGTCCATCGTATGGGGGTGTAAGAGGCGCTTTAACAGCATCTCGCCTTAGAAAAACATGCGTCGAGGACGATAGGTACCGGTGCACGATGACCTGACGGTCAGATGATCGAGGCGGGGCTGAGCGCAGGTGTTGAATGCAGTTCTTAAGGCCTTGAAGATACTGCAAGGGATGGGATGGGATGGGATGAGGGAGCCGAAGGAACGAATAAGTCTCCGGGAAGCCGCATGGTTGTATCGAAGACGAGTTTGGCTGCCGAACAGCCAAGGTCCCAATGAAGAGCCATTGGCACAGGGATGGTATGCTGCGGTGCGGCAGTGTTAAGTGCCGATCATACGGGTGAGGGAGGGGAAAGGTGCATTCAAACTGGCTCCGCGATCTGTGGTAACAACGCCGGGGCAGGCGACGCGGGAAACCCATGCTGAGACGAAGGCTTTCGCATCTGTTTCCGCAGTAATGTCTGGAATCAGCACTGCTTCTGGCCAATGAGTGGAGCGGTCGGTCACCGTCAGAATGTGCCGGAAGCCATTAGAGAGAGGTAGTAGTCTAGACAATTGTCAAGATGAACGTGGTCAAAACGACAACCAGGTGGCAGGAAAGGCTCGGGGAAGTCTTTGTATGGCGGGTCACTTTGGCGGACTGACAAGCAAGGCACGAGCGGGCCCACTGGCGAAAGTCGGTGTTAATTTTCGGCCAGACGTAACGGTGGGCAACGAGGCTCAGTGTGGCTCTTATGCTGGGATGGCAGATGTCGTCAAGTGAATGGAAAATGGCAGGATGAAAGGCCTCCGGGATGAATGGACGCGGTAGAGCTGATAACATGTCGCACCCGAGAAATCCGGTCACAAGCGGATGAGGCACGAGCTGCAGATGGAGGGCACGAGGGTGGTCACGCAGGGTTTGAAGCTCAGGGTCTTCTAGCGGCGCCCGGGCCAGACATTCCCAGTGCACAGCAGATCTAGAGACGCCGATGGAGGTGATGTGTGAAAGTGCATCAGCTGCCTCATTATCGATGCCTTTGATGTGCCGGATATCTGTTGTGAACTCCGATATGTAGGCCAGCTGACGCAGTTCGCGGGCGACGTACTTGGGGGAGTTCATACAGAACACATTCACCACAGACATATAATCCGTAAGAACATAAAATGGCTCGCCCCCCAAGAAGTGGCGGTAATGCTGGATGGTGGAGTAGATGGTGAGCAGCTCACGGAAAAATACGCTGTAGCGAGTCTCGGCAGGTTGTAGCTTCCGAAAGAAGAAACCCTGTGGATGCCATTCGGAGTCAATTTTCTGCTTACGAACAGCACCACTGGCCTCGCTGAAAGCATCCACCACAGTGCTCGCGGGCGGCGCGGATATCCTTGGGTGGATGAGAAGGGTCGAATTGATGAGTGCTTGTTCTAAAGCCGTGAAAGCAGCCTGAGGTTCAGGAGACCAGAAAATCTCGAAGGAGGAGGATTTGGTTGTGAGGAAATGGTCGGTCAGTGGGTGAATAAGCTTGGCCCATTACAGGATAAAACGCTGGGAAAAATTTGCTAGGGCGAGGAACTCGCGGAGTTTGCGTAGGGCAGTGGATCCTGGGAAGTCTAACAACTTAGACGTGCGAAGGCAATGGATGAATTCCATGCGCCGAGACGTGGTGGCCCAGGAACTCAAGCTCAGAGGAGCCGAAAACATATTCTGGGCATTGACGACCAAGCCAAATTCTTAAAGGCGTTGAAAGAGTTCCCGGAGGTGCCGCTCGGGATCTTGTGAAGTAAGACTCGTTACGAGGATGTCATCAATGTAGGCAAACAGCTGGGATTCCACGCGTCACTTCAGCAGTGAATATCTGGAAACTGTGAGCTGCATTGCGTAGCCCAAAGAGCATGCACACGTACTCAAACAGGCCGAAGGGTGTAGTGATGGCCCTCTTCGGGATATCAGCAATTTCAACAGGTATTTGATGGTACGCTTTTACAAGGTCCACTTTACTAACGATCTTCCATCCGACCAGATGTCTAGAAGTCCTGGATGCTTGGAAGTGGATAGCTGTCGTGGACCGTGTGAGCATTGAAAGTGTTGAGAGCCCTGTAGTCGCCGCACGCACGCCAGTCACCCGGTTCTTTCTTGGGCACCAAATGGAACGGTCAGGCTCAAGTGCTGGACGAAGGGCGAATAATACCCACCTGGAGCATGCAGTCGAATTCCAGTTTAGCGATCGCCAGACGCTCCCCGAAGAGGCAGCGCGGATGAGCTGCGACGGCTAGACCACGCGTGAAAATGTGGTGGGTTTACCATGTTGGATGGATGGTGGAGATTACAAAGCCTCGTGACCTAGAGAAATCTGGGAGGACTTGGGCGTACTGGCATGACGGGATCAACGTGCGGATGCTATTGAAAGTTACAGCTGCTATAACGCCAGTCATGGAAATGCGCGTCGTGCTGTCGATAAGACGATGGCAACGCATGCTGACGTTCAGATGAAGATGTGTCATGAAGTCGGATCCAAAGGTGGGTTGATAGACGTCGGTGACGGTGAAGATCCATCAAATCGTGCGCCGCAGGCCAAGTTCCAGAGTGAGAGACCGGAGACCATACGTGGCGATGGAGGTTGAGTTGGCCGCACAAAGAGAGAGTAAGTCCAGGTGTCTTGGAAGTACGCTCAGCCTTGGTGGACGGCAGAACGCTGACTTCGGCACCAGTGTCGAGGAGTTAGCTCCGGCCGGAAATGCGGTCCATGACTACGAAAAGGCGGCCAGGGTAAATGGCGAGGTCGCATGCCGCCGTCAGTGATCTCGCAGCGCGTTTCCCGACCAGCGGTATGGTGGAGCGCATTGGCGGGCGCGGTGTTCAAAAGTGCGGTGATACCAGAAAATGCGCTGACGGCGAGGACTGGAAGATGGTTTGGTTTGTGGGGGTTTAACGTCCCAAAGCAACTCAGGCTATGAGAGACGCCGTAGTGGAGGACTCCGGAAATTTCGACCACCTGGGGTTCTTTAACGTGCACTGACACCGTACAGCACACGGACGCCTTGCTTTTCGCCTCCATCGAAAAGCTGCCGCCGAGGCCGGGATTCGATCCCGCGTCCTTGGGAACAGTAGTCGAGCGTCGTAACCACTGCGCCACAGAGCACGAACCTCTCGGCGAAGATGAACGGCGACGAGGACTTGAGCAAACCCGTGCTGGGCATGAGAGGATCTCCGAATAGCATCGAGGCGGCCAGCTGATCGACCTCGGTCTGTGGTCGTAAAATATTGGAGGCCTCTGGGGGCGACGGAAGAAGTCGCGTCATGGACTCGATACGCTAGCTGAGCGAGGTGGTCAAGGGTCAAGTCCCCCGCAGCAGCCAAGACGAGGCGGGTGGACTGCGGCAAGCACTGCAGGAAGAGTTTTCTCAATTGCGCGCCGTTCGAGTCGGAGTTGTTTTCGCCTAGGAGCTCGCGTGCTAGTGAGTAGCAGGGAGGGGCGGCGCTCTTCAAGCTCTTCGTGGGTGAGCAGCTGCTGAAGACGCGAAGTGACACTGTGTTGCGATCCAGAATGCACTGCTTAATTCGCTGGCACGGAGTATCGCCTAAGGGTCCAAGGATGACATCCGCCATTTCTAAAACTACCTCAGCAGGCAGGTTGGAAAGTGACAAAATCGAGATGCCTCCGAGGTGACGTGGTGCAGATGGAAATGGTTTCCGCCTGGGCAAACCAGATCTATGCCTGCTTGGGCCAGAATGTCAGCAAGCGGAGCTGAATAGCTGCGACGTCCCGTGGGCACAAGGTAGCGTCAGGCGGAGGGTCGCCTGAGGACGGTATGTTGCTGTGGTCGGTCATCTTATAGGCCGGAGTCATCATTGTAGGGAATTTACGGGGTCGCGGCGGAGCACCAGGACAAGAAGACCAGCGTGGCAGGCTTCTCGAACCGAAGAGCTCGTGCTGTGCGTGCGCACAGTGCACACGCCGTTCAACTATTTTCTTCTTGTGCCGGCTGGGAAGGCCGATCTTAGCGCCTCCACTTTACAGCGTCGCTATGCGCTACACTACGTCCCGTCAGACCATGACAGGATGGCGTGTAAGCTGCGTCTCGTATTACCGAACCATATCCCGTAGAAGCACTCGAGCAGACGACGCTCTAGCACGTGATTGCTGCAAGCAGCGTCACGTGACGACAAATATTGGAAATATTGTCAAAACGGATAAGAGCGCATTTAAATTCCACTGTTCCCGTCGTTTTTGTGGCGCAATGAATTAACTCTACTCATCTCAGCAACGATGCCACTAAAACATTTGTTCGCGTCCTGTATTGCAATTTTTTGCTGATTATTGTTTTTAATTACAGCAATAAATAACTTACCAACAACTTTCCTGGGGTGTGTTCCCATTTCAATTGCGTTATCTGATGTTTTTGGTCCTTAATATCAAAAAACTAGCCGTGTACACGCCCCGAGCTGACGGTATGATAACGGTTACATAGAGCAATTACTTTCACCGTAATCATTTGCTGGCTTCAGTGAGTGTATGTCACATTTAGGTTGCGTTCAGAGACACCTTTCTGCAACAACTAGTATGACAACGGTTACAATTACCTTCACATAATCATTTCCTGCCTTCGGTGAGAGTATGTTACCTTTGGGCTGCGTTCAGAGACAGCTTTCAGCAACAATCGCCGGTTTCAGTGAGTTTATGTTACCTTTAGGGCAGCCGGGTCCTTCTACTGTCTCGGCTGAAGAAACGCGCTGTGTCCGGTGGGCTGAGTTGGAATGGAAGAGAACACGCCGTAAACGTGAACATATTTGCTAACGTATGTATATCCTAGAGCATAGCCAAATCGAAATTTAAAGTAAAAAACATACGCCGAGCAAGAGCTCAACCGAATTAAACCCTGCTTCCGCAAGCCTAACTCGGCTTATCCTTAGTTGAAACCGGCTAATTTTGTTTCTTTGCCGCACTGTCAAGCTCTTTTTCGCCGCTTTTTTCACTACCGAAGTGTGTTCCGGTGGTCCACGTGACTAGTTTCCCTATTGTCACCTTATTCTTTTGGCTCCTGTCGACATCTATGCAACGTTGATCAATTTGATACGCATATTTTAACTTATTTATGCCACTATAGAGTAAGCTATATAATGGCTCCCTCCATGACTGCGCTCCTTCTCTAGTCCATTTCGGCATGTAATGAGGCTCTAGATATCAAATCACGAATTAGCCCCAGTAAACACTTAAGTGGTAGCTCGCAACTGACCTGGCTGACATGGACAGCGGTCTCCAATTTCTTGTATACCATCTGTTGAACTGCAAAATTGTCCAATTCCAGCATAGGCTACACATTCAGTAGCTCCATTTCGGGAGACACAGCACTGTTCTTGAGGGCAGTCATTTTTAGAGTTACAGACCCCAGTAGGTCCCCAGTCTATGTCATCCTGTAGAAAAGAGAGAAAGTCTTGTCACAGTGAAAAGCGTATACCAATTGTCGCAGCTACATTTAAATAAGGTTTCCAAAAGGGTGGTGTGTCCTAGCCGCAGTGAAACCAATAGACGGACTTAGAGACTCACCTTCCACTCTGATTATTTTTTTTTATTTTTCAACGTACGCTATTAGTTAAGACTAACTAGCGAACGTTTTGTCTTATGGGTTGAAGAAAAAAGTATCAATGCAAAAGTAAAAGACAGCTGTATAAATGGCTTCCGCCATGTTATTGTGTACATTAAGTAACTTGTTTAGCTGATTTAAACCACATCTCGCTAAATGTAAAAAGGCCCTAGTGATAATGGAGCTACTACAACCTCCCGAATTCTGTCTAAGAGAAAGGAATCGCTTTTTTCGTGATCTACTCTACCCAATGAGCATATACGCGCGCACTGGGGCAAAGATATGAGCCAGCACCTGGTGACGCGGTAAGCATGTTTGAAGGCTAAAAAAATTATGTAAATCGTCGTTTGATTAAAAGGCCGCACCTCGCTGTTTTTTTAGATTATCAACTACTTTGCCGCACACACACACTTTTTTCTTCAAGCCAATAACTAGAAGGTTAGTCGATTGGCATGCATAAACTAATCAATTTTATCCAGCTGAAATATAGATCACGTAGGACAAGCGACTATATAACTCTCAGTTTACGCCTTTGGGACCCTTTTAAAAAGTTTACAACAGACTCAGATTCATAGAATATTTTCCTTATCTGCTGAATATTGAGGTCTTTTTGAACACACACGTCACATCTAACATGAAGGAATTAGGCGACATGAGAAACGCGTGTAATTTTGCACATCTAGTCTCATTCCAGTTGATGGTATTAAAATAGTATTTCCGTATTAGATAACAGTGGGGCAAATAGTTGGTTGAAAGTGCCCATAAAAGATCAGAAAATGGTGGCACTGGTTACGAGCAAGAAATGCAACTGCGCACATAAAAGCTCCAGACTGGTATTGTGCTCCTATTAAGATGCCGTAAATTTGGAAGAGTCATAGCCTAGATAGTCAAGATGACATTTCTTACATGTCAAAGTGCTACTTCATAAGCTGATGTACAGCCTTTGTCAAAAATGTAGAGCCCAGGGTGCCTGCTTCTGGGCCATGTAGCGGCGCTGATTTATCATCAATGGAGGTCCCTTCCCATCGGACAGGGTAGGACCAAAACTCTTCTTACCATGAATATTTGGAATACTGGCAATGCATTAGAAGCCGCACGAAATGGCTCAGAAGCAGACCCCCTGGACTCTACACTTTTGGCAAAGACTGTACATGTTCATGAGCTCATGTCTACACTTTTGACAAAGACTACATGTTCATGAGCTCATGTGTAGTACATAAGAGGTTTATTTTGTGCTCCCCCCACACACACACCGATTGACTCATTGACACACAAGCCGGTAAACAGCCTCGCGGCAACTGTCCGTAAATGCGCTGTCCTGCAGTATGTCGCCAGCGAAGGAGACGGCCGATAAACCGCCAAAGAAATCTAAGGTGAGCCCGCAAGAATCACTGTTGTGCTCCTCCACGACAGGTTACAGCAGCTACGCCTCTAAGTGATATAGTGCGCAGAATTTCACCCTAATGGCAAGCTAAGTTCTATCGCGACGAGATCGGGGGGCAGACGAGGCACAGCTGCAGGGCCTAGCGCTCAGCCGTCGCAAGACATAACGCCTGGAACAAGGGCCACCACTTCGAACCAGATCCCCAGTCGACAAAGATCGATGATTCGGTGAGAAATGTGCAGTCACATTCACCTCCTGATACAAGACGACCTGATAGATGCACAACCCAAATATTCACATCTTGGAGCTGGCTTGTTCCGCTTCCATCAGTGGCGAGCAGAAAAGACAAACTGCCAGCAAAATGTTCGTAAGCTTAGAGCACAAAGAGTTGAAATCCCCCAAGAAACAAAAGCGAAGGTGACTTCACCTGGTAAGCGAGCTGATAGAAAGGAATTAAAAACCTGAAGCAAGCGCAAGCCGTTGGTGCAGAGAAATATGTTGCTTATCTTCTTTTTTTTTTTTTTTTCGAGTGCGGAGATTGCGGCCCAAACGTGCACGTTTCATACAGTCGAACGTAGGCGGAATATCATCCGGAAAATTTATGTGTACTTAGATGGAACCTGGCTCATTATTCAAATCGACTACCTGTCTTTATTCTGGCTCTCATGGTTGCAGAACCCAG
Organism: Amblyomma maculatum; assembly: GCF_055883805.1. NCBI lineage: Eukaryota > Metazoa > Arthropoda > Arachnida > Ixodida > Ixodidae > Amblyomma > Amblyomma maculatum. The sequence goes on from NC_139352.1 coordinate 9,806,047, forward strand.
CAGACCGTCTCCCTCGCTGGGCACTAGGACGTCAAAAGTATCATTACAGTACCATTTTAGGCGCATGCGTCGTATAATGCGCATTTGTGCTGTTGTAAGGGATTTCGGCTGAAGAGAAAGTATACGAAAAGTTTCTGTAACGTTCTCAGAGTGAGGATTCATTTCTTTTTGTAGTGAAGAGTAGCGTCCTCTTCCTCATTGCCTGGAAATCCAGCGTGACTAGGAATCCGCCTCAGTGACAATGTGGGGACGTGGTTTGGTAAGAGCTCTGTGTATAGTTCATAATATAGTTCCTCAGGAATGCGACCCGTATAAATGGCGCGTAGCCTGTGTTGAATCAGTGTATATTGTATATACTGAAGGGTTAGGGGGTGCTTTTGCAAGTTCATGAATACTGGCGACTATTGGCATGGTCTCTAGAGCCGCTGTAGGAGCAGGATCTATGCAAGGACTAAGGGTTATGTGTCACTACGTCACTACAGCTCTCAACTGAGAAAGAAGCAGCTCCGACGTTAGTTCGTTATGTATCTGTGTAGACGATCGTAAAATCAGTAGGGTGAACATGATTGGAAACGCGAGCGGAATGTCTGCTTGGGTTAGATAGGCTGTAATGTTCTTTTTTTTTTTTTAATGGGGGTTCCTCTCAGGTTATCTGGGAGCGGGGAAAAGGGGGTAATGATAGGGAGATTGATAGGTTTGAGTGTAATCTGCTGAAGTATACAATGTCCTAGTTCTTTGCTAGAAAGACGCGCTATTTGTCAGTCTCGATATTGCTGTATGAAGTCTCCCAGGGGCAAGAATAGCCCCGTAGTGTATAGGCGCGCAGAGGACGAATCTAAAGGCACGTTAAGGAGCAGCCTAGTACAATGTATGAAGCATAACCTCAATCTAATGTATTTGGTGACAAGTATAGAAAAATGTATAGAATTGTGTAAAGAATTTTTGCTTACGTGACCCTCGCGTAGCCGGTGGACTGGATGCGTAAGCTGATTGCAAAGTTTAATGGTCTTAAAAACATTCCTGATTTGTTGACCCATAAATACGGTGGGGCATCGAGCACAGCTGTGACCGCTTTTTCTTGTCCCTAGGCCCGTTCGCACGTATTGGCGTCAGCATTAACTTGGCACCTACAGCAAGATGCCGGTGGATACCCGCTGATCAGCGAAGTTCCTGAATTACGGGCAGTGTTCTGCGCAGTTTTCGTGGAGCAGTTATGAACAGCCGGGGTGTACAACGCCGCGGCAACGGGTAGTAGCTTGACGTCACGGGTTTTGCTCTTTCAAACCTTAAAAAGGACTTGGCAGAAGATCCCACCTTGCAGTCCGGTGGAGCATCGATCACAGATCTGACCGCTTCTTCTTGCCCCTATGTAAGACCACTTTTTGATACAACTGGGGTTACTTCTATGCTCCACTGGACTGTACATGTGGGGATTACATGTGTTAAAGATGTCGGGGGAAAAATTGTATGTCATGCTCCAAACTGCTTGAAATTAATTCCCAGCACGTTTTTTGCAAACTGTGTAAAAGCTGGTATCATGCTGAGAAGGGCTCGGGAATGGCGAAATAGACCTTGAAACACATGAGAGAAAAAGGCATCTCGGGCTGGAAATGTGAGTCGTGTGAAAGCGCAAAACAAGACAGTCATTCCTCAGAATTTAACAGCAGTGCGAAAGAGGACCAAAGACAGACAAGAGACAAAAGTTGAGAGGTGTCAAGCGGACTAAGCCAGGAACTTTCATCAATGAACAAAATGCTTGTAGCAGTTTTCGGGCGCCTAGGATGGTCTTGAAAAGAAAGTAGGCTATCAATATACTAAATCAGAGGTAATTGAGAAATCAATGAAATGTCACCTTTAAAATACAATGACCTTTCCGAAAAGACGCATAATCAGAAAGCGGGAACTGAAAAGCGGAAGGAAACATCAGAAGAGCTTTCTAAAGAAACAATAAATGCCGGAAAAAGACGTTCAAATTGCACTGCTTAAAGAAAGCGTAGACAACACCGAGCGGTATTCTAGGCTAACAAATATTCAGATACATGGAGTGCCAGAAAGAGCGGAACAAGATTTGCACCAAATGTTAACCGACTTAAGCGTGAAGCTCAAAATACAGGCACCAGAAAAGCATTCGGGTGAAGCAATTTACAGAATGAAAGCAAAAAAAAAAAGCATAGTTTCACTATTCATTATCAGGTTCACCGACCAAGCCACTCGAGACCTGTGGCTATCAACAAAGAACGCCCTCCGGAGTAAAGATATTTTCATAAACCAAAACCAGGCATGGTATCAGAAAAAGCTGTTCTGGCAATATAGAGGAATTTCAAGCCTGAAGGACTACATGTTTGTCTGGATGTGGCATGGTAAAACTTTCGTAAGTAAGATTGAAGGTGCATCAGTGATTAAGGTTGAGGGAGAGAATGATCTAGCAAAAATAGTTTAATGGCATCGTTTGAGTCATTTGGTGAAAGGGATAAAAGCGTGCAGAACGCGATGTCTGAAGACGGATTAAGCCCAGAAATCAGCATACTGCATATTAGCGTTCGAAGCATAAAAAAACATTGGGATCAGTTATGTATTTACTTGTCGGGAAGGATTGTTACCGATGTTATCGTTCTAACACAGCTTAAACTTCAAACAACCATACTGGCTTGCTATGGCTTGGATGGCTATGAAAATTTTGTGCTATGCAGAGAAACTCGAAGACGAGAGGGCGTACTTATTTTTGTAAAAAAAAGCACATGGGTATATGCCCTAGGATTGATGTGAACTTCAATCACGCCGCAATTATAGCGCTAGCTATTAGTAAACAAGAAGTCACATGTATAGTATATAACTACAGAGCGCCTGCACTAGGGAGAGTTACTTGGGATAAAGAATCACAAAAGCATGCAGAGATAACATTGTACTTAGCCGGAAAAACAGACCTACAGGTCAGGTATGATCAATCTGAAATTAGCCGACCATTATTTTATAACATCTGTGAACTCCTCAGAGCAAAATAACAGTGGTGAAAGGAGTCACACAATACGGCACTTTATAGACACTAAAGAAGTTGGCGAATTAATCAAGAATGTTAACTGAAGCCCTCTATTAGCTCTTCACCACCTAAATGCGTACAAAAAAATAGTTGAAATATTTCAGGACATGTATGACCATGCGACTAGATGCGTCACAATGAAGCAAAGGAATCCTTATCACAGATGAATTAATAAAGAAAATTAAGTTCTGCTACTTAAAAGACCAGACTTGGAAAAGGTACCGGACACAACCAGGAGATGAGGAAAAAAGACGGGAGTTCCGCATGTTGTAAAATCTTGTAACAGCAAAACTACGGCAGGAAAAGGAGGATATTACTTACATCGATTCACTGCGAACAAGCAAGACGTGGAAAATAGCAAGTGAGGTTATAGGAAGAACGAAGCAATTGAGCATCGAAGATGCCAAAAAAAAATATTTTAAAACTAAAGCATGCAGGAGTTATGTGATGCGTTCAACGACTTGTTCGTAAGATCTGTGGGAAAGATACGTGAAAAGAATGATTGCAGCAGGGAGCGAATACAAACCACAGTGCGCATGCGCACAGACAGCCTTTCTACCACCCATAGATGAAACGGAACTTTGGAACATATGCAAGCAATCATGCTGGTCAAACCACCGGTAATAGATGAGACCTGTTTTCGAGACCTACACTTTCATTTCAGTTACCTAAAACGCGTGATCCTAAAGATACTAAACGGCATACTTGAAAACGGCATTATACACCAAGTACTCAAAGTGTCCATCGTAAGGCCACTCCATAAAAGTAGAAAAATACGACTATAACAATTACAGACTAATTTCAATTTTGTTTGCTTTAGCGCAAAAAATGGAAAAATATATTACGTCTGTGATGCATTCGTTTTGTGAAGCATTCCTCTTCTAATCCAGTTTGATTTGAATTCACAAAAAACAATAGCACAGCCACACTTCTGGAAGAATTTTCTGATTACGTTAACTATGTTATTGAAAACAACCATGTCGCTATAGTTCTTTTTATGGACAACAAAGTTAAATAGCTTGGGCTTTCGAGGTCCATTTAACAGGTTCTTTTCCAACTACTTCTTCAATCGACTGCAGTTGGAAGTGAATTGAGTGATTATAAAATATTAAAATATGGTGTACACAAGGTAGCACTTCAGGGCTAATGCTTCAACATATATATTACTGACTTGGGTTACCACTGAATTCTAAAATATTTTAGTACGCAGATGATACAGCGCTTATACTCGATGCTAAGAATTATGAGTCTGGTTGTCCCCGCTTACAAGATAATATATATCAAGTTATGAAGGGGTGGGGGGGGGGGGGGGGGACTGGTTTAAAGGAAAGTGCATTTTGGTCAATCCTCATAAAAGAAAATTTATTGTTTCAGAAATCCACACAAGACTGTAAAACTGAACAGACCCTTGTGTTTGCATGCTTCTGCGTGTTTTAGATGTGTGCCACTGGAACCAGAATCAGCTGTAAACTATTTAGGCTGTGAACTATAACCATGTGGGGCACTTACGTACAATATTACGAATTTTGGCGGCTTTCATCTACAGTTTGCGTGGAAAATGCCCTCTTAGTTTAAGGGTCATAAAATATAAAGCGCTTGTAAAGTTAGTTTTGCGATATGGACTAACTTTATATAGAACATGCTCAGAATACAGAATGCAAACGATAAACAAGCTCATCAAAAGAATATTAAATAGCATCACTTATGGAGCAGACCTACATCAGGTTTCTACAAAGGAAAAGTACTCGAAACTAGGGATACTAAAGATGCAGGAAATGTTTCGTTTTTCCGTGGTTGCGCGGCACTATATCTGGAGTGATTTCAAAACTATACTGTCACGAAAGACGTAACACGGTGGCACTGTGAAACACAGAAAGATACGTTAAGCCTAGAGTTTTCACAAGCTATGTACGTAAAAAGACAAGGAAGTATCATGTCCCCGTCATATTTAACGAACTAAGCGAGAACCTTTTGAATATTGAAAAAAGAAGAACAATGATAAAAACCATTAGAAAATGGCGCTTAGCAACAATGCAGGACTAAACGTGTGTACGGCTTTGCATGAATGAACTTTCTTTATTGTACATCTTTGGATCTATTAGTGATCATTTTTGTTGGACTTTTCACACCCCTTTGTTGCCATGTAGGATGGGATATTGCATTGCGCCTCATCGCGCACTGGTCAGCCACCGCACACCTGCTACCCCACAAAGGCTGTATGCACATGAGCAGAGGGAAAGACGCGCAGGGAGCAATACGAGAATGCATACAAAAGAAAACGTCCACTGGTCCCCGATATGACATTCAACACTGAACACTGCACAAAGCTGCGCGCTGGAGTGACAGCTATGGTAGGAAGGCAAGACGAGAAAGGAATGAGCGCTCTGCAGCGGCGAGTGACGCCGGCAACAATAGAGCAGCCACGAGCCTCCGTCGTGCGTCCGCGGTTCCACAGTTTTGGTAATCCTTCGACCGGGGACAGGTGCACATCTCAAAATATCTACCTCGGTTCGTACGCTCTATGCGGGAAACCGAATGGCACGAAAGTTCATCGAACTTCACAAGCACCGCCCAGCGCCGCTGTTTCCCCGCCTCGAACGAACTCACGCGCACTGGCTCGCACCGCACGCGGCCACACTTCTTTTTTTACTGGCCACGTCCGCGAACGTGCACTCGCGATCACCGCCATCACAACGTGGCGATCCCCATCATCACACCAACTACTCAAGACACCACTACACATAAAGACATCACCCCTGCTCATGCCATAGGGTGCGTTCGCTGGCCTCGGCCAACGAGTTTTGGCGACCAGTTGCCCGAAAGAGTCCTGATCCAGGCTTCATCGGGGAATCATCGTGGTGACAAGCCTTTGTCTTCTTCCCTTATTCCACTTCTATCTTCAGCCATCTTGTCATATCCATCGTCATGACATGGATCTCATCGACATTGACAAACTTCCTCGTCCACGATCGGGACGATCTCTCAGTGGTCCAGGGTAATGTTACGGATGAGAAAGAAGTGGGCAGTGGCGCGGGCAGGAGCGCTCCTGCTAGACCCGCCGCTATCCATTAAAATCATCTCATGGTCATCAGACATCTCTCTTATCTCTGTGTTCATCAGCTTGCCACCCCATAACAATATTTTCATTAGACATTTTGTACGCGCCTCCTTGCCAACATCGGCTTCATTGGGACCCTCCCCAATTCGTTTGCCTCGTTTGAATGTGGGCTGCTTGATATTTCCGGGCAAGGAGAATGCCTATATGCAAGGACGATGCCTAAATATGGGCTGCCTACACATTTGGGCAAAAATTTTTCTTGACTGCACAAACCACTTTTGAGAAACACTGGTTTTTAAGCCGATCATCCTATCAACATACTAAAGTACACTGGTTTCATAGCCATCAGCACCATTGGTTTGTTTGAAACCTTTCTTGGCACATTCCCGCCGCGGTGGCTCACTCGAGTGCTGAACACAAGGATATCAAATCCCGCCCGCGGGTGCTTTTCAATGGACGCGAAACGCAAGCCGCCTGTGTGGTGCGCGATGTCAGTGCACAAGGAAACCGAGGTGGTCGAAATTTCCCGCGCCCTCCACTATGGCGTCGTTCATAGCCCGCGTGAAGTTGGAAATTTAAAACCTATAAACCCAACCCAAAACAGTCATGCCTTCATTTTTATTGTCTTCTTCATCAGCTCTGAGCAACATATAAGACATTCCGATTGCCATGTGTGCATGAGTTCTATTGCAGATTAACTGAAAAACGAGACTGGTAATAGCTTCAAGATACAGATGAAAAACAAGAGGCAGCCTAAAGGTTTTCTAAACTGATAAACTAGAACGAAAACGAAACAACTGATAAACCGCGCCAGGCGCACCAAAGTGAAATATATAGAAGCAAAATTTATTACTGCAGTATGTTTCATAACTCCATGAAACTTTCATCATTGTTCATCGCTTTTTTGTTACTTTTCAGGCAGAAGCAACTATGAAAAGTATGTTCGCCTTGACCTGCAGCTGATTTAAAGAGGGTAAGGACATAAATCAGGCCTCCTTAAAACGGTCCCAGTGCTTACACGAGTATCGCGTTTGGTCTTTATATTCTCCAAACATGCTTCCGGTTTCGCAAGAACCACCTATCGTAAATTGGGGCGGGTTCATCCCCCTCCCCTCTTTCGTGCACACAATCTCCCGAAGAATAAACGTTCCATTAAGCAATATACCCATCGTCCCAGAGTTATGTACATACCCAAATGGTGTATGGTAAATTATCAGTTTAACATGTTGTTTAAGTCATATACGACTTTCTTTTACTTAAAGTTTTTTACTTACGTCGTCTTCTCTTTTGTCGTCGACGGCATGGCTTATCACGGCTAAGATAAATAGCATATTTGCTGCGAAGAAAAGTGCACCGAGATGCATTCGGCTTCGGAACAAGTTTACTCGAGGAGAGCGGCGCAGTGCGCTGATTCCAGCGATAGAAAAGAACTAAAGGTGAGGCTTTATAGCTAAAGACGCCGCCTTCAAGCGCGCTGCTGAGAAATTTATGCATGCAGCTGGTATTTTAATTTTCTGTAATTCATGAAAGCCAGCGGGAGTTTTATTCGGCTAATGAACTTTGATTCTGTGCGACAGCCAAAGCGCCCCCAGCTAACTTCCGTTTTGTGGATCATAGTTGTATGCGAACAAACACCGCGGTTTGGGGTGTTAAGGTATAGAAACATTTTAGTTTTCAAATGAGGCGTTTTATTTAAACAGCAGTTTTCCTTAACCGGAGGTTTGTGGAGAGAGTTGAATCTATATTGTTTGACTGCTGCACATTTGTATTTAGCAAAAAGAACCATTGAAATGTCTAAGTCTGTATAATTATTTTTTACGCTTCCTGGGCCGCCATCTGTCTCCAATTGACAGACCCGGCAAATTTTGCCAGTCTCTTTATATTTGGCAATCTTCTGCTGTCTCCAAGTCATGAAGAACTCGTATAGAGGTTCGCGGATACATAAAGTGTTTTTGTGAAAATAAATATAAAGATATAAGGCCAAGCTACCTGCATGAGCTGCTCTGGTGGGCTTGACAACGTAGAATGAAATCAGAATTCACCTTTTTAGAGCTGTTCATTCCTAGTTAAACACTCTGCCTTACTCCACGCAGGCGTGCTCGTACAACTTGATCAATGTAGTCATTTATATCTATGTCGGGTAATTCTTCACAAAATGAAGCAAGACTTTACCCTGATCAGTATGTCATGAACAGAGAGGAATAATTAAGTAGCTGGTGATTGTTTGCGTAGACCACTGAATGTACGCGAACAAGGATATACGAGAAGCCACATACCTCCCGTATGCGGCTCCGTCGTGTCGTAACTCCGTCGTGTCATAACCGTAAAATTTAACCCAGATGTCTCCTGTATTTTACCACTCAAATTGTAACACGCAGCTGATCCGCCCACAGCAATTCTAAAGCAGCTGTAATGTGGCACTGGTAGCTGTGGGTGAACAGAGGTTTTCACACTATGTGCCGCTTACCATACCTATTCATCTGGGCCTGGGCTGTAACTTTACTGAATAGGAGCCTGTCGATGTGGCAAATTTTCTGTGATTTTTCTGTGACTTGTTTTCCTTTTTCCTTTTAATGTTTAACAGCCTTACATCTATTATCACCCTTGTGTGTTTTCGTTTCCCTCAACGCCCTCCAGCGTCCTTACTCTAGTCAAGAAATTTCAATTCTTTATTTACCAAACCCTGGATGGTATTCGGGCTATTGCATCCAACAACTTTAATGAGCCCAGCAGCCTTTAATAAGGCAGCAGCATAAGTTGGTTGCAGACTAACAAAAAATTTACAAACACTATAGGAAAAGCGCAACAAGAACTATACACCTGTTTGAAGATTTATTGCGACAATCAATAATCTTCATTTTATAATCCTGAAAAGTGTATTCGTAACCCTTTTGTTGATATGAAGGATACTTGTCTGCGTTTATTCAGCATGGCTTGAAGATTGTGTTTAAATTACTGCGGTTTTTACTGAGTTAAAAGCGTGGAATGAACCAGGGGACGGAAATTTGGGTTTTTAACCCGAATTCCGCGCCGTTGCGGTTGTGCAGTGGCAAGACGCCCGGCTACTGTGCCGGAGTACCCAGGTTCGATCCTGACCGCCGGCTGCTTCGTTTCGATGGAGGGGAAAACGAAGTGGCGTCCATGTTCTTGTGATGTCAGTGCAAGATCCCCAGGGGGTCGAAATTACCCAGAAGCCCTCCGCTACGGCACCTTTTTCTCTCTTTCCGATTTCACTCTCACCTTCCTCCCCGCATCTGCGGCGCTGTACAGGTGTTCAGGGTTGTTGTTATTGTAGGAAGAAGAAAAAGAAAATGCACGGGCCTGCTACTGGCTCTGTAGCTGAGCTACCTCCGCTGCCTCGTGCGGACAGAAGAGAGAAAGTAGAGACGAAAGAAAAAGAAAAAGGAGAGAAAGACGGGCACGCCGCAACAGCCGTCGTCCACCACCGAAGTGGTGGCGGGTGCAATGACGGTCTACAACAGATAAAAATTCGGTTGCAGGCTAGCCCCCACCGCAAGCGGCGTTGACCTACTAGTCTCAGCCCCATAGGGACAGGTACAGTCACCCTTCCTCTTTCTAGGCCTCAAGCTCACTAACATACAGAGAGAGAGGTTTCGGCTATAGCTGTGCGGACGCTCCGCCTTCTCACTTTTGTCGCGATTCAGAACCTAGCCCGGGTATCAAGGCTCCGAGCCCATGAGATAACCTGTTCAAACGGCGACTTTATATATTTTTTATAGTCATGTTACAGAACAGAACGGCATTTAAACGGGGACCGAAGCTACTGGCTACACGCGACTGTCTTCACACAGCGACGGCCAGGGAGATTCCGCCACGTGACCTTCGGGCGAGAAGCACAGCTTTCGACGTACGCTGTCGAAGGTCTCTCCCTTTGATAAGCAGTACTCCTGCTTATATAAACCAGGAAACTGTTGAGACTTAAATTGTCCAATCTGGGGGCAGAAGTTGGCGGCGGCCCAAGAGACCCAAAGCGAGCGCGCTGATCTCCCGCTCCATACTACTATACTACGAAATGTGTTGCGTACTAACCGAAAACAATTTTGGCAAGCAATTAACCCACACCCAACTTGCGCTATTACCCTCCTTAACGACTCACACGAAGTTATTACCAATGATGAATGCGCTGACGCCGTTAACTCAGCATTTGCTTCAGTTTTCACGAAAGAAATAGAACGCCATTTTCTTTTCCTTTTGTCAATGTGGAAGGTACCATGCCAAGCAATACATTTCATGAAGACAGAATTTAATCCCCAATCCAGAAGTCTAAGCTGTCCTCATCATTTTGCATCGATGGTATTAACTCTAAAATTCTGAGAAACATATGAAACCTAAGGTTGTTTTATACTTGTCATTGCTGTTCTCACAATCACTTTCTTCAGGAACCATACCGGATGATTGGAAGGTTGAAGTTGAAATGGAAGTTGAAAGTTTATTTTTGAATCAAAAAACAACCTACAAGAATATACAGCGAGAGGTCCCATGGTAGAAGACCGCAGATGGGACCTCCCATGGTAATAAATTTATATAGGCAACATAAATAATAATATTATTGTAAGAAAATTTATGAAGCAACACGGAAAATAAATAGCGAAATACATGGTAAAGAGTGCATTGCCGAGAGATTTAGATACAAGAACAGAATAGAGAAAAAAGCACAAAAACATTTACGAATTCCGCAACACAAAAGATAAAGAAATCACAAATTAAGAAGAAGGTGGGAAAGGTTGTTCCAGTCTACAAATCAGGTAACAAAAACTCTTCATTAAATTATCGACCTATCTCATTAACAAGCATCACATGCAAAATAATGGAACATGTCACCTACTCCCAAATTATTTCCTTCTTAAACTGTAACAGCTTTTTTCACCCCTCACAGCGTGGTTTCTGCAAACGTTTTTTCTGTAAAACCCAATTAGCTTTTTTTTGTTCATGACTTGCAAGCTGACGCGATCTATCTGGATTTTGCAAAAGCCTTTGATAAAGTATCTCACCAGCGCTTGCTACTAAAACTTCAACTGCTGATCCTGGACCCTAACGTTCTTACATGGATAAAGGAACTTTCGTCTAATCGTACGCAAATGGTTTCGGTCAACAATAATTTATCTAGCCCCCTCCCAATATCTTCCGGCGTGCCCCAAGGATCTGTCCTTGTACCCCTGTTGTTTTTAATATACATGAATGACTTACCTCAGTGTGTCTCTTCTAATATACGCATGTTTGCAGACGACTGTGTCATTTACCGCACTATTAATAACCCATCTGACCAATCTGCTCTCCAAAACGATCTTAATAGAATTTGAGAATGGTGCAACAATTCCCCAATGACCTTAAACGTCAAACAATGTACGTGCATGCCCTCCCACCGTCGAAGTCCCTTTTTCTTCCCTTACACAATTGTTAGCACACGCTGACACGCCCATAGGGTTGCCTGACGTCACTTTCGGTAGTAACTGCAAATTTGAACCTTTTCTTTCGTATGAGAGGGTGATATCAGAACCAGCCTACCAGGACCCTTGCATTCACAAAGCCATGTAGTCACGTTCATACGGCTTGGTTTAAACGGGGCTTTACATGTAAGATGGTAGCCTACGCTGTCGCGCATACCCTCAAAGGCGAACCTTGTAGTATCCTCCGTATTTTTAATATCTTATGGCGAAAGCCTGCGGACAAGATTAGTGTATCCGTGGAGGATGTCCCACTGTTATTGTCGAGAAATGTATTGGTTTGGTTTGTAGGGTTTAACTTCCCAAAGCGACTCAGGCTATGAGAGACGCCAAGAAATGAATTATTTGATCCTCTCAACCACCTGTCTCATACAACCATTCTCTTACTAAATCAGAAATGAAATGACTGATGAGTAAGAGAATGGTTGTTTGATAATATGGGGTGAAAATATGTGTCTCTGTGCAAACTTTTGTTGATGTGGAAAATTATTTAAATAATTAGAGCAAAAAAAGTAAATTAGACATCAAAATAGCCAAGGATGTCGATAAAAAGTGCAGGCTTCAATACAGCCACCGACGTCGAAATTGTTGTGTAAAATACGTCAAAATTGTGCAAAACTGTGGCAATTATCGAAACAAAAAATTAACCAAAAGATAAAAGTAGGTGTAAAAAAGGAAGGAAAAAGCAAACAAATGGGAGCAAAAAACAGAAGTAAGTGAGTAAAAAAGTGGCAAATGAGTGCAAAGAGGGGCAGAAAAGTATTTCGCCTTACCGCACTTAAAAGAGATCTAAGTGCCTTCAATTAATTTTTATATTGACGCCACCGCTATCAATCAAATCTCCTAGGTGGTACAGTCCGCTTGCGTTCTTTCCTCCGCTAAGGACCTTTGTCTCCCATTCTTTGGCCTTACTGGAAGCCTCAAACCGAAATTTAACCGACATAGTCTTTCCTAATGTTTTCGTGTATTAAAACGCGAAGAGCACAATGAAATGCGAGAAAAAAAAAGATCTAAAGTCTTACTACCATAAAGGAAATACGGGCGAGGTCGATTACGTGTTCCAGGCAAAGGTCATTACGTCGTCCAAGTGCAAATGAACTGTGTCTTTATCTGGCCTTCGTGAGAGAACCGTTCATTGCATTTTAGTTCCACTGTGAATCGTATTGCAGTTTCATTTACGTCTTTGTCGATCAAGTGATTAGTAGATAATTGACCATTAATTTGCGACCGAATGATATTATCCCTCCAGCAGTTCAACAGGCTGTACGTCAGTATAGGAGGTATTCCATATTATCCGAAGACATCTTGCTACCACGAGCTTGCGCATTATCTGTCGAAGCACGCACACCGTGATGTCGCACAGGTTTACCTGACGAGCCAGCCTGACCGCGCCGTCCTCTTTTCGCCACCGCCCTGTTAGAAATCGACTCGACGCCACTGGTAAAAGCAACTGTATTTCATTGTGCACTCACTCATCTTGTAATGATTTCCTCACTAAGTAGGTCTTTCTGTAATGCTTAACCTGGAGACATTACGTATGGTGCAGAGCTAGATTCACAACGAAGCGGAGAATGAGCGCTATAAACACGACAGAAAAAAAGGGCAGGTGGACATCTTCAGTGTGCATGAAAATCTTAGTTTTCTGCGGTATTCTGAATCGACATTGTTATTTGAGACGGCGTGATTGACAGCTGCCGTGAAAATTGTAACGTCAGCGGCGAACAGGACTGTGTCGATAAAAAAATACCCTTCAGAGCATCTCCCGTCAAAGCGCAGTGAGAAGGTGAGATATTCCTAAACCGCATTAAGCATCTTCGATATCTTGCTCCCATATCACTCAGGTGAGCTGGTGTGCCAGACGGTCCGTCCGGAGGATTTCCTCTGTGGAAATGTTTAAGGTCACCGCGACATTTGGAACACTGCCATTATACTCTCGTTCAATGAACTCCTGGTGCGTTCTTGACACTAGCGCAAAAAGAAACATTGGAATCGGAAACTCCAAACGAGAGCTATTACACTTAGAAACTTTAAAAAGAAAACATGGGGCAAAAGCCCGTTTCACTCACCCAGGGTGCTACTAATCGAAAACAAGCCTCAAACACGCGCGTGGTGCTGGGTTCCACAGTGCAAGCCACAGCTCACGCATTTTGACGAAGTCGTGACTTCGCGAACGCGTTGAATATGGCAGGGGCAACAAACTCAAGGAAAGAAACTCCCCCATGTACCTTTTTTGGTAAGATTGAAAGGCTCACCGGCTCACCTCGTGTTCAGAATTTCTTTCCACAGTTTAACTAGGGTGTATCTGCTTGCGTTTTGCTTTTCTTCCGCTGCCTTCTGATTTCGGAACGAGCAGCACGCAGTGCTATACTGCACAATAATTTGAAGCTAGATGTAAAATTCTGCCTCTGTTGTTGTCCTTATCAGGTTTCTTTCGCTTTCAAGCCTTCTTTTCAAAATTCGTCTTTTTTGAAATCTTTACAGCCATAAAAAATCATATATTGGATCCATTTAGCGAGTACAAGTGGACAAAAATAAAACTGGGCGCTCAAATAATCGTTAAAGCAGCAGCCTATCCTGCTGCCACCCAATCTGCGGTAGCCAAAATTTCTCCTGAATTCCACAACCATCAGCACGTCATGAGCGTATTTTGAGATGTCTAATTGCTTAATAGTAAGAGTTGAGCGGTGTCTTGCTATGCATACAATGTGTAAAGAGCACGGACATGCTTACCTAAAGTCGCACAGCCAATTTAAAGGGAAACTGAAAACTCATGTACATTTGCAAGACATGCGCTTGAGCATCAGATAAATGAAGAATCCGTAGACATATCCTGTCTACGGATGCACGACAACAAGGCTATCTGTGCTGCTCAGATTTAAAGACTCGTGTTGATGTTCTTTGCCATTGTTTTAGATTTTCATTTTTACATCTAACTCACAGTTTTTGCTGTTCGTGGTTTTTTACTCCACTCCTATACTCGTCTATCTGCAGCCTGTAGACAACTATTTGATGATATTTCAGATCTACTATTATTTGTTTCAGGCAACGCAAAACGGAAGCTCAGTTTTTCATTCGAAGTGCTTTTATGAATACGTAAAGGAACCCCGTTCTAAGGAAAGCTCCGGGTCTAGAAATATGCCACTTTCTCGAGACTCTTGCCAAACCATTTATTGCTTTATACTGCTTGTTTCTGATACTTCCAACTTCATACCTATTATGCAGCGTGTAGTCATTCGCGCACCCTCAACGCCCTATATAGCGACTTGTCTTTCGGCATGGCTTGTGTCATTCTAGTTCTTTAAAGGTCGCTTAGCTGGCTTGTAATCTATATGCTCATTATGTTTCGTAAAATCGCTGATGTGACTGCACGAAGAAGTTGAATGAACTTATCCAATAAATTGTACAAAACGACATTCGATCTCTCTTCCTCCCGTATTTCAACCTCAACAAAGGAGAAGTGGAAAGTGCAGATATCATCCGCAAAGCTTACAAGACAGCCCTGCACCTACCAATGAACACCTCTAAAGCAAAACTACTAGCTCTTGGCGTTCACAACACCTTCGAAGAGATCAAAGAAGCCCAACTGGTCAAGCAGATAGCCAGGCTCCAGCAGACTCCTACGGGGCGCTCGCTTCTTAGGCGACTGGGGCTAGGTGCAACTGCGGAAATCGAGAATCGTACTGCGAGCATACCGGACGCAATTCGCCAGAAGCTAAAGGTTAGCTCCCTTCCCCGGAATATGGACCCCAACTTGCATGTGGCCCGTAGGGCAGCCCGGGAGAAGTATGTACAAATAAATTTAGCTAAAAGATCCACAACAGTATACACGGACGCGGCTCCGTATACAGGAAGCTCACATAATAGCGCAGTGGCGGTAGCTATTGATTCCAACCTAAAGAAACTAGCTAGGGCCTCAGTCAGGGAATGCATGGTAACCGAAGGGGAGGAGCTGGCCGTTGCTCTTGCCGTGGTAGCCGGGTATCGATGCAACACGTCCCTTACCATTCTTACAGATTCGAGAGAAGCGTGCCGTAACTACATGAACGGCCGCATAGGTCGCGCCGCGCTCAGGCTCCTCCAGAGCGCGACCCCATCAAAATTCAAACACAACATCTACTGGGTGCCAGGACACGCCGACATAGCGGGGAACGAACGCGCCGATCAGGTAGCTCGAGGGTACACGAGCCGAGCTTCCTCCCAATCCGACGATCTACCCGAGCGAGTCGGCCCTACGTACTCAGAGATCCTGAACTACTATAAGGGGGTACGGATCCGCTATCCGCCGCCTCATCGGGATCTAAAACAACAAGAGGCAGTGTACTGGCGAAGACTGCAGACAGGAACATTCCCTAACCTGCATATCCTAAGCAAAATTTACCCGTCACAATATCGGGACACCTGCCCATGGTGTGGTAGCAAGCTTTCGTTATATCACATCACGTGGCAATGTAGAAATAACGATAGCTTTCGCAAAGACCCGAGTGCGGAACAGTGGGAGAGCCGGCTCTCCAGCGGCGATTTGGATTGCCAACTAGGTCTAATCCAGCACGCCCAGCGAGCAGTGAAGCTCAGCGGAGCCCTGGAATAGGGGCACCGACCCTGTGAGAAGACGGAATATGGACCTCTTCTGCTACTAGCACAAGACCTTCCTAGAGAAACTAACGTATTTCCTATCCTATCCTATCCTCTCTTCCTTAAGCGACGATATGCTTCAGGCTTTAAAGTTCACTAACCGGAAAAGCAGAGACGTTCTGAGCAAAGACCCTGTATAAACACACAAAACGACGTTAAAGTTCAGTCCTTGCTGAAGCACTAGGTATGCTCCACCTAACGATTTAAAGTTCACTAACCGTAAAAGCAAAAACAGTCTGAGAAGCGAGATCGTTTACTTTTTTTTTTTTTTTTGCTTTTCGTTGCTGATATCTAAATATTATAAACGAAGTCGAAGCTAACTCATGGGGCAAAGACTGGATACTCAGGCGCAAATCTCTTTGTGTTGTTGGTTTTCTTTGCTGCTGTTCAGCTAAGACCGCGCTGACAATGTACCAAATCTAAGTTTTGACGTCAGTAATCCATGCGGTCATGACAGTAGCGCGAGAGGAAGAAAATGAAGTAAAGGAATGTTAAACGCATTAAGACCGTTTGGTGTTAAAGACATAGCTAAAAAAATGAATGACCGCGAAGAAAGTATGGAAGTAGAGAAGCAGATGAGCTTAAGGCGGAAGAACAAATTGGCCGATAAACACAACACCTCCTAACATTAAACGTGAGCTAAGAAGTTCATATAATTTTTCAGTAAACTCAATTATATAATTTTAAAATGTTGCATGCATATGCAGATACGATGTAGCGTTTCACGGTCCGTGGTTGTCATAAAAGAAGCCTTCTGGCAGCATAAATGGATGGAAAGACATATGGTGGCGCAGTGCTAGCAGCGACCCGTTACAAATTTGAGCTTCTATAATTCAGTTGTTAATAAAGCGACCACATGTTGAAACTTTTTATTAACGAGCAATTACCTGCCTGCTATATATTCTTCAGGTGTATTTGCATAAGAAGGGTAGATGATGAAGAGGGCAGCTTACAAAGCACAGCTCCAGAGACTGGAATTCCTAAACAGGGGAGGTTAGGTTAGGTTAGGCTTCGGCTCTTAATTACCCCCCCCCCCCCCTCGCAACTTTGGAAAAAATGGAAAAAACTTTGCATGCGATTTTAAGCACCCCCTTTTTCGCGAGGGAAAAGCCTATAGACAAGGCTGCCAGAGCACTTGCACACTCAGTCAAGCCGGAGCCGTTGGACATGAGGGGCGGCGCGGTCTCAAGCTTGTTGTGTTGCTGCGTTCCGACAATATAGACGACAGCTTGTGTGCAGAACGGCAAAAGTCTGGCCAAAAGCGACCCCGATTACTCTATGAGCGTGTTATCACGTGGACATGCAATTGGCGGCTTGTCGGCAGATCTCGGCAGGTTTCGCAGGCATTGCGCGCCCGGGTTGCTTTGTTTAGTACTAGCCAATTGGCATCAGTAGCGGAATTCGAAGTGAGTCACAGCTTTAACGTCAAGCGGACCACTTAAGTCGTATTTGTGAAAGATGTTTGCCAAGTTTCTTTGCCAAATATATTGTTGCACAAATATACGGCGAACATAGAGGCTCATTTATTGGTGCATTGGTGCAAAGATGACATATTTCGTTTCGTTCGTATTTAGCCTTAGTTTATCGATATTAAACCACAAAGATAGTGAGTTCAGATAGTTATTCACTGTGTACTGTAAGACTGCTGATCACGTAGTGGTGACATCATTTATCCTTAATTTATTAGTCAGTGATAGTCTGTTCAGGCAGTTGTTCACTGCTTACTGAAGTGGAGTGAGCGATCTGTCTGAAATCAAAAAATTGGTATCATCTGAGTACATTATTGTGGTGTACTTGATACACTGGAGATTTCATTTATGTATAAATTTAATTATATCGGACAAGTAATCAAATATAACAGTACGCCGTGCAATGTGTTTAACAATTACGAACATGAATTATTATTAATTATTGTGCATATCAGATCAATGCGTTAAATATATTAGTAGGTATAATACAATGTCACGTATACATTACACGTAAAGTATGATTAATAATATCTCATGATCCACCGAATCCAAGGCCTTTTAAGATGTAAAAATATACCCAGAGTGTACAGCCTTTGCTTCATACTATGTATTATTTCGTTTCTAATGTTTAGTAAGGCATGATCAGCTGACTTATCCTTTTGGAATGCGTATCGCACCTGATTGACCATCTCATTTTTTTTTAGCAAAGCCTTTCTGTCTGATGTTTATAACATATTGAAAAACTTTATGCAAAAGGCAGAGCACTAATATGAAACGGAAATTGCTGACTCCCACATTTATGAATTGGGCGCAGTCTATTTTTTTCGTGAGTAAATAACCCCGCGGGCTATTAATATTGTCCCCCAGAAGGGCACAAATTAGATCCCAAATATATTTAGAGAAAATGCATTGATATTGTAGCGAGCACGGTGCTGGTGCAAATCAGACAAAATCACGTCCACCCAGAACTAAATTTAAAAGCTGACAATTATTTTACCAGCAAAAAGAACGCGAAGGGAGAGCGCGGAAGCGGGGAACCGGAGAGAGTGGCTTCGGCATTCGGTGGGACCCGCGCTCCGGGCAGTCGGCAGAACATCTCGAATGTCCGCAGAGCCCCATCTTCGAGCTGCCGGCCAACAAGCGCATTAGCATCGCCTCTTCGTTGATGGCTTCTGCTGGCCACGGCGCTTCTTTCGCACGTCTCCCCAGACCCCCATGCCTCCTGCCCCACCCCTCGAATTGCGAAGAAAATAGGAGTAAATCCCAGTATAGATAAAAAGGAAGGAGAAAAAACGGGAACTGAAGCACTTAAGAGCACATAAGGGAAGCGTCTAAATGCGCAGGCTTCACGCGATTAAGGGCGACGATTTCATCCCGGCCGCCCTTTTCAATGGTAGGGATTTTCTCGCTAAACCTCAGTAACCGAAATGGTCCGTCACAGGTAAGCGGTTCTTTTACCAAGGCGCGGCGCACAAATACATTAGCGGTGTCCATGGCTGGAATTCTGAACACATGCTACTCAGTTGGGGCACGGGGGAAGGGCGGCTGTAGTTGTTGCAGCCACAGTTGTAGCCGCTCTGTGTGTTGCACAAGGGTTGGCAAGACGTGTGGCAGCTTTCCGAAAAAATATCCGGCAAGTCAAACAGGCATTCCATATAGCATATCTGCAGAACTTAATCAGGCGTCGTCCTTTATGATACACTGCAGACCTAAGACGTCGAGAGGCAGCTTTTCCACCCGGTGCTGCCTGTCGAGCTTCGCAGCTAGTGAGGCTTCCACCTGCCGGCGCAGGCACTCCACCATGCCGTTACTTGATGTGTGGTAGGTTTTACTGTGGTGAGAAACCTTGTGCTGAGAAACTGTGCGGAGAAACTGTGCTGAGAAAACTTGAAAGAGCAGAGAACTGGGACTTTGGAATTTATACCCCGAACATTTGTCATCCGGAGAGGGGACCCAAAGTGTCATGCCCACGTCGCAAAAAAAGCCTGAGCCATCGTTTCCACAGAAATGTTTGAGAGGTATTGTTTCAGGACACCGAGGGTAGCTGCTGACGAACGTAAAGAGATACCGGAAGCCTTGGTAAGGGGGGGGGGGGGGGGTGGGGGGGGGGGGGAGGCTAAGTTCCTGCTAGGTCCAGGTACGCGAGGTCCAAACGGGACTCAGGTGGATAAAACGTCCGATGCGTCGTTCAAGTGTGGCGAGTAATTTTTAATGCACTGGCACTGCTGACATGGCTGCCCCCAGTGGCGCACATCGCATTCACACTAGGTCAAATGAAGCGGACGGTGATGAGTCGCTAGATGGCGCGAATGCCATGGTAGCTGATTCTGTTTACCGAATCGAACACCGCTTGTCGTAAACTTAAGGGTATAAAAGGTCGCGAGTTTGCCTTGAAGGTATCACACATCGCCTTGGATATGGTATTCGGGAGCAGTATTTCCGCCACTACCCGCGATTACTTTCCGTCACATAGTTTGCGTACTTGCGCATCGGCGAGTGCTTCGATATCCACGAAGGCAGGGCTGGCAGATTCGGGAAAGTGTGTCGGTTGCTTCTTTCTTGAGCACCGGGACATGGCGGATGTCAGTGGTGAATTTCGATATAAAGGTCAGCATCACAGTTCACAATTCAAAGTAGCAAGAGCTGTTTTTTCAGAACACGAAGGTTGGGGGCTCGAGAATTGGTGAGGGGGTAGAAAATGCCGCCTTCGAGGAAGAGATGGGAATGCTTGATGGCACAATACAAAGCCAGCACCTCTCTGCTAAATGTGCTGTACCACACTCTGTGAACTGGAGGCGCTTAAAGAAGAAGCCTGCTAATTGCCACGCACGACCGTCGTATTGATCGACAGCCCCTACTGCCGTTGTTGAATCATCCTACTCCAACGTAATGGAGCGATCGGAAGGGGGTGCATCAGGGGCGCTGTGTTGGTCAGCTCCTTTACTGTTGTGAAAGCGTCGGCGTGCTCCTGATTCCAGCAAAACTCATTTATCTTCGCGGCAGCGCGAAGCAGGCCTGTGAGCGATTGGAGAAATTGGGCATAGGAGGGAATGAGTCGGCAATGAAAATTGGTGAGGCCGAGGAATTCGTGAAGCTTGTTGAAAGATGAGGAGCTAACGTCCTTGACTGCTTGTACTCGCAAATCCATTATCAGGATGCTCTAGCCGAGGAAATCGAGGCTATCCACACTGAAAATGAATCCCTGTGATTCTAGCCCCAATCCGTGTTCCCAGGGCGCTCAAAGAGGAACCAGAAATGTTTCTCGTGTTCGGTCGGACTGATATGCTAGACACGAAGATGTCGTCCAGATACACAAAGACAAGACAGTCCGCGAGTGACTTCGTTCACGAACCGCTGGAAAATTTGTGTGACGTTCTTCAAGCCCTACGGCATGCGCACAAACTCAAAACGTTCAAAAGGGGTGTAATGGGCGTTTTGGGGATGCCACTCGCTTCGACTGTAATTTGCTGATATGCAGTCATCAAGTCGATCTTGCTGTAGATATTAGTTCCGGCAAGGCGAGCACTGAAGTCATAGAAATGAGTAGTGGGTACTGATCGGGCATCGTCCTACCATTTAGGGCGCGGTAAACATCTCAAAGACACCAGGCTCCTGTGTAGTGTTTAGGCACCAAATGTAGCGCAGAGAATAACTTGCTGGGAGAAAGCCTTATGATGCCGAACTAGAGGTTATGTTCGATTCCCGGCGAGCAATTTCTAGCTCCTGTCCAGCAATCTGTCGTGGTCTGGTAGTGACTATATGGCGCATTACCTTGTGCGTCACCGGAAGCTCTATGTTGCGCGGCTTCCTAAGTGCGAGAAATTCAGCCAGAATCTCATTATATGCTGAAATGGATGGAAAAATAGCAGATGCCAGAAGGGGATAAATCTACTCCAGGCCAAGCACTGCAATTATTGCTGCGAAGGTGGCTTGTTAGTTTTCCATATTAATTTGCAGATTAAACTGCACTAGCCTCCTTGCATTAAATTCTTCGGGGTCTTCTTTCCTCGCTTCGATGATGTAGTGGTCAATGCCAAGGTTTTCGTGGTGTTACACCATGTGGCGTCTTTTGCACGGCTGAGAAAGGTCAATTCCGAAGAACTGTCTTCAGTCACGCTGTTTCCGCTTCGAGTTGAATTCTGTGGATCCGTTATCAGCGTTAGACCTGCCTGTTGCGCGTCTTGCCAGAGGACCCGGCCCTTTATATCTTCTCAGCTGTAGCTCCACGCTGGATGTGGAAAGTTAAAGTCGCCTATTACGATCACCGCTTTAGTTTGACAAGTTTTACTCTCTTGGAAAAGTACCCAATATGTCCTTTCTCTGCCGCGGAGGGCTGCATACATTCAGTATGAAAAGGCTTCCTTGATTACGAAAAAAATGGGGTCAATGTTTTCAACCTTGGTATCAAGTCTGATTGCTGTTGTTTCTCTTAATTAGTATAGCCACCCGCTGTTTCTCCTTTTCCGTACAGAAAGCCAATCGATACCCGTTACCTTTGCTTGCATTCCTACTTCTTGTAACGCAATTGGTTCGGTACTGTCGTTGTCACTAAGGAGTTGCTGTAGAGCCGACCTTTTAGGCAGTATCAGCGACCATTTCACAGCCAAATAGTATGCCTGTTATTTTTATGCCCACGATTACCTATATTTTTGTTTCTTGGGGTTCTTTCCGTATCCAGCGCGGTGAAGTGGATTTATATCATTGAACTTGAGAGTACACGCATTTAATGGCGTCCTGATTGCAGCAAATTCTGTAGCTATCTCCTTGAGGAAGACGTCGAATTTCTGTTCTAGCTTCTGGTCGCCAATTCTACTGACCTCCCCTAACGTCATGTGTTAGGCCTTTGGTTCTTCCGCCTTTCTCTTCGCTGTAGGTGGGGCATCCTCTCTGTTAACATGTTTTTCTTTAGCGTTCGGACTAACCTGCTTTCCTACGACACTTTTCTGCTGTTATACATTAGGATGTTCTAGTTTTTCAACCTACTTTTTAAGAGTTTCGTTTTTTCTGAGTAGTCTGTCTGCTAACTGTGTACGTTTTGTTAGCTCCTCAGTAGGCTGCTTATTCTTTTGGGAGACTATCTGCCAAGCTCACCTCGTTATCCCTTGGCGCCTCGGATTGTTTCAGGTCCCTGTATTGGGTCCTAGAACTCGTGCGACCTCCATATTTGTTCCTAGAGCTCGATGGGCATCTGGATTTGTTCGTCCGGTCCCCGAAACTGGACCTGGATTAGGATCCTCTCCAATCTCGGGAAAAAGGCTCGAGTCAGAACAACTGCTGATGCTCCCCCAGATTCTCGATCCGCTTTGTAGGCTCGCCAGCGTCTTGTGGTCTTATTTTATTGTTCTTCCTTGGCTCAGAGTTTCCCCGCCCACTGTCGTTTCTTGACGATCGCAGCATTCCTTGCATTTCTTGGCGCTGGTCAGTTGTCCCTTGCTGCACAGCTAGCACTTCGCGTCACACTGGTATTCTTCGGGAGGTTCTAGAGGCCACATCCTAGGCATACTGGGTTGTTCGGATCAGTACACGTCAGGTTCGACATCCAAGCTATCGCAGATACGACGTACTTCATACTTCTTGTATAGTGCGCAGCGGTGCGGCGCGCATGAGTAAATGACGCACCGCGGCACCTTCTCCGTCGCAAAAAGTACGATTACGGATTCTGTCTTGCCGATGCATCTGGCGCCGAGACTCTTAGGGTTTCCGTCGTGTTGAAAGCGTTGTTCAATTTTATCTTGGCTGTGGTCCAGGGGTCATTCAGACCCCTTTTCCGCAATTCTCCGGTGCCCTGAGATATTATGGTGCCTCGCAGCTCTTTCATTTTATCTCAATTTCTTTTATCAGAAAAAGCGCTCTGCTCTTTTCCTACTGAGTGTGCTAACCAGAATAGTGTCCTGCTTCACATTCTTGCAGATGATGTCCACCTATATTTCTTCGGCACTGAGCGCAGCGACGTTTCATATGGCCTCTTGAATTTGCGTTCCGCTAATGAGTCCGAGATGTGGATACACGGTGCAAAATGAAAAGAGCGAAACAAAGAATTAAGCATGGGCAAGGCGCTTTCGTCCTGCTCATTTCGCGCCGTGTATGTACGCTTATCATGTATACAACTAGGCCAACAGTCGACTCTTCTGAGCCCTAGATGTACACCTTACGGGCGAACAACAATTTTATAGCCATCCGCAGGCATACGCCGCTATTATGATGTCACTGAGCGTTATGCCAATTTTCTCCCGACTCGGAGAGCAATATTGGCTTCCTCGGTACTTGTTCCACCGCCATCTTTGCTTCCTTTGTTGTCTCCGCTAATGTAGTTGTTCTGCTTGCTTCCTCGTTTTCTGCAGGCTTGCGCCCATTCCTGCTGCGGTCCTAGCTCTTCCGACGAGATGTCCTCGCCCTCGATTTCGACGATATCCATCCCAGGGTGAGGCAAGTGCCCGAAATCTGATCACTTGCTGTATCCTGGCGTTCGTGGAGTCCATGTGACTTCCGTAGTCTATTTTGCGGAAATTGTTCAACAATATTCCGCGGGAAAAACCATCCGCTGCTTTGATAGAGTAATTGTCTGTGAACTGTATATTACTATAAGATACTTTTTTATGAATGCGTTAATATAAATGGCCTACGCCTCTAATGCGCATCAAACTTTAGGCCTTGAAGTTTGTCCTGCATATCAAAAATAAGGCAAATCGCTGCAGAAAACCAATTTTGTTTGTATCTTATAATACACAGCAAAGCAACCAGAATAATGGCAAGGAAAGTTCTCTGGGTATATTGATCATTGCCTGAAGCAATGCAATAAGTGAGAAAGTTGCGTTCTAAAACTCTTGCACAGATAATTATAAAAGGTCTGTGTGGGGTTAACGTCACAAGGAGGTTTCGAGAATATGAATCATGGCTTCGTTTGGCAACAAAATTGTATGTTAAAGCGAGAAACCTTTGACTTGTGCGAACTTCTTCATTTTTACCCGTGCGCAAGCTTAAAATTTAACCTGCAATGCATGTTGTACGTTAAGTTTTACGATAACTTGTGTTATAGATTGACTTAACCTATAACTTATGTAGTTGATTTTTCAGCGCATTATTCACCCCTAAGCTATATGACCGCTAACGATCATCTTCCCTCTAGTCAGACCAGGTCATATATGCAAAAAAAAAAATTATTTTCAAAAGTAATGAATAGACATTTTTTTCTAAAGAGAGCAGGACCTCTGAACACACTTAAAGGTGTTTTTCTGGACATATTATCTTGAATGCTGTATTGAGCTTGAAAGGAAGCCGATTAATCCCTTTTGAAACGTATGGTGTTAACAAGTGGCTATCCGTACATTCTTAAATTTTATGCAGCCAGAGCTTTCAGCCTCTATTTGCAATATGCTGGGATACTGCATTTTTTGTAGTTTTTATCTCCTCGTTAAGCTTACTAAGCCCCACGAAGTTCAATATTACAGGGTTAAAAATATGCGAACCACATTCTTAGCTATATGCTTCGAAAGAATGGCTTCCTTCATGCTGCGAAAACTGTAATAATCGACATCTATAAACATTTTTTTCAGTCACAAGACTGAAAGATTCCTTTTCTCAAGACTATTGCAAGCTACTACAATCGTACTGGCGCACATCAACCAACTTCGGTTAGCGCCTCTAACAGCACGTTTGACGACGACGCTGCGCTATAACCTTGTCAGACATCAAAGCTTATGAATTTTTTTTCAAGTACTTCAGCTTTACCATTGATATTATGCCGCAAAACATTTAACTGCACTCGTTTGTTGGTTCCCCTTGGAGACTCTCGTTGGTGTACATGCAAACATTTAACTGTTAGTCAGTATTTCAATTTGGTTTCGCTGTAGGGTATACACACATAATTCAACGTGTCCAAGTTTACGGTGTCTTCGCTCCCGTTCCAACTCTGCCCGCCAGACACAGCACGATTCAACGGACGATACAGAGAAGTACCCTGCTCACTCGCTATCTCTAATGCGAAGGCATTTCTTGACTCATGAGTGACGCCACTGTACACGTTGGCAGAGTGCGTCGCAAGTATACGTCGACAGGATGAGTGGCCAGAGTTTGGCATCATAGCGTATCTGTACGAATTGCCAATAATCTATTTCATGGGTAATTAATGTAACAGTAACAAATTTGGCATGATATTTAAGTAAATTATGTCCGATTTATTGGCGAAGTTCAACCTAACGACAAGTCATTGGCACGCTCGGCCATTTAACCTGCCAACTATTATCTGCCAAACCAACAATGTCCGTGACTTCGCTTATAACGCAACCCCACATTTGATGGAAGACGGGACCTTTGAAGCTGTCCCATTTAAAAAAGCGGTTAAAAAAGACCAGCCCAGTTAGACAGTCGCCATCAACCCGCGGTAAGGAGGCGGATGCTTCGGACTGACGCTTTGTACGCTCTAAGCTCTCGCAGCGGAGTGACCCTCCTTGCTTGAACTTCATAAAGCTACTCCTACGTGAGACTTCGCAAGCCGTATAATTCAAATTGCTTTATGTAAAACATTCCGGGATGCAGTTCTAAGACGTATACAATATAGCAACGTGACGTTTACTAGCGATTCATCATAAGCTTTCCTTTATGGGGGTCTCCAGATCTGTTTCCTGGCAGCGTGTGCCACCGATTGGTGAAAGAAGGCAATAAAGATGTGCGTAAACCAAAACGTAGTTTTGCAAACGATAGAGAAAACTTGAAGGCAACAAAAAGTGGAAATAAATTTCAGTTCGGGGATAGATGCCTTCCATGTGCGGTGAGCGAGCCCAGAACAGCTCTGGCGCTTTCTGCTGTGTGTGTTCGAAAACGCTAAGGTTTAGGTTAGGTAATAATCTGCATTCATGTCCATGTTCTTTAGCGCAACAAGAAAGGAGACAATGGGAAGGCGACTAACGCAGGCAGTGCTCACAGCTGCTTGGTCAATGGTGATCAACATTCCTTTTCCATTCCTTGGTAGGGATGAAGGAAACATTATGGTCGCAGAAATAGAGGACGATATCTTCTACTTGCTACACCAATTATTGACAGTAAAAGAGGAGGCTAATACAACTGTATCGCTAGGTCGTCACAGAAACAAGAGGAGTTACGAGGGAGACGAAAAAAATGAGCCGAGGACAGCCGGCATACCCGGTATCTTACGATGCCTCACGATCCCAATACAGCCGATCGCCAGCCTTTCGAAGACATCTGTGCTCTAGTTGGCCATGGCGGGTAGCGGTAGGCCAAAAATGCTCTTGCGCCCATTGTTAGCCAGTGCCAACTGTGATAGGGTAGTTCACCATAGAACTGCCAACCGGTTGTGTTGACTCCGTCGCGACGCTGCGTATCACAATCCAGGAACGAGCGCCGAAAAGGTACACTCAATGAGTCCAACGTCAACGCGCGCCATAACCGCTTACTGTAATTCTGTCGAGAAAACAAAAACAAGTGCAACGCTGGTTGAGAAACGTTGAGTGCGCTTATAACAAGTGGTAGCAAGTGGCTCGTTCTAGACATCAGTGATGCATATCCCTTGGACCAATAAGAAAAATTCATGGCTTTGATCATATTTAGTAACAGCCTAGCTGACGAGTGTCATCCATGCCTGATCTTCGAAGGTTCCTGTTTCATTTTTAATTTTTAAGCCTACGTTCGATATAGTGTTTCGACTCCCACATGTGGAGCAGTTTGCTGTCGGCAATTTCTGGGGCGTCGTCGCCTTCTGGCGTTTTGGTTACCTCTCCAATGTGTCGCTTGAGGACCTCCGCCCATTCCTCGATATCCGTAAATTTGCATTCGGCCTTCTTTTTGTCTCTAATTTCTCGAAAGCTAGCCCATTCCGTAACCTTTGATTGACGGTCCCTGCGCGACTTTACGCCTTTTCTAAGGGTAGAGACCAGGATAAAGTGATCACTTTCGAAGTTCTGTTCTGTATTTTGCCAGTTTAAATCTTTTAGAGAACGTTAGGTCTAGGGAGGTGCCTACGCTGACGCTATTCCCCACCCTGGACGGACAGCTGTGATCCGTGTGAAGGGCTAGTCCTAGCTCGTGCGCGTCTTCCTATAACTGTCTGCCTTTCACGTCTTGTTTAGCGTACCCCCCCCCCCCCCCCCCCCCCCTCCCGGTGTGCCGCGTTAAAATATCCTGCTATCAATAGGGGCTCACTCCAGCCGCCTTGATAGCTTTGCGAAAGGGGGGTCTGAAGCGTACTCGCTGCAGCGGGGTGGGATATAAATTTAGGAGGAAAATGCTGGGTGCCTCCTTTCTCCCGGTTAAAATTTCTAGCAAGATTGCATCTACGTCTTTAGAATTTACATCGTGCTCTATGGCTGCACTGTTTTTCTTAATTAGCGTAGCGACTCGGGATTTTTCTCCTTTATCACTAATGTATGACTGATACCCCGCTAGTAACTTCCTTGCCCGTCTCTTGAAGAGCAATGGCTATCGGTTTTTCATCTATAAGCTTAAGGTATTGCTGCACAAGAGCTCGCTTGCGTTAGAAACCTCGGCAGTTCCACTGCCAGATGAGAGATTCACTTGTTTCTCCTCTAGCCATCTTGAAGTTGTTGGAATTTTTCTTGTATTTTTTGTTGCCATTCTCCGATGGCAACCAATTCTGCTCTATGTCTCTGGACCTCGACCGTAAGGCCTTGGATCTGGACATGAATTTGATGTATTGGACCCATGATCCGAGCCATGAATGCCTCTAATTTTGTCTCGACTTTGGCTTCTATTGCACCTCTACGGATGAACTCCTCTCCATGGGGGTGCATAATAACTGGGAAGAATACGCAAAGGCAGTTCGCATGCCTCAGCTAGAGAGACTGTGCAGCACCAGCACTGGCAAAGCCATCTTGCAGATGGCAGGCTTGCAGTCTGACCGCGGGCTGCACCCTAAAACTAACGTCCCCCTAAATGTAGGGAGAAAATAGTGATACCCCCACTCCCTAGGAATATGCATCGGCAGCATAATATCGAGAGGAGGAATAAGAGAGCCGAAGCGCTAACAAAACGCTTCGGAAAAATGGATCCCGAAGAAGTTGCCTACGTGGACGCAGCTAGTGGGAAGTCTGGCACGGTGGTTGCATCAGTAGTCAACGGGCTAGGAGCCCCCAAAGTAGGCAGCCACTATTCGCAGCCGCAACATAGAGACGGCAGAAGAAATTGCTATAGCGCTCGCGTGCGTTGGAACGAAGGAGAATTTCAAGTCAGCGATAGTAAAACTGCTATCTGGCTTCCGGCGAGGATCCTGGCCGGCAAAGAGTGGACCCGCAAAGTCAACCCAATATGGACCCCAGTGCACGCGTCGGTTCCTGGCAATGAAGCGGCACACGAGTTAGCCCGAGCTATCTATTTCCGGTTAACCGTAGAACCGCCGGATTGCCAGAACCTAAATGAACACGCGCAAACATATTGTGAAATCGTTGAGAATTATAGATTAAACAGAGAACTACTGCCATCACTGGATAAGACACTAAGTAATAGCGGCGACTGCAAGCCGGAAATTTCGTTAATCCAATATTGGCCTTTCACATACTACCAGGGGAACAGGAAAATTATCTTTGTAAAGCATGTGGGGAGAGGGATACTCTCAACCACATTATATGGGAATGCGTCGACTCCCCTGGAGTCGAGGAAAATATCAATAGCAGAGAGAGCTTCGAAGCCCTGCTGCGGAGCGAAGACCTCGCTCAGCAGCAACAAGCCATTCGCCTGAGGGCCGAGGCCGCGCATAGACAAAATCTTTTTTTTTAGCCTTTAGTCGCGGAGACTCCAGCCCCCATCCCCTGGGCCTGCGTGCCGGGGATGGGAAGTAAGGGGCCTCTATTTAAGGTGAACAGTAAAAGTTGTCATCCATCCATCCATGCCTGACCTTCGTGTGAACAGATATTCTTGCCGTGTTTGGGAATATATTCTGTCATAATGCACAGATCTTGATGAAAATCCACGCTAGCGTAATATTGCACCTCAAATCGCTAAAATCCGTGGCTTGAAAGACCTACATATCGTATTCCAGGCAACAAAGCCTGCCAAGTGCGCGATAATTGCAGCATTAAGTTACAATGAACAAAAATCATTCTCGCAAAATATTCCACTCCGTACAGTCAACGAAACACACAATCGATTCCTCATAGTGCCTGTTTTAAGAAATAACCAGAATTCACGTAGCACATCCCCTTTCGTGCAAACTACCAAATGAGTTTCCGAAAACACACATGGCATATTCTCCCACATAGGTCTTTCAGGACACCTTTCTCTCTCCCATAGGCACACAGTCGCAGCTGTCCCACCAAAGTATCTAATATCTATACCGTCGCAGTGGGATGCC
Source organism: Amblyomma maculatum (assembly GCF_055883805.1). Lineage (NCBI taxonomy): Eukaryota > Metazoa > Arthropoda > Arachnida > Ixodida > Ixodidae > Amblyomma > Amblyomma maculatum. The sequence continues at coordinate 9,836,027 of NC_139352.1, forward strand.
AGCGGGACGTTCATTCTTTCATACCTTCCAATGAAGCGTCAGTTGACGCGCTGCCCGCTCTAGTCTCGAAGCTCCCTGTTTTTCCAAGAACAGCTGCTCCGAAACCCACGATAAATTTGGCTCGGATGCCAAAATCCAAGCTAAAGCACATAGATAATACAAAATGTTGCATGACGATAAACATTAACACTGATAAAAGACGAGCAGCCACGTGCAATGAAATCAAGAGATGACGAAACGGAAATCGGCCTGACAAGGTCGGCAGTATTCAAAGAAATCAACATTTATCAATGTGAGGAACATAACAACCGCTCTTCGCAAATGTCAGCCAACACGAACATATATCTGCGCGCATAAATAACAGATATCTCTTTCAGGAATACTGAGCATTGTTAAATACAGTAACAAGGGTTGTGTTTTTTACGGTAAAAGCACAAATGTAGATGGCACATGCTGAAAATTTTACTTTAAGGATTTTAAAACCGAATTCAAAGAGCCCAGCACATTTTTGCACATGGGGTATGCGCCAAGCGTACGGAAACTATGGCGATAATTACCATCGTTATACCAGTAATAAAGTGATATGCTAGTTAGCACTTAGTCGCTGCAGTTACCATGACTGTTTATATTGAAACCACAGGTATAGCAGTATTTAATGATTGTGGTAATTTTAGAATCTTAGCAAGATGCCTGAGTTGAGATATCCCATTCAAAAATTCAGCACAAGCAATCTAATAGTGCATGCGAAACCGCGCCACTCAGCATAAAGCTCTTCCTTAGTGTGACGCAGCTGTTTCATTGTGACGCTCTATCTCAAAAGGAAGTTGAGTGGTTAGTACTCTACCTTCTTGGCCACTCAAAACTGAAGAATAACTATGTGGGCTGGCACGGCGGTTTTTTGAAGCGACGTCTTGCGGGCTTGGCGACCAGGCGTGGTGCCACCGTATGCTGGGTATGCATTGCATGGTACGACGCTGTTAGATATGTAGCGGTAGCTCTACTGCGCACATTCAGCGAATTTGGGGCGAGCCCACAATCGACCCTTGTTGAGACAGGTGTTTGCCTCAGCGCTGGGATAGTTTTCTTACCGCGTGACCTGGTGTATGTCACGTGATCACTTTATAAAAATAAAAATAACAATGAAGTACAATAAAACTGAAAATGAAATAAAATCAATAGAAAAACAATTTCAAGTTGCTAAATTTACGCAACAATGCTACTTTCGAGGTGTGCCGTCAACGGTGCTGTTTCATGCATGAGAAAATGCTGAATACACGTGTTCGGTAATATCGAATAACTTTTTTCTCTATGACTGCGCCCACTTGAGAAACCCACTGGAAATTGTGCAAAATCAAAGCTGACAGACTCGCAAGCAGTCTAGGTCAATGCATGGTGTTCCCTGCTCATTTGGCAGGCGCTCGAGCTGAGGAGTGGGCAGATTGACCGTGTGCGCTGTTACCCAAACAAGTTGGAGTGATCGGAGCTGCGGTGAAGAAACAGCGAGCATTTTTCATGCTGCTTTGTGGAACAGTCCACAGGCGTAGTTTCGAAGAGCAGTTTTGGCGTCCCTCAGGATGTCTGTAGCAGTGAAAGAGATAGCTATTACAATGCCTCTAGGGAGTTGGTGGCCCTTACGGTACCTGAGTTTAGGTGGCGGAATCAATGAGAAACAATTCTGAGTGCATATTCATCGCAACAGGTGTACTCTGCCACACCTAAACGTATACCGTACCGCTGCTGGTTGCTTGAAGTTTGTGTAGTGCTTCGTCGCGAGGTTCGCGTCAAGGTGTGTCAAGCTTAGTGGGGCGCAGGATGAACGTTTTTATCAAAGTGATTAGAACGTAGTGGTCTAAAGAAAGTTTGTGAGCCGGAGTCTTAGAGATCTGGGCCGGAGACCCGGTGACGCTAGAATATGTTGGTCTATGAGTGCGGCAGAGAGCCGTTCAAGCTGCGCCATGTGATGAGCTTCTGACAGTTCTTGCGACGTACTGTGTACTCCCATGTGAAGGTGTAGGGCGTTGGTGACATTTCGGTGCAGATTTATAGCTACCTAATAAGTCTGATTGGTTTCCGATTGAGAAAGGGGTGAGGCAAGGCTGCATACTATCGCCCTGCCTATTTAACCTATATGCAGAGTGCATCATGAGGAAGGCCGGTCTGGACGAGTCTTCAGCTGGAGTGAAGATTGCTGGAAAACGTATCAACAACCTTAGATATGCGGATGATACCACTTTAATGGCAGAAAGTGAAGTGGAACTCAAGAGACTTCTGATGCGCGTACAAGAAGAGAGTGAGAAGTTTGGGCTTAAACTGAACATTAAAAAGACGAAGATCATGGCGTCTTGCCCTATCAAGTCCTGGAGCATCAATGGACAAGAAGTGGAAGCTGTGACAGATTTTCTGTTCTTGGGCGCCAAGATTACCTCGGAAGGAGACTGCAGCCATGAAATTAGGAGACGCCTGCTTCTGGGAAAGAGAGCAATGGTTAGCCTTGACCGCCTAGTAAAGAGCAGAGACATTAGTCTGCCAACCAAGATCCGTATAACCCGTGCTATGGTCTTTCCAGTTGTGATGTATGGATGCGAGAGTTGGACTGTGAAAAAGGCTGACCGCCGAAGGATTGACGCGTTTGAATTGTGGTGCTGGCGAAGACTCTTAAGAGTTCCTTGGACTGCCAGAAGATCAAATCAGTCGATATTGTCGACCATAAACCCTGACTGCTCATTGGAGGGTCAAATTCTAAAGTTAAAGCTCAGCTACTTTGGTCATCTGATGAGAAGAGAGGAGTCGCTGGAGAAAGATTTGATGTTGGGAAAGGTTGAGGGTCGCCGGAGAAGGGGCAGGCAGCGAACGCGATGGTTAGATGGCATTATCGAGGCATTGCAGATGAAGCTATGTGATGTTAAGAAGATAGTGAGAGACCGGAAAGCGTGGCGTGACATGGTCCATAGGGTCACGAAGAGTCGGACACGACTGAACGCCTGAACTGAACTGAATAAGTCTGCCGGATAAGGGCATCTGCTTTCTTCTCTTTGGTTTGCGGGAGATAGGCGAGGGAGTACACCATTCTGCACTAGCGCCGGAAATCATGCACCTGCAGATCCTGGTGTCTGCTGATTTTTCTTCGAATCAGGCGCGTGGTTTGGCGGTGCTGTTGATGAGTTTAGAAATTCCGTCTATATTGAGGTCGTTACTTTGATGGCCTCACTGTACTTCTAGTACAGGGAGGCCATCGACTGGGCTCCAGCGAATCTTTCAGACGGGCGTGGCAGGATGAGGAAGTAGGAGTTCGTATTTGGCGGGAAGGCATGCAAGACTAATGGAGGCAACATGTGCGGCTACTGTGTACGTTCAGCCTGGAGTGCGTCTTCCATAGCACCGACATTTCCCTAGGTGGTTCAGAGGGTGGTGTCGTCCGCGTAGGAGTGAGGCGAGCTTATGTGCTAGGGAGAGGAGTGTAATGTTAGCTAGCAGCACGGAAAGCGCTGAGTCGTGCAGAGTACCTGGGCTGCCAAGGGTAAAGGAAAGAGATTTGAGAGAACCCAGGCTGAGCTCATATGTGCGGTTAAGGAGAAAGGCGGCTTTGTAGGAGCTCTAATAGGTGTAAAATCTCGCGTGCAGGCTCGAATGCGTCTTTATGATTGCCGAGTGCAGGACATTGTCAAAAGCTTGAGTGAAATTCAGGGCTAGCAAGGTACTGCTGCGTTTCCGGTGTCTAGTGCGTGAGAGTTCGGGGAATTGGAGCTTGAAGCATAACATCCTGGGCATAAAGGTGGCCTGGGAAGCCTAACATGAGGAAGAGGTCAGGTGTGTGAATGTGGCTTTGAAGGCTACCGTGTATTACATGATAAAATAGTCTTCCATGGCGGGATACAAGAGAAATAGGTCTGAAATGCCCGTTGTATTTGGACTCGAAGTCTTGGCGGTTGTGGTAAGGTACTAGTTCTTAAGAGCTTGGAGTAGTCCTAGAGGTTCGCGCGAATTCTGCTCATACAGTTGCAGATCTGCCCCCCCCCCCCCCCCCCCTTGTTCGCGAGTAAATTTTCCAGCATTAGCTTTGATCTCTCTTAAAAGAGATGTGATTCGGAACTTAAATGGACGTTTGTACTTATTGGACAACCACCGCTTCAGCAGGCTGTAACGTTATTTCGACATGTGCAGCAGTGGGCTGTCGACTATTGCCCAGGTTGTCCAGAACGCATAACCTTGCTAAGCAGACATCTTCTGTGAGCGTTGCCGCCCAGTGTTCCAGTGTTCAAGAATATTTATATAAGCGGGGGTTGAGTTTCCGAGATGGCGTAACTTATCCCAGTATGTCATTTTGAGCTTTATTTTCGAGGTAAGGATTACTGAGAACACTGACAAGCCGGTTTAGAGGATATAACACTCGCTGCCGAGCAAGAGAGTGTTTGTGCAATGACAGCTCGAGATTATAGTAGAAGAACGGGACTAGTGTACAGTTGAACATTGTTCCCGAGACGCGTTCAGTGTAGGAGATCATTCACGAGAAAACGACCTTCATCCTGAATTATGGTTCAATAACGAGGTCACTTCTCTTCCATTTTCCTTGCATCCCAATAGTGTGTTGTTTGCGTTGAAGTCACCGAACACCAAGCGAAGGTAGCTGATCCGCAGCCCCTTTCTAATAGCTGCCATCAACGGTGCTGCGGGTCCTTTTGGGGGCTGTAAATGTTGAAGGCGAAGAGACTCTGGCTGTGACGAAACTTGAGAAAGAGCTCTACCAGCTGATAGTCTAAACCCTGGGCCGCGCCGGGGTGCTCCACGGTGGTCTAGAACTGATGCGTTAGGGTTGCAACCCGCGGTATAGCTAGGTTAGCAGGAGGCGTGTGATTACGAAACTTGGCAGAGATCTGCGCGTGCTTCCTTTAGCATGTCCCATTGCATGTTCATGGCTGGCTCTTAACTTTCCTCTCCCAACGACCTAGGCGAGGTGGTGCGCAGACAGATGTTATAAGGGTCCGAGCCCTGTAGAGAACAGGTGGGAGGAGGCTTCGCTTAACGCGTGCTGTGGCGCCTGCTCCCTTTCTCAGTACCGTCGCCTGCTTCTAGAGGTTCCAGGTTTGGTTATTTAAATGTGTTTATTCGTCAAGCTTTATCGAAGCAAGTAGACAGGCTCCTGCTTTCGGAAGCCGCTGAACAGCGAGCGTTGAGCTGAAGTGCTAATGTTAGTGTTTTTAGCTTAGTGTGAAGCTCCTCTTTCTTCTCTGTGTCTTCGTTCGTGACCTGTTTCTGAGGTGTCATAAGAATCCACTTTCTGTGTTCATCCTTGCGGCTATGCCCATTCACTACGTTGCTGTCTGCATCGAGTTGAAAGCCAGATCAACGACCAGTTCGAAAAAGCGAGGTGGAGAAGAACAGTGTGATCTTTCTTCCCACAATAAAATTTCGCTATTGACTGCCGCCAGTAAGTGGCACCATTAGAAGTAGCAAACGCCGCGTCAGGACTTGTTTTGCTGGAAAATGGCTGCCTGGTCTGGATCTAGGTAATACTATGCCAGAAATGGTCAATGTAGTGCTATCTACGACAGAGGTGAAGGACAACTCCACATTAGCAATGAAGCCTTTTACGTGGCGCTTTACAGATCGGCATGTTCCAAGCATATCCACATCTGTCAATATTTCCAGCCAATTTCGCTCAACGGGCGTAGTTTTCCTAAAGAATACAACGCAAGAAGACCATCAGCGATGAGGAAACTGACGTCCTGGCCTGCGTGCATGCAATGCCAAACATAGGCATCAGATGGATTTCTGACCAATGCGAGTGTTGGAACAGCGCGCAATGTTCTAAAAAGAACAAATTCCATCTATACCATGTGAGCCTCCACCATGACATATAAGTGAGGCAGACTTTGAAAACTGAACACACTTCAGTATTTAGGTCTTTAAAAAATTAACTAATGTAGGGATTTCCTACAGAGAGTGCTTGATGAGGCTCAATTTTGTAAGAATATAGCTGAGTTAACATTCCCAATGCTCACTACTCGCCACAAGAAAATCCTCGCTGGCTACGGCAATAAAATCCACTAAACTCGCTGGTGTGCAAAGGTCTAATGCGATATACATGTTGGCAAAATCAATTGTCGTTAATCCTGTGAAAAGAGCCTGAATGGGAAGAGTACGAGCGCCAATTCTAGCTGATATCACTGACGGATTGTCCCCAGCCTTCAACTCGGAGAACTGCGTCAAGCTTAGTTGTAGCATGAAGGAGCCCGTCTACGATTCCCCTTCGATGCGAGGAAATGGTTGAACAGTTGCAGTGGATGGGACACGAAGGAGAGATGTTTTGGCCGCGTTGGGCCCCTGGTCTCTCTCACATCTGGAGGTCGCTTCGTGTGCCTATGTGAAAAAACACGTTTACGCAGTGGATGGGACACGAAGGAGAGATGTTTTGGCCGTGGTGGGCCCCTGGTCTCTCACATCTGGAGGTCGCTTCGTGTGCCTATGTGAAAAAACACGTTTACACAGTTGAGCCTACTGATGTCAACGACAAGAAGGATTAGTTTTTGAGTGCAGGAGCATTGGGCCCGGATGGTTTCGCGCTGTTGTCGACCCGACACGAAAGCGACTCATGTGTTGTGCAGCAATGGAAGGCAAGCATTTTGAACATTTTTGAAATGCTTGGTTTACGCGAAATGCTATAATTATAATATCAATAACATTCCTTGTTCTATGCAATTAATTTGAAAATAATCATATCTTTGAAGGCAACTTGGGAAGTACTTGCATCTTTTGTTTGTACATAGGCCATCTGCTGGTACTGTACTATTTATTTTCTTGTTACTTTTAATTGTTCTAACTCCGCACTAATGCCGAAAAATACAGTAATGAATATCAAAATTATTGTGGAATTGAAATGTTTCACATTGACATAATTCCGTGTTCTAGTACTGACGAATGCTGACGAATTCGTTCTTCGGTAAAAAAAAATTACAAAGGTTCAGCGCTGCTGAACCAAATATTGAGCGAAGCATTAGCTGCGGGTGACCGAGCGTTCTTCTCTTTTTCTTCTTCCTCAGCCCACATATAAAGCCCCGCTTTAAGCAAGCCGTATGAACGTGCCAGTGGCCTATAGGCGTAACCTGAATGCCAAGGTCCTAGCAGGCTAATTCTGACATAACCGGCCCATGTAAAACGAGAGACCCAATTTAGCAGCTCCTGCCAGCCCACGTGGGGTCCGACGTCACAGCGTCACGTGGGTGAGACGTGACTACCGGCCGCGCTACGTTAAGGATCGAAATCTAGAGTAGTATTGCTTTCAACATAATAAAAAAAAAAAAAAAAAAAGATTACGTGGAGAACACGAGATTTCGTCCGCGTTCCAGTGGGCAGGCAGTTAAAGTTGCACATACACACGTACAAATGTACTCGGCGCCCTAGAAACTTAACTGGTTTCTATTCTGCAATATGGCCCCAATTGCTTTCGCTTTAATTCACTACCTCAAATTTTTACTATAAGTTTGTATGCTAACTGCAGCAAATGTAAGTTACATATTGTATTAGATTGAGATAATTGTTGATATTACGATGGCAATTATCTTCACAGTCTTCACATTTTTCGACCTTACGGATTTGTATTTTGAAAACTATGGGAATTAGCTCTGCTCAATTTGTGAAGCAGATTTTACAGCATGGTGGACATTGTACGTAACAGAGTAATGATTAGAATAAGAATCCCCCAACAATGACTAACCAGTTCTAATGCGGTAGCGCTGAAGGCCCCTTTTCGGAACACTTCCGCCTCAGCTTTGCCGGTATTAGCGTCGTATCCTGTAAAAAATAGCATCTGTAAGAAAGAAGGAAGGACTTTGCTTATTTCAAAAGTAACAGCAACTTTTTTTGTCTTCCATATCTCTACAACTGCCATTGAACCAAGGAATTATATCGCAGCATGTTTTACCCTAGTGACACAATTACTCGTGCATATTTACCTTCAGTTTTGAAATAAAGGATAGGTGCAAGAGTTGCGCTAATCATTATGAATATTTATTTGCGAGATCATGCATCTAGATCATGAAAAGGCACTTCAGACACACGCTGCCTCAACAAGTCATCAAGAGCTCATATTATACAGATATTGTTGAGTAACGATGGCGTGCAGAAAAGTGCTTTGAAATAGCTGGCGTTAATTTTTGTGGATACCTGCAACCTTCTATTCCTTCTGAGAAACACGTCTAAAAATAGATGGCAGCACAAACCTCGGAAAGACGAAAATAATCTAGATTCTAGTTCTCCCTTTAGCCCGCATGAGTGGTATTTATAGTTATTTCTATCAGCCTTATTTCTCAGGAACAAAAACTTGTTTCCAAGGCCAGCGTGCGTCAGACTAATATCGTACGACCAAATAGAGTTGTCATTACAAGCCGCCAATTACTTGTCGCACTTGAATAGCATTGTCAGAGTTAGCCTGGCGAGCCTGGATTCTTTTTTTTTCGAGGTGTAGAAAAACGGGAAATCTTTTTTGAGTCCCACTAATACAGATCAGTTGAAAAGAGCATTTGCTTCAGTGAGACATGTTGTTTTTCTTTAGAATCTGAACAAAGCCAAACACTGTACAAGGACGTGGATGATAAGTGAAATAAAGAGAGCTAATGACAGCTTTACGTGAGTAAACAATCTGCTATGCGGCTTCCCTGACCAAATAACAATGGGTACAGTGAGCTGCGGCACATCACCCGAAGCTTCAAAACATTACAAGTGTTATACGAGAATGTTAATATAATCGTTGCAAATTCAGTGATCATTTTTTGTTTGCTGCAAGCTCAGGCTGGCGATTTTTCTAGGTGTTCTGGTAGATCTCGGCTATTTCCTCATTTTATGTGGCATCGTTTTCTCGTAATTTAAGTTTGGCCAAGCGATCAGCGCCGTAAACCCTGGAGGGAATATTCCGCATTTTCAGTGTGCCTCAATTAGTTTCAAGTTTTTATCTGGCGTGCCACTCGACTTCCTCCAAGTGAAACGTTTGAAAAAGTGAATCTTTCACCCATGTTTGAACAGCACAAAAATCACCTGATTCAGGCTGGTTTCACCTTAAAGCCTGCACAGAAATTACAGAGGGAAGTGAAAAAAAAAAAACTATTACACTAAAAAATATGAAAATACCTTTTACTAAAAAGATTAATCGTGTTTTTATCCCACGAGATAAAATTCGCTAAATTTACCATTGAACATTAAAGTTACAAAAAGAAGTTGTTTTTTTTTTTTTTTAAGATTGATAGCTACTCTGAAAAAATGTCGGTTTAGACAAAGGTTAAAGTACAATAGTGTTGCCAGCAACATGTTACTGCTGCACATGTTACTGCTGCACATGTTGTTGTTGCTGAACTGCATATTTATCTTAAACTCGCATAGTCTGCAAAAACACCCGCAGTCGATCATTGCGGCATTAAAACCAATCCCTCACCAGTACTGATAGAAAGTTCAATTTCGCCTACAATGACATTCTTGTAGGCGCGTGCATGCCATTTTGCTCAAAGCCGACAGCAGCAGCAAAAACCCGACACTCTTCGAAAGGGCAAATCCAGAAAGGCGTATCATAGTGCCGCCCGTATGCTTACGTAGCCACCGAAGTAGCTTTTCGCTCAAGACAGCAAAGCCGCGATGGCTTATCCTTGTGCGAAAATGTCATGCAGCGCTGTAACGCATATCCTTCTCAAATTTTGAACCTGTTAAGAGTGCATGATTGAAGATCTAATGGCGTCATACTTGTAATCTCTGGATGGACTACACAGTTTCTACACGTAGGAGCTTCTCAACTGAGCATCCTGTGCTCATCCTGACGGGTATAATCAGAAAAAATTCACTAGCGCTTAAGAGGAAGCCCTCCAATGGAAAATTACCATTGTAGAGGATACATATAATAAGGATACATATAATATAATTACTCATTGACATTCACCAAATCGCAGCCATACGGCTACAAAGGAAAGCTATACAGCTTTCTCAAAAACTTCTTAGAAACTTCGTCCTATAACTTCCTGTCTACCCCGTTGCTACGCTTGCCTTCCTTTGGAATACTATCCGTAAGCCCTTTGTATATCTTTCTTCGCATTACATTACCTGCCCATAATCATTTTTCGTTCTAGAATTCTCTAAAATGTCATTACCTCGCGTTTGTTCCCCGACCCATTCGGCATGCTTCCTGTCTTTTAACTTTGCACCTACCATTTTTCGCTCCAAAGTTCCCCGAGTGGCCCTCATTTTTAAGTTGAGCTTATCACAGTAGTCACTGAAAAACCTAAGCTGGAATTTTCTGATCGACCTCTCGAAACCTGCCATGGCCATCAGGACCACAGAAAGCTAGGAAAGTATGGTGAATTGCAGCGTTGAGACCCTGAGGGACCCATTAATGCTACCGCTTTCTACACTGCCAAGGCGAAGCTTAAGTGTACCGCTGACAGGATGCCTCCCGTGTCCACTATATAGCAAGTATTGGAAACTGTGGCAAGTATTATGAACAGTACTGCTGTAGCGCCTTAAGGCTGAGCGGAGTTCAGGCGGAAAACGGGAAAATGAATGAATGAATGAATGAATGAATGAATGAATGAATGAATGAATGAATGAATGAATGAATGAATGAATGAATGAATGAATGAATGAATGAATGAATGAATGAATGATATCTTTATTAAGCCTCACATGGTTACATGAGTAACAAAGGAGAGAAGACGCAAGGCAAAAAGCTGCATTGTTGCAGCATGAGAGCCACCCTGCGCCCTCTGCCGGCGTATATAGTCCAGCAGCTGATCACAACAGCAGTGGAAGAGCGCACTCGCAAGCACAAAAGAAATACATCCACAGAATATATACATTAACATTTGCATAAAGTTATGCCTCTATTATCATTCGACATAATTTGACAAAAGAAACTGCTCAACATTTTTATGTACACGAAACGCATTTATAATCAACCGAGATACAAATCAACTAGAATGAAGATACACAAAGCTGTACATATATGTTTTAATCACGATGTGAAAACTATGCACATTCAAACAAAGGAATAAGTGTTACTAATTTATGCCGCGAAGTCTTTTCAAGTGTGATGTTGTTCTTGTGCAGAATGTGGAGGTAATGGGGTAGATTGTATGTCAGTGACTGCTTACCATATGTAGTGCGGCAGAAAGATACGGACCATGACATTTTGTTCCATGTATTATAAGATGGAATCGAATGAGTCAGGTTGAGACTTGATAGGAAGAACTCATTCTTAGTTGAAACAGCGTTTTTATACATAGAGATTAACTTGAATGGGAATAACTCTGCGATTTTCGCCGGCGCCCAGGTATATTGAGAACACAGTGTGTACTTAGAACTAAATAGTTTGCGTCATCTTGATACCAGGTCTCGGTGAACATAATTACATCAAAAGAAAATTTAAAAGCAGATAACAAGGCTTCTATTTCATCAGCTTTGTTATTTATCGAACGGCAATTCAAGTGAAAAAGTTTTAAGGGATTTGAGCTAACTAGCTTACTTAACTGTGCAGGAGCAAGCAGGTGATAGGAATTCATGATGAAAGATAACTTCCTAGGTCATCTTGGCCACGTCACTGCTATTCGTTATCTTTAGCAGCGTGCTATTCTCAGATTTCCGTGCATATAGATCTGACCTCCGCGCACCCAAACAAACTTTCAATTTGATTCACGTTTCTTACTGACAGCAAGCCCCAGCAAGCGCTTGCGATCTGGGCACAAGTGCTCGTTCACGTACACAGAATCCGTTTCCTGGAAACCAAGGTCTGTGCATGTCAGCCTCGTTTTTCGTGCCATTTCAAGAAAAGCGTCTCGCTTCCTTCGATGCACGAATTGTGCGAATATGTACTTTTCTGTTTTGCTTCCATGAACGGCTACCCTATGAAATACGTCAATGTGAGAAAGCGCAACACTTTCGCCCGCTTTTTCACCAAGTTTTTCCAGAATTTGAAGCAAATTTTCATCTGTGCTCACAGGTACCCCTTTGATTTCTACATTTGCATTCCGCGAATACTGTTCACAGTGTACCAGCCGTGCCTCACACAATTTGACCTGGTCAGCAAGATAAACACAGCGATTTCTTAAAATTTGATTTTGTTCGCGCAGTTCCTCATTCTCCTCGACTGTGCTCTTCAGGTCATCCTTCATCTCGTCATATTTCTCACTGATGAATGACATACTGGCTTTTATTTCTCAGAGCTCATTGCGAACATCGCGTTCAAGGGATTCCCTGAAGGCCTTAAATTCAGCCCTGATTTCTTTCTTCATTGCATCTAGTGCTTTCGCTAGCTGTTTGCTGATTTTGACCAACCTGCAGTAAAAGCAAATAGCCGGGTTAGCCTCTGTGTCGGTCGTGCCGCTCACGCCACTACTTCCATGTGAAGGGCTGTCCACGTCGTCCCCGAGCTTTTATAGGCCAACACCGATCTGTGACGTAAGCACGATGCGATGGCGCTTCTATCGCCAGCGTGGTCCGACTGGGGGTATACTGGGGGTGAAAAATAGGCTTATCGCCCATAGGAATACATCCAAGCGAAATATTCAAAGGAGTTTTCTAATTTCACGGGTCATCTGTGATGTCGTTATTAGGTACAGAGAAACCATGAACATCCTAGAACAGATCACGAAAGTATTAAACCGGGTTGACCGGGTTGCACTCACTGCAACCCGGTCAAGTGATTCGTGTGAAAGGCCAGACCTGCAGCGAAAAACGAAGGTGCTGGAAAAAGTAGCACCTAATTCCTACAACATAGCAACAGAAGAAGGCAGAACGCTTAGGCGTAACCGCCAATACCTGTTGGCAACGTCGGGGGCATTTTACCACTCCAGCAACAGCGACGACAGTGAAGTCGGAGATAGTGGTACAGAAATGACTCTCCTTATGGGCCTGCCCTGACACATCGAAGATGGTCGCGGACTATGGCTGAACCACGACGTTTGGCATACGGAGCGAACTTTCAGCAAATCATTGTTAAAGAGCAGCAAAACAAAGTGTACTAGCGGTATGTCGTTCGTTCAAGAACGCAAGCTGAGGGCGAACCCTTGGAACGCTTTCAACGGGACTTGAAGAGCACGAAGCTGCAATTTTGGAACCTTGAGTGGCTCCATGGTCAGGGACCAGGTTGTCTTTATCACAAATAATCTGAAATTGCGCGAAAAGATGCTGAAAGTAAAGGACCTTACCTTACTGAGGGCGGAGGAAATTTGCAAGGATGAAGAGGTATGCGCCGAACAAAATAATGCATGGGCTCAAGCGGAGAAGCAAGTTGCATGAATTGAAATGTGCCAGCAAGGCAATTTTTCAGCCTGTGAACAGTGTGCAGAATGTTCACAGCAAGACGAGGCTCAACGAGAACAGGAAGTTGCTCGAATAAAAACACGCTGGCACTTCAAATGCTCTAAGTGCAACCGCTTCCACGAATGCGGCAGATGCCCAGCATTCGGCAAAACATGCTTCCGGTGCCGTGGCGCTAACCATTTTTCGGCCTGTTGCTAAAACGTAAGCAAAGTACGCGGCGAGCAGGAAGGTTTTGATATACTCGACGTCAGCTTAGGCAACAGAGCTAATTGGGTCATTCACGTGAGAGTGGCTTCCCAAGTAGTGTCTTTGAACGTAGACACAGGCTCGCAAGCGAATTTATTGCCTTACTTCGTTTTTCAAAGGCTCAAAGCGAAACCTTGTTTAAGAGCAAGCCCCTCCGTCCTCCGCTCATACACCGGTGACGTTATAAAGCACATCTGCATGACTACGCTCCAAGTGGTTGTGAACGACCAAAGTGGGTACTTCGACTTCTTCATTGTAAAAAGGGCAACCAGGCCATATTGGGACTGTCTGCTAGTGAAGCGTTAGGTCTGTTGTCGCGTTGTGTGAGAACTGTGCACACGAACCGCACTGATTTCCCGAGTTTTTCAGGACATCGGCTGCCTAGCACGCCCTTACCACATGGTTCTGCGCGAGGATGCAACACCGATAGTCTAGCCGGTGTTGCATCCTAACCTAAGACCTAACCCCGCACTGACCGCACCATTAGGTGAAATGCCTCAGCCAAAGGACAAAGCCGGCGTTCACAGAATGCTCGTGGTAGTGAACTACTTCGGGAAATATATACCGCATCTAGCGGAAAGGACGACGCTTCTACGAAGCCTCTATAAAAAAGACGCCCTTTTCAAATGGTCTGAAAACCACTGTAAAGAATGGCAAGCTGTCTGTGACGCACTAAGCGGTCCGCATTTGCTAGCCATTTTCGACCCTGCTAAAGAGACCAGGGTCGTTTCTGATGCTTCGAAAAATGGTATTCGTTCTGCCCTTCTTTAGAACTACGGTGGTAGTTGGCGGCCAGTCGCTATGCATCGCACAAAATGACCGAGGCAGAACAAATTGATTCGCGCAAATCGAGAAAGAAGCAATGGCCATTACTTTTTTTTCTTTTCATTTCGTTTACGGCCGCAAGTTCGCCATCGAAACAGACCACAGACCGTTGATACCGTGGTTGATAGCAATTACTTCGGAAGCCATTGGTGACATGCCACCAAGACTGCAACGATTTTTCCTGCGCTTGCTAAGATACGATTACATTCTTCACTTTGTTCCAGGCAAACAGCTGTTAAGACGTGATGTTGGGCTAGTCGGTTCATGGTTACAACAAAACAAAACTGCGCGAAGGCAACGGGACAAGAAGGCACGAATACACACACACACAAAGCGCAGACTTCCAACTGACTTTATTTAGCGAAGGCAGAATGCTTATAAAGGTTATCACAAAAAAAAAAAAACGAAGAGACAAGAAACACCAACGTACGCACGGCAATGACAGTGTCAACAAGACCACGTGTGGTTACGACCCATGGAAAGCTCGGATGTGACCATCTAAGAAGTTAATCTCTTGCCTTGAAAGAGATCAAGAAGGCGCGCTAACGCACTTATCGCCCATTTTTGAAATGAAAAAAGCCTCGATAACTTCTCTTTCGGATTTTTTTTTAGCCTTAGAAAGGAACTTTGTTTTTTTCCAGGAAAGGAGAACAATTTTTGGTGTCGCAGCTCTTAGAATGCAAGGGCAGATTGTTGCCAGTGCCGCTGCTGATGGATCGCCTATGTTCCAAGGCGCGCTCATGAAATTCCTCTGTCATGCGGTCGTTCCTACATAGGTCAGACTGGCCGTTGTTTTAATCTACATTTAGCGCTTTCAGGCGACTGAAGTTTTTTCTAGAATGCTTGATTCTCTCCATATATTTTATTTTGTTAGGTTGGTCCCATTTCGCTCATTCATTAAATTTGCGAAATCGATTTTTTTTTTATTCTGTGTGTTGGGCTGGCGGTATTCAATGCCATTGAGATTCTCAGTCTCGTCTTCCCTCTGCTGAGAGAACTAATTGGTATCTTGCCTCACTATCTTAGCGTCGACATTTACTGCGGACTCTGCAGTGATACATCTCAGGTTATTGGTCGTTGCTTTAGCACTGTAAGGTTGTCATTTCGACTCTTTTGCGTTGCACTCTAATTGCTTTAGCAAAACCAAGAAAAACATGTATTTGCAACAGCCGTCTAGAAAAGAAAGTGCATAGCGTTCGCAGCTAGACTCTAACAGACCATAAGAAGACTGTAAAGTCTGAGAAGGAAAACCCGCAGGTGCAGTACCAATTCGCAACGGAGTCGCTGAGTCGAGGAATAGTCTACGTGGTAGCTGAAATTGTAGCTGTTTGACAGATGAAAGTAGTTGTCATGTTTAGAAATGTGCGTCAAGCTATAACGCTTGTTAAATTGACTCACACAATGGCTGTTCAGCTTTGAAGGCAATGTATAAAAGCAACAGACAATTCTTTCACGCATTCCATGTCCCTTCAGTCTCTATAAGCGTGTAACTGCAACAGCGGAGATGCGTCGTTTACTTTCATGCTGCTTCATTCTCCTCTTCTTAAGGGGTCCGCGTGACGCAAATGCTGAACCTGTAGCAGTAGAACGCAGCTTGTCGGGAGAAGTTGCCAAAACAAGTTCTGAAAGTCAGGTAAGGATTTTAAACTAATTTGCACGTGGTGTGTTTCAAGAAATACATTGCGAACGCTAATATTAAGGCATAACACGGCAGCGCATTTTACTGAAATAGTTGCTCAAGTCAGAAACACAAACTCACTTATTGAAATGTGTTTATGGAGAACTTGTTCTTACTAGCTAAAGTTATGCGTTTCTCTCAAGACGGTATTAATACAAAGTTCTTTGATGAAAACTATTTTCTTGATTTCATTCAACTCGTAAAACACATCAATACTTATATATTTTTGTCCTCAGGCGATATAACTGCAAGACTATAAACTGCTGCTCAGACACCTTACACGTGTGCCCAATTTTGTAGGTCCTGTCATAGATGGCTATAAGGGCTGATTTTCGTCATCTTGTTCTGACAGTGCTGAAGGATTAGACAGCATGTCCCGCATGTAAACATGGAAGATCCAGATGTGATAATCCTCACCAAAGCCACAACGCCACTCTTCCTTGTTTTGAGATGTTATGAGTTAATAAGTTCGTATGGCGCTCCGGCGCTATCGGCGAGTTCAGAGCGGCAGTAAATATTTGCCACGTGTGGGGATATACACGATTCTACAAAGGGTTGAAGGGTGCTGCCATATTGGGGCGCTGGGCTGCTCTCGTGGCAGAAGAAAGTGTTGACGACTTCCCCCCTTAACAGCCCAGTCAAACCGGTTTCTCCAAGATACTTTGTTGGGCGAGTTGGTACTTATTCATTATTAATATTAACAAGTTTGACAAGGTTAGGATTTTGTATCGCCACAAAGAGAAGATTACGAGAGAGATAGTGGAATCATATTTTATTTCAACGGACAATAAGTGTGTCAGCAAGACTTCTCTTGCTCTTTCAAGCAAAGAGGTGTCTTTTTTTTTTAACTGACTTTTTGTGCAGCAGGTGAACACAGGGGCTGTTTCACGTGATTGTTTCGTTTTCTTCATATTTGTTCTTTCTGAGCCTTGGAGTAAAGGGCTTAGGCATAGTTGGGAGTCAGCGCTTGTACTGTGGCTTTCTTTTATCTTATCCTTTGTCTTCGTGGTCGCGCTGTTCATATTAATAACGGTTTCTCCAAGGGTCGTAAAATGCTGTATATGTGTCCCCCATACTGCGCTTTTCCAGAACACTGGTGCCTGGGTTCCTTTCTCTTTCCTGACCCCTTGAGCATCGTTGCGTTTTGATCGAGTTGTTTCTGTACATAGCTTATGGAAACTGTTGAGCCTTTGTGTGTCCTCTTCCTTGTCCCCGTGTGTTGTGTGCACAACAGGTTTCATAAACTGTCTCTTTGAGTTTGCCCCTTGAAATTCTCCTGTACTCCATGTCTGAATTCTCTCTCTGAGGTCTTTTGCTCTCAGGCGTAGGAGCCACTGAGTACATTCATTTGTCTTATTCTGGATTCCCTACTAGTGGCACAACGCACGCTCACGTCTGGCGCTGTGTGCCTCACTCAGCACTGCTTTAGCCCATGATGATGATGATGATGATGATGATGATGATGATGATGGAGGTTTATTTGGGGAGGCCTTGGAATGGGCGCATGGTAAACAGCAGTCCCATATCAGCGAGTCAGCATAAAGCGTGCATTAGAAGATGCCATGCGGCTAGAGCTTAAGCCAGTCTTCTTTTCAATAAACCCCGGGGAGAAGAAGAGCCACGAAGGTGACTTAGGTGATCAGCAATATATATATAGTCTCCAGAGATATGCACTTCAAAGTGCGGTTGGGACCTCAGTATTAAGGAAGTTTTCTAGAAAGGTCATGTGTACCTGGCGATATCCACAGCCGTATATTAGAGCCGGAGGTAAATGCGAAAAAGTTTGCCTTTAAGGGCATGGCATGATGGCTTAGGCTACCACGCGACGTATGAATCCCGCTTTATTTGCATGGGCTGGGCTTTTTTACAGCCTGCAGTATTGCAAGAATAAAATGACATCAACCCGTATTAATGTGCCTGCGTTTCCTAGGGGTAACTTGGGTGACTGAGAATGCGGGCTCCTGGCAGGCTGATTCTGATATCACCCTCCCATATGAAAAGAGAGCTTGTGTTGGCAGCTCCTGCCAAACGTAACGTCAGGCAAACGTACGTCCATTCGGTTCTCGACCAAATCACCTGCCAGCTACAATCTTCCAGCGACATGCTCGTGATTTTTGGCTCACAGCGTCAGCGCCGACAACGGCGACATCGTATTTTTGCGAAGGGGGTCTTAAGGTGATCGCGTTAAATGGAGCTCCGCGCCTTGAAGGCAGTCCACAGTGTGATCATCATGGGGCAGAGGGTAGATGTTTTTTAGCATGCTCCTATTAATGCGGCAGTACGTAATCGACAATAACTCAAACTGAGCAGTATCAGAGTTCGCTTCCATATCCTGAGTTAACTCGAACCGTCATTACTGCTGCGCGGGATTAGTTTACGCGCAAATTATGCATATCAACATGTCCAAAGTATTGGGGCTTGACTTTTATATATATGTGTACAAACATCACCCATTACCAAGGATAATAGTCGAGAGTCGCCCTGGACTGTGCCTGTCACTACGTTTGACATTCATTGCTCCTGCTGGGTTCTGTGTGCATAGTAAGCCATGATTATTGCAAAAGGGAAGTACAGTAAAAAGATGTTCGCAGAACTAGGCCACACCACAGTAATATAAGCACGCCGCTATAGCGCTCTGCAGACGTCCCTATCAGTTCCCACCTTTCACACGGCACAAGTTGCCGATATATGTTTTCATTCAGTCTCTGGCGATATTAATTTTCCATTCCTCTTGTCGTGAAGCTAGCTTTTTCTTGCTAGCGCACAAATTGACACTGTTCTATTTAACGATATTCTAATATAGTCTCTTTTTTAAAGGTGAGCACTGAGAAAAACTCGATGCAAATCAGACATGGACCACAGGGCGAAAAAACACGGACAGGCCAGATAGAAGTGAGACAGCACGGCGCATGACCAGCAACTGATTTTTTTTTTTTTTTTTCAGGTAGTCTCACTGTACAGGCGCAGTTGGTGGCTCTCTTGCACAATTGGCTGCTTAAGCAGTCCTCTCCTTATAAAACTTTGCCTTTCTGCACCATTCCGAGCAGAGAATACGACAAATCCTTCTTGAATGAGGATTGTAACCATCCACACAGGTGCTGCACTTCCGGAGGGAAAATGCTTTGTTTTGAATACCATGAAGCCGTCCTGGTTCTGCAGACACAAACCGCAATCAGTGTGGAAAGCATGCCGAGGTTACAAAGTAAGCATAGGTTAAATGTTGCACATGAAAAAGAGCCCAAAGAACTAGCAATAAACTTCTGGAGGACAGAAAGCTGGGCGGGTTGGCTTCGGTACAAATCACACATGGTTTAACAGCGCGAAAAAACACGGAAAGGTAGGGTAGAAGTGAGACAACACGACGCTAACTAGCAACTGATATTTTATTCAGAAAGTACTGCTATTTATACACATAAAAACGTAAAAATAAACAGATACCATGATTAACGAATTTCCTTGGCCACAGAACCGTCAAGCAGGTGGTGGCCTCTTCAGTCTCAAAGCGACACTCGCGAAATCGTGCCCGCACAGAATGGAGGCCTCCTTAGAATTCCAAGCCGGTCACCTGCAGGAAGCAGGCTCTTCAAAAGTGACTCTGGGACAAATCTCTGAGCGAATAGACAAGCGGATGAAAAAAAGAAACTTCGCCGGAAAATAATGGAGGATCGCAAGATTGGACGGTGGCCATCGCTTACGTTCACGGGGTTTAACACCAACTGAAGAAAATTGGTAAACAATACGATGTCAAAGTCGTCTTCAGAGCTGATAACAAACTAGGGAAGATATGTTCACCTGTCAGCGCGCGTTAGAGAGATTGGCATAACAAAAAAATAAAGATTCAGTGTCCGCCATGATGAGGTGTTTTTGTCATGCAGGGCGGTGGTAGTGTATCAAATTTTCTTGTCCTGTGGCAAGACCTACATTGGGCAGACCGGGCGATGTCTGAATACACGCTTAATAGAGCACCGTGATTCCCTGAACAAAGTACCCAGTTCCAACCTGGTTCTTCTAAATTCTAATCAATTATCGCGCGAAGTTGTTGAAGCATTTTTTATCTGGCAAGACGGGGAGACATGTGTGGCAAAACTGTTGGTTAGCCTTCACAAGAATGAGATTGCGTGGTTGCAATCAATGTTCACTAGGCGAAATTGATTGTTTTTGGTTTTTTCTCATAAGTTTTAGATTACTGTGGCTAAGGAAACTTTCATTAATCATGGTATGTTCATTTTTCCTGATATGAATGTTACGTGTTTTTTTTGTGTGTGTGTGTATAAAAAGCAGTCCTTTCTCAATAAAAATTCAATTGCTTGTCAGCGCCGTGCTGTCTCATTTCTACCCTTCCTGTCCGTGTTTTTTCACGCTATTAGACCGTGTCTGATTTGTATCGAAACCAACTCGCTCAGTTTTCTGTCCTCGAACAAGAACTCGCGTGCTGACTGCGGTGATGGAAACTTGTATTGCGTAGTATAGATGGGAGAACCTCATTAGAGGTTCTTCACACTATGTGGCATTTCTGTTCTGGGACGATTTTTAGATGACACCGGCACCCGTTCCTTCGAAACCTGGGCCTTTTGAAATTGTAGGGCAGAGCTGCTGATAATAGTCGCCCCCAGTCCGCTTAGTACGCTTCGGGTATGGGGTCAGAGCCGGATTCCATTTGCTCGCCCACACCATTTTGTAGATATTAGTAACCGCCTTGCAATATGTTCGGTATCACAGCTGGTATCATCAAGGTAAAAATTATCTGACTATCGATGTGTGCCTAACAGCTCACCATGCTATACTCCTAAGGGCGCGCTCCGCCTTGCGCCGTTTAAGAATCAAGAATTTTCAACCGGCTAATCAGACCAGTGCGAGCACTACAAACAATGCGGTCTTTTTCCCCTTCCTTAGCGACAAGCGACTCGACTCATCGCTGTGATGTAAGTTATTGTCTCTGTGCATACTTTTATACTTCCTCTGCCCACATCGTCCCTTCACGCCTTTCTTCTTTTCCCTTCCCCAGCGCAGAGTAGCCATCTATATGTCGAACTTCCCGGCCAAGTTGTCAGCCTTTGCAGACAATAAAGTCATATATTACCTGGCGCTACTGCCCAACTCTAACGCTCAGAAGCAAAAATGTGCCTACTTAGATGTTATCGTTTTGGAGGATCCGTAAAAGGCTTTGAGCGTTTGCGAAATATATACCACTCATGTATTTTATTGAAACATATTGTGCTTAGGACCTTCTCGGCGAAGGAGCTCCTTGCCAGATGACCGAAGATTGCAATTCAACGCTTTGCTGCCTCAAATCCGAAAGTGGAACATCATCGTGCCAACGTCGACCCACTGAGGTCGGGGCCAATTGTTCTTCAACCGTGTTTCTCACTCCATTCGGAGACGAAGGACCGTACACGACTGTCTGTCCCTGTGGTGAAGGTAGCAGCCTCTACAGGCCTTTTTTTTTTTTTTTTTATATTGCAACCTGGGGTATTGAGGTAGCGCTTGAAAGACGAAGAAGTTGTAGACTCTCATGCGCTTCTTCTAGCTAGGACTGTGGACTCTTGACTTTGTGTCTCTGCCCCGTTACCGTTTCCGATAAATCCCTGTCTTCGTGACAATATATTTACATACTCTCAAGACCATCAGGTACTAAGGCAAGCACTGAGACTATTAGATAATGTTGCTAGCAACTTCATTCACATTAATAAAATCACAGATATTAACAATGGGGGCCAGATTATGGTGTTATGCAATTAAACAGCATGAATAAATTTCTCCATGCGACTCTGAGTAACAAGATGATATGCGATACTTACATTTGTTACCTTTTGGATGTGTCAGGTACTATGAATTGAAAGTGGAAGTATATAACTAATTTGTAAGAAAAACTTGTCGAATCAACTTCGTGCACGAGGTTCGACGAGAATGCTTGTGATAAAAAGGAAAGAGCAATATAAGTTTTATTTGTAATGTTTTATCTTTGCGTAACAACTATGGAATCAGATATAACAGGAGTGATTCCTTAGTGATTGTATAATATTGGCAAAGCTTACATGTGAGAAATCTGAGACAGAACAAGCCTGCCAAGGTTTCTTCCTTATCACTACTAGTGAAGCTGAGGTTTTACAATAGTTGCAAATGAAAGTGAACGCCGTAAAAACACATAATGCGATTGGGGTCATTTCATGAGTATATTCCTCAAGTTTTTTCGTCTCATATAAATTCTCGGATGCTATTGCCATGCGAAGTCCGTAGAACGAAAGCTGGCCAGCCTGTTTGAATCCAGCCAAATATAAAGAGAGGTTGATAAAGGCCTACACGTCTGTGATGCAAGCATAATTACCGCTTTTATAACAATCATTTATGTGTACAGATAGTGTTTTGACACATACTTGTGACCTTCTGTATTGTGGAATTAGTTAGCAATGTTGCCAGTAATCCCTCTGTCTTTTCCTGCCATTGCTTCCCTGTGCACTTTTCGTTATCCTCTCCCTCTTACTTTCATTTCCGCCGGCCGCAGCTGAAGTGCTTAGGCTATTCGACCGCAATTAACGCGGCTGGCAACATTCTTTTCCTTTTATTCCTCTTGCTTTTTGTAATGAACCGCAGTTAATGCCTGCGGAAATGAATGAATAACCAATCTAACTAAAAGGGTCACATTACTTTATATAGTGTACCCACCTCTGTAGATTACTGGATATCATTATTAATGGCTGATCCGGTGAAATTGCAGATTACGCAGCACGTATTCGCGATTTATAGACTATTGATAGCACAAGTCAGCTTGCACGAGATCACGTGTATGCCTAAGAGTGCGCAGGCAGCAACGAACCTGGTGAACTTGATAGCTTGGCAAACAACTAAAGGAATCCCATCACAGACAATTCTTCTGAATCTGTGAAATATTGCAATCTTTCTGTAGGCTTATAGAGCACTTTGTACAAGGTAAAGCAGTCATTAATTCACTTTTAAACATTGCCATCCAGAAATGTTCATAGCGAGCGAGGGCCTCCTGGGTGCCATAAAGATACTGGACTGGGATTTATTTCATTTTCTGAAAAGCAGTAGTCAATATTGCATGTCAGAAAATGGCACCGCATACGCATTATTCCTGGAAAACAAATACTTGATGTAACGGTACTGTGCAGTAAAACTACAACTCTGGCTGTAGAGGAAAGCCGATAATTAGTCAATAGAGAATCCTCAGGCCGCAACTCTAGAACAGAATACGTTTTATCTCACTTGGAATAGCATACTCATATCGGGATTGCTAGTCGTACAATTCCCCAATTTAGCATCTTCTCCTTTCCAGACACTACAAAAAATGAAAAAGGCTGAATTCCAGGCAATAAGTTTAAATATGTACCTTCCCTCTCTTCTTTTCTCTTTCTAGGTCTTACATGCAACCTAGGTAACAGCGGAAACGTGCACAGTAAAGACGCATCTGGGACTGAAGCCGACGAGAAGGAAGTGTATGGACAATGCATGTTAAAAAAGCGAAGTGAACAGCTTCGTCATCAGAACAGAGAAGCTTGAAAGTACGATAATTTGAGGAAAGGTTCTTGGAAGCAAAATAAAGTTGAAAATAACCTAACCGAAACAGTTCTTCTACTAGCATTCGTGCCTAATCTCTGTTGAACATTCCAACAAAACAAAGGTTGCTTCGCAAGAAGGCAAGAAAAGGGTCAGTTTAAAATAAAGAAATAATATAGTATTCGCCGCTATATCGGTACATTATATAAAAGCGGGCTATGAAGAGCCAAGATTACAAATTTCTGGATCTGTCTATGTCCTCTAAAACCAGCAATTCCTTCTACAATTAAATTGAATCATCATATTCAGCAGGACAAGACTTCCTTCTCGACGAAACCCTCTCCCATACTTTTCCATTTAACCCGGTCCTGTCTTGGCTGCATCCACTTGACCCCTGCAAACTTAACCGCATCCGTCCACCTAATATTCTGCCGCCCTCTGCTCCGCTTTCCTTCCTTTGGAACAGAATTTGCTACCCTTAGCGACCATCGGCCACCTTCTGTTCGCACTAGGTGCCCCTCCCATACCCATTTCTTCTTCTTGATTTCCACTAGAATGCCATTAACGCGAGGTATTTCTCTGACCCACTCTGCACGCTTTCTATCTCTAAAATTACACCTACAGTTTTTCGTTCAATAGCGCTCTGTGTTGTCCTCAAGTTAAGCAGAACCGTTTTCTTTGCCTCCACGCGTCAGCCAAATAATAGACTCCCGGTATAATGCAACTGTTATATTCTTTCCTCTTGAGCAATACCGGTAGGCTACTAGTTATAATCTGCGAGTACTTGCCAATTTTACTTAATGCCAATCTTATTCTCCTCGTTATTTCCCTTTCGCGGTCACGATCTCCGGTTACTACTTGCCCTAAGTCGACATATTTGCCTACCACTTCCAGTGCTTCGCTACATATTGTAAACTGCTGTTCCTTCTCAAGACAGTTGAACAGTAGCTTAGTCTTCTGCATATTAATTATAGGCCTGCTTTCCTGTTTTTTTAGCTTAGGTTATCAATCATTATTTGCAATTCGTGCCTTGAGTTACTTAGCAAGGCAATGTCATTAGCGCATCGCAGAATACTGAGATATTCTCCATCAACCCTTATCCCTAACAGCTCTCATTCCAAGTCTCTAAATACTTCCTTTAAGCAAGGTGTCAATAATACTGGGGAGATCCTATCTCCTTCTCTGACACTTTTCTTTATAGGAATTTTATGCCAACGGTCTTATCAAATATTTTTCATTGGACCGACGACAGACGTAGGTGCTAAGACAAGAACACCGCGAAACTCATGTCTGTGCCTGTCATCAGCCAGCATTGCATATTTCATAATGACAGAGAGTAACCTAGCACAACAGTGCATTCTCCCTTTTCAAAGACCAAGTGGCGCAGTGCGCATTTCCGGGGATAGTATACCCAGCGTTAAGCACGGGTACTCCACGCTTGCTGGCACTGTCCCCTATGACGTTCTCCTGCTGAGCACAAGGTTATAGCGTCCAAATTCTCTTTATATTGTTTGAACCGAAAGTATTTTCTTTCTATGTTTCCCATGCCAAACCGCGCCACCATCTTTATGACCCGTCTTGTATTACTCCGAACGCTTGGCGGCCATTCTTTGTGTCAACATGATTTTTAAATTGGGATTGATTGCTCGATTCGTTAGAGGTCTGGGAGACATTCGTATGACAGACCATAAGACTGCCCTCCTGATGCACGTAAACTTTATACGTGTGCCCGCTATACACCGGTGATTGATGAAAGCCTACCCTGAAGTTGCGCTCGGCCTATCTGGGGTAGAATTGCTGGGAAGAAAGGTCAGGATCTCCACTTTCATTACAACCGTTGTGTTCTTATATCGCTCTTTTGCGAAAGCTACTTTTGAGCCAATGCTTATTTATTTTCTTCCGTGTAAATTCCACAATCCTCATGGTGATAATTTTTTCGTGTCTGGTTTCTTAGCGCTGTGTTAATTTGTAAAAAATATCCTCATGAGCACCCAGAAAAACATTTACGTTAAAGCGAGGCTGAAACGCTATGTGAGCATAGTATTGCAGTGAAGTTTCCGGCTGACTATTCACCCTCAAAACCACCGATAACCGACTTTATCATACTTTTTGGTAAGTGAAAATGCGTCCAGATTTACCTCGAATGATCGCAGCAAAGTGTTACTGCTTGCAAATTATTCTAGATTCCTCATTCCTTTGGCACCTCACCTCGAAGTTGTTGTTTTTGTTTTTTTATGTCAGCTATAACGCAGTGCCTGATGTCATCGACGGTACCGGAACCATGGAAGAATGCAAACATTATCCTCATTCACAAGAAAGGGGACTCTAAGGACCTTAAAAATTACAGGCCAATCAGCTTACTGTCTGTTACATATAAGGCATTTACTAAGGTAATCGCTAATAGAATCAGGACAACCTTAGACTGCAATCAAGCAAAGGATCAAGCAGGGTTTCAGAAACGGTACTCTACTATCGATCATATCCATACCATCAATCAGGTGATAGAAAAATGCTCGGAATATAACCAGCCCTTATACATAGCATTCATTGATTACGAAAAAGCATTTGACTCAGTTGAAACCTCAGCGGTGATGCAGGCACTGCGAAATCAGGGAGTAGACGAGCCGTACGTAGCCGTACGAAAAATGGTAGCGGTAACATTAAGAGATAGGAAGCGTGCAGAGTGAATCAGAGAAATAACTCAAGTTACCCACTTTCTAGTGGAAACTGAGAAGAAGAAATGGGCATGGGCAGGACATGTAGTGCGAAGAGAGGATAACCGATGGTCGCTTAGGGTAACAAACTGTATTCCACGGGAAGGAAAGCGTAGTAGGGGGCGGCAGAAGGTAATTAGGTTGGCGGATGAGGTTAAGAAGTTCGCAGGGCTTAAGTGGATGCAGCTAGCAGAGAACAGGGTTAATTGGAGAAATATGGGAGAGGCCTTTGCCCTGCAGTGGGTATAGTCAGGCTGATCATGATGATGATGAATGTTAGCTCGGCAGCCACTCAGTTCAACTACCACCGCAAAACACGCTTGTTGCTATCGCCACAGAGATATTTTAAGCCCCTTAGAAAAACAATGAGTTTCAGTCAGAATACTTTCAGTGAGTTCATGACAATCGGGCTTCCGTCACCCCTACGTGTCAGATGGTGGAGATTTGGAATGCCGTTAAGTCGTCATATTTCCGCGAAAATGAAGCCTTCCGCATAGGCTTTCTGCAAACCCACGAGCAGTCCAGCTTTCATCACGAGCAGTCCAGCTTTCATAAACTACCACATGAATATGTACAGAGTGGCTAAATCTTGTCAATCGCGTGGCTGCCTTCAACGCGCGGGATGACTAAGCGAAACTGAGGAAGTTTTTTTAGAAAGAGAGAGAGAGAACTCTTGGAACGAAAAGTAAAGAATTGTGACAACTGTGGCGCGATCGAAACTGTTAAACACGTCTTGCTTGAGTGCCCTGCATATGCTAACGAGCAAGTTTACTGTGAGCATTCAACATTGCATGAACAAGTTCTCCCCAGGGCCTCTAACATTGAACAGTATTTTAGGTTCCTTAGCCTACCCTAGGCAACAGAGACAAGCAATGAACTTTCGCTTTGAATATTTAATCTGTCTTTAGTACTTCAGGGGTCTCATCTGAGATTGAGATATATTGAAGAGAAAGATTATGAAGGCTTTTACTAAAACCGTTCATATGAAAAGATGAAGCTAATCCTGCAGTCAACAATTTAACTTGTGAAAGAGTCCATCGTGACCCATGTTGATAAGGTAAGCCTCAATATTGCTGCACTGATCCCGACATGAATTGAAAAACGAAACATGAATCAGAAATAGAACCGTGTGCCGTGAAATCCCACTTTCTGCCGATCGTCTACGCCAACCGCCCAAACTTCTCGCAAATTTCAGCAAAGAGGCGTCTGTCATTTGAGAACGTTATGGACCCCGAACCCGCTATGACAACAGGTCACTTCAAATGCCCCCAGCAAACCAGTAAGGTGATATACCTCAATATGGAGACAACCTGCGATATTCTATAGGTGAGATTGTTCGGGAAGAGCTGTTCCTGATGCTGCCTTCTTCGCACCATGCCTCAGGTAGCGGCACCCGCTGGCATCATCCGCGAAGTGCAACATGCGCTTGCCAAACTGATGTCGACTGCAATCGAAACTGAAGCATCAGCCTATGTAGGCTTTGCCGGCGCACTGCGGAGTCCTGCGCAGCAAAGAGACACCCCAAGCCTTTACCGGCGAAGACCACTTGCACGAGAACAGCACTTCATGTTTTGCATGCGCGTTGCCAGTGATGGTCATGGCCTCATAACCAATTGGCAAAGTAATTTTAGAGCATATTTAAACTGATGATGATGATGATGATGATGATGATGATGATGATGATGATGATGATGATGATGATGATGATGATGATGATGATGATGGTGGTGGTGGTGGTGGTGATGGTGATGACGCGGACGATGATCTATGAACAAGGGTGACGTTCGTCAAGGAGCATCGTGTCGCAACTCTTATTTCCTTATCCAAGGTATAAATGAACTTTGCCAAGCAATTCACTCTACAGGAGCATATCATCTGACAAGGGAATGGCTTGTACCCACTATATTTCTGTGATTAGACTACAGAAGTGAGGATCGAGCGCTGCACCTCCCGCGAGCGATAAGAATGTTCTAACCCCTACGCCATCACTGACGGAAGGTTTGTACATAGGCGGGCGATCCATCAACCATTTCATCAAGGTCTAAGGCAGTATGTTTACTGGCATAATGTGCTCTTTTTATTTGTTGTGTTCTTTTTAAGCTATACTTTGTTTACCTTCATTGTAGCGGAACAGCGCAACAACGGCTGGACATAGACAAGACAGCCAAGCAAAGTCCTGGTGATGTTGTGCTGTGCCCCTACAATGAATGTAAACTAAACAACCTCATCTTTATTCATTTACTTTGCCACTTGTAGGAGAACGTTGATCCTCAGCTATGATTTGTAGTTTTAGAATTATTACAGAGGTTCACCTAGCATATCCGCCTGTTACTCAATGCTCGTTTACCTACTAAGGGCTAGCTGATAGAAGAGCAGCATTTAAGGGAAAGTTGACTTCGGCGAATTCACGAACATAGACCCATGCATATGGTTATGCATATAGTTCCCTATTCACCAAATGAGCCAAAAGGTCCTTGTTTTCATAGCCAGCACATACCACATTTTCAGAAACATGCGCATTTTATGCCAGAAACTTGCGAGCATCTGAGAAGCAAAGCGGATAACGAGCCCTTTGCGGATATTACCGACTCAACGTTTTTAAATCGGGTCTGTTGGAAAACTGCCAGGTACAAAGAGAGCCCAAATGATCGCCGGTAGCTCATCGTAACTAAAGTTCTTTGGTAAATTGTAAATCTCGACTTCTATGTGAACTCTGTCAGCGCGCTGCTGACCCTCATCATACGCAATCACATAATAAAGGCGTTTCACATGGCAGAAAAGCGGCGATAGCGGCTCTTTTTTTAACAATGATAGAACCCACGGGCTATCGCCTGGGACAAGCTCTCGAAAGGTTCTATTTGCTTGTCTTCTCGTTTTCCGTCAGTGGCACTTACCGGCCATTTGCCTCTGCTGAGGGTCGAGCTGCGTAACGTTACGCGGTGACACTTCGCGCTACGCTTATTGTGCCGCGTTACGCCCAGTCGCTCTCCATTTCTGTGCTGAATCAACCATGAAAATGGCAGAATAAAGTGCATTCACAGCGTCGACAGTAAAGACATCATTGGAATGAAGCATGCCCTTCTCTGTAAGATACAGTGCATTTCTAAGCGACGAAGTACACTTTAAACTGCTTGCGAGCTCATCATAATGCTGACATGATGCTTTATTTGCTAACTACTTAATTCACTAGTACTTATTCACGATATATGATGCTCGAACAACTAGTGCGACAGAATGTCTCAGGTTCGCTGATTACTGTGCGTTGTTTCGCGTGTTATCTTTTCATTTTATAGCACTGCTCTGCGAGTCCTAATTGAGATGGGTGGTGTATGGAATCCCGTATAATAAGCACTTCAATTTTATAATATTGGTCAGGGTTCCCAACTACAATCCTGCAACAGAGACATTTATCTTGTTGCTAATTGATTCACGTCGATGTCCATTTTACATGTACTTAATTCTTGCGTAGGCTGACGCTATGCGACGGGTTCGAGCTTATGTTATCATTAAAGTGGAGTTGACGAATTCCTTTCATTTTTGAAAACAGGAGTTTTCCTAGATATTTTTTATATATTTACAGTGTAAAGTGTCAAAAATCAGCCGTAATAAACATTGCATCTGAGCAGTTACGTGTCGCTGTTTCGTTGCGGCTGTGTATTCATAAGCCGGACCTTTGCTCTCAGTGCGGTAACTTCTTTCGGATGGTGTCACCCGTTAATAATTAGGGGGGTAGTATTAACGATGCGCCCTTAATGGTGCGCACACTCCCAGGCACCCTTAGAGTGAGTGGGGGTAGTTGTTCCGGTCGCAAAGGAGATGCCCTCGACCTGCGTGGCAAGCTCAGCCGGAATTCAACTACCTTGTAGTGACAGAAGGGGGTGGTCGTTACCAGAGTAAGGATCGGAGTCAGAAGTAACAAACAAAACACAATTTATGCACAGCAAGAGACGATACAAAGGAATACACAAGATCACTTGAAATACACAGACGAGAGGTTCACAAAATAACAAACGCTATGCATGCAATTACAAGATGATTCAATAACACAGAGGTTTTCCAACAGATCAAACACGAGAGAGTTACATAAACAAACACCAAATTGTTCACCGGGCACTGTTGCAGTCCGACGCCTCAAGAGTCACGATGTGGCCGCCATACGAGACGAGCGCCGCTCCCTTGTAGCTCCGTGGGCTTGCCAGCAGCGGGTGATCCCCGGGAGTCCAGCCGAAGCACAGGCGAACACGTCGCAAACACTGACGAACTGACTGACTGCCTGACTAACAAGCGGCGCGGTCTCTTTAAATAGGGCGCGCCGCGTCTGTCTGTTAAAACGCGCCAAAGCTAGCGCGCACACACACTTAGCTTCGCTGGTTATAGCGCTCCCTTCGCCTCCCGTCGAGCCGCGCGTCGTCATTGGCTAGGTCCCATAGAAGATTCTGAAATTTTCTGGCGTATTCCAGGCCGACTAACCACCGTCCTCCCCGGGCAATAGGAAATAGGGTGACGACAACGCGTACAAAGCTACGCGCTCTCCCGCGCGGGAAAGGAGGCTTTTCTCTTCATGCTTTTGCACGCGACGCCGCGCGGGCCTCGCGCCGTACCAGCTTGATGAAAATGTGCGCCGATTTCGTGACAGATGGTCTTGCAAGTATTTGATCAAACTCGCAGGAAGCCCTGCAGCTCTATCTCAATTTTGGTTACATGCGGTGCTGGCAGCTTTTTCTCTCCCAACGAAACAGCTTTCCGGGTGAATTAAAATACGAATCGCATCTGGAAGGGTCAGTAAGAAAACATTTCAAAACACTGAAGCACCACATACGACCTAAACTTTGCGAAAAGAAGCTTTCAAACCACTTTACGCATCATGTGCAAAAGGGGTCTACAACACGCGGCCGATGGCAGAGCTCGTAAAACTAGAGTTACTACAGCGCCATCTAGCGACAGCGACCGGGACAGTGATAGCGACATATACATCTCGATAAAATGGAGAACCACCACGATTCTCGATCCCAGATAGCTGTTGCTACATGGCGTTGAAATGCTGTTTTCCCGAACTCCAACACAGGCTGCGTGTTGTATACCACTTTTGCTCACAGTCGACTGTACGCGCAAGCAAGCTGATATCAAGTAATTCTGGATACAGAAAAGCACTGAGTCCTTTATTTATGTAAAAAAAGAAATCTAAAGACTATGAGTGTACATTTTATATACTTTCTATATTTTTGTTAGACATTTTACCATCATTTTTCAACGTAAGATGGGACCACGACAAACTACATTTTTAAAAGAAACCACAGGTAAGGGGGTTTATCACGATTAGACCATATTATTATTTTTTTTTACAAAATTAAGATGGTTTAAGCGCAATGCATCGCTTTGCGTTGGACTGATCTACAGTATCTTAAGGCAATTATTAAGAAAAACCATGGAAATGTAGAACGCGGAACTCAGAAAAGAAAACACAAATAAGTAACATCTTTTTCTTCGTGACCGTAGTTTTTTCCCGAATTTTCTTCTCGGCGTTAAAAGAAAAAAGCCGCATTTTAACTCCTACTTTGAATACACCCCATTTCTTTTCAGACTCTCGAACGGCGTGTTTTCACTTTGGCATATTGTAGTGAATCCGGTTGGCTCAATAAAAAGCAACCTTGAGCGAAAATTTCCACATCTGTTTCAATTTTTCTCGGAATCGCTTAAACCTCCCAGCTTTTGCTATGTTTCTTTTGAAACGTTGCAAACATTAAGGATATACGCGTGCTTCTTTGCGTGGGTTGTTGTTCAATGTCGATTTGGAACAATCGCCCTGCTCTGTAGAGGTTTTTTTTAGTTTTATGCTTTTAGTTTCATGGACACTGGTCTTAGTCTCAATTATCTTCAATCGTTTTCACGTATTACATAGTACAGAATATGTACCGTCACTGATGGAAACGTTGCCGCAGACAGCCGCTAACAGGGACGTCTGCTGTTTATATTGCTATTAAGAGTGCGGATCAATGCATGCCAATAGTGCGTGTGGACCAGAGCCACCTTTCATGGTGCTAAGTACCACTAATTCGCTCCTCTCAAGAATGGTTCCTTGCTCCGGGACTCAAGCCCAGTCATACAGCTACAAATAATGCTATAACACTTTCACAGAGACTTCACATTTGCAAAACAAAATGATGGCAGAGACATTTGAGACTTCTTAGGTGTATCACTGCGAAAGCAAATGTATATATTTCCCGCAAATTATATATTTTCAAGTGAGGCTTTCTTTCTGCTAGTATTGCATTGAATTAGTATGTGTGCATGCATACTGGACACAGACTGCCATCCTTCACGAGGTGTCTGGGAGCCGTAATCGCCGAAACCTTTTTTTGAAGGTATGCATATGGAGGTAAACATGTCGTTCGTTCGAATGTATGCTCCAGGCTAACATGAAACTTGAATAGCACATGTATAATCATAACAATTAGCCTGAATAGACACCCGCTACCTGAAAAAAACTTTGGCAGTTTATTTTACATCATGCATATAAAATCATTTCCGTGTTTTTAGGTGTAAAAGGATTTATAGTCAAGCAGGCTTTTTGTCAATCCTCGTGACCCCGGTTATAATGCCGGTTATAATGAAAATTCAGGCCTGCAACTTGCAAAGTGAGCACCATTGCAAAAAGAAAAGTCAGTCATCATATAGATACGTTCACTGCCTGAAAATGGTTGATTTATTCCCGTTACAATGTTGCTTCTTTGCATGCGCGGTTTTCTAGCACCTCATTTACATAATGTATTGAAACATTTATGCTCGCACCCTCTTGAGCAGTAAAGTTGGCTCGTGGAGATAAGTCGTTTTCGTTGACGCAACAGATGCGCGAAGAGTAAGTGGTGTCTGCGACAACATCGGGGGAACGGGGGAGGGGAAGAGTATAGCAGGATGTTCCAGGAGCTGGCGAATCTAATTTAAACGGGAGGCACAGGAAACATCGGGCTTGCAGTGGCATGTAAGAAGCACTGTAACGATGTTTACATGAAGTTCTGGCACCAGTCATCCACGCAACGGTAGCAGTCTCGGGCCTGCTTGCTGTTGGCACCGGTAACATCCGTCAGCCAGGAACTGAACTGTTTTCTGTCCCCCCTCATCAGCAGGTATTGTCCAACGACACTGTCGGCCTGAAAGACAAAACAATGACAACGCCATTCAAATACGCAGTCTAAGGTATACGAGATATTTTTTTTAACATGTAGAGATTTGTATATTAAGAACTATGAGCGAAGCTTCTGTGCGATCTGTGCAGGTGGGTGCGTAGCAAGGCGGACATCATGTGCTAGATTAAGCTTCCTGAATAGACGATTAAATAACCAGATTTAGCAACAGAGTTCTTTTCATTTTAAGGTACAATATTATATATAGAATTAAAAAACCTCACCATCAAAAGCGAGCCCAGTTTATAGACTTTCTTAGTCAGCAATGTGGTTGGAAATATGGAACGCTTAACGGCTCGTTGACTAGGTTTTCTGGAAGTGCATATTTATACAATTATGTTAGTTGTATTTAATAATAAAGAGCACTTAACAAGACTTCAGGGGGAGCCTCATGCAGTTCGCAAGCCGAGCCTACGTTTCGTTCCTTGCTTTTTCATACTGTGTAGCCATCTTCTTCCTCTCGTTCTACCTCAAATGTAATATACATCAGATAAAGGCCCTGATTGTGTATTTGATGGTGTTGAAGATAGCATGATTCTGGATACCATACAAGCAGTAATGTCATTTTATACGTATAAGATGCGAAAACCCAATCTCAGCGTGATTTGAACCGCTTAATTTTGAAGTTAATTATTTCTGCATCACATCGCGACAGAGAAACTTGAATACCTGGGTTCATCTTCGATAGTGACGGTCCTCAAGTTCGCAACGTTTACCACTCCTCAAAATCAAAAATAAAACATCGCAATACATAATTTGGTTCATTTTTATGATTTCGCAAACATTAAACACCCCTCAAAGTCGAAAATAGAAAATCGCATTACATAATTTGGTTTATTTTTACGTGGTCATCATATTCTTATCAGGAAAGCAGGAAACCGCACCGACATATATGTTGCTGGTTTAAATAAGTAAATAAATAAATTCTCTACGGGTGAAAAAGATTCAACTGGCATACTGCAAGTACTACTACAATATCAGTTCCAGGACATCTAGAAATCGGGCTTCCAAGTGCTAGTTTGCGGATATACAAAATTGAAATAAAAAGCGTGGTATGCTGATGCTTTTTGAAATAATCTCGGAACTAATACATGTTTCCTTGTACATTTTAAATGCTTCTGTCCATTTTATTGCAAACATTTTTCTTCCTGCTGCTCATGTATTAGTATGCATTCATCAGCAGTGTTTTTGTTTTTCATCTGATTTTTTCAACCTGCGCGCTGGCTGTTTTGTACAGACTAATTTATCTTGCTTAGTTTATTTTGTTTTGTTTACGCATTGTATTTTCGGATGGCAGCCTGCTTGGAAGCCGTCCGTTGATTTGTCGTCCGTAGTCAATAACCTACTGAACACAACAAGCGTATTTGACCTGATATGAGGAGGGGAATGTAGTCTGGTGATTCTTTTATTCCGACTATTTCCAATCTCTTCATTCCCATTGGCTCAGCTTGTTAGACGTCCCTGGGATCAGCGACGATACCTAAGAACCAACCCTCTGCACTTGTGACATCATCCACAAGGCCGCAACCTCACCTAAGCAGCATTACAAATTGCACCTATGAAAGAGAAGAGTTTTCTCTGAAAAGAAAAAAAAAAGGTGTCAAGAAAGATTAAACCGCTGTACTTTGGGTCTCGAGGTGGCTGTACTTCCTCTGCATCACCTAGTAGAATTTCTTCACTGCGATAGTTTAGAGGACTTAAGCGATCGCCTAGCTCAGTAAAGTACTGACATATTAGCCATAAGTTACATTGCAGCAACGCTC
Source organism: Amblyomma maculatum (assembly GCF_055883805.1). Taxonomy (NCBI): domain Eukaryota; kingdom Metazoa; phylum Arthropoda; class Arachnida; order Ixodida; family Ixodidae; genus Amblyomma; species Amblyomma maculatum. The sequence continues at coordinate 9,871,239 of NC_139352.1, forward strand.
GGGTGAACTTAAGACTTACAAATAATGGCTTTTAGCAGCCATTCTAAATTGCACTGCTACGTAGGGCTATTAATTAAAGCTGTTAATTACAGCTGCTAATTAGCAACTAATTACGTTCATTATTTAACAACAACGCACAATATTAGTATTGCAACGTCGTCGCATCAACTCTGAAGTATATTTAAGCGTCCCCTAAGGTTTCATTCAGCAGCCCTGCCTGAAAGTTATCGGCTTGTGTTAGAATGTCTCTGTTGCCAAGTGCTCACACGAGGCGTCTGTTCTCCTGCCCACAGTGGTGGCTCACTAGTAAAGTCGCCGGACTGCCCAGGAACTCGGGTTCGATTCTGCCGCAGTTGCCGCGGCTCACTGGAGACGAAATCATCTGTACGATATCAGTGCACGCTAAAGAATCCCAGGCGGTGTAAATTGACGTACCCCTTCGCTGCTGTGTCACTCATACCCGACCTATCTTCGAGATGTTAAACTCCATTTACCATGAATTGCGCATACACCCGACCAATGTTCCACTCCTTTTCACACACACTGCGTTAAAGCTGCACTGGCCATGAATTTTAAATTGCTCTGTACCGACACGTCATTGCTTTAGAACAAAAACGATGCTACTTCCTATGTCCTGTGTAAGACAGAATAAGCGAAGGCAGATGACGCCACTACCGGTCGATTTCACCAGTAAACTTCGGTTGCGACGATCGAGATTTGGTCACGGATTCGAGCAAAACTACACCGCCATTCGCTTGCAAATAACGATTAAGGAGAATTTTTTGAAGTCCTCGATTTAATTCTAGGAGCAAAAACTAGATCTTCAGTGCACTTTTGAGAGCTATGTGTTCGTGATTTGCTGCCGGGTAAACTTGAGCGTAATCGTAATGTAAAAAAGTCTATTTCTTCACTGTACGCCAAAATTTGATCGAAATGACTTCATTGTCCCTTTATTTCACGTCTCCGGACCAACGTAATTTTGTACCTCAGGTCGGCCTCGAACTATAAAGTGTTTCGTCCGTGTACTCGCTTCTTCGTTCCGTCCATATTGTGACCGTACTATAAGATAATAGAAATGCGCACCGTCATCGAAACCATCAGTGTGCTAAATATAAAAGTAATCAGTGCACCGGCATAATTGTTTGTTGCAGCTCCTTCAATCAACGCTTGCCGCTTGTCGGATTTTATTTCTTTTATTACTTGCATAAGTTGAGCCGGCGCAAAACCTTACAAAGGACCAGAATAAGAGTAGAGAGAGCCTCCTTCATGCTGCCCGTTGCGTTCATTTAGGTTGGTTCCTCGAAGTGGCTAGTTAACTATCCGTAAATGATAAATGCATGCAAAAGCCTGCGGAGGTCTTACTCTCGAATATCCGTTGGCCTTCAATCGACCTCCAAGGGTGTCGCCAATGCCGGCAAGTTCCGTGACACTCTTGTTTCCCATAGGTACAAAGGACCATAAGAAGAGTACGGCAGAGCCTCCTTCATGCTGTCCGTTGCGTTCATTTAGGTTGGTTCCTCGAAGTAGCTAGTTAACTATCTGTAAGTGATAAATGCATACAAAAGCCTGCGGAGGTCTTACTCTCGAATATCCGTTGGCCTTCAATCGACCTCCAAGGGTGTCGCCAATGCCGGCAAGTTCCGTGACACTCTTGTTTCCCATAGGTACAAAGGACCATAAGAAGAGTACGGCAGAGCCTCCTTCATGCTGCCCGTTGCGTTCATTTAGGTTGGTTCCTCGAAGTAGCTAGTTAACTATCCGTAAATGATAAATGCATACAAAAGCCTGCGGAGGTCTTACTCTCGAATATCCGTTGGCCTTCAATCGACCTCCAAGGGTGTCGCCAATGCCGGCAAGTTCCGTGACACTCTTGTTTCCCATAGGTTCAGCAGTGAAGTAGCGGTGCTTCTTCGATGTGGACGACATGGCTGGATTCCCTGTTTTAGAATGACAATACTATAGTTGATTTTCGGCTGCCGTTGAAATCACGCCACATGAAGCCTAAAAAAGATATCTACTAAAAGCTTACGATTATTTTATGCTTAAAATTCAAGGAATGCATGTTTTGCAGCCGGTCACAGCGTTTGCATTTATAGTTTGGAGATAAAACAAATATCTCACTCAGCGATTACACATTCCCTATGCCCCCCTTAGAATGACAAAAATTGTGAAAATCTAAGTCTGAGATTACTCATTCAAGTATCTAAATGCAGACATGTTTAACTTTGACCCTTACATACGGGGGGAGGAGAAATAGGAAGAAATCACTTATGGAAGAGCTCTTTGAGGAGAAGAATGTGGAAAAGTGTAACGCTAACTCACCTAGCTATGTAAGGATCCTTTGCAAGAACAACCCCGAGAAAAGAGTCGCTACCCTGTCCAGCCGAAGCCCAGTGAATGATGCTGGCGACGCTAGTGCTTCGCTGATTAACCCTGCCTATCCTCTCTCTCCTGTGCCATCGTCACGTGCGTATGGGTCATATCATTTGAGATTCAACTGTCTAACTTGTCTGGCACATATCTGATCTCGGAAGTTTCGGAATAGTCTCGCAACGCCTCACACGAGTGCTCTCTCGCAGGCGTTTTATTTCTTGCGTGCAAGGTTTCCGTTTTACGGAGGCAAGGGACAGGAAGCAAACGTGCAAGCGGTGTCAAATATTAAACATGATTCCTCGAAGATGCGGGAGACAAAACGAGCACCCATAGCAGTTGAAAGCAGACTGCGAATTAATCTCAGCAACTTGCTTTTACTGGGCGTGAAATAACATCACACTGAACATGGGCGTTTCAGTACACCACCTGCATCGAAATAAGCCTGCGAGGGAAAGATTTCGACACTCGACCAAGGACTCAGCAGGATTCGTTGCCGAACAAGGCGGAATGTATCATAGTAGTAGGATTCCATAGCTGCGAAATCAGTGTAGCGTGTAGTGTTACACAGTCCTGAGCGTACAAAGGAGAGTGACAAACGATTGAATGTGCCGGTCGAAAACTGCGGAACGCACTGCATTGGCCTCTATGAGGTTGTCAAGAAATTCCAAAGTACCAAAGACGTCAAACAAGACTCTTTATTGCTCGGGATAAACAATCACTAGGTTTAGGATTGCGCATGTCAATGAATGTGGAGCAACTCGTCACGCTCTTTGCCTCTGTTTGGACTCCTGAAATATGGTCAGACATGGTGTCCGCACTGTCGTAGCTAACAAACCTTACTGGGCCACGGAACCTCAAGGCAGCCAACAACATGTCATAGACAACTTCGAGCCGCAGTCAGTATAACGATGAACAGTTCCGCTGCAGAGAAATCTTCCACTGGCCTTTTTTTATCTGTCAACTAATGTACCCAAGGACAGCACACAGCTGCTCGTGGAGACCACAGTCACTTCATTCGACGCTTATCAAAGAGGCTTTCTTCCTTCTACGACGCCCAGCAATACAGACCAAGACCGACTGAAATACAGACCTGCACAATAAACAGGGTCCTAAGGGACCTCGTGCGCCAACTTTGTTACCTTTCTCGGCGTTGAGGGCGCTCGGTTGACCTGTTCGTCTGTCATTTTCATCATCATCAAATCACAAATTAATATAAACAAACTGTACCCAAATTAAAAAAAAAAAAAAAAGATCTTTGCCCAAGTTATACTTCTAAAATTTTGCCTTTTTGTATTTTAACGAAGAGTGTTTGTTTTTATAATGCTTTTCTCTCGCTAGAAGACATACCGCGATTCCGCTTTGTGCGACGGCACTGCAGTTACTCGCTGCACATGCGCAGAACAGGTGCTCGTGCATTACAGCGTGGACAGATAAATAAACTATAACGACGAAGAAAAATGACAGAACTAATAGACCCTTCTTATTAACAGGCTTACAGTAGCGCCAGGTTATCCGTAGTGTTCGTTCCCTAGCGGCGAAGGCTATGAACTAGAAGGTGCGCGCTGGAGCAGTGCTATCTGTGCAGGTCTGTATTTCAGTCGGTCTTGATACAGACGACCGTTGCAGTGCAGAGACAAGATAACGTCTTTTTATATTCGGTTGTTAATATATGCAGTATTTCAGGAGCTGGAATCCAAGCGTATTTTGCAATACTGTATCATTCTTCTTAAAAAAAGTTAACTATATTTGAAGTAACGTTCTGTGCTAGTGTTATGTCACACTTTCAAGGGTACAAGCAGGCAGAGTCAAGGGGTAAGGAGACACTTGAAGGAGGCGGTGTGCCGTTACACGTGAAATAAAATTTCCATTGTACATTATATACACTTGTTCTTGTTCATATACTCACTATGAAAAAGTAACAATGTCAATAAACAAGCACATGATCACATTTGTTAATCGGCCACCCAAAGGCAGAATGCCTGCTTTTATTCCATAGTTTACATACACGTTTCCAGTTTCTTTTACTAAAACCAAGTTGGCTACCATTTGTTGGGGCGATTTTATTATCAGCAATATCAGTACTGGCCTGTATAGCATGTGAAAGATGCGAGCACTAGAAAATTAGGGCTGGCAGGCCGAACAAACGGTTCACCGTCCGTAACGACTTGTCTTGCAATCTGGAAATTGTGACTCGCGCCTCGTTAGGTGTGGTATTCAGAACGTTATAAGTATGAAGCAGCCAGTTGCTTAAAATGTGATTTTGCTCCTGCCCGTCAAGCTAAAGAAATTCAGAAGTTCTAGAATTTTACGAGACAATTTTCGGAAATTCGGCTTATGAACTGGCATTAGAGGAACATTTCGCATAATGTCCTGAATATTTAGCAGGCTTGAATGCATGAAGTAAAAACTGTACAGGAAAAATTTTCCAGTCTTTTCGAATCTGGCGGGTTAATGCCACGGGCGTTTGAAATCCCCCTCGAAGCTAAAGTTTTTCTGCTTGATGCCATTAACATAACAATTACGAAACGTTTTGATTAAATTAGCCCATTTGTCCTGCGTCGACTTTATCTTATGTTCATCTTCAGATTGGAACGACCATCGATTCAATTTGCCAAAAACAAGGTCTATGCATCTAATTAAGCTTAACACGCTCCTGTTGTCCTATAGCGTGCGTGCCCGTACGTTATTGTGCCAGAACGTTATCTCAACAAAAAGTACAGGGGCGCACTTCTGCTTACGTAAGTACATTCAAAATCATTGCGAATTCTGTGCACAGTTTCGTTATGAGTTATTCGTTTCGTTGCTCAATACTGTTACTTAGTTCCCGTTTCTAATAATCAAATTCTCACGAAGACAAATTTTGGTGGGAAGGAACGGAATTTTGTTAAATTCCCACCCAAATTTGGAAATCAGCATTGAGTTGTCCATGTTCAAATTAAGTTAGACGCCAATCTTGGTTATATTCGGACGAAATCAAATTTCGGCTCTCCAGTAGTACTTGCGAGTGGGCTATGGTTGGCTTTAAGCTGGTTTAATTCTCTTGTGTGAGTATTGTGTTTGTGTATACCCATGCAGCGCCGGAGGTCGTCCGGGGCTCCAGTTGAGCCGAATTTTGGTGGTGACCAACATTGATTTGGAGGTCACCACTGAATTGGCCATACTCGAATCGGGTTCGACGTCAACTTCGGTCAACGTCTGAGGAGGTAAGTATTTGTGGGTCCATTGGCCAAATTTTGGGGGCATCCCATTCATTTTTGGTAGTTATAACTGAATTGGCCAAACTTGAATCATGCTCGACATCGATTCTGGTCAAATTCTGACGGGAACAAATTGTGGGAGTCCAGGGGCGAATTTTGATTGTGGTCCGTTCGTTCCAATTCAAAAGTCAGGACTGAACTGGTCATACTCGAATTATGTTCGACATCAATTTGGTCCATTTCTGACGAGATAAAATTTGGGGGGTCCAGGAACCGAAATTTCGGGTGAACCACCCAAACATGCAGGTCATCATCGAGTTGACCTTACTCTACTTAGAATGGATACCAAATTTGGCAGTATTATGCTAATTACACATGCAGTCGATTATTGGCAGTTCGTGCGGACGCGCTGTGATGACAGGCTATGGCCACACACTGCTGTAACACTGCCGACGCGCTCTCCGCACGCCACTTATGAGCCAAACAAGAGTTTCGCCTTAATCGTTGGTCCAGCAAGAGCCTTGTGGAAACCGGGCGCCGAAGCGACCGTCGCAGAGTAATCTTATTTCATCACACAGCGCACAGCATCAACTCGCCATTGCGTGGTCAGATGCGCTCGGGCTGACGCGAGCGCCCTTACGCGAGTGGCGCCGAAGCGGCCTAACGAGTCAATAGGTCACACCCCTCCGGTGGAACGGGCGATTCAACTGTAGGTCAGCTCCTGTAGTTCGGAGCAAGGCATACAGAGCTAAACGCAGTTATCGTGTCCACGTCGTTAGAGTGAGCCCGTCTCAAAACGCCGCTATGTTACGGCCCCTGTGCCTAATATTTGTACTGCTTCGTGCGTATGCATATTAAGTTTTTCCTGTTGCTCCAGTGTCATCTTCGGTTACCCTGTCTCTGCTTAATCGCCGCGACGAGTGCCAGGTAATTCAGCCGATCTACAGTGCCGGCCACAACGTCAAAATACTGGGGGCAGCGCAGTGGAAACACAAACACGAGAACGTGAACGTTAAAAAACCTCAAATACACGAAATCGCTTCACGGCACTCGTCCACTACGCCGTTTTTCTATATACGATAGCGCGACGATATCGCTTGTGCATTTCATTCCAGCGTGTCTGCCCGACAGCGCTGCCTTTCAAGGTCGCAATCCGCATGCGACAATCCGAAACTTCCCGAGACCGTAGCAGTCGCGAAGGGGGCTGCCGGCTCAAGGGCAGGCGCGTGACGTTTACTGCGGACGAGAGGGAGCCGGCAGAGTGAGATCGTTCACTCGGCTCCGTTGCTGAGCGCGTACCAGCAAGTGCTCTTCACGCTTGCCATTTACAAAGATCCGGACCTAAGTTAGTTCGTGCTACGCACATTTTTTTTTTTTTTTTTGTCTTTCCTTGCTAGGTGCCTCCATTAGTTATATTAATTGCTTTAAGGTCGAGACAGATGTAGTCACTGCTGAAAATAAATTTCTATTTTTATATATTTGGGGCTAATATAAATTCTACAGAATTTTCAATCAGTGAGCGGAAAAAGTAGTAATGGTGTAGATTAAACGTTTTAAAATGAATTTCCAACTTAGGCCCAAATAAATCCACCAATTGCGTAAATTCATTTAAATACAGGTATCATGCTTGTGGATGCATTTCTTGAAAAGTGTCGTGTAGTTATATGTAGAAAATAACCGCATTATAACTATGGCGTTAGTTAAGGAGCGGCGTTCGGGATGTAAATGGTAGAACTGGTGTTTTTTTTTTTTGTTTGTTCGTTTTTTTTCGCGACACAGTGTAGTTTCGGTTTACAGTTTAGTCTCGGTAGCGAGGGGGGGGAGGGGATAATACTTTTTTTTTTTCAAAGGAGTAACAACACTGCGAAAGACCGCACAATCAAAGACGAACACGGTGCCGACTGGCCGCCTGTCTTGCTTGCAAGGACCACAGCACCACCACAAAATTTACTATCAAGAGGTTCATCGCGGCCTATTGGTGCCACTAACGTTTCGTCTTTTGCACCGCTTTCAGCACAGCCGCTGCCGAATCCGGTGATTCCGAAACTATGAACTCTGCGCCTTCGGGTAAGTTTAGCAATGCAGCATTTTTTCCCGGTGATAAACGACTTCAGCGTTGCTCCAGGGGATTTTTACAAGTCCTACTCTACCCACATGACGCAAACGTTTACCTTTAGATAGGCTCGAAAGTATATCGATATGGTTTCTGTAATGTTTTCGTTACTATTTCAAGGCAACATCTGTAAGTGCTCCTCAAATCGCTCTGGAGGCGTTTTGGCCAGGGAAGAACAGCATGCGAAGTGGAATACGTGCCCTTATATTTCACGCCATTCTGGGGGCATAAGAAAGTCGGTGAGATGTCGAACGAGTCAAAAATGTCTTGCCTATACCCATGCCTGCCACTGTGTTAGAATATTAAGGCTTTAGTTCTCCTTTGCTTTTTCGCTGAGCTACTTTCAGCGTGTTTCACCGCTGCTATTCTGTATCTTCTGTACATTGCCTTAGTGGGCCCCTAAAACGCATTTCATTGACATCGACCTGTGTAATTAGGCGTATTCAGGCACACGTAACTTTCCGTGAAGTCCTGCTTATTGACAGTGGGTGCGCGCATGAAGCTGCGGCTCCGTCAAACTGGGAATGAGAAACTAAGCTCAGTTCGCCTCGTTAGAACCTATACGCACACTACCTATCGCACATCTGACTTTTACGACATTCATAAACAGCTTATCACTCCACTGCGCGGGCTCGGTTTCCATCTCATCTAAGTTTTCTCTTCACTCCAATTACTTACCTTCCTAAATGTTATAACGATTCCTGGCTGCTCTGTTAACCAATGATCACGTCATCATTTTCTTGCTGCGTGATAATTATTAAGTATTCGAACTACCCGTGCGAAGTCATATGGTTTTAACTTCATGAATCTGTAGATCAGCCTGTATTTCCTTAACAGATCGCAGCCAGGTTTGCTCCCAACGTCCGGTCTGTGCTTCTGCGGCAAATGAGAAATCGTTCCCCGGGCCTTCAAGCTGCAATTTCCGACGCAACCATCAAATAAACACTGGGGGGACTATTGGAGCTAAGTAATATAACCGCTTGCGCTAGCGAGTGCTCTCTTTTCTATTACCCAGACTTCTAATACTAGGTTACATCAAACGTGATGTTTCGATCGTTTACCGCCGGTCTGTTTTCTTCCTTGCTGTTATGAGTTCTAATGTAAAGGACGGAACATTTTTAAACACTTTTTTTTTTTTTTCGCTAAGCAATGCATTTCTTGCTGCATACCTTGCGTAAATACAGCCAGAAAAGGTCACTTCGGCGCATTTCTACTTAAGGGAAAACCTGTATGGAGTTATTCTCAGTGTCCTGACACTAGACGCAACCTGGCATATACCATCAATTGCTTCTCTTTGTTGACAATGCATCCAATGCGACGCACTTGCCTGAGACGTTGGTATACTTGCAATGAAGCGTTCGTTTTAAAAGCATCTTTCTTATGAACCAGAGTTCAGCCAGAGTGCTGCGCTGTTGACCTATTTCAATCATGAATATTATGAGCTTTTGTTACTGTAAGCTTCGCCGCAAAAGTTCTTGAATTCCATTTCCAAGCCAATTGAACCAATTACATCTGTTTGTTTTTTGTTTTGTTTTGTTTGTTTTTCTGCAAGCTCTACAGTTCGCAAGATGAAAACTGTCGACAGCCAATGTTTGGACCATTTAATGAATAGCGTTTTCATAATCATGTTTGACATGATTAGCCGAATGAAGCAATATTTTGTCATAGCACCATTTTTTTTACACATTTACAGAAACGTCATCCGTGCCAACGGCATCAGAGAAGCACCGCAACTTCGTTTCTGAACCCATGGGAGACAAGGGCGTCGCTGACCTCGCGGGCATTGACGCCAACCTCGGAATGACGCTGAAAGAGAAAGGTTTCGACAAGGTAAGGCTGTCACTGGACGTCTTGCAGTAGTTATGCACGGCATCAAAAAACTTTGCCATCACGGATTGCTTATACCTACAACTGGCCAATACGCCTGTGTATCGCCTCCTATATTCCTAATACATAGGTACCCTCCTGGGCTCGATTTCATCCACTGCATGATCACTGCACGATAAGCGCCCTTGAAATCGCTCTTCAATGATTTATTCCGTGTTTGGATTAACTATAATCGATACTCACCAGCAACTGTATATTTATTGGTGATTGTGGGTCTTGTTGCTTTTAGTAAGGAGTTAACCAATTAAGGAAATTTCTATGCAGTTGTACACATTGCGAATTATGAGCATTCTCTTCGTTTTTTTTTTTTTTTTTTTTTATATATATAAGCGTCCAACAGCTTGTAGTAAAGTGTAGAGCATAGATGCCGAACGAGGGTGGCGATGGATCTGTTAACATATGATGGCTGGTGAGTAGTTGTGGCAAAGAGTGCAAACTACTCTTCAAGGAAGTCAGACAGACTCTTGCGTTTTCGCATAGTTGCACTGGCATTGCAATGAGATCAATAAAATTTTCGAAAAGAAGTTGTAAGGGGCTGTTTAAAGCAATCCCGCATACAACTCTCAAAGGCACCGATCGGGACAAACTGAAGTAGCCTTGCATCTCTATATTACCATGGTTGTAATGAGGAAGATACTACTTCTTTGTGCAACGCATTGCTACCAAATGCGAAAATATAAAATATAGCTACATCGTTTCCACCGGAATTGTTTACAACTAAATTAGTTTCGCGTCGACCCTTTCTTAGCTAATCTTTGTTACTAGCTATGGTACACCACCATTCAATCCAAAACGGCGATCACGGAGTCCACTTCTACTTTTACGCAGTGACTTCAAAGGAAGCAGCGGGAAGAGATATTTTCGATCTGGAAATCAATCATTTCCCATAAATTAATATTTCTGATATAGTAATTATGGATAAAATCGCGATGCATCAAACATTGTTTTTGACTAAGAAAGAGAATCAGATGACGTGACCCTCAGTTTCCCATTCATATCAGCAAACATTCACGGCAAAATGGCAGCTATTTCTTTTCCTCTGTCATTTAGCACTGCATTAAATTAATAAGCCACGCCGTCAATATAAGGATTAGCAAATAAACGAGCTTTCCGAGTGGTTTCTTTGGCGTCACACGAAATAACTGTAAAAGAGCAGGAAATGCCGACCAATTAAGCATGGTTAGGCCAGATGCGAATGAAAGCCGCTAGCGTTCGCTTTTCCGATGTTGGTCTCGGGTCGAAAATATCTATTTGCGTGCAGTCGTGATATACACATCATGTGAAGACCACTCGGCATAGATATAAATCCCCCGTTCAAACAAGGTGTATGGACGTGCCTCCATAGCCTAGGGGTAGCATGCTAGGTCGGAGCCCAAGGGTCCTGGTGCGTTCTATTCCCATCTCAAAAGTGCTGCCTACGTTGACGCAGACTTCAGAATAAAAGGCATCTGTAAAATGGATGGATGAGGGATAGATTGCAAGGCCACTAAGAAAATTCCAACGAAAACTAGCACTTATCAACTATGGCCTCAGTGTGTTGGGGTGTGATTCAATTTAATGGGATCGCGACTTTCGCTATTTCTTCCAGGCCTCTATGATCCTGGGCCAGTTCCTCGTGATGGGGAGGAGCAAGGATGCCTTCGTCTCCTGGCTGCAGGACACCAGCGGTGCCAAAAGCGAACAGGCGGAAAACTGCTACCAGTGCTTGAACGATTGGTGCCGGGAATTCATGTAAACTTCGCTGGCTACCTTCGCAGTTCAGTTCAGTCGTTCAGTCGTGTCCGACTCTTCGTGACCCTATGGACCATGTCACGCCACGCTTTCCGGTCTCTCACTATCTTCCTAACATCACATAACTTCATCTGCAACGCCTCGAGGATACCATCTGACCATCGCGTTCGCCGCCTACCCCTTCTCCGGCGACCGTCAACCTTTCCCAACATCAAAGCTTTCTCCAGCGACTCCTCTCTTCCCATCAGATGACCAAAGCAGCTGAGCTTTAACTTTAGAATTTGACCCTCCAATGAGCAGTCAGGGTTTATGGTCGACAATATCGACTCATTTGATCTTCTGGCAGTCCAAGGAACTCTCAAGAGTCTCCGCCAACACCACAATTCAAACTCGTGAATTCTTCGGCGGTCAGCCTTCTTCATAGTCCAACTCTGGCATCTATACATCACAACTGGAAAGACCACAGCACGAGTTATACGGATCTTGGTTGGCAGTCTAATGTATCTGCTCTTTACTAGGCGGTCAAGGATAGCCATGGCTCTCTTTCCCAGAAGCCGGCGTCTCCTAATTTCATGGCTGCAGTCTCCTTCCGGGGTAATCTTGGAGCCCAAGAAGAGAAAATCTGTCACAGCTTCCACTTTACCTCAAAAGTCACCTCTTGTAGGGAGAGAGGCGCCGCCATATATGCCAGTCTCTCGGGGAGAGCTGCATCCGCACGGGACAATGCAAGAAGTTCATAGTACTTGGCTTGGCTAGTGTTTGGCTGAACAGGTGGAATAAGCTGCCGAGTAATAGCCACGTCGTGTTGCTTCCCTCCGCGCCCTAAATTAAGGTTTATTCACCGTCCTGAGATTTCAATATAGAAACTTTTGCAAACGTAGTGGGCAACAAAATCACTTTAGCGACAGAAGCTGACCTCTTTTGATATGGCGTACCTCGTTCTTCTTTTTAGCAATCAAGAAGCTATGCTACAACTCCATTCACATCCATATGGCATCAGACAGTACTTAGCAGTGCTAATGTCGTCAGTTTTAATCCGGGGGCTAGAAAACGTGTTCATTCAATTTCGAAACCATTAATGCCTCGTTTGCTGCAGGGCAAAGGTCATCACAGCAAAAAACGTTGAAGAACCCGTATTTACTAACAATATTTGAGAAGGGCTATTCAATGTATTTCAATGCAGTGCGATATTTCCACAGTATTTCAGCTCCCCGTTCATACGTTCACTGCAAATCAGTGTTGGATCTTTGTGGAGAAGAGCAATACCTTCATAGGCGGTTTACCTTGATGAAAGTTGCAGCCTTTGAACCGAATATGTCTCCTAAGATGAACACAAAGCCAAGAGAAGCCGCCCAAAGTTTGCGATTCCCGAGGTCCTTGGAGCGGCTGAACGAACACAATGCTACTTTCCCCTTTAAGTTTGTGCTGGAACCTTCGTGACTGTTCTTATTTGATTGAAAACTCGATGTGCATTTTCAAAATGATATTCACTATGCTTTCTACATTGAAACGCCCCTCAGGGGAAACCCCACTCCTTCTTTTTTTCAGTTATCTCCTTTCTTGCATTCACGTTTACCCCGTCGTCACTTTTTTTTCGTTTCAATTAAAATGACTTTATCGGCCATCTTCGTTGTCCAGCGGAGCAGGAGAACGGAATGGGAAGTAATTCACCAAGAGGTAAATGAAGGCAACAATGATAACCTCATGCAAGACTGGGAGATGATAGCTAGCGTCATCTATGGAGTGCCTGCGTCAGTATGCAGGCGATGAGGCCAACCAGCAACATCTAGGTGTTTTGTTCGTTTTGTCGAGTGATTCTTACAGAAATCGATGTCTCGTTCCAGTGGGCAGAGGCGTTTGCCGTATTACCAAAGCTGTTCCGAGTTAGCATTAAGAAATAACTGCACGTTTTAATTGAGTCATTCTACGTCTCAAATGAGTCAAGAATTCGCGCTCGACCGTTCCCAATTTACTTCAATGAAATCATCATGCGTGGTGTTGCTGTGGCAAACATACTGGCAGCTGTTTTTTTTTTTTTTTCGGAGAAAAAACTTTTTGTTTAGTGGCGGTAACTAGGGAACCAAAGATAGTAAATGATAGGGAAACATTGTCAAACAAAAGCTGGCTGTAATAACCAACTCATATGAACATGCCTGCGCAGCCTAGGGGTAACGTGAATGTAACTGTTCTAGCAGTCTGATTTCGATATCACCCTCCCATATGAAAGGAGAGGCCCCAGTTGCCAGCTCCTGCAAAACTTATGTCAGGTAACCTTACGTCCAGTCAGTGCTTGGCCATGTCAGCTGCCAGCTATCGCCTGCCAGCGCCAGGGTTTCGCTCACAAAGCTGGAGTTTCCGTGAACGGCGCGTTTAATGATATCGCGTAAAAACATTTACTTTGCTCATGGCTATGACATTTTTTTCATATAAAGAAATGTCATTATGTCAATATATATATATATGTGTGTGTGTGTGTGTGTGTGTGTGTGTGTGTGTGTGTGTGTGTGTGTGTGTGTGTGTGTGTGTGTGTGTGTGTGTGTGTGTGTGTGTGTGTGTGTGTGTGTGTGTGTGTGTGTGTGTGAAGGAAAGAAGCCAACAGTCGGCGAGGCAAGGAAAGCGTTGGGGATGGTACTTTATGTCTTTTTTTTTTCATGTTTACTTGGATAATCACAGAGATTAGTAATGTAATCTATTAGGGGAAAGATAATTAAACACAAAGTAGAAGAAAAAACAACGTGCTGATGGTGGGAACCGAACCCACGACCTCCGAATAACGCGTCCGGTGCTCTTCCAACTGAGCTACATCGGCCGCTGTCCCCTCTGCTACTTGCTTGGGTATTTATGTTGTCTGTATACGAACCTTGAAAGTTGTTCACCAGCGCCACCCTCAGCCATAGCGGCGGACGTAGAACGTCCTTTGTTACCGCCAGCGTTACGTAGAACGTGATCAAGAGCGAGGGCGAAAGCTGGGCTAGAACCCTCGTACGCTACCTATGGCTTCAAGACTGCCAGAACCGAGACCCCCGTAAGCTACAAGCAGATCAATTAAGGGCAAATGAGGGTGCTCGTTATAATACATGCCTCGCCGACTGTTGGCTTCTTTCCTTCATGTATTATAACGAGCACCCTCATTTCCCCTTAATTGATCTGCTTATATATATATATATATATATATATATATATATATATATATATATACATATATATATATATATATATGTGTGTGTGTGTGTGTGTGTGTGTGTGTGTGTGTGTGTGTGTGTGTGTGTGTGTGTGTGTGTGTGTGTGTGTGTGTGTGTGTGTGTGTGTGTGTGTGTGTGTGTGTGTGTGTGTGTGTGTGTGTGTGTGTGTGTGTGTGTGTGTGTGTGTGTGTGTGTGTGTGTGTGTGTGTGTGTGTGTGTGTGTGTGTGTGTGTGTGTGTGTGTGTGTGTGTGTGTGTGTGTGTGTGTGTGTGTGTGTGTGTGTGTGTGTGTGTGTGTGTGTGTGTGTGTGTGTGTGTGTCACGAGTTGACAATAATTTCCCCATTTTCCCCAATTATTAAATGCATAAAATATTACAGGAACCTTCTTGACGAGTTTTCGTTTTATATTCTGCCACTCATGATGATGGATAAATGAATATCCCTAATTATTACTGTGCCGTGTACTGCGTCTCAAAGATTCATTTGTACCACCTCCCTGCAATTTAAAGCTGAATATGGCGCAAAATATATTCACAGCGTCATCTCTTAGAGCGAATTTTGCCGGGAAGCAAATTGTAGTTTTGTAGCTGGTAGTTTTCAGCAGCGAACATAAACATCCTAGGTTACCCGCACGCTTTCTGCGCCGCTGTGCCCGTGCGGTGAAAAACACGAAGCTGCGAGAACAGCACGCGGGCGCTTTATACCTATATGCTTCAACGGGTAACAAAAAAGCCAAGGTGAAACATGAAAGAAACGGAAACGTAAGCCATCAAACAGTGCTGCACTCTTGGCGAAAATGCGCTCACGAATGCCACGGCCCTCTGAGGAATTCGGCAAGGAGCTGTTGAGTGCCGTACTAGTACATGTGGCCAAACATTCGCGCGTCGACATACATTGAATAGGTGGCTGGCGTCGCAAGAGGTATTCGCTACCTCTCTAAAACGCAGCCCCATCTTGTCTTCAGCCTTCACACACTGCCTTCATGCACTGAGTAGTTAGGACATGACACTTGAAGGAAGATTAAGCAGCCTCCACGATTATAGAATCAGTGAGTGATGGGTAGAAATAAGTATTGTCAATTGCATAGCCGGCCCTAATCGTCCACAAAAACTAGCATAAATGCATGGAATATAAGTTTGCCAGTCTGGAATGCTTTTAGGATGTGGATCACATTCCTTGCTCCATAAGACATTTTACCGACCGGTATAATCTCTGTCAAATGTGAGAAAATTCGTAGAAATGACTCGTGAAAACATTAATACAAGCACTAAGCTTCAAGGTGACATTGTGTTGTAGATTTTTCTGTTTCTAGAAGAAAATAAGGAAACTGATATAAAGTTGTCCTGAATGCACAAAAGCACTCAGTCCTTTAATTATATACAAAATCTAAAACCAATAGGTGCAAATTTTAAATACATCACATATTTTTCAACGTAAGATGGGACCACGACAAGCTACATTTTGCCAGAGACTACAGGTAAGGAGGTTTATCACGGTTACACCATGTTCTGTCTCTTTTTTTGTTTAATTTAGATGGTCTAAGCGCAATGCATCGTTTTGCATTGAACTGCCCTACGGCGTATCAAGGCTGTTATTAAGAAAAACCATGGAAACAAAGAACGCGGAACTCAGAAAGGAAAACACGAATTAGTGACATCTTTTTCTTTGTTACCATAGTTTTTTCCAAATTTTCTTTCCGACGTTAAAAGAAAAAAAAAACGCGTTTTGACTCTGCTAATTTCTTTCAGACTTTTGAATGGCGTGTTTTCACTGTGACATATTCTAGTTAATGCGGTTTTCTCAGTAAGAAGCAATCCCGGGAAAATTTCAAAATTTATTTCAATTTTTCTCGGAATCCCTTAAGCCGCACATGTTTTGCTGTATTTCTTTTGAAACATTGCAAAAATTAAGGATATATGGGTGCTTTTTTTGCCGGGGTTGTTGTTAGGTGTCGACCTGGAAATATCGCCCTGCTGTGTAGAGTGTTTTTTGTTTTATGCTTTTAATTTTATGGACGCCGGTCTAAATCTAAATTATGTTCAATCGTTTTCACGTATTGCAGAGTACAGAATATATGTAGCGTCACTGGTGCAAACGTTGCCGCAGGCAGCCGCTAACAGGGACGTCTACTGTTTATATTGCTATTAAGAGTGCGCTTCAATGCATGC
Organism: Amblyomma maculatum; assembly: GCF_055883805.1. NCBI lineage: Eukaryota > Metazoa > Arthropoda > Arachnida > Ixodida > Ixodidae > Amblyomma > Amblyomma maculatum. The sequence continues at coordinate 9,887,890 of NC_139352.1, forward strand.
GAATGGTGCGTGTGGACGCCAGAGCCACCTTTCATTGTGCTAAGTACCACTTATTCACTCCACTCAAGCGCAGTCATACAGCTACAAATAATGTTATAACACTTTCGCAGAGACTTCGTATTTTAAAAATAATAATGCCAGAGACATTTAAGAGTTCTTAGGTGTATCACTGCGAAATCATAGAGTCCCGCAAGTGATATATTTTCACGTGAGGCTTTCGTTCTGCTAGTATTGCATTGAATTAGTATGTGTGCATGCATACTGGACACAGACTGCCATCCTTCACGCGGTGTCTGGGAGCCGTAATCGCCGAAACCTTTTTTTGAAGGTATACATATGGAGGTAAACATGTCGTTCGTTCGAATGTATGCTCCAGGTTAAAATGAAATTTGAATAGCACATGTATAATCATAATAATTAGCCTGATTAGACACCCGCTACCGGACAAAAACTTTGGCAGTTTATTTTATGTCATGAATATAAAACCGTTTCCGTGTTTTTAGAAGGAAAAGGATTTAGTCAATCCTTGTAACCCCGGTAAATATGCCGCATAAAAATTCAGGCCTGCAACTTCCAAAGTGAGCATCATTGCAAAAAGAAAAGTCAGTCATCATAGATACGTTCACTGCCTGAAAATGGTTAATTTACTCCCGTTACAATATTGCTTCTTTACATGAGCGGTTTTCAAACTCCTCATTTACATAATGTATTGAAACATTTATGCTCGCACCCTCTTGAGCAGTAAAATTGGCTCGTGGAGATATGTCGTCTTCGTTGACGCAACAGATGCGCGAAGAGTAAGTAGTGTCTGCGACAACATCGGGGGAACGGGGGAGGGGAAGAGTATAACAGGCTGTTCCAGGAGCTGGCGAGTCTAATTTAAACGGGAGGCACAGGAAACATCGGGCTTGCAGTGGCAAGTAAGGTGCACTGTAACGATGTTTACATGAAGTTCTGGCACCAGTCATCCACGCAACGGTAGCAGTCTCGGGCCTGCTTGCTGTTGGCACCGGTAACATCCGTCAGCCAGGAACTGAACTGTTTTCTGTCCCCCCTCATCAGCAGGTATTGTCCGACGACACTGTCGGCCTGAAAGACAAAACAATGACAGCGTCATTTAAATACGCAGAGTAAGGTATACGAGGGATTTTTTTAACATGTAGAGATTTTTATATTAAGAACTATGAGCGAAGCTTCTGTGCGATCTGTGCAGGTGGGTGCGTAGCAAGGCGGACATCATGTGCTAGATTAAGCTTCCTGAATAGACTATTAAATAACCAGAATTTACTGACAGAGTTCTTTTCATTTTAAGGGGCAATACTATATTTAGAATTTAAAAACCTCACCATCAAAAGCGAGTCCAGTTTATAGATTTTCTTAGTCAGCAATGTGGTTGGAAATATGGAACGTCCTAAATAATCACCTAAACGCTCGTTGACTTGGTTTTCTGGAAGTGCATATTTATACAATTATGTTAGTTGCATTTAATATTAAAGAGCATTCAACAAGATTTCAGGGGGAGCCTCACGCAGTTCACAAACCCAGCCTACGTTTGTTGTTGTTGTTGTTGTTGTCCAAATAACTTATGGCACATACCCACAGAGGGGGATCGGCCAAGAATTGGGTAGCAAAGAAATTTTTTTTTTAATATACTTGCACAAAAAAAAATGATTTGAGGGGTAGAGCAAAGGAAACAAAACGGGGAATAAGTGAAATATAAAATGAAAAGTGGTAACACTCACGGGAGATTGACACTACAATTGTAGAACAAGTGATGTTTAAATATTTAGCAAGGCAAACGATTTGAGTCCAGTAAAAAATTTTGCATGGCGGTAAACACAGACCTGTGACTGTGCCCAAGGATGGTGGCGCCAAATGATAACAATGTCGGGCTGCTTAAACTAAGGCCAAGCTGTTGCAATGGCCTTTCCATCAACTGTTTTCTCAGCGTAGTAAAGCGGCGGCAAAACAATAAAAAGTGATCTAATGTTTCTTGTTCACCGCAAAATGCGCAGACAGGAGACAGTGCCAAACCAGACCTGTAAAGATAGAAATTTAAAGGTGGGATACGGCATCGCAGCCTTGTTAGTGAAATCTCAAGTTGCCGTGAATGACATAATTTTCTATTCCAAGAATAATTTAGATGCAGGTAGTCATCAGATCTTAAAAGATGTCCATTTTTCATATTTAATAGGACGTTTCTTCGAAACCTCGCTGCGGTGATGTACGCGGTCGCCGGAAGGATAGATAATACGGGGCCATTAAGGGACTCTTTTGCCAAATCGTCAGCATATTCATTTAAAGTCACATTGTTGTGGCCTGGGACCCATACCATATGTACAATTTTTAAATGTCTAGGGATCAGAGAGACAAAGGTTTTTACTATTGCAGAATCCACCGACGAAGAGAGAGATGAACACAAGGATAGAGAGTCGGAAATTACTGCCACTTTAGAAAAAGAGGAGTCTAATTTCCGTAAAGCGAGTACCACCGCCAGAAACTCCGCCTCAAAAATTGGGGTGAAGTCCGGAAGCCGTACAGAAAAAGACCAGTCTAAATGTGGACAATATATACCCACACCCGCCTTTTCATTACTTTCAGATGCGTCAGTAGCTACAACTAAACTATCAGAAAGACTTCTTAAATGATCTTCTAATAATCCGTTTAGAATAACGGATGATAAGTTTTTAGCATTATTCGGGAATATGTCATCAAAGACAATTTTAATAGATGAACCGATGGTTTGTATGGGTAGAATACTAGGAAGGGAAACATTTAAAGGGTCCAGCAAATTTTTGACCATAACAACCTGCGGGGTGTGAAATTTAGACCAATGGACACCGAAAAAGGAGGTCGATTGACAGCAAAAAATAGACATAGATCGGTGAAACTCTGATTCATATATCCTTAAGTACGTCTGAACGGTTAGAATTTGTAATCTATATATCAAGGGTGGAATCCGGGCTTCAAGGTAGAGCACATTGTTGGCAACAAATTTTGGAAGTCCCAGACACAACCGAAGTGCTTCTCGCTCCAACAGAACAAGCGGTCGAATTTTGTAAGTTGCTGATCCAGAAAACAAGACTGAACCGAACTCTAAAATTGGACGCACATACATAACATAAATCATTAAAAGGACATCTCTCCGCATTCCAGACCTGGGACGACTAATTCGGCGCAACATGCCCACGGCCCGAGCCCCTTTCGTAGCAATATGGCTAATGTTTCGTTGACTGCCTACGTTTCGTTGACTGCTTTTTCATACTGTGTAGCTATCTTTTTCCTCTCGTTCTACCTCAAATTTAATATGCATCGCATAAAGGCCCTGATTGTGTATTTGATGATGTTGAAATTGCATGATTCTGGACACCATACAAGCAGTAATGTCATTTTATACGTATAAGATGCGAAAACCCAAACTCGGCGCGATTTGAACCTCTTAATTTTAAAGTTAAGCATTTCTGTATCACATATCACGACAGCGAAACTTCAATACCTGAGCTCGTCTTCGATAGTGGCGGTCCTCAAGTTCGCAACATTAAACACCCCTCAAAATCAAAAATAGAAAATCACATTACATAATTTGGTTCATTTTTATGTGGTCATTATATTCTTATCAGGAAAGCAGGAAACCGCACCAGCATATAAAATGCAGGTAAAATTAGTAAATTATGTAAGGTTGAAAAAGATACAACTGGCATACTGCATGTAGAACTACAATATCATTTCCAGGACATCTAGAAATCGGGCTTCCAAGTGCTAGTTCAGATATACAAACTTGAAATAAATAGCTTGGTATGCTGATGATCTTTGAAATAATTTCGGAACTAATACAAGTTTTCTTGTACATTATACATGCTTCTGTCCATTTAATTGTAAACATTTGTTTGTTTGTTTTTTTTGCCTGCCGCTCATGTATTAGTATCCATTCATTAGCGGTGTTTTTGTTTTTCATCTGATTTTTTCTACCTGCGGACTGACTGTTTTGTACAGACTAATTTATCTTGCTTAGTTTATTTTGTTTTGTTTGCGCATTGTTTTTCGGATGGCAGCCGTAAAACAAGCTTGGAAGCCGTCCGGTTATTTGTCGTCCGTAGCCAATAACCTACTGAACACAAAAAGCATCTCTGACCTGATTTGAGTAGGGGAATGTAGTCTGGCGATTCCTTTATTCTGACTATTTCCAATCTCTTCATTCCCATTGGCTCAGCTAGCTAGATGTCCCTGGGATCAGCGACGATACCTAAGAACCAACCCTCTGCACTTGTGACATCATCCACAAGGCCGCAACCTCACCTAAGCAGCATTACAAATTGCACCTGTGAAAGAGAAGAGTTTTCTCTGAAAAGAAAAAAAAAAGGTGTCAAGAAGAATTAAACCGCTGTACTTCTTTGCGTCTTGAGGCGGCTGTACTTCCTCTGCATCACCAAGGAGAATTTCTTCACTGCGATAGTTTAGAAGACTTAAGCGATCGCCTAGCTCAGTAGAGTACTGACATATCAGCCATAATTTACAATTAGTAAACTATCCGTAAATGATAAATGCATGCAAAAGCCTGCAGAGGTCTTACTCTCGAATATCCGTTGGCCTTCAATCGACCTCCAAGGGTGTCGCCAATGCCGGCAAGTTCCGTGACACTCTTGTTTCCCATAGGTTCAGAAGTGAAGTAACGGTGCTTCTTCGATGTGGACGACATGGCTGGATTTCCTGTTGTAGAATGGCAGTACTATAGTTGATTTTCGGCTACCATTGAAATCACGCCACATGAAGCCTAAAAAAGATATCTACTAAAAGCTTACGATTATTATCATGCTTAAAATGCAAGAAATGCTTGTTTTGCCCCGCTCACAGCGTTAGCATTTATAGTTTGGAGATAAAACAAATATCTCACTCAACGATTACACATTCCCTATGCCAGCCTTAGAATGACAAAAATTGTGAAAAAAAAAAATCTCTAAATGCAGGCATGTTTAACTTTGAACCTTACATACGGAGGGAGGCGAACTAGAAAGAATTCACTTATGTTAGAGCTCTTTGAGAAGAACGTGGAAAAGTGTGAAGCGAACTCACCTTGCTATGTAAGGGTCCCTTGCAAGAACACTCCCCAGAAAAGAGTCGCTACCCTACCCAGCCGAAGCCCAGTGAATGATGCTGGCGACGCTAGTGCTTCGCTGATTAACCCTGCCTATCCTCTCTCTCCTGTGCCATCGTCACGTGCGTATGGGTCATATCATTTGAGATTCAACTGTCTAACTTGTCTGGCACATATCTGATCTCGGAAGTTTCGGAATAGTCTCGCAACGCCTCACACGAGTGCTCTCTCGCAGGCGTTTTATTTCTTGCGTGCAAGGTTTCCGTTTTACGGAGGCAAGGGACAGGAAGCAAACGTGCAAGCGGTGTCAAATATTAAACATGATTCCTCGAAGATGCGGGAGACAAAACGAGCACCCATAGCAGTTGAAAGCAGACTGCGAATTAATCTCAGCAACTTGCTTTTACTGGGCGTGAAATAACATCACACTGAACATGGGCGTTTCAGTACACCACCTGCATCGAAATAAGCCTGCGAGGGAAAGATTTCGACACTCGACCAAGGACTCAGCAGGATTCGTTGCCGAACAAGGCGGAATGTATCATAGTAGTAGGATTCCATAGCTGCGAAATCAGTGTAGCGTGTAGTGTTACACAGTCCTGAGCGTACAAAGGAGAGTGACAAACGATTGAATGTGCCGGTCGAAAACTGCGGAACGCACTGCATTGGCCTCTATGAGGTTGTAAAGAAATTCCAAAGTACCAAAGACGTCAAACAAAACTCCTTATTGCTCGGGATAAGCAATCACTAGGTTTAGGATTGCGCATGTCAATGAACGTAGAACAACTCGTTACGCTCTTTGCCTTTGTTTGGACTCCTGAAATATGGTCAGACATGGTGTCCGCACTGTCGTAGCTAACAAACCTTACTGGGCCACGGAACCTCAAGGCAGTCAACGACATGTCAGACAACTTCGAGCAGCAGTCCGTATTACGATGAACAGTTCCGCTGCAGAGAAATCTTCCACTGGCCTTTTTTTTTTATCTGTCAACAACAAATGTACCCAAGGACAACACACAGCTGCTCGTGGAGACCACAGTCACTTCATTCGACGCTTGTCAAAGAGGCTTTCTTCCTAAAGTTTTTCTGCTTGATGCCATTAACATAACAATTATGAAACGTTTTGGTTAAATTAGCCCATTTGTCCTCTGTCAACTTTATCTTATGTTAATCTTCATATTGGAACGACCATCGATTTAATTTGCCAAAAACAAGGTCTATGCATTTAATTAAGCTTAACACGCTCCTGTTGTCCTACAACGTGCGTGTCCGTACGTTATTGTGCCAAAGCGTTATCTCAACAAAAAGTACAGGAGCGCACTTCTGCTTACGTAAGTACATTCAAAATCATTGCGAATTCTGTGCACAGTTTCTTTATGAGTTATTCGTTTCGTTGTTCAATACTCTTACTTAGTTCCCGTTTCTAATAATCAAATTCTCACGAAGACAAAGTTTGGTGCGAAGAAACGGAATTTTGTTAAACTCCCACCCAAATTTGGAAATCCGCATGAGTTGTCCATGTTCAAATTAAGTTAGGCGCCAATGGTGGTTATATTCGGACGAAATCAAATTTCGGCTCTCCAGTAGTACTTGCGAGTGGGCTATGGTTGGCTATAAGTTGGTTTGATTCTCTTGTGTGAGTATTGTGTTTGTGTATAACCATGCAACGCCGGAGGTCGTCCGGGACTCCAGTTGAGCCGAATTTTGGTGGTGACCAGCATTGATTTGGAGGTCACCACTGAATTGGCCATACTCGAATGGCCATATTCGAATGACGTCAACTTCGGTCAACGTCTGAGGAGGTAAGTATTTGTGGGTCCATTGGCCAAATTTTGGGGGCATCGCATTCATTTTTGGTAGTTATAACTGAATTGGCCAAACTTGAATCATGCTCGACATCGATTCTGGTCAAATTCTGACGGGAACAAATTGTGGGAGTCCAGAGGCAAATTTTGATTGTGGTCCGTTCCTTCCAATTCAAAAGTCAGTACTGAACTGGTCATACTCGAATTATGTTCGACATCAATTTGGTCCATTTCTGACGAGATAAAATTTGGGGGGTCCAGGAACCGAAGTTTCGGGTGAACCATCCAAACATGCAGGTCATCATCGAGTTGACCTTACTCTACTTAGAATGGATACCAAATTTGGTAGTATTATGCTAATTACACATGCAGTGGATTATTGGCAGTTCGTGCGGACACGCTGTGATGACAGGCTATGGCAGCACACTGCTGTAACACTGCCGACGCGCTCTCCGCACGCCACTTATGAGCCCAGAGCCAAACAAGGCTTTCGTTGGTCCAGCAAGAGCCTTGTGGAAACCGGGCGCCGAAGCGACCGTCGCAGAGTGATCTTATTTCATCACACAGCGCACAGCAGCAACCCGCCATCGCGTGGTCAGATGCGCTCGGGCTGACGCGAGCGCCCTTACGCGAGTGGCGCCGAAGCGGCCTAACGAGTCAATAGCTCACACCCCTCCGGCGGAACGGGCGATTCAACTGTAGGTCAGCTCCTGTAGTTCGGAGCAGGACATACAGAGCTAAACGCAGTTATCGTGTCCACGTCGTTAGAGTGAGCCCGTCTCAAAACGCCGCTATGTTACGGCCCCTGCGCCTAAGATTTGTACTGCTTCGTGCGTATGCATATTAAGCTTTTCCTGTTGCTCCAATGCCATCTTCGGTTACCCTGTCTCTGCTTAATCGCCGCGACGAGTGCCAGGTAATTCAGCCGATCTACAGGGCCGCCCACAGCGTCAAAACACTGGGGACAGCGCAGTGGAGACCCAAACACGAGAATGTGAACGTTAAAAACCCTCACATGACCGAAATCGCTTCACAGCACTCGTCCACTACGCCGTTTTTCTATATACGATATCGCTTGTGCATTTCATTCCAGCGTGTCTGCCCGACAGCGCTGCCTTTCAAGGTCGCAATCCGCATGCGACAATCCGAAGCTTCCCGAGACCGTAGCAGTCGCGAAGGGGGCTGCCGGCTCAAGGACAGGCGCGTGACGTTTACTGCGGACGAGAGACAAGAGGGAGCCGGCAGAGTGAGATCGTTCACTCGGCTCCGTGGCTGAGCGCGTGCCAGCTAGTGCTCTTCACGCTTGCCATTTACAAAGATCCGGACCTAGGTTAGTTCGTGCTACGCACTTTCTTTGTCTTTCCTTGCTAGGTGCCTGCATTAGTTATAGTAATTGCTTTAAGGTCGAGACTGCTTTAAGGTCGAGACAGATGTAGTCACTGCTGAAAATAAATTTCTATTTTTATATATTTGGGGCTAATATAATTCTACAAAATTTTCAGTCAGTGAGCAGAAAAAGTAGTAATGGTGTAGATTAAACGTTTTAAAATAAATTTCCAACTTAGGCCCAAATAAATCCACCAATTGCGTAAATTCATTTAAATACAGGTAACATGTCGATGGAAAAGTATCGTGTAGTTATATGTAGAAAATAACCGCATTGTAACTATGGCGTTAGTTAAGGAGCGGCGTTCGGGATGTAAATGGTGGAACTACACTCATGTTTTTTTTTTTTTTCGCGACACAGTGTAGTTTCGGTTTACAGTTTAGTCTCGGTAGCGAGGGGGGGGGGGGGGGTAATACTTTTTTTTTTTTTTCAAAGGAGTAACAACACTGCGAAAGACCGCACAATCAGGGACGAACACGGTGCCGACTGGCCGCCTGTCTTGCTTGCAAGGACCACAGCACCAACACAAAATTTACTATCAAGAGGTTCATCGCGGCCTATTGGTGCCACTAACGTTTCGTCTTTTGCACCGCTTTCAGCACAGCCGCTGCCGAATCCGGTGATTCCGAAACTATGAACTCCGCGCCTTCGGGTAAGTTTAGCAATGCAGCATTTTTTCCCGGTGATAAACGACTTCAGCGTTGCTCCAGGGGATTTTTACAAGTCCTACTCTACCCACATGACGCAAACGTTTACCTTTAGATAGGCTCGAAAGTATATCGATATGGTTTCTGTAATGTTTTCGTTACTATTTCAAGGCAACATCTGTAAGTGCTCCTCAAATCGCTCTGGAGGCGTTTTGGCCAGGGAAGAACAGCATGCGAAGTGGAATACGTGCCCTTATATTTCACGCCATTCTGGGGGCATAAGAAAGTCGGTGAGATGTCGAACGAGTCAAAAATGTCTTGCCTATACCCATGCCTGCCACTGTGTTAGAATATTAAGGCTTTAGTTCTCCTTTGCTTTTTCGCTGAGCTACTTTCAGCGTGTTTCACCGCTGCTATTCGCCTGTATCTTCTGTGCATTGCCTTAGTGGGCCCCTAGAATGCATTTCATTGACATCGACCTGTGTAATTATGTGTATTCAGGCACACGTAACTTTCCGTGAAGTCCTGCTTATTCACACTGGGTGTGTGCACGAGGCTGCGGCTCCGTCAAACTGGCAATGAGAAAATAAGCTCAGTTCGCCTCGTTAAAACCTATACGCACATTATCTATCGCACATCTGACTTTTACAACATTTATAAACAGCTTATCACTACACTGCGCTGGCTCGGTTTCCATCTCATCTAAGTTTTCTTTTCACTGCAATTACTTACCTTCCTAAATATTATAACGATTCCTGGCTGCTCTGTTAACCAATGATCACGTCATCATTTTCTTGCTGCGTGATAATTATGGAGTATTCGAATTACCCGTACGAAGTCATATGGTTTTAACCTCATGAATCTGTAAATCAGCCTGGATTTTCTTAACAGGTCGCAACCAGGTGTGCTCCCAACGTCCGGTCTTGCTTCCGCTTTAAATGATAAATCGTTCCCAGAGCCTTCAAGCTGCAATTTCTGACGCAACCATCAAATATACACTGGGGAGGGGGTACTATTAGAGCTAAGTAATATAACTGTTTGCGCTAGTGAGTGCTCTCTTTTCTATTACCCAGACTTCTAATACTAGGTTACACCAAATCTGATGTTTCGATTGTTTACCGCGGGGTCGGATTTCTTCCTTGGTGTCATGAGTTCTAATATATTGGCCGGAACATTTTTAAACACTATTTTTGCACGAAACAATGCATTTCTTGTTACATACCTTGCGTAAATACAGCCAGAAAAGGCCACTTCGGTGCATTTCTACTTCAGAGAAAACCTGTATGCACTTTTTCTCAGTGACCTGTCACTAAACGCAACTTGGCATATACCATCAATCGCTTCTCTTTGTTGACAATGCATCAAATGCGACGCACTTGCCTGAAACGTTCGTATACTTGCACTGAAGCGGTCGTTTTAAAAGCATCTTTCTTATGAACCAGAGTGCTGCGCTGTTAAACTATTTCAATCATGAATAATGTGAGCTTTTATTATTATAAGCTTAGCCGCAAAAGTTCTTGACTTCCATTTCCAAGCCAAATTGAGCCAATTACATCTGTTTTCTCTTTTTTTTTTTTTTTCTGCAAGCGCTCCAGTTCACAAGAAGAAAACGGTCGACAGCCAATGTGTGGACCATTTAATGAATAGCATTTTCATAATCGTGTTTGACGTGATTAGCCAAATTCAGCAATATTTTGTCATAGCATCATTTTGTTGCCCCCTTACAGAAAAGTCATCCGTGCCAACGGCATCAGAGAAGCACCGCAACTTCGTTTCTGAACCCATGGGAGATAAGGGCGTTGCTGACCTCGCGGGCATTGACGCCAACCTCGGAATGACGCTGAAAGAGAAAGGTTTCGATAAGGTAAGGCTGTCACTGGACGTCTTGCAGTAGTTATGCACGGCATCAAAAAACTTTGCTATCACGGATTGCTTATACCTACAACTGGCCAATACGCCTGTGTATTGCCTCTTATATTCCTAATACATAAGTACCCTCCTGCGCTCGATTTCATCCACAGCATGATAAGCGCCCTTGAAATCGCTCTTCAATGATTTATTCTGTGTTTGGATTAACTATAATCGGTACTCACCAGCAACTGTATATTTATTGGTGATTGTGGGTCTTGTTGCTTTTAGTAAGCAGTTAAGCAATTAAGGAAATTTCTGTGCAGTTGTACACGTTGCGAATTATGAGCATTCTCTTCTCTTCTCTTTTTTTTTTTTTTTTTTTTTTTTTTTTTTTTTAAGCGTTCAACAGCTTGTAGTAAAGTGTAGAGCATAGCTGCCGGCCGAGGGTGGCGATGGATCTGTAAACATATGATGGCTGGTGAGTAATTGTTGCAAAGGGTGCAGACTACTCTCCAAGGAAGTCAGACAGACTCTTGCGTTTTCGCATAGTTGCACTGGCCCTGCAATGAGATCAATACAGTTTTCGAAAAGAAGTTGTAAGGGGCTGTTTAAAGCAATCCCGCATACAACTCTCAAAGGCACCGATCGGGACAAACTGAAGTAGCCTTGCATCTGTATATTACCTAGTTGTAATGAGGAAGATACTACTTCTTTGTGCAACGCATTGCTACCAAATGCGAAAATTTAAAATATAACTACATCGTTTCCACCGGAATCGTTTATAACTAAATTAGTTTCGCGTCGACCCTTTCTTAGCTAATCGTTGTGACTAGCTATGGTACACCACCATTCGCTCCAAAACGGCGATCACGGAGTACACTTCTACTTTTACGCAGTGACTTCAAAGGAAGCAGCGGGAAGAGATATTTTCGATCTTGAAATCAATCATTTCCCATAAATTAATATTTCTCATATAGTAATTATGGATAAAATCGCGATGCATCAAACATTGTTTTTGACTAAGAAAGAGTCAGATGACGTGACCATCAGTTTCCCATTCATATCAGCAAACATTCACGGCAAAATGGCAGCTATTTCTTTTCCTCTGTCATTTAGCACTGCATTAAATTAGTAAGCCACGCCGTCAATATAAGGATTAGCAAATAAACGAGCTTTCCGAGTGGTTTCTTTGGCGTCATACGAAATAACTGTAAAATAGCAGGAAATGCCGACCAATTAAGCATGGTCAGGCCAGGTGCGAATGAAAGGCGCTAGCGTTCGCTTTTCCGATGTTGGTCTCGGGTCGAAAATGTCTATTTGCGTGCAGTCGTGATATACCACATCATGTGAAGACCACTCGGCATAGATATAAATCCCCCCTTCGAACAAGGTGAATGGACGTGCCTCCATAGCCTAGGGGTAGCATGCTAGGTCGGAGCCCAAGGGTCCTGGTGCGTTCTATTCCCATCTCAAAAGTGCTACCTAAGTTGACGAAGACTTCAGAATAAAAGGCATCTGTAAAATGGATGGATGAGGGATAGATTGCAAGGCCACTAAGAAATTTCCAACGAAAACTAGCACTTATAAACTATGGCCTCATTGTGTTGGGGTGTGATTCAATTTATGGGCTCGCGACTTTCGCTTGTTCTTTCAGGCCTCCATGATCCTGGGCCAGTTCCTCGTGAAGGGGAGGAGCAAAGATGCCTTCGTCTCCTGGCTGATGGACACCAGCGGTGCCAAAAGCGAACAGGCGGAAAACTGCTACCAGTGCTTGAACGATTGGTGCCGGGAATTCATGTAAACTTCGCTGGCTACCTTCGCAGTTCAGTTCAGTCGTTCAGTCGTGTCCGACTCTTCGTGACCCTATGGACCATGTCACGCCACGCTTTCCGGTCTCTCACTATCTTCCTAACATCACATAACTTCATCTGCAACGCCTCGAGGATACCATCTGACCATCGCGTTCGCCGCCTACCCCTTCTCCGGCGACCCTCAACCTTTCCCAACATCAAAGCTTTCTCCAGCGACTCCTCTCTTCCCATCAGATGACCAAAGCAGCTGAGCTTTAACTTTAGAATTTGACCCTCCAATGAGCAGTCAGGGTTTATGGTCGACAATATCGACTCATTTGATCTTCTGGCAGTCCAAGGAACTCTCAAGAGTCTCCGCCAACACCACAATTCAAACTCGTGAATTCTTCGGCGGTCAGCCTTCTTCATAGTCCAACTCTGGCATCTATACATCACAACTGGAAAGACCACAGCACGAGTTATACGGATCTTGGTTGGCAGTCTAATGTATCTGCTCTTTACTAGGCGGTCAAGGATAGCCATGGCTCTCCTTCCCAGAAGCCGGCGTCTCCTAATTTCATGGCTGCAGTCTCCTTCCGGGGTAATCTTGGAGCCCAAGAAGAGAAAATCTGTCACAGCTTCCACTTTACCTCAAAAGTCACCTCTTGTAGGGAGAGAGGCGCCGCCATATATGCCAGTCTCTCGGGGAGAGCTGCATCCGCACGGGACAATGCAAGAAGTTCATAGTACTTGGCTTGGCTAGTGTTTGGCTGAACAGGTGGAATAAGCTGCCGAGTAATAGCCACGTCGTGTTGCTTCCCTCCGCGCCCTAAATTAAGGTTTATTCACCGTCCTGAGATTTCAATATAAAAACTTTTGCAAACGTAGTGGGCAACAAAATCACTTTAGCGACAGAAGCTGACCTCTTTTGATATGGCGTACCTCGTTCTTCTTTTTAGCAATCAAGAAGCTATGCTACAACTCCATTCACATCCATATGGCATCAGACAGTACTTAGCAGTGCACGTCATCAGTTTTAATCCGGGGGCAAGAGAACTTTTTCATTAATGCCTCGTTTGCGGCAGGGCAACGATCATCACAGCAAAAAACGCTGAAGCATCAGTATTTACTAACAATATTTGAGAAGGGCAATTCAATGTATTTCAATAAAGTGCGATATTTCCAGAGTATTTTAGCTCCCCGATATGTTCACGGCAAAACAGTGTTGGATCTTTGTGGAAAAACGGAATACCTTCATAGGCGGTTTACCTCGATGAAAGTTGCAGCCTTTGAACCGAATATGTCTCCTAGGATGAACACAAAGCCAAGAGAAGCCGCCCAAAGTTTGCGATTCCCGAGGTCCTTGGAGCGGCTGAATGAACACAGTGCTACTTTTCCCTTTAAGTTTGTGCTGGAACCTTCGTGAGTGTTCTTATTTGATTGAAACTCGATGTGCATTTTCAAAATAATATTCGCTATGTTTTCTACATTGAAACGCCCCTCAGGAGAAACCCCACTCCTTACGTTTTTTCTTTTTTTTTTTTTTTTTCTTTCAATTATCTTCTTTCTTGCGTTCACGTTTAAGCCGTCGTCACTTTTGTTTCGTTTCAATTAAAATGTCTTTATCGGCCATCTTCGCTGTCCAGCGGAGCAGGAAAACGGAATGGGAAGTAATTCACCATGAGGTAAATGAAGGCAACAATGATAACCTCATGCAAGACTGGGAGATGATAGCTAGCGTCATCTATGGAGTGCCTGCGTCAGTATGCAGGCGATGAGGCCAACCAGCAACATCTAGGTGTTTTGTTCGTTTTGTCGAGTGATTCTTACAGAAATCGATGTCTCGTTCCAGTGGGCAGAGGCGTTTGCCGTATTACCAAAGCTGTTCCGAGTTAGCATTAAGAAATAACTGCACGTTTTAATTGAGTCATTCTACGTCTCAAATGAGTCAAGAATTCGCGCTCGACCGTTCCCAATTTACTTCAATGAAATCATCATGCGTGGTGTTGCTGTGGCAAACATACTGGCAGCTGTTTTCTTTTTTCGGAGAAAAAACTTTTTGTTTAGTGGCGGTAACTAGGGAACCAAAGATAGTAAATGATAGGGAAACATTGTCAAACAAAAGCTGGCTGTAATAACCAACCCATATGAACATGCCTGCGCAGCCTAGGGGTAACGTGAATGTAACGGTTCTGGCAGTATGATTTCGATAACGCCCTCCCATATGAAAGGAGAGGCCCCAGTTGGCAGCTCCTGCAGCTCCTGCAAAACTTATTATGTCAGGTAACCTTACGTCCAGTCAGTGCTCGGCCATGTCAGCTACCAGCTATCGCCTGCCAGCGCCAGGGTCGCGATTTTTTCGCTCACAAAGCTGGATTTTCTGTGAACGGCGCGTTTAATGATATCGCGTACAAAAAATTTACTTTGCTCATGGCTATGACATTTTTTTCATGTGAAGAAATGTCATGTCATATATATATATATATATATATATATATATATATATATATATTGTGAAAAAAGGCCAGGTCCAGACGGCAAGGTCGTGAAGGCAAGGCAAGGTATGCCGTGTCAGCGTTTTATCTGATGGAGAAAACCCAAGCGCGCGCCGGAGCCGGCGCCGCGGGACGATGATGATGGTATGTACAAGAGGAAGATCATGGTATGTACAAATGGAGGGCTCACACAATCTGCCCGGGGAGTCAGAGCGGCGCACGAACGGTTTCAAGCGAGATACATGATCAATTTCAGTTCCACGGTGGCGTCGGTCAGCTGGGGGATAACAGGTGTGACTTGGTAGTTTACTGGGGAAGTTTGGTTGATGACCTTGTAGGGACCAAGATAGCGGCGCTGAAATTTATCACTAAGGCCAGGGGTGCGCAGTGGTGTATAGAGCAGTACTTCGTCACCAGGACGAAAAGAGACCACGCGATGCTTCGAATCGTAGCGACTCTTGCGGTCTTGCTGGCACGCTTCTGTGTTGAGGCGGGCAAGATGACGGCATCTGGCCACACGGGATAAGAACTGGGCTGGTAATGATGAGGAGTAGTCAGGCGTAGAGTCGAGGATTGTAGTGGGAGGACGGCCGAAAACGAGGAAAATGGGGAGTAACCGGTAGTCCGCTGTACTGCAGTATTATAGGCGAATGTGACGAATGGTAGAACAGTATCCCAATTTCGATGATTCGGTGCGATGTACATGGATATCATATCCGATAGGGTGCGATTAAATCGCTCAGTCAGACAGAATTTACAGTAATCAGCGATTAATTTTCAGTAACGTTAAAGTGCAAGCTACGAATTACTCGCTGCGAAGACATCGCTATAAACTGCGCATGGGCATCGTCATGTTCTGGGAAGCAATTTTACAGGCTGAAAATTTCTTTATCACTAATTATTTAGCAGTGACTAAATCTTATGCAAAGTAAAATATTAGGGTTGCTTCCAAAGGAGATGCCGGATATAAAACTATTCCGAAAGAAATGGAGGTCATCTTATCATGCGACTATAAAAATGTATTTATTCCCGAACTAAACACTGATATTTAAGCCCGCATGAACTCGGAAGCAGACCTACGCAGCGTGCGTTTCTGCGAGCGCCGCCGGCCGCCGATCCACACTACCGAAGTGAAGGTGGCGCCACCTCTAGGTCGATCTCGCGGCGAATAGGGGGTATTCACTGACGCGCTGTGCGCGGTGCATTGTGGGTAATTGAGGCGCAG
The DNA here is from genome assembly GCF_055883805.1 of Amblyomma maculatum. Classification (NCBI taxonomy): domain Eukaryota; kingdom Metazoa; phylum Arthropoda; class Arachnida; order Ixodida; family Ixodidae; genus Amblyomma; species Amblyomma maculatum. The sequence goes on from NC_139352.1 coordinate 9,904,182, forward strand.
TCGGCCATTTTTATGTCTACTGAAGGAATAGTGCGAACTTACGTATCAAGTGCTGTCGTGCGGTTCTACAAGCAGTGGCATCCGCAGCTATATTTTGTTTATTGAGCTATCGTAGACTGCAATAGACGCGTGCACAGTGTAAACAACGGAAGCTGAAGAGCTGCGCGAACAACCTCGGCATTTTAAAGTTCCGGAAGTACACACGACCAACTCCACTCGAACGCTCATCGAGATTCGACGTATGGCTAACACGGCACAATCGCACAAGTATCATGAAATATGAGAAATGTATGTCAAAATGGGCTGGACTGGAACCTTCCAGATGTGCCCTAGCAGCCAGCTCTTGTCACTATCCGTGCACGACTGTTCTTCACGCACTCGGAAGACACATTCCTGTTAAAAGAGCAGCGCGGCAATGTATCGTTTCCGGTCATGCGCATGCATGCAGCGCGCTGCCAACACCTCCTCGTCGTGTTTTTCTGCAATAAAATGTTTCAAAGAAGGCTCGCTAAACTTTGTGTTTGCCGTACTTGTCTCATTCGATCAGAAGAAATCGGATGTTCGCATCGTCTGTGTCGGCTGCTAATCAAAGCAGACCGCATGCATATTCGGCGAAGGAACGTAGGAACAAATTATGTCCACTGTATTACCAGTGTGACTCACAACATTGAAGTTCGAAATCCACACCTGCAAGGCGCACGCTCATACCGCTAAACCACCAAGTATGGTAGGGCATGACATGTTATATGGTATGGTATGGTATGGTATGGTATGGTATGGTATGGTATGGTATGGTATGGTATGGTATGGTATGGTATGGCACTAGATGTCATTAGGGTTCCACAACAGGAGATCCACCTAGATTTGTGAGGGCCTGGGCCAATAGGGCCTCGGTCCGAACACCTCCTTGTACAAAGAGTAAATAAATGTTTGTCACCACCAGCAGCCACAAAGCTGTGGTTTAGCACAAGTTTAGTTCAAGTTTAGCACAGAAATTGCATATTTTGTTGTTAGTATTTTTTAATATCAAATTTGTTAGGGGTGCTTGCCTGATGCAATCAAAACAAGTCGGATGTTCTTACCGTATCCGTCGGAGGCGAAGCAAAAGAAACCATTGCCCCAACGACAACACTGCTGGCGTCGTCTTGTGCAACAACCATCCGTTGCTTCCGTCGCTTCTTGTTTTGATGTGACAGAGTTGGGGGAAACATCACAAGATGTCGCCTCTAGTGTTAGCGTTGGGGCAATGGTTTCTTTTGCTTCGCCGCCACCGCATAAGGTAAGAACATCCGACTTGTTTTGACTGAATCAGGCATGTACCCCTAACAAATTTGATATTAAAAAATACTTACAAAATGCCATTTCTGTGCGAAATTTGAACTGCGAGGATTCCGCAGTTTAACTGGGAGAAGCATTCTACAGCACGCCTAGCCGGCTGTCATTTTTCTTACGTTGTGTGTCGTTCGCCTTTTTTTTTTTTTTTTTTTTTGTCGCGGATGATCTTATTGCGAAGTTTGTGCGAGGTAAGACGATGACTGTAGCCAGCGAAGTGCCAAGAGGATAGGAACGCAGCTTTCACTGCAAGAAATCGACGCGGGGGAAAAGCGAATCGGCTTCTGCAGACAGCTAGCATTGCCCCATCGACTGCTGCGATCATTTAGAAATACCGAGACAAGATTTTCAAACTTCAGACAGCACTGAAGATGAGGTCATATCGAACTTTGACGTTTTTTTTTTTTTTGGTTTTTTTTTTTTTGTTTTTGTTTTGTTTTTTTTTTTTTTTTGCATATGGACAAAGTCCGTACTTTCACCGGTCGGTGCAATCACGCACCCGATAAGGTGTGCAAAGTGAAAGGTGTATGTACAGGGTCTTGAATATTTGGGGATCGGGATTTAAAAAATTCCTATGCAAAATCTACTGCCCCATTCGAGCTGAAATAACTTTCACAAAGTAGCAAAATATAGTCTACGTTATCTGATAAGTGATTTAGCATCTGTACTTGCCTAGATTTCCCGAAATCGAGAAAAACCTGCTCTCGGTGGCGAGCACAATTTTCGCAGAAGAAAGTCGAAAAGCTATTTTGACATGATGCGTCATCTGTCGAGCATTGAGACAAGCTCCATCCCGGCTGTTGGCGCGCTTGCCTCGCTGCCCGACAGATGACGCACCATGTCAAAATAGCTTTTCGACTCTCTTCTGCGAAAATTGTGCACGCCGAGCAGTTTTTTCTCGATTTCGGAAAATCTAGGCAAGTGCCGATGTTGAATCACTTATCAGATAGCGTAGACGATATTTTACTACTTTGTGAACGTTATTCCAGCTCGAATGGGGTAGTAGATTTTGCATAGGAATTTTTAAAATCACAGACCCCAAATATTCAAGACCCTGTAATACTGTAGAGGTGTAATGTAGTGCGTGGTAGTTTGCTACACGCGGCAGAATAAAAATAATTGATTTCTTCAAATAAATCAGCTTTGAAGTTAGTGCAACAGTTTCAGTTGAGGCTTTGCTTGTCTACAAACGTGCCTACTGCCAAGGTACATCATTTTCATACCTAAGTTTGACCACTGGTTTATAATCGCAGATTTCATCGCTAACAATATGATACGGCTTTATTGCTGAACTGTAGGGGTCTGCCGGTATTGAAATCTTCAAATACGAATCAAATCAATTATATCAGGACACTATGTTGTGCCCTCCATATGCTGTGCCATATGATGTGCCTCAATGCAGTGCTGCTCTATGTGAAGTCATATGAACTTGCCAATACCACGCGAGTGCTAAGAGGTCTTGTGTGGAGGATACTCAACAAAACATTGCACTATTCTTTTTGTGTGGCACGATGTTTTTACTTAGTTACACCCTTGCATTCATTCAGTGCACTAACTTCTCTATGGATTCAGATGAAAGAATTCCTCCTTCCTTATGCTTGACGATGTGCAGGCCTGCCTATACCTAGCTTGCATATTAACTGCAGGAGCCACTCTCATGTTGTAATATGCTGCTTCTGCTTAAGACGGCGATGACAACTCACCAGGTTTGAGCACACTGCCTGCTTTCTGGCTACAAAGTTAGTTTGTTTTAGGTACACAGCACAGGCAGCTTCTAGAAAAACCATATTGCTCATGGACAGAACTTTAATTCGCCTTGTTCTTGGACATGCTTCAAATGTCTGGAACCTGTGTAAGCAATCTAAGATAACAAAATATTATCTATGTAATGTGGAGCCATAAGATTTATGTGCTGCTGCTATAACCATCATTTTTCACCATCTCTCCTGTTTTGCCTTTTGTCCCACTGGAAAACTGAATCCATAAAGCTTCTCCACTTTATAGTGCATTCTGATTGCTGCCTCTCAGAAAGTAACTATACCTCGTTTTTGCAACCGTCTACAAATAGCTTAATTTCCTACCCTTTTTTTTGCTCTCACTAATGGTTTCAAACATCGCTTCTTTCCATGTGCCTTGTAACGAGAGCTAAAACTCGTTACAAGGCAACATTCACTCATCATCACCTTCTGATTTGACATCCCCAATTGAGTCAGCATAACATGTTGTAACATGTCAAAATATTGTGTGTGTTTTCTACATGTTTATACTTAATTGTTTTCGTGTGCTTTTGGTACGCGAAATCTCACTTTTATTGCAACTCACTCCTGCTTTAACCCCCCAATGGGACTGAAATATTTTCAGGTAAACAAATGTTTGCAACGATATTCAGTTTTAGCCTTGAACAGCCTGTGAATGAGGCTTTTTCAATAACAAATACAGTTTTCAAGTATGCAGCTACGTCATTATCGGTATATTTGTGCATTATTACCAAGGCTCAATGAAGCATGCGCCCCTGACGGGCTTACTGACACTGGATAGTTGTGAACTAGTCGTCCACTCCATATTATGCTCCATCACTAAACTTGTGTGGTGCTATATAGTAGCACAATATGTTTCTGTAACATTGCAGCAACATTGTCAATGTTGTACAATGTTGCGATAACATTGGACTACATTTATCCAACATAGTGCGAAAACTTTCAACATTCGATAATGTTGCTGCAATGTTGCTCTAAAGTGGTCTTTCCACATTGCAGCAATATTGTGAAATGATTTATAAACGTTGAACCCCATACGATGACATTGCTATAACATTAACTTTATTGGCTAACTGTCGTTCTTTCAGACTATTTCTGCAGCCCAAACAGAAAAGGTGGTATTAGGTCACTCCATTGACCTTGTCACTTCCCCGCATGACAATGTTTATTTTTTAGTTTGAGTGCAACCTTGCATGTCATGTGCATGCGATGAACAGTACAAGTGTACTGAACTTTGTTACACTGAGATAGAAATATATATATATATATATATATATTTAGACTGCTGAGATTGCATTATCCTTCAATTAAACATGCAAACTAAAATTATAACTGCTGAAGAAATTTAGTTTTGTTTTCACTAATGCCCCGCAGCCTAATGAATTCAGAGATAAAGTGTGAGGGAAAAATAGCATGGGAAAGAAATAACTCTCATTCCACTATCGACTATTGTCTGATGTCCCACAAGCTGTATGACAGGTTAGTAGGTATGGAAATTGATGAAGAAGGGATCACAAAAGAATTAAACTCCAATTTGGTGGGACAGCGGTCGCAACAAAAATGCAGGTATGTGAAAGCAACCAGAAACTCAATGATATGCAGTTGGAAAAAGGGTCAAAGCGCATTGAGGACATAGTAAACCAACAACCAAATAGAGAATGGACATACGATGACCTAGTAGAAGTATTTAAAAGAGAGCTAAAAAAGGGCAAGATTAGAAGAGGAAAGAGAAAATATAAACCAAAAAGCTGGTGGGATGCTGAAGTTAAAGCAGCTATAACGAGGCGTCAAGAGGCATCCAGAGAGCACAGATTAGCAAAGAAGAGGGGAGCCACACCAAGGGAAGTAGAATCCAAATGGGAGGAGTACCTTGAGAGAAAAAGGGAGGCGTCAACCTTAATCCAAATCAAAATAGGAAAAGCTGGGGTCCAGTGGATGATGGGCATAAGTAATAAAGATAAAAATGCTGCAAAGAGGTTTTGGAACCACATAAGGCTACAAGCAAAAAAGACGGAAGGGGTCCAACACTCACTGACCACACAGGAAGGAAAAAGAGTGGAGGGAGAGGAAGCACAGGAATATGTTAGGCGCACAATAGAAACAGCCTTTGCCAGTCTGGAAGTGAATGCCGCAGAAGAAATGGAGAATAATGAGGACTACAGGGACGAGGAGCAAGAATACAAGGAGATGACAGCAAGAGAATGGGAAAGAATAGAACGGAAGGTCCCCTTGGGAACAGCGACAGGACCAGATAGCATACCCATGGGATTGATTACCAGATTAGGACAAAAAAGCAAAGTAAAATTGCGACAGTTGATTGAACAAACAATAAAGGGCGGACAAGTACCAAAAGATTGGAAATTAAGCAGGATGAGACTAATATACAAAGGCAAGGGAAGCAGAGATAACATAAAGTCCTATCGGCCAATCACAGTTACATCAGTTATATACAGGGTAGCAATGCAGTTAGTAAAAGTAATGATGGAGGAATGGGCAGAAAGAGGGAATATCCTCGGAGAACTACAAAATGGTTTCCGCAAAGACAGAAGACTAGAGGATAATTTATTTGTGGTTACCCAGTGTATGGAAACAGCAGCAGCAAGTCAGAGACCATTATGGATAGCGTTTTTAGATATTAAAGGGGCATATGACAGTGTAGATCAGAAAAAACTGTGGGACCAGTTGAAGGAATATGGCCTGAATAAAAACCTGGTTCAGTTCATACAAGAAGTGTATGCAGATAATGAGGCAGTGATAGTATGGGAGACGGAAACAACAAAACCAGCAAAAATAAAAAGGGGGCTTAGGCAAGGGTGCCCACTGTCACCGCTGCTATTCATGATATACATGAGCCAAATGGAAAGGCGCCTGGAGGAAAGTAATATGGGATTCAGGACAGAAAGTAACACAAGTTCTACCAGGATTGATGTACGCGGATAACATTGTACTGCTGGCAGATAAGAGGGATGGGTTGCAGGAGCTGCTTAAGATCTGTGGAGAAGAGGGCGAAAAGCTGGGACTGCAATTTAGCAGCGAAAAATCAGGAATAATGGTATTTAATGATGAAAGGGGGGATGTGCTGGAAATACAAGGCACCAAGGTTGAACATGTGGAGAGCTATAAATACTTGGGCATATGGATTAATGAAGGAAAAAATTACCTAGAAAAGCATGAAAGAACTACGATAGACAAAGGGAAAAGGAGTTCGGATATTATGAAACACAGGGCCCTCTGGAATTTTAACAGGTATGAGGTTGTTAGGGGGGTATGGAAGGGTGTTATGGTACCAGGACTCACTTTTGGAAATGCAGTCCTGTGCATGAAATCAGAAGTACAGACAGGCCTTGAAATCAGACAGAGAAAGGTAGGTAGATTGGCATTGGGAGCACATGGCAACACACCTAATGAAGGAGTCCAGGGAGATATGGGCTGGGCATCATTTGAGGTTAGAGAGCCAATTAGCAAACTAAAATATGATCAGAGACTAACCGAAATGGAGGAATCAAGGTGGGCACAAAAAATGTACAAGCACCTCTTCATGAAAAGCCTGAATACGAAATGGACTAACAGAACCCGAAAGCTCAGATTTAAATACCTAGAGTTTGGAGACGCACCGCAGCAAAACAGCAGTATTGAAAAGCAGGTAAAGGAGGCAGAAAGGAAAATGTGGGAGGAAAGAATGCACGGAAAATCAGCATTGGGTATGTATAGAACTCGAAAACAGGATATAAAGAAAGAAAGTTTATTCGACAACTCACGAGGGAGCTCATTGCTGTTTGAGGCTAGGACAGGGGCCCTCAGAACAAAAACGTACAGGAAAAAAATTCAGGAAGTAGATATATTATGCGCGGCGTGCGGAACTGAGGTGGACTTCGTCCTGCCCTTCCCGCGGGAAAAGCGGCAGATCTGGAGAGAGCGCTGGGATTTGCTGGGGAAGATGGACGAATGGGTGAGGAACGCGTTTTGATAACAAAAGAGAGGTTAGAGGATTGGTGGAAAAAGTCAAGAGAATAAAGAGAAGGAAAAAAAAATGGGAGGGGGGCAGATATGGGCGAATTAGAAGCTAAAAATAGGAAAGAGATAAATATATTGCTTTTAATTTTTTGGCTAGGCAGCGCAAGCTGCCGTCCGATACAAAGGGCAGAGCCACTATCATCTATCCACCCATCATCCATCCAAATCAAGTCGAAATCGCGGCCGCGCCGAAAGCCATTCGTGCGAAACCGCGTGTAAGCGGCGATCGCGGCAAATTCTTCACGTGCATGGAGCATTTTCCTTCCTCTATGGCTCATGTTTGTTTCCCTTATTCTAGCATAGTTTTCTTGTGGTCGCCGTGTTCTTGCTGCTGTGTTGCATTGCGGCTTCATAAGAATTCAGCTGAAATGACGGAGGCCTGCACAGAGGATAACATCAGTGGTGGGTGATTTCTAGCCTACGTTGTTGAGCTGTTCCATGTGCCAGTAGTTATGCATGTGTTACCCATGCCCTTCGTGATAGTTTGGTAAAGTGCTACATTCATTGTATCATGAAGAGAGTGAAGTGTTCGCTAAGCGAAGTGTCGATCCGGCAACGACGCCGAAGAATAGCAGAGGCTGTTAACGGCGACTAGAAAACTGTTCGGCAGATGTCAGTCCTGATAATGGTCGTGACAGCAGATCATAAAGAGAGTGAAGTGTTCGCTAAGCGAAGTGTCGATCTGGCAACGACGAAGAATAGCAGAGGCTGTTAACGACGAACTAGAAAACTGTTCGGCAGATGTCAGTCCTGATAATGGTCGTGACAGCTGTCCATGTCTGTGTTCATAGAGCAGCGTAAAAATTTTGTAGAGATGTGCCCGCCAAGATGCTTAGCTTAGCAATTCGACTTTCTTTTTCAGGGATGCAGCTTCACTTGTGACAACATCATGATTTGGAAGAGACCCTCATCGTGACTAGCTGGAGGCTACCAGGGCACAAGCATTTTTAGACATGCTAAATTGTTCAGTCAAATGCTGACAATGCTTGTTTGTAGTTTTCCAGTGCAATGGCGCATGTCCAAAGAAGGATTAAACTAGTCGTAATGACTACTGTTCATAATACGTCTGCTTGTTTCTGAATACCGAACTAGGTTGTACTCCTACTTTGTATATTTGTGTCAAGTTTCTGCACAAAATAGTGCTACACTGTGCTATAGTGTTTGCGTAAATAGTTTACTGAAGTGTTTCATATTTGTAAATGCAAGTTGAGGGGTGGTGGGTGCATTTTCATGCTATGCTATTGTGCCCAGTAACTGTTCAAAACATTACCTCTGGTTCTTGTTCCTGAGTAGCCTGTGTGTTGTTTTGTAGCTTTGTTGCAAGTTACTTTATAAAGTCATTAAATAAAATAAGTCTTGTCTGTGAAATGCCCATGTGGCACATTTTTCAATCTATGCCAATGTGCCTGTGTAAATGTTCAGTATGTTATATATCTGCTTCCTTTTTCTGAATAGGCAGTACTGCTATTTTATATTTTGTTGCAAGTTTCTGCAATTAATAATTTACTAAAGTGTCATGTTTGTAAAACTCAAGTTGAGGGACATGCACATTTTAAAGCTATGCTGATGTGCTTAGTAACTGTTGACCTTATTTGTGCTTCCTGTCCTTGAGTAGCCAAATCGGCTGTGTGCTATGTATGATTGTTGCAAGTTTCTGCATAAAACGATTGTCTTGAAGTAAATGTCTTACATTTGTGAAACTAGCTGCTGTATGTCAAGCTAATGAGTATACTGGAATCAAGCTTGCTGTTAGGCTAATTGAATAAATTCTTGACAAATAAAATAGCACTAAAAAACAAATTATGGTTATTTGTAATGCACATGCATATATATAAATCATTCTAATTGCCAGAATAACCACTTTCAGTGCCATTTTCAGGTCAAAGCAGCTTATAGCATCTAAATGAGCACTGGTACAGAGCTGATTAATATTACATTTAAGGTCTCATTCAGAGCGAGCGGCTTGAAAAGTGGGGAAAAGTTGTGTTGTCCAGTGCAGCCTTTTAGGTACTCGTACTCCTCTGCACCGCACTGCCGTGTGGCAACGAGTAATGTTCAGTTGCTCATTCTTGCGACATTAAGCTACCATAACCATTGTAGTACGACGATACCATTGCACATGGTTTAGCCTTTCACAAGACAAATTTATTGAACAGCAAGCATCGATAGCTAGTCGCCATCAATGCGGTGGAATATTTCAGTAGCTTGGAATGCTGCCTGAAAGTTTCTGAAACATTACAATAGCTTTGCAGCAATATTGCACTAACATTGTCATGGGAATGTTGCATGTGTGCAAATAAAAAGTTGTACCAATATTAAGAAAATGTTGCAGCCATGTTGCATTAATATAGTCTTCAGAAGTGGCTTAAACATTGACTAAAGGTTGTTGTAACATTGGTGCAATGTTGCTTCAATGTTGTCTTATGTATGTTGCATCAACGTGGCAAAAAGAGGACACTAGCCACGTTAAGGTAATGTTGAAAGCAAACATTGCGGCCACATTGAGGCAACAAAGTGTGCTACTAGGAACTTCTCTCTGGCGCCATTTATTCAGGTGCATTATTTTGTACGGTGTCTGGGTCACCATTCATGATAAAAATGTTATTGTTCATTACCATATTTCTAAGTGCAGTAACTACAGCTGCCAATCAAAGGCATGGAGCTTTTGTTAAAAACTTTGTATTTGAAGTAAAATTCATTGTGGTCTGATAATCAAACCTATCTGGGATGGTTCCGAGAGGTTAGCAATGCTTCTTTCCCTGTTCATGTTTTATAGATGTTCTGCCTCAAGAAAAAGGATTGGGTTATCTGGTTTCAAAGTCCTTTTTGTATTGTCCTCCTTCTTTATGCAGGAAGCATATAATGATTGATTCCCGTGGTATTGGGATTTTTCTTTTACTAATGCTGTTTTTCCCTGTTTCCATTTGCAGGCTGTTATTGACAAGCCATGGAATGCGCAAGGGCAGAGGAAGAAACCTTCAGCATTACTGTTTGCCAAACTTAATTAATTTAATGACTGCATAATCACAACCTGGGAAATTGTCTGTGATCTGATCGCAGTACTTTTGTCCATGTACACATTGATGTAGAAACTAAACACATTGATGGAATGGCTTCAATGCTTTGAATTTAAATACAAAAATGACAGAATTGCCTGCCTAAATTTTTTTGGTAATGAACTTAATTTTGCACCAGGCCAATTTCTTCATAAAGGTTGACTACAGATGGTCTTTCATGCACCTTGAAATTGTTAAAAAGGGTAAGGAGAGCTTTGGAAAATTATGGGATGTTTGATGTTTGTGGATAGGGACATTTGTTTCGTTAAATTTTATTAGCTTAAGGACTCCTTTTGTAGCATTACATAAAGGATAGGACAGCATGTAATTGATTATGGTTTTTTAATATACCAATGATTGTTGCTAACGTTGATGGGAAGATGATGGGAGCAATGACATGAGAGAGGCTGTTCCACTTGGTTGCTGTTCGAGGAAGAAATGGTCCAGAAAAAATAGTCACTAGTAAGTGGCCAAAATATCTGCACAGGTCATGGAGTGCACTGCGATTTAATGTGGGGATGTATACGAAAGAGGACTTAGTGAATTGCGACTTTGTGAAGCAAGTGTTCAGGTTAAAAAGCAGTTCAGATTGAAGTTTTAATGTTGAAATGCTGGCATTAAAATTGTGCATCACAATTTTGTAAAGCTTAGAGTGCATCTGCGTCATAAATTTGATGTGAGTGCAACATTGGAAGTGCATAGCAAAGCATATACTGTATTTTTGCGATTCTAAGCACCCTCCCTGCTCCTCCCTCCTCCAATTTGCATGCGAATCTAAGCACTTCCTTTTTTTTTTTGCAGGGAAGAGCTCATAGACATGGTTGTCAGCACAGTTCTTCACTCGCTTGTCGAGCTGGAACCGTCGGAGTCCTGAGGTGTTGCGGCGTCTATGGCACAATCTCCGCCTTCTTGTGTTGCTGCGTTCTGGTACTCTAAGACAGCTGGCGGCACAGAACTCCAGAAGCCGGCCGAAAGTGACCCCCGAACTTCATCAGCCTGTTGTCACATGGGCCTGGAATCAGTGGCCATTCTGCAGAGATCAGTCCGTATCGCAGACATTGCATTCCTGCATTGCTTTGTTTGGTGTCAGCAATTTGGCAGCCATAATGAATATCGCAATGGGTTTGAAGTGGGCTGCCATAGCTTGAACTTCAGACAAACTGTAATCATGTTTGCCAGGTAGGTTTGTCAAGTTTGTTAGCCGTACAAAGTGTTATTTCTCGTGGCCGTCTCGTCAAGATAGAAGACACACACGAAAACAGGAGGGGGCAGGTGGTACTTTAGATTTCTTTAATCTAAGTAGCCACTTCACTTTCTGCATTGCGATTGTGAAAAAAAAAGGGAGTGCTTAGAATCGAGTAAATATGGTAATATATACAGGGACTGTCCCAAACGTTCCCAGATATATATATATATATATATATATTGTAGTGAACTACACGAGGATATACGAAGACGAGGATTAAGTAGGTGATAATATCACGAAGACGAGGATAAGGACGACGAAGTGCCGCTGCGCTGCTCGTGCTCACTTGTGGAGACTGAGACTGGCTGTGTTCTTGTGTGGTTCGCCGTGAAACTTCGACAGGGCTATTATCCCTGTTAAAGCACAGTAAAAAACCCCTTTCAATATATATATATATTATACCTATATCATTTATTCGATGCCAGTTGACAGCCTTTCAGAACTTTTCAGGGTACTCTTCTCCTGCTTCGATGTGCTGTTGCCAACACTTCACCCAATCATTGAAGTATTCAGTGGGAACCTCCTTCATTGAGGTCGTCGTAGCTGCCTTTACTGCCTCCAATGTCCCATGCCAAGTTCCTTTCAGGGTTCTTTTGATCCCTGGGAACAAAAGAAGCCCGCTGGTGCTAGATCAGGGCTGTATGGTGACTGCGGTAGCGTTGCCACATTCATTTTGATTAGACCTTCAGAGACAGTGAGTGCAGTGCCACGTGCTTCGAACCCTGTTCCGCAACCGTTTGAGCACTTCACTGTAAAACACCTTGTTGACTGTTTGTCTCTGTGGGAGTATTTCACTGTCACGCATACCTTTCCATGATTGCTCATTCTTCCTTTCTTTTTTCAGGCGAGGAGACTCCATGGTGTACAACTCGCATCTATGACGTTCTTATCCGGAATCATACTCAAAGATCCATGGTCTAGTCCCTGTGTTCACTGCGTCCAAAAATTCTGGGTCCGTTTCGTAGCATGAATGCAACTCCTGGCACTACACGAGTCCTATGAGGTTGATTCCTATCTGACCCTCCCCAATTCAAATGATTAACCCTTTTAGCAGCTCTTTCCAACTTTGTGATAGCATATGTCTTCACTGCATCACACACCCATTGATAAATCAGAGATAAGCCATACCTCTCAAAGCCACACCCATCATTTTCTGATTGCAATGCCGAAGCTGAATTTTCTACAGAATGAAGCCTTTAGTGCTATCACATTAAAATCATAGATGATGCCCACATTTTGTTCAGAGTGGAGTGCATGAGACTGTGTCCTGTTACATGAAAGTCACATTCAGGTCTTTTAGACAAGAACGATGGTTTTTGTGAGAGAATGCTTGCATGCCATTGTACATGAAGTTTCACTTCTTTCACCACTCTCATGGTCTAAAGAGAGCGCTGCTAATGGCGAATTCGAGTGGGAGAGCAGGTGCACTCGAGAGCACTTCGAAAGTGCTCTCAGACAAGCGGGCGCCCTCCAGTGGGAGAGCAGGAGTAGAATCACTGGCTTCCAATGGTAGAGGAGGAGGGGTGTTCCTCCACTGAGAGCACCAGAGTGCACTTCCGGCTGCTCCCTCATCTAAAGCGAGAGAAGGGGTAGTCACATGGCATAAAGCATCATATCTGCGCCATCTTTTTTTTTTTCTCTCTCTCGAGTCGGCGACGATCAAAATGGCGGCTGCAAAGCGTCGGCACTCGGCGAGCAGAACGCATTGCTCAGGTGCTGTATGCATGTTTGAGAGTCGCTGCTGGCGTAGACAGGGCCAAAGGAGGCAGATCGACGTGCTGTGAGAACAAAGGCATACAAAACAAGCGGCAGGCGGAGAATGCTGGTGAGAGAAGTGCAGTCACATGGTCGTGGCGCTGTGCTCTCGACACCCAGAGAGCCTTCCCGCGGGAGGACAGTTATACCTTCGCTCGGTGTGCTTCTGTACTGCTCTGTACTGCTCAGCGCCTCTGCTCTCGTCCCCCCAACCGAATGCGCCATAAGCATCATCTCACTGCACTCACATGTTATCATAATGTCAAGTTTTTTTTTGCTGAAGGTGCGAGGCTCTAACAATCAAGTGGAATCTTTATGGAATCTTCTGTGACGGCAATTTGTAGTCGGGGAGCCTTTACTCATTAGCACCCACCCAGGCACAGCTAGTCTGCTATAAAATAAGTATGTGCAGCTTCTACAGAACTCTTGTAGTTGAAGTTTTTGATCAATTCTTTCTTGGCCTACCAGGATGAATATTCCTTAATCTACAAAGTTACTGTGGAAGCTGTGTACCCTTCATTAATTGCATTATTAGAGGTGTGCTTGGGTCAAAATTTTGAGCCAGAACCTGACCCCACACTGAAAGGCCATGAGGGAGACCTGTTATGTTTGCTGTAAAAGGAACAGTGCAGAATCAGGATGAGTTTATTAGAGGTCTCGAAATCTTGAGTTGCAACGTTTAAGATGACAAATTTGAGGAATATATAGAGACACTGCACATACGTAAAATTATTTTTCTATCTTATGCAAGAACTAGTTATGCATTTATATACACTTGAGGCATTTATGGTGCTTCTGGATCATGCGTCCAGCAGTGCTGAAGTTGCTTTTGCTGCTCCAGCTTGTGGCTGGAATGAATATGTTCTTAGCAAAAGGAGTAAGTTTTTGGTACACTGCTTCCTTGCTCGTCGTATAGCTAGCTTGCTCAAACTCTGAGCAACGGGTAGATACTTTGACCAAGTACTCATCGAGCTCGTCTCGCTCACCAAGTATCTTTACTGTGCTGGCTAGATGCTGCCACTGCATTGCTTGCACTGAGAAATAAGGAAACATAAAAACCGCGGATATTTTGACTGGGTGCTATTACCTGCTCCTCTGAGGCGGGAGCAAGCCACCACAGAGAAGTGCGTGAGAGGCGACAGCATGGCGTGGATCTCACAGTAGATACCTAAGCATCTGCACTGGTGTGATCAAAGTGGGAGCTGTGAAAGTCAGAACTCAGTAGCCCACAAGCGGCCCTTCTGCTCGGTGGCTGGTGGCTAGCGAAAATTCGTTCTCAGCAAAGGCGCAGGGTTGAAAGACTGATTGACATAGGGAGAAAATTTGGATGCTCGCTTTGGGAGGACGCAGGAAAACACTTAATGCTGTGCATTCTAATTGCCTAATGCACCATGGCCATATTCATGCTTTTGCTGAAGTTCATGTACTCAGGATCAGTGTGTCCGGCCCTTGCCAATGTGCTGGAGAAAGATACGCCCTGGCCCAGCCTGAGGCAGAGTGCTTTGTGGCTTCGGTGCATTATGATCTTATGTTTTGCACTACGCTACGTTCATTATTTCTTATTTCTGAGTACTGTATATTGCATTCATTGCGCACTTTTTTGCATTTTCTTGTTTATTTTATTCTTACACTTGATGTTTTCTCAAGTAAGCTTCCCTGCAAAAGCAGTGCCTTTGACATTTTTTGTCCAATATGCTTGGGTTCTTTTGGGCATTTAGTGGCTTACCTATTGATGGCCAAAACCATTTTTCTGTGAATTTTGTTCTTGGTACTGATGAGCATAGATGTAGAAGCAGTGCGAAAAGCAACATGCTAACCTGTGATGATCAAGCCTGATCATATGCTGTGTCTATCCTAAAGATGAAAGGCTCACTCCATCCCAAAAATTTTGCATATGGCAATAGTTAAGACCAACGCCTCCAAATTTAGAACTGGAATATGTTCCAAACAAAGACATGATTTCAATAGCTGCCACGCCACATTCTAAAAGACATGGCATGCAACTTTTTATAACTGCCTCAAGTGCATGATCAATCCTGCAACACTAGTGTACTCGAGTTGTTTTTCGTATTCCTTCTGCCTGTACACTCGTGAAAAGTAGCCGATTTTTTTCATTATGCCCTCAAACCTGTTCTTGTTCACTCTGTCAACACTGTGTGTTGCTCTGGACATGTAGCTTGTACCCTAGCATCTTACAATCTCCTTTAGACTTGTTACATTAGCTGCAAATACTTTGAAAAACAAGACAAAGAAGTTTGCTTTATTTGTTTTCTTGGGCTTTTTTTTTTAACTGCTTTTTAACTAAAACTGATGCATTCATTCCCATTTTGATAGTATGTACCTTTAACTACTTTCAAGAATCTTGTTTCACTCTGAATATGTAACAGAACTGCTTTTCCAGTGTACTTGTAGTGTTGTATCGCTCAGCATAACTAGCTGCCGCTTAGTCTTCGAACCTGCTTGGGCAGACTTAACTAGGTCTCTGTTATGAAGCCAGTAATTGTGCAGAAGCATGGGACATGAACAATTTGCTGCTGAAGCAAAGTATCGACTTTGGAGCTTGCCGACAAATCACTATCAATTTCTTTACTCGATTGATGCACATCTAAGACCAAATCTCCCTCTGAAACTTCCTCGCGAACTAGAAACTCTGTACCACCTACTTTGCCTGAACTGTGCATATACAAATACCTTGCGATACTGTTTTGGCCAAATGAGCAGTTCGCATTGTGACAACTGTGGTTCGGCTGAAACTATGCAACATATCCTGCTTGAGTACCCTGCATACGCTGACGAGCGACTGTACTACAAACATAGCATGAAAAAGCTCTCCCCAGTGCCCTTAACAATCAACATGTTTTAGGTCCCTTAGCCTGCCCTAGGCAATAGAGACTCGCAATGAACTTTTTATTTACGTATTTGAAAGAAATTGGACCTTTAGACAAACTCTAAGTTCATCTTGAATGCTACCCTCAGGCATATTTTACGCTGTGAACTCTATAAGCACAGTTATCGGACTAAGCATTTCATCATTTCATTTTATAACATTACTCTGCGATGCACCTTACAACGCATTTAATGGCCACATTTTATCTCCCCCTATTTCTTTTAAGCTCCTCACCATTCTTTTTCAATCTTTCACTCTCCGATTCCCCTTCCTACATAGAGTAGCATGTCAGCAAAATTTAAACGCCGGCTAAAATCTCTTTTTTTCATTAAAGGGTCTCTCTCACATGAAACCGTGGACTACCCTCTATTGTCTATAATCATGATCATTCTGTAAGCTTAACTCATCTGCATACAGGACTGGATATCAAAAATTTTCACTGCTGACCAGAATTCTCAGAGTTGATTGTATTGTACTTCACTCCGTACAGGCTGCCACAACTGTCCCCTTTGAGATTACCTTTGATATATGTCCTTTCTTACTCCTAGCATGAATAAACACTGTGGAGTGTAGTTTTTCTAATTTTATTTCAAGTACTCTGTCTTTCTAATACAGGCATGATGACTGCAGACTGCAAGCACGGTACACTTCCTGGGCAAGATTCCTCGGATGAAAAATGGCCAGAAACTGCTGCCAGCTTACACCAGGATGAACTCGTAGGAAAGAAGTTGCACGAATGTAACCATTGCTACAGGAAGTTCACACACAGAAGCAACATGATGCGACACCTACGAACTCATACGGGTGAACGTCCATTCTCTTGTGAGCAGTGTGGAAGCAGCTTTCGGCACAAGACCACCCTAGTGGAGCATCTTCGCACTCACACGGGCGAACGTCCATTTCGGTGTGACTACTGTGGCAGTGCATTTGTTCGGTATAATTCCCTAGTCGGCCACATTCGAACTCACACGGGTGAACGTCCGTATTGTTGCAAATACTGCAGCCACACCTTTGCAAGGAAGGGACACCTAAGCAGGCACATCCGTTCTACTCACACGGGTGACAGGCCATTTCAATGCCAGCTGTGTCCCATGAACTTTGCGACAATTACATACCTCAAGACACATGAGAAATCCCACAAAAGAGAAAACCCATTCCAGTGTGACTTGTGCCCGAGGAAGTTTAGATATAAGGGTGGTTTGAAATTCCACAAACAGGAGAATCATTAAAGGAAGAGTAGCTTTCTGTGCCATTCTAAGCAACATATTAGTACTTGCATTGCTCTTTGCAACCATCTAACGACAATATCTACGTTTGTGTCTGTAGTTAGTCACATTGGCAAGCTACTGTCCGCAGACAGTGTGCAATTAAGCTTGGGTGAACCGGTTGGTCAAGTATTACTTGGAAAGTTCAGAGATAAGGACAATGTAGTGAAAAACATAGGCAAAGCGCCAACTGTATCCCTCATATTCTTTGTCTTTGTGCTGTGAAAATAATTTTTGTATGCAGTAGCAAACATTGCTGATAAAAACATCTTGTTCTCCTGCGTTTCACCAGCGTGGAAAAGTTTCCTTTATAATGAGCACAGGCCTGTTGACCTTTTAAAGTTGCTTAATTGAAACAAATATTGTAAACTGCATAGCCAGCTTCATTTAATTTTTATGGAAAACCTTGTGGCAGCCTGCTTCCACCAAGAGCTTGGTAAATAAAAGGGGTCCACTATTCTATCAATGAAGCTCACTTCATTTGCTAAACACACAAAAATCTGCTTCTTAGAGATATTTATATATTTGGTTTCTAAAAATATTACTTGGGGTATTTAGTGAGGAAAGGTGCTTCCTCAAGATGATGACTTGTTATAGTTTGGAGGCTCTTGTTGAAAATGTGAAAAATGGAATATCTGCTCTGGTATAATACATTATGCACTACCATTTCTTCAAAAACCGTCACTGTGCTATATGTAGATTATACAAATGTCATATCTTGTAGAGTATTGTGTCCACACTATTTACATTCTTTCAATGCAGTCACATAAAGGCGCTTTGGAGTGAAAAGCTGGCATCAGCGGTGCCATACACCTGCCAGATTGCAGGTGGTAAGAATCACCTGTGGCCAGCTAAGGTTAGTACACGTCACAGTCAGCTGCAACCTGCCACAATTGGCAAGTGACAAAGTCAAACGAGGGCGATCCCTTTTCTTGAGCATAGAAGTGCTGCCAGGTTTGCAGCCACCAAGATAATCTTGAAATTTTATGACTCATCGTGGGGAACAAATTTGTTGACATGGCTGCTGATGAATCTTCTACCTTGCAATAAGAAATCCTACTGAGTATTTCAGAGCTTTTGTCATTTCATGACGGCTTAATTCGTCTTAGTATTTTATTTCATTTTCCTCTGTGACGTAATTTTTATATTTTGGCTCTTATAGCGCAACTTGTTTTTGTGATTTATGTTCTGGTATATGCCTATACATGCCCTATGCCTATTATTTTGCGAAAAAATTACATACCCTTCATTATTGTCAGATCAGATGGTGAAGAGGAAAATTCCTTTACGTCACCACCTTCGATACTTTTCTTTTTGCAGCAGACTTCCTATCACGCAGCTTCCGTAGCACTTGATTTAACTCGCGTATATGCAGCAGCAGTCTTGAACGACAGAACTGCTCCAGTAGAGCACTATAGCAGGATTCTGAACAGAAGATTTGCACAGGAAGCCTGCTGCCAAGCATCTCACCAAGTGCTTGTGTCACAACACGCAGATGCGCTAAAACACCAATATTCTCGCTGTGTTTTCCACACTCGGTGTCCTCTCTGTGCCGTTGTCTGAAAGGTCAATGACGACATCCTTGGGTTGGTCAAACTGTAAATTTTGCTGAACACACATTTCATCGAGCATGATTACACAAGCCCGGTCCTTCAAAAGCCATTCTGAAGTTGCGTCTCGGAGTACATCGATAACTTTTGTAATAATTCCAGGTGTCATTGGCACCTCAGACAGCCTACTGCGAGGGGACCTTGAGGATTGCAAAGCCAGCACTTTTGAAAGGTGCCGCTGGGCTATGAAGGAAAGTGCTTTAATCAAATTCTTTCATAACCTGTGCCCACCTCCTCCCCTTCCTTTTGTGACTTTGGAGCAGAACCTGACCGTCCAAGAGCTGGTAGAACTCGAGAGTCAGGTATGACCTTAATGCTTCCAAGGTGTCCCTCTTGTTAATATTCTTTGGAAGACTCGCAATGTCAACAAATCATTGCGGTACCTGACTGTGTCGGACCGCACCTTCGACACGACCCGCGCTGTGGATGTTGTAAACATCTTTCGCTTTTTACTGCGGCGAACAGGTGTATCTGGAAAAAGAAACAATTTGCGCTCAGTTACAAGTGGAGGAAGTGCGAAATAGAACTGCGCAAATTGCCACTCACTATTTGATACTCAAGTGTGGCATTTTGAAATTTAATTTTCAACTGTATCACGTATCATACATCTGTCATATTGTAGAACACAGAGGTCATACAGTCAAAATTTTAGACATCCGAGCACCTTTATAACGAACCACCTAGCACCTCCACAATTCTTTGTCATACACTTCATTGTAAAGGTTGCAAAATACACTGAGTCCCGTGTGGCTAGGTCATATGAAATTGTTACACTGACCATTCTTGTGCACATATTGTCTATTTTGGTCGCTATATTTTCGAGGAGGCCAGTGGGGAAACATGACATCCGATAACAGCACACACACCGGACAAAAGATACAAAACAAACATGAGCGCCCTTGCTGTTTTTGTACTGTGTATATGCAGTTATTCGTTGTCGGTAAAGTGAGGATGAAAGTGGACTTAAGCTCAATCTGCTAACCACCAACTTAAAGAGCAGGTAGGCATCCCTGCAAGATAAAAAGAACACAATTCAAACAGCTGTCTCAAAAAAAAAATTTATTTTATGTGTATGATACGATAATGCATGCCAAACCCAGCCCGAGGAACAAAACTGACGTTAAACCTTTGACTTTTGGAAAACTGCACTTGCATCTATGATGTGTATTCCAAGTTATTGCTAATGCTCAAGTGCAGCAATTCAAGCAAGAACAATTAACAAATGTAAAATCCCCTAGAAGTTAAGCATAGTGCAGTAGAGAATATTTGATGATTTTAGGTCTCAGCAAAATGAGATAACAATCAGCGGAACTGAAAATTGCTCTTCGTAGTATATTGTGAAAGACCCAGCAAATAACGATTCTTGCGGGTGAACAGCAGACTGCCTTTTTTAAGTTGTGCATTTAAGATCAACAAGTTGCTTTTGAGTTTTACAGTGCGACTGTTGAGTATAACAAGTTTACAAACAGAAACCATCAGATCACAATTGCTATTAGGCATTCCTTACTTTGGCATAGTCCAGAGGGTACTGAAAGAGGTGTTGCTCTCTCATCAGTAGGCACCTCAGGAAGTGTGGATGTACCTGGTCATGGGATGATAACATTAGATCCCATCATATTAAAATATGCCTTAGTGCTGTTCACTAAGGTATGGTGGAAGGTAAAGGGTATGTAAAAGTGGGTCACTGGTTAATCACACTCCTGTGAATGTTTGTTAAACTTGAACTAAACAAAGCGTAGGAAACCAAAAATTCCCACCACTGCCCTAAACTTCTATGAAAAGTTGTAACACCCTAACGATAACCATTACATAAAATACTGAGCCATCAATTCGAATATCTGGTCAGCTTTATTCCTAATGGACACACTGTTTGCTGAAAATCGCCCTTCCAGAGCACAGTAAAAGCCTATCAACTTTAATAATAGTAGTAATAATTCTGTAGCTCCATAACCGCGACTAACGGAAAAAGGGAAGATCAGAATAATATTGCAGATAAAACTTAGAACATATTTGCGAACGGTCCGAGTGGTCCTTCTTGTCCCGAGGCCTGCCGAGGGCTAGTCGGAGCACCTGGAAAATTCATTGCATAAGATTTAAATCATAACAGGTGTGTTCTGCACAATTAAGGTCCCAATGTAACTAATGCAAAATAATAGATTTTTTGAGATTGCTACCAAGTTACGCAAGAGACAAGATTGCCACAAGATAATACTGAGTCATAGATTTGGACAACCAGTCAAAGTTATTACTAATGGACACATTGCTCGCTAAAAAATATAATTTTTCTATAGCATAGTAAAGGCCTATGCCAACTAGGAATACTATAGCTCCATAAACATGGCTAGTGGGAAAAGGAAAGTCCTGAATAATCTTGCAGGTAAATATTCATAATATATACTTGCAAGTGGTCCAGGAGGTCCTTCTCGTCCCGAGGCCTGCTGAGGGCTAGTAGGAGCGCCTGAAAAATTAATCATTGCATAAGATTATAATAATAAAATGTGTGTCCTACACAATTCAGGTCCAAATCTATTATTAATGCAAAATGATCCGTTTTTGAGACTGACTCGAGCGGGCCGGGTCACTAGGGTCACACTAATCGCGAGCACACGCAACTTTTTCAACAGCACGAACATATATGGTGGTGATGCGCAAGGCGTACCGAATGCTTCCTCTCCATGAGTCTCTTCGGACGCTGATCCAAGATCCCCCTCCCCGAGCGGTGGTGCAGTGGTGAGGGCGCTCGACTACTGTGCAAGTATATGACACCGCAAATATGTCATGACATACTGAGACCGCAACACCGCAACATATTTCACTCGCCCTCACATGCAACCCGAGACTTGCGAATGCACCGCAGCGGCTCGGCTCCTGAAGCATCGTCGTTTTTCTTACTTGGCGGAAATATATAGTCGCAGACGACAACGCCTTTGCTCTATTACATTTTTTCTCTTTTTCGTCTGAATGCGTAACCCAATTGTGTACTTACATAACCTGGTACCGTCCTACTACACACTCACGCGTACTGCACAAAATTTTGACGAAGTGGCGAATTGTTGAAAATGAGGGCCCTTGACAACACGCAGAAGAAAAGCGCGTACACTAGGACCAAGCAGTTCAAGCCCAGTACATGCTTGTGGACGCGATACTCGACAAGTTCTGCGATACTCTCCCCTGCCGCTTTTTCAAACAGCGCGCCATTGATACTGTATGCGTTTTCATTACATTGCTATCATCGTCAACACCGCGTTTTTTTACATTTTAATTTGTTTACGTTCTAATACTTGCACTTTTATTTATTACCTTGTTTTTACTTCGTACTTACGTCAGTTTTCTGCGAGAAAGTCAACCCAAGCTAAGCTGAGATCTAGCTCGATTGCACTCAAATAAAAGTTGGGGCAGCTACGGCAGTGCAGCTGTTTGCATGTGCGCGATCTTCTAATCTGCATTACGTCCGTTGAACGTTGACTCTATGAAGACCGAAAGTTCCCTTTTCATGAAAATCCAAGGTTTCTTCATGAGAATGTCCGACGTTGTCGCCGTTGAGCTCTTCATGTATAATTTCGCTAGTAGCGTCCTTTGGCACGGAGAGCACGTTCGGTGAGTGTCGTGTACGTGCGTTGCTGCAGATGCAGCAGTCGTTGTTGTTGTTGCGACTGTAGGAAGAAGGAATAGAAAATTCACGGGCCTGCTACTAGCTCTGTAGCTACCGTCGCTGCCTCGTGAGGACAGCAAGAAAATAAAGAAGGAAGAAAAAGGGGGGAGAGAAAGACGGGCGCCGCAACAGCCGTACGTCCACCACCGAAGCGGTGGCAGGCGCAATGATGGCCTACAACAGATAAAAATCGGGTGGCAGGCTAGCCCCCGCTGCAGTTAAGCGGCGGTGACCTACTCCTCGACTAACCTCCTATTCGCCAGACGCAGCTTGTTGTTGTGGCTGTAGGACGATGGAAAAGAAAATGCATGGGCCTGCTACTGGCTCTGTAGCTGAGCCACCTCCGCTGCCTCGTACAGACAGAAGAGAAGATAGAAAAGAACGAAAAGGAAGAGAGAGTGAAAGACGCGCGCCGCAATAACAGCCGTCGTCCACCACCGAAGCGGTGGCGGGTGCAATGACGGCCTAAAACAGATAAAAATTCGGACAGGCTAGCCCCCGCCGCAAGCGGCGGTGACCTACCTGCCCCAGCCCCATCAGGGGAGACCTGTGGTTTACACCACTTCTCCCTCAGTTTGTTGCGGAGTCCACTATTATGAAACGCGCTTATTGCAGCATTGTGTAATATTGTAACAGTTGTTACACAGAAACAACTACTGTGGCCGCTGAGCGAGAGCACTGAGACAGCTGAACCAGCGAATGAGGGCACCAGGAACGGGCCCCACACTTCGTCGTCTACTTCGTCCCATTTCGCACCTTTTCTTCTAGCTCTAATGCACGTGTCACTGCCCCCTCCTCTGGAGCATTGCCCCGATACGGTGTTACCGTCAGACAGAAGAACGGGGAGAAAGAGCGTTCAAGAGTTACACGAGTCTGGCATCACGGAATAGACTACATGCAGCCTGAAAGTCATTCGGGGGTTCGCTCGTAGTATGGCTTCATTCACACCACATGCACAGCGTCACTGCTCTTGCCGTTGTGCGATGAATGAGCTGGCAAGGCTGATACAACTTCATACGTTACGTCGCTGATGCGGCGGACAACAAGGTAAGGGCCGAAGTAGCGGCATAGTAACTTTTCGGACAGCCCGCGGCGACGAACGGGCGTCCAGATCCACACATAGTCGCCCGGGTTGTAGGTAACGTAGCAGCCTCCAAGGTTCTAGCGGTCAGCATCGATCTGCTGCTGGCAGTGAATACGTTGTCTGGTCAGTTGCCACGCTTCTTCCGTGTGCTGAACATAAATGGCGACATCGACGTCAAGTTCAGTCTCACTGTCAGAGAGGTTCACGGGTAGCATAGCATCCAAGGGGGTGGTTACGTGGTGACCAAAGACTAATTCAAATGGAGTGAACCGCGTCGTTTCTTGTTTCGCGGTATTATACGTGAACGTTGCGTATGGAAGAATTTGGTCCCGTGTTTTGTGCTCAACATCAACATACATGGAAAGCATGTCGGTCAAGGTCCTGTTGAGGCGTTCCACGAAGCCATTTGTCTGTGGCTGGTAGGCTGCTGTACGTCTATGGCTGGCGTGCGTGAGCTTCAGTACAGCCTGAGTGAAGCGAGCCGTAAAGGCAGCTCCACGGTCGTAACGATAGCTGCAGGAGCCCCATGATGCAGGACTACGTCGTGGACAAAGAATTCGGTGACTTCAGCAGCAGTACCACTTGAAAGTGACGTAGTTTCAGCGTACCGTGTCAAGTAATCCGCCGCGACCACAATCCACCGTTTTCCTGTAGACGACTTCGGAAAAGGGCCGCGGAGGTCTATGCCAATTTGGTGAAAAGGGGTCTTTGGGGGTGCTATAGGCTGCAGAAAGCCAGCTGGTCTCAGAGGAGGAAATTTGCACCGTTGGCAATTACGGCATGTTGCTACATATTTATGCACTGATGGTAGTAAATTGGGCCAGTAGTACTTCAGCCGAATCTTTACCAGTGTGCGACTGATCCCCAAGTGGCCGGCGGATGGTTCATCATGACAAGCGCTCAAGATTTCGGGCCGTAACTGGGATGGCACAACAAGCAGAAACGTCTCCCTGGTGCTGTCAAAGTTGCGCTTGTAGAGCACTGCACGCCGCAGAGTGAAGGACCACAGCCTACGATGGAACAAACGGGGTACACTAACATTAACACCCTCCAGGTACTCAATGAGTGGCGACAACTCAGAGTCGGTCCGTTGAAGTTGCGCCATACGGGAGGTGCTAACGGCACAAAGGATAGGGCAATCTTCGGTGATGTCTTGCGTAGCCGGTTCCACGGGTGATCGTGACAAACAGTCTGCGTCTTGGTGCTGCCAGCCCAACTTATAGACGACTGTCATGTCGTACTCCTGTAACTGGAGGCTCCACCTGGCCAACTGCTCAGAAGGATCTTTATGCTGGCTAGCCAGCATAGCGATTGATGATCACTGACAACACGAAACGGTCGCCCGTAGATGTATAGTCGGAACTTACTCGGAGCCCATATGACGGCAAGACACTCTTTTTCTGTCGTTGAATAGTTCCTTTCTGGACGAGAAAGTGTACGGCTCGCGTAGGCGACGACTCATTCTGCACCATCCTGCCACTGTATGAGGATCGCTCCGAGGCCAACATTGCTGGCGTCAGTGTGAATATCTGTGTCTGCATTCTCGTCAAAATGAGCTAGTATCGGTGGACTTTGCAGGCGGCGAAAGAGTTCCTTGAAGGCTTCGTCTTGGGCACTCCCCCATAAAAAGGGTGTGTCACCTCGAGTCAAGACTGTCAATAGCTCAGTTAGGCGAGAAAAATCTTTAACAAAACGGCGGTAATAGGAGCAGAGGCCCAGAAAACGTCGGAGGGCCTTCTTGTTGGTTGGGCGTGGGAAACTGGAGACGGCGGAAGCTTTGTCGGGATCTGGGAGAACACCTTGTGCGCAGACCACATGTCCCAAGAAACGGAGCTCCTCGAAGGCGAAATGAGATTTCTCTGGCTTGATAGTTAATTGCGCAGACTGGAGAGCTTGAAGGACAATGCGCAATTGCTGCAAGTGTTGTTCGAAACTAGACGAAAAGATGACCACATCGTCCAGGTACACAAGGCATGACTGCCACTTCAGACCAGCTAAAACAGTGTCCATCATGCGTTGAAATGTTGCCAGCGCAAAGCAGAGCCCAAACGGGAGCACCTTAAATTCGTACAGATCGTCGGGCGTCACGAAAGCTGTTTTCTTGTCCAGCACCTCCACCAGATGTGTAACAGTTGTTACACAGAAACAGCTACTGTGGCCGCTGAGCGAGAGCACCGAGACAGCTGAACCAGCGAACGAGGGCACCAGGAACGGGCCCCACACTTCAACGTCGTCTACTTCGTCCCATTTCGTTCCTTCTTCTTCTAGCTCTAATGCACGTGTCAATATAATGTGTAAAAGGCGCGTTTCGCGCTACGCTGAGCGGCTGGCATAATTACTGTGTGTGATGCTAGTGATTTTGGATCATTTAAACGTAAATTTATGCCAAAACTGGCATCTAAAGTCACTAGTTCTAGTAGAACATCAGCTTTTGTGTATAAAAGCTCTTCGTCTCTTTTTTGCTAGTATAAAACTTTTTAACCTCGTCTTGATCGCATTCCTCATCGCTACTCAGCAATGTTCAGCTGGATCAAAGATGTCATTGTGACAGGGAATATTTAATTGATACCCTTGCGTTTCGTTAAGCCGCCAACTGTGTGGCAACATGCTTTGTTTAAAAAACAGCAGTGCTCCTAATTACGCCAGACCGTGTCGAGCAGCGGCGGCGGCAGCAGTTGCATGATGGCGCACCGCTAACTCTGTCTGTGCGAATTCTAGCTCACATTAGTTGAGTCAAGTTAGCTAGGCTGTTCTGATTAGTGTGAAGCAGTCCCTGCTAGCAATCAGCAATTATGCATTAACTGACGCCGCAAGAAGCTACCACTGGTCGTTTTTATCCCCAACATATAGTGCAGACAAAAGATTTAGGGATACACTTAAGTCCCACTATTAAGGATGCGATTGCGTTTCACACACAGGGACTATGTTTCGCACTTGTTATTGTTGCAGTTCTTTATCCTTAGATTTATTTTCTTATTTTTATACACCGATAGCTGCATCACCAAGCGTTTGCTTTTCATTCTGAATGCATTAACACATTTTAAACCCCCTTCACCAATTTTTCCTTCTTTACTTCAATTAATGAATTGATCAATTACACACTCTAAATTCTCTTAGTATTTTCAAGCATTCGCTTTTTGTGAGCATTTTAACATCTTAGAATCCCCCTTTTTCAAGTTTTTCGTTTCTTTTTGATGTGATTAATTCATCATTTGATTAGTACAATGATTTCATTAACTCGGCATCGCCTATCACGCAATCGCTAAAACCACAGATTACCATGATATGATTTTTATTACACCGCCCGCTGCGATTTCTTACATGCAGTGTTGACAATACTACTACTACCACTACGACGGCTTTTCGGATTAAGAACACACATTTGCAATAAACAGTTTAGACTGCCCGATAACTATTTTCAGTTGTCACTTTCGGAACAAATGATTGTAAAACAGTCAATATTGGTACATTACGTAAGTTCAAAAAAAACCTCCTCGAGACTGATGGAACAGAGGACAAGTGTAGAACTTTCAAGTTACAAGCACACAGGTGATAGGACGAGTGCTCTCAGAGCTCGAACATGAAACTTGATTTAAACTTGTTGTGAGAAATTGCTTCCAACAGAGCAGAACAGCCAGGAAGACGACACTCACTCAAACAGCATAATTCCAACCCCACTGCACCCAACTGCCCGGCGCCACATGCAGGGCTGTTGACGATTGCATGTGCATGTGCATTGTATTTGTGCAAGGCACTTGAAGATCGTGAGAAAATTGTGTCCTCCCACAGTCATATAAAGGGTTAAAAGAAAATGTGTATGACCATTTTCTCACTGGCACTGTCATATTGATGAAGTACTGCCATTTGTAGTCTAATACAGCGGCAGAAAAACAAAATGGCCTCCCTGCAGCCAAAGGCATCTTTTTTCTCGCAACATCTTCGATCGTCTCCTTAGAATCGCTCGTGAGGCAGGTGAAAAGGGTTCAACACAGCGTGTTCGGATTAAGCTCAGCATCACAAGAATCAGTCGGAAGTCATTGCCTGAAGGGCCTCCTCTGAAGGGCATCTGTCGGTTTTTTTTTTAGTTGCATCCAACTGAACTGTTGGTCCAGTAAAGAAAGCCACAGAGGCTTAAGCAGCCACCGCAGCTGCACTTGGCTGAGTGGCAGTAGTTGTTTTCTGTGCTGAGCAATAGCAAATAATTACAATATTTGCAAAGGAGTGGCTTGCATTCAAAATAATAAAAGTTGGCTACGGTTTAGCTCTGGTTAACTCTCGTAGAATTGCGAAAGCAACGGTGAAAGCTTCTTTTGCCTGCTACATTATTCCCCTGTCACGCCCTATCAGTGCAAGGTGCTACATTTATTGTGGACACTTACGCTCATCCTTTAAGCGTATGACGCGAGAGCGTAAGCTGCCAGCCCACATATAAAGTCATGCTTCAACATGCCTGCGTGTTGTAGGGGTAACGAGAATGCAAACGGTTCTGGCAGGCTGATTCTGATATCACTCTCCCATATGAAAGGAGCGACCCAAGTTGGCAGCTTCTGCCCGTGGCATAGGGGTAACGTGAATTCCAATGTCATAGCAGGCTGATTTTTTTTTAGGAGGAGACCGTAGCTATGTCTCTTTACGGCGTAGCTGTGGCCACCCGAGGTCTCGGAGTGTTGTTTTCGCAACAATAATTTAACAAAGTTCTCACAGTACTTGAAGTTTTTATCTGACACTGCTGTGCCTTGCGCAGCACGCCTGTGCACCATACTTGGCACAATTACTTTTGAAAATAAATAAACTACATTACCAATTACTGCTCCCAAAATAATGATATTTACAACAAGGGAGTAATTGCTCATTGACATCCACCCATGCACAGCCATACGGCTACATAGAAACGCTAACAGCATTCTCAGAAATTTCCTAGTTAAAGAAACATTCGTCCTGATCCAGGGATCGAACCCAGGACCACCGCCTTTCCGGAGCAGCCGCTCTACCAACTGAGGTAACTAGGACGGTCAGCAGAAATGATGATAGGGTGAGAGCGAATGGATCAATAATTCGAAATGGGAATGGTGTTGATTGGATATCTAAGGGAAACCTCCAAGGTGGAGTAGATTTGTATTAAGGGAGTAATTACTCATTGACATCAGCCATATGGCTACAAAGGAAAACTTCCTTTGTAGCCGTAAGGCTGCGCTTGGGTGGATGTCAATGAGTAGCTGCTGGTCGAGTTCGACCATGCAACGGCTGACAGGCACGTAACTGGCATGTCATCACCATTGCCTTGTCATGGCTTGAGCCAATACCATGCCTCTGCCACTGCAACCGACCAGGACCCGTGCTACACTCCCCGAGTCCATTGGTGCCATGGCGCAAATTGTGCGCGGAGGCAACATCCCTTCTTAGTATTCATTTTTGCTCTCCCACACGGAACGAAAAATGAGATTTCATGTTTATTCCAAGCTTTTAATTTTTAAAAATGGTGCATTTTTGCACCTTTGTGTTGTCCATACTGGTGAACATTTTGTTTCATTTTATTACCAAACTTAATTACAGGATTTTGGGCTCACACTTTTATAACGAATATTGGATAGTATAACGAACAAATTTTCACGCTCTATACTGCTTCGTTACAACCAGGTTCGACTATATTATCTATGTAATGGTGGAGCCATAAGATTTATGTGCTGGTGCTATGACCGTCAGTTTTCACCATCTCTCCTGTTTTCACTGTCATCTCGCTGAAAAACTGCCTCTCAGAAACTAACTATACCTCGTTTTTGCAACCATCTGCAAATAGTTTAATGTTTAAACTTTTGTTTGTTTTTTTTTGCTCTTACTAATGGTTTCAAACATGGCTTCTTTCAACGTGCTGTCGAGAGCTAGAACTCTTTACAAGGCAACATTCACTCATCACCACCTTCTGACTTGACATCCCGAATTTAGTCATCATAACATGTTGTAACATGACGAAGTATAGTGTGTGATTTCTGCTTGTTTATATTTAATTGTTTTTTTGCGCTTTTGGCACATTAAGTCTCACTTTGTATCATGCAGATCACTCCTGCTATAGCCCCTGAATGGAGCTGCACTATTTTCAGTCAAATGAATGTCTGAAAGAATATTCAGTTTTGGCCTTGAATAGCCTGTGAATGAACACAGATATAGCCTTCGAGTATGTACTACGCTGTCGTCGTCATGCTTGTGCATTATTACCTAGGCTCACGCAAGCATGCTCCCCCGACAGGCTCACTGACACTGGGGAGGTCCGAGCTAGTCAGCTACTACATATTACACTCCTGCTTTAAGCTTGTGTGGTGCTATATGGTGCAGGAACTTTCCTCTGGAGCCATTCATTCAGGTGCATTATTTTGTAGTGTCTGGTTTAGCATTCACGATAAAAACGTAATTCATCATTACCATCCTCCCAAGTGCAGTGATCACAGTTGCCAAGAAAAGCTGTGGAGATTTGTCAGAAGCTTCGTAGTTGAAGTAAAATATATTGTGGTATGGGAGCCAAACCTGGGCTATCGCCTGTCTGGGATGGTTCCGAGAGGATTCCCTGTTCATATTCTGTAGATGTTCTGCCTCAAGAAAAAGTATTGGGTTATCTGGTACAAAGTCCTTTTTGTATTGTCCTCCTTTATGCAGGAAGCATATAATCATTGATGCCTGTGGCATTGGGATTTTTCTCTTACTGATGCTGTTTTTCCCCGTTTCCTTCTGCAGGCTATTATTGACAAGCCATGGAGTGCGCAAGGACAAAGGAAGAAACCTTCAGCGCTACTGTTGTCAAACTTCATTAATTTAATGACTGCATAATCACAATCTTGGAAACAGTCTGTGCACTGATCTCAGTACTTTTGTCCATGTACACATTGATGTGGACACCAAGCACTTTGTGGAGTGGCTTCAGTGCTTGGAATTTAAATACAAGGATGGCAGCATCGCCTGCCTAAATGTTTTTTCTAATGAACTTAATTTTGAATCAGGCCAATTTCTTCATAATGGTTGAAGACTTTCATGCATATTGAAATAACTACAAGGAGTAGGGAGAGCTTTAAAAAATTATGGAATGTTTGATGCTTATGAATGAGGACATAAGTAGATGCCAGATCATTTTGTTTAGCTGTATTAGCTTAAATATACCTTTCTAGAGCACTACATAAATGACAAGACAGCATGTAATTGATTATCATTTTTTTTTTATATGTATACCAGTGATTGTTGTTAACGTTGATAGGAAGATGATGGGAGCAACGATGTGAGAGAGGGTGTTCCACTTGGTTGCTGTTCGAGGAAGAAATGGGCTAGAAAAAATACTGACTCTATTGAGTGGCCAAGACATCTGCAAAGGACATGCAGTGCACTGTGACTTGTATGCATGTGAGTATGTATATGAGAGATGACTTAGTGAACTGCGAGCTTATGAAGGAAGCAAAGGCTAGCAGTGAGTGCTAAGGTTAAACAATTCAAACTGAAGTTTAATACCGAAATGCTGGTATTAAAACTGTGCAGCACATTTTTTTAAAGCTTCGAGTGCATTAGCGTCATAAATTTGATGTAGGTGCAAAATTAGAAGTGCGTAGCATAGAACATCAGCTTAGCCTGGAGTGTTGATTCCTGGTGTTGCTTTTACGACACTCTGGACAGCTGCGTTAAGAGAAAAAGAATGGTTGGTACAATGGCAGAGTAGCAGTGTATTCTGTTGTAGGTAATTTAGGGGCACTTGGTTTGTTTCGGTGGCAGCTGTAAACAAAGTGGTGGAAGGTTGCTGAAATGAACTACAGTGAGATGCTTCCATTTGCATTTTGTGGCATATAGAATGCACCAAGCAACAACAAAATTAGCAGACAGTTTGCTGTTGATGACATAGACAAGTAAAAAGAAAACTTTGCCACTTGTTGCCCCAGAAGACCCAGCTTTTTCTAATCCTTTTAACATATATATATATATATATATATATATACATACCGTATTTTTACTATTCTAAGCACCCCCCCCCCCCTCCCCCCATACCAATTTTACAAAAAATTTTAGGAAAAGTTTGCATGCGAATCGAAGCACTTGTCTTTTTGCAGGGAAGAGTGCACAGACAAGGTTGGCAGTGCGATTGTCAAAAACCTTGAGGTGGTGTGGCATCTGCGGCGTGATCTCCCGCTAGTGTTGCTGCATTCTGATACTACAAGACAGCTGGCAGCACAGAACTCGAGAAGCCAGCCAAAAGTGGCCCCCGAACTCTATATGCCTGTTGTTACATAGGCCTGGAATCAGCAGCCATTTTGCGGAGCTCAGCCGGTTTCGCAAGCATCGCGGGCCTGCATTGCTTTGTTTGGTGTCAGCTATTTGGCAGCCATAACAAATGTCGCTGCCATAGCCTGATCTTCAGGCGAGCTGTAGTCATGTTTGCCAAAGAGGTTAAAATTTTTTGCCTTACAAAATTTTATTTCTCGTGGCAGTCTCTTCTAGATACAAAACTCATATGAAAAGAGAGGAAGGGGCAGATGGTATTTTAGGTTTTTCGAATATAAGCACCCCCTTCAATTTCAGCATTGCAATTGTGAAAAAAGGTAGTGCTTAGAATCGAGTAAATGCAGTAATATATACAGGGTCTGTCCCAAAAGTTCCAGGATATTTACATATAGTACCATACAAAAAGTCATTCTGGTAAGTTTTGGGACAGACCCTGTATGCATGTATGTGTCCAATGGCTTCATTTTTGTCTTTAGTATCTCGCACATTCCTAAGCTACTGTGTTATCCAGCTACCAGTCGTAAGTGACCACCGGAGATACCATGTAGGTAGAACCCTGTTTTAACAGAGTGGGAGAAGCGTCCCTGCCAGGGACGGGATCAGCGTGCCTGACTCGGCATCCACGAGTCCTATGAGGTTGATTCCTATCCGACCCTCCCCATCAGAAATGATTAACTTATTTTAGCAGCTCCTTCCAACTTTGTGATAGCGTATGTTTTCGCTGCATCGCACAACCCATTCATAAATCAGAGATCAGCCATACCTGGCAGAGCCACACCCATCATTTTCCACTTGCAGTGCGGATGCTGAGTTTTCTGCAGAACGAAGCCTTTAATGCTATCACGTTAAAACGATAGACAATGCCCACTTTCTTGTTCAGAATGGGGTGCATCAGACTGTGGCCTGTTACTTGAAGATCACTTTCAGGTCTTTTAGACATAAGCAAGGGTTTTTGTGAGAATCTGCATGGCATTGTACATGAGATGTCACTTCTTTCACCACTCTCATGGTCTAAAGAGAGTGCTGCTAAGCATCATGTATAGAACTTAGCATAATGTATTTTATTGATCATTTTTTAAGACTATGCAAGTTGAATGCATTCATATGTTATAATGTCAAGTTTTTTGCTGAAGGCACAAGGCTCTAGAAATCAAGTGAAATGTTTAATGTAATCTTCTGTGGAAGTAATTTGTAGTAAGAGAGTCACTACTCGTTAGCACCCACCCAGGCACAGCCAGTCTGCTGTAAAACAAGTATCTACAGCTTCTACAGAACTCTTGTAGTTGAAGGTTTTGATCAATTCGTTCTCGGCCTACCAGGGTGCATATTCCTTAATCTACAAAGGTACTGTGGAAGCTGTGTACCCTTCATTAATAGCATTATTAGAGGTGTGCTTGGGTCGACATTTTAAGCCCAACCCTGGCCCCACACTGACGGGGCATGAGGCCGACCTGCTATATTTGCAGTTAAACCAACGACACAGACAAATCCGATAGGATGAGTTTATTAGAGGTCTCGAAACCTTGAGTTGCCACTTAAGATGACAAATTTGAGGTATATATAGAGGCACTGCACATACCTAAAATTATTTTTTATGCAAAACTAGTTATGCATTTATATACACTTAAGGCATTTATGGTGCTTCTGGATCATGAGTCCTGCAACGCTGAAGTTACTTTTGCTGCTCCAGCTTAGAGGAGTAAGTTTTTGGTACGCAGCTTCCTTGCTCGTCATAGAGCTAGTATTAGAATGCATCATGAAACCGCGCAAAAAGACAAGGGACAGAGAAGAAAACGACGGGACAAAGCGCGGAACTTTCTGTCCCTTGTCTTTTTGCGCGGTTTCATGATGCATTCTAATACTAGCCACCAACTAGCCCGTCTCTCACTATTATACTTCATAGAACTAGCTTGCTCAAACTCTGAGCGACAGGTAGATTCTTTGGCCAAGTACTGAACGAGCTCGTCTCACTCACCAAGTGCCTTTACAGTGCCAGCTAAATGCTGCCACTTTATTGCCTGCACTGAGAAACAAGGAAACTTAAAGACCGCAAATATTTTGACTGGGTGCTGTCCCCTGCTTCCACTGAGGCAGAAGCAAGCCACCATGCAGAGACGTGTGAGAGGCGACAGCATGGCGTGGACCTCGCAGTACATACCTAAGCACCTTCGCTGGTGTGATCGAAGTGAGAGATATGAAAGTCGGAACTCAACAGCCCACAATCGGCCTTTCTGCTCAGTTGCTGATGGCTAGCAAAACTTTGTTCACGGCAAAGGCACAGGGTTGAACGGCGGATTGCCGTAGGTAGAAAATTTGGATGCTCGCATTGGGAGGACACAGAAAAACACTTCATGCTGTGCATTCTAAATGCCTAATGCACCATGGCTACATGCGTGCTTTCACTCAAGTTCATGTACTCAGGATCAGTGTGTCCAGCCCTTGCCAACGTACAGGAGACAAATATGCCCCCGCCCAGCCTGAGGCAGAGTGCTTTGTGACTTCGGTGCATTACCAATGATCTTATGTTTTGTACTGTACTGCCTTCATTATTTCCGAGTGCTGTATATTGCATTCATTGTGCACTTTTTTGCATTTTCTTGTTTATTTTATTCTTACACTTGATGTTTTCTCAAGTAAGCTTCCCTGCAAAAGCAATACCCTTGACATTTTTTGTCCAATATGCTTGGGTGCTTTTGGGCATTTAGTGGCTTGCCTATTGATGGCCAAAACCTTTTTTCTGTGAATTTTGTTCTTGGTACTGATGAGCATAGATGAAAGGGTAGAAGCAGTGCGAAAAGGAACATGCTAACCTGTGATGATCAAGCCTGATCACGTGCTCCGGCTGTCCTAAAGATGAAAGGCTCACTCCATCCCTAAAAATTTGCATATGGCAAAAGTCAAGACCAACGCCTCCAAATTTGGAACTGGAATTATATTCCAAACAAGGACTTGGTTTCAATAGCTGCCACGCCACATTCTAAGGGACATGGCATGCAACTTTTTATAACTGCCTGAAGTGCATGATCAATCCTGCAACACTAGTGTACTCGAGTTGCTTTTCGTATTCTTTCTGCCTGTACACTCGTGAAAAGTAGCCGATTTTTTTCATTATGCCCTCAAACCTGTTCTTGTTCACTCTGTCAACACTGTGTGTTGCTCTGGACATGTAGCTTGTACCCTAGCATCTTACAATCTCCTTTAGACTTGTTACATTAGCTGCAAATACTTTGAAAAACACGACAAAGAAGTTTGCTTTATTTGTTTTCTTGGGCTTTTTTTTTAAACTGCTATTTAACTAAAACTAATGCATTCATTCCCATTTTGATAGTATGTACCTTTAACTACTTTCAAGAATCTTGTTTCACTCTGAACATGTAACAGAACTGCTTTTCCAGCGTACTTGTAGTGTTGTATCGCTCAGCATAACTAGCTGCCGCTTAGTCTTTGAGCCTGCTTGGTCAGACATAACTAGGTCTCTGTTATGAAGCCAGTAATTGTGCAGATGCATGGGACATGAAAACTTTGCTGCTGAAGCAAAGTATCGACTTTGAAGCTTCCCGACAAATCACTATCAATTTCTTTACTCGATTGATGCACATCTAAGACCAAATCTCCCTCTGAAACTTCCTCGGAAAACTAGAAACTCTGTACCACCTACTTTGCCTGAACTGTGCATATACAAATACCTTGCGATACTGTTTTGGCCAAATGAACAGTCCGCATTGTGACAACTGTGGTTCGGTTGAAACTGTGCAACATATCCTGCTTGAGTACCCTGCGTAC
This sequence comes from Amblyomma maculatum, assembly GCF_055883805.1. Taxonomy (NCBI): domain Eukaryota; kingdom Metazoa; phylum Arthropoda; class Arachnida; order Ixodida; family Ixodidae; genus Amblyomma; species Amblyomma maculatum. The sequence goes on from NC_139352.1 coordinate 9,939,873, forward strand.
GCTGACGAGCGAGTGTACTACAAACATAGCATGGAAAAGCTCTCCCCAGTGCCCTTAACAATGGACATGTTTTAGGTCCCTTAGCCTGCCCTAGGCAATAGAGACTCGCAATGAACCTTTTATTTACGTATTTAAAAGAAATTGGACCTTTAGACGAACTCTAAGTTCATCTTGAATGCTACCCTCAGGGATTTTTTACGCTGTGAACTTATAAGCACAGTTATCGGACTAAGCATTTCATCATTTCATTTTATAACATTACTCCGCGATGCACCTTACAACTCATTTAATGGCCGCATTTTATCTCCCCCTATTTCTTTTAAGCTCCTCACCATTCTTTTTCAATCTTTCACTCTCCGATTCCCCTTCCTACATAGAGTAGCATGTCAGCGAAATTTAAACGCCGGCTAAAATCTCTTTTCTTCATTAAAGGATCTCTCTCTCTCACTTAAACCATGGACTACCCTCTATTGTCTATAATCATGATCATTCTGTAAGCTTAACTCATCTGCATACAGGACTGGATATCGAAATTTTTCGCTGCTGACCAGAATTCTCAGAGTTGATTGTATTGTACTTCACTCTGTACAGGTTGCCACAATTGTCTCCTTTGAGATTACCTTTCATATATGTCCTTTCTTACTCCTAGCATGAATAAAAACTATGGAGTGTAGTTTTTCTAATTTTATTTCAAGTACTCTGTCTTTCTAATACAGGCATGATGACTGCAGACTACAAGCATGATGCACCTTCTGGGCAAGATTCCTCAGATGAAAGACGGCCAGAAACTGCTACCAGCTTACACCAGGATGAACTCGTAGGAAAAAAGTTGCACGAATGTAGCCATTGCTACAGGAAGTTCACACACAGAAGCAACATGATGCGACACCTACGAACTCATACGGGTGAACGTCCATTCCCTTGTGAGCAGTGTGGAAGCAGCTTTCGGCACAAGACCACCCTGGTGGAGCATCTTCGCACTCACACGGGCGAACGTCCATTTCGTTGTGACTACTGTGGCAGTGCATTTGTTCGGAGTAATGCCCTGGTCGACCACCTTCGAACTCACACGGGTGAACGTCCGTATCGTTGCAAATACTGCAGCCACACCTTTGCAAGGAAGGGAAACCTAGGCATGCACATCCGTTCTACTCACACGGGTGACAGGCCATTTCAGTGCCAGCTGTGTCCCATGACCTTTGCGACAAATACATACCTCATGAGACATGAGCAATCCCACAAAAGGGAAAAGCCATTCCAGTGTGACTTGTGCCCAAAGAAATTTACATATAAAGATAGTTTGAAATGCCACAAACAGAAGAATCATTAAGGGAAGAGTAGCTTTCAGGTTACGTTCATAGCAACATACTACTAGTTGTATTGCTCTTTGCAACCATCAAACGACAATATCTACGTTTGCGTCTGTAGTTTGTCACATCTGCAAGCTACTGTCTGCAGACAGTGTGCAATTAAGCTTGGGTGAACCGGTTGGTCAAATATTACTTGGAAAGTTCAGAGATGAGGACAATGTAGTGAAGAACATAGGCAAGGTGCCAACTGTATCCCTGATATTTTTTGTCTTTGTGCTGTGAAAATAATTTTTGTGTGCAGTAGAAAACATTGCCGATAAAAACATTTTGTTCTCCTGCGTTTCACCAGCGTGGAAACGTTTCCTTTATAATGAGCACAGGCCTGTTGACCTTTTAAAGTTGCTTAATTGAAACGAATATTGCAAACTGCATAGCCAGCTTCATTTAATTTTTATGGAAAACCTTTTGGCAGCCTGCTTCCACCAAGAGCTTGGTAAATAAAAGGGGTTCCACTATTGTAGAATCAGTGAAGCTCACTTCATTTGCTAAACAACACACAAAAACCTGCTTTTTTAGAGATATTTATATATTTGGTTTGTAAACGTATTAGTTGGAGTATTTAGTGAGAAAAAGCTGCTTCCTCAAGATTATATGACTGGTTATATAGTTTGGAGGCTCTTGTTTAAAATGTGAAAAATGTATTATCTGCTCTGGTATACGTAATACATTATGCACTACCATTTCTTGAAAAACTGTCACTGTACTATATGTATACAAATGTCATATCTTGTAGAGTATTGTGTCCACACTATTTACATTCTTTCAATGCAGTTACATAAAGGGCGCTTTGGAGTGAAAAGCTGGCATCTGCGGTGCCATACACCTGCGAGATGGCAGGTGGTAAGAATCGCCTGTAGCCAGCTAAGGTTAGTACACATGTCACAGTCAGCTGCAACCTGCCACAATTGGCAAGTGACAAAGTCAAACAAGGATGATCCCTTTTCTTGAGCCTAGAAATGCTGCCAGGTTTGCAGCCACCAAGATAATCTTGAAATTTTATGACTCATCGTGGGGAACAAATTTGTTGACATGGCTGCTGATGAATCTTCTCCCATGCAATAAGAAATCCTACTGAGTATTTGAGAGCTTTTGTCATTTCATGACGGCTCAATTTGTATTAGTATTTTATTTCATTTTCTTCTGTGACATAATTCTTATATTCTGGCTGTTATAACGTAACTTGTTTTTATGATTTATGTTCTGATACATGCCTATACATGCCCTATGCCTATTATTTTGAGAAAAAAATTACATACCCTTCGTTAATGTCAGATCAGATGGTGAAGAGCAAAATTTCTTTACGTCACCACCTTCGATACTTTTCTTTTTGCAGCAGACTTCCTATCACGCGTCTTTCGTAGCACTTAATTTAACTCTCACCGATCTGTGACGTAAGCACGATGCGGTTGCGCTTCTATCGCCAGCGTGGTCCGACTGGGGGATGAAAAATAGGCTTAGCGCCCGTAGGAATACATGAAAGCGAAATTTTCCAAAGCAGTTTTCTAATTTCACGGGTCATATTTGATGTCGTTATTCGGTGCAGAGCAACCATGAACGCCCTGGAATCAATCGTGGAATTAAATCTCATTACCGAGGAGAAGTATTTTTAAAACACCGCGAAACGTATGGGGGTGCGAGTTGGGAGGGCGACCAGGGCGACCCATAGAAATAGATGTAAACGCAACTTACTGCAACATTTTGCTCGGTTCAGCAGTGTTGAACCCTTCTCATTTTTTGGCGAACGCCTTGTACAACGCCCCGACGTCATGTTGCATGACACACTACATTCTCTTGCAAGTAATGCAGGTCTGACGACTTGCGCGACCGTTCACAGCACGATAAACTGACCGCGCACAGTTGCAGATGACCATGTACCACCCGCTGTCGCTAGCAGACGCTCCGGAGCTGGAGGCGGCCGCGTTGGGTATCGCCAGCTGCTCTGTCGTCTGCTGCAATGCGCGAATCTCGTTCGGTTTATATTGTCGTATGGCGTTCAATTGACAACTGCTTTTTAAATGTAATTCTGTCTAGGACGTATCCCTGGAGCGACAGTATTATCAAGCTTATTTACCCTATGCGGCAGCATATCAGACTGTAAGCAAAGCTGCGCGATTCGCTACACCCAGCTTGCCTCTTGGCGGTGTCTGGATTCATAACGCAGGTTATTCGGGGAGTTTTAAAAGTAGACTGCCTCCGTAATGACGCACCATACTTTATCACACACTTCTTCAAAGCGCTTGTCAACGTTTAACGACCAGCCACCGCTTTTGATGCTCTGCGAAATGAGAAAAATGTTCCGGTAAGTTGTGCTTACATGTATTCATACGGGTCGCCCTCCCAACTCGCATCCCAACATGTTTCGCGGTGTTTTAAAAATACTTTGCCTCGGTAATGAGATTTCATATTTTGACGATCTGTTTTAGGATGTTCACAGTTTCTTTGTACCGAATGACGACATCACAGGTGCCCTGTAATGAGAAAACTGCTTAAAAATATTTGCGTTCCATGTATTCCTATGGGCGCTAACCCTATTTTTCACCCCCAGTCGACTGCGACGCCTCGAGCGCCCCCTTTGTTTGTAACTGCTCCAGTAGAGCACTATGGCAGGATTCCGAACAGAAGCTGCCAAGCATCTAAGTGGTTGTGTCACACCACGCAGATGCCATGGCGGAAGTAGATGCGCTAAAACACCGATATTCTCGCTGTGTTTTCCACACTCGGTGTCCTCTCTGTGCCGTTGTCTGAAAGGTCAATATGACGACATCCTTAGGTTGGTCAAACTGTAAATTTTGCCGAACAGACATTTCATCGAGCATGATTACACAAGCCTGGTCCTTCAAAAGCCAATCTGAAGTTGCGTCTCGGAGAACATCGATAACTTTTGTAATAATTCCAGGTGTCATTGACACCTCAGACAGCCTACTGCGAGGGGACCTCGAGGATTGTAAAGCCAGCACTTTTGAAAGGTGCCGCCAGGCCGCTGGGCTATGAAGGAAAGTGCTTAAAACAAATTCATAACCTGTGCCCACCTCCTCCCCTTCCTTTTGTGACTTTGGAGCAGAACCTGACCGTCCAAGAGCTGGTAGAACTCGAGAGTCAGGTATGACCTTAATGCTTCCAAGGTGTCCCTCTTGTTAATATTCTTTGGAAGACTCGCAATGTCAACAAATCATTGCAGTACCTGACTGTGTCGGACCGCACCTTCGATCGACACGACCCGCGCTGTGGACGGTGTTAACACTTTTCGCTTTTTACTGCGGCGAACAGGTGTGGTATATCTGGAAAAAGAAACAATTTGCGCTCAGTTACAAGTACTGCGCGAATCGCCACTAATATGATACTCAAGTGTGGCATTTTGAAATTTAATTTTCAATTGTATCACTGCACATACATCTGTCATATTGTAGAACACAGAGGTCATACAGTCAAAATATTAGACATCCGAGCACCTTTATAATTAGAACCACCTAGCATATCTCCACAATTCTTTGTCATACTTCATTGTAAGGTTCCAAACTATACACTGAGTCTCGTGTGGAAATTGTTACACTGACCATTCTTGTGCACATATTGTCTATTTTGGTAGCCATTTTCAAAGAGGCTAGTGGGGAAACATGACAGCCGATAACAGCACACACACCGGACATAAGAAACAAAACAAACATGAGCGGCCTTGCTGTTTTTGTACATGTGTATATGCAGTTAATCGTTGTCGGTAAAATGAGGATGAAAGTGGACTTAAGCTCAATCTGCTAACCACCAACTTTAGAGGAGGTAGGCATCCCTGCAAGGTAAAAAGAACACAATTCAAGCAGCTGTCTTAAAAAAAAAAAAAATATTTTATGTGTATGATACGATAATTGCCAAACCCAGCCCGAGGAACAAAACTGACATTAAACCTTTGACTTTTGAAAAACTGCACTTGCATCTATGATGTGTATTCCAAGTTATTGCTATGCTCAAGTGCAGCAATTCAAGCAAGTACAATAAACAGATGTAAAATCCTCTAGAAGTTAAGCATAGTGCAGTAGAGAATATTTGATGATTTTAGGTCTCAGCAAAATGAGATAACAATCAGCGGAACTGAAAACTGCTCTTCGTAGTGTATTGGGAAATACCCAGCAAATAACGATTCTTGCGGGTGGACAGCAGACTGCCTTTTTAAGTTGTGCATTTAAGATCAACAAGTTGCTTTTGAGTTTTACAGTGCAACGGTTGAGTAATGTTCTACAAACAGAAATCATCAGGTCACAACTGCTATTAGGCATTGCTATTAGGCAATTGCTATTAGGAAGTGACGTCGTTATAGTGCTCTAGAAGATTAACCGATTAACGTCGTGTCACGTGCTTGCGCGTCAGAGCGTTGTCTGTTCGAGTGCTCCTACGGGATATGGGATATATGGCCGCCCGGCAAGAAGCGTTGACTAGAATATACTGGCCACTGCAGCGTCGCTAGTTCTGGTCGTTGTTCTGATATGGGGGACTGTCAGAGTTTGTTCTAGTAACATCTAGTACGCCTATAGCAACGAAAAAAGTTTTTTTTTTTTTTTTTTTTTTTTTTCCTCCATGCTTCGATAACGATGCAAACTTGGAATAACGGGGTCAGTGATTTCGCGCACAACTCTCGCGTACGGGATTTCGTTCCATGAGGCTTTCGCCTTTAAAAAAAAAAAAAAAAAACAAAACAAGGCGGCAGAGGGGGATTCACCAACAGGTACGGGCACAGCTAGGCCGCCTGCCTTCTGGTGGTGTAAGCATACGCGTACTATGTCTTCATGTTAGCATGCATAGAGAAAGGATTGTATACGTACGTATAATCACAAGTATAGAAAACTGGGCGAGTTGGATAGGATTCATCTTAAAGCAGCGCGAAAACACAGGACTAAAAGGAACTTGTGTCGTCTCCTGTTCCTTTCAGTCCTGTGTTTTCGCGCTGCTTTAAGATGTACGTATAATACTTACTAAGTACTGCGCCTGCCTTTCCGGCGGTGTAGGCATACGTACTACACGTAAGCATAGAGAAATGATTGTAAATACTTAGTACAATTACCAAGCACTTACCAGACGCGCTTAAAATGTGTTCACGGCAGCTACGTAAACGAACCGTCGAAACTGAAACTAATGTTCGACGGCGCTAGCAGCGCCGGATTGGCCCCGTTGTCGTGGGAACGGATGGCGGCGCCCACTGTGGCGGCGCCGAAATAAATGAAAAAGTGTGCGTGACTCGTCCAAGGTCCATCTAATTTGACTCGTCTGCTGTGGTAGTGAGACATAGCCGTGCACGTTATGCACCTGAGTTACCGGCGGACGCACACACCTGTGGATTTTCGTGGATCATGAGTGTAACGCGCTGCAGCTTCGTGTGTGGGTGGCTTCAGCGCGGCGTTGGACTATTAAAGGTGAGCCATTTGTGCGAACTGTCCGAGCACGCCTACCAATACATATATCATATATAACGCACGTGTTGTGGTGACTTCACAGCTGTCGACGCCTAATTTTTCCTGCGGTGCCTTTTGCACGGCGAGGAAGTTTGCCGTTGACACCGTTCATACGTGTCCTATTCGCGCTGCCAGCGCAATGGTCGATTTATCGCGAGGTCCTCCCCGACAGGGTGAAGCAGCCTGAAGTTCATGCTGAAAGCTGATGTGGAAAGCTGTTCTAGCATTACTGGCAATTGTCATCTCCAAATTTTGACGCATGCTGTTTTTTTTTTTTTTTTTTTTTTTTTTTCCAAGATAAAATTTATTACCAGGAGGTGTGCACGCGTGCTCGGGCCTGGCTCAGGCGAAACCCTTGGTCCGGACCCGGGCCACGCCACGAGCGGTCCGGGCCACGAGGGTCACACTAATCCCGAGCACACGCAACTTTTTCGACAGCGCGAACATGCATAGTGATGGTGCGCAAGGCGTATCGAGTGCTCCTCTTCACGAGTCTCTCCTAAACTGACGAAACCACCCACGCTATTCCGTTTAACAATTAAAGTTTACTCTCTCTCCGGTGCAGGGTCTTCTGGGATAGCTTAGCTTCCCTGAGCTCTGCCATATTATGCAGGGACCATAGCCATGTTCTCTAGTTTTTAGTGCACACTGCCACTTGTGAATGGACCATTTCATGCCGAACCCTTGCCCTGTGTGTACAAATAACAGCAGGATGGTACGTGGCAGCGATGTGGAACTTGTTTTTGGAACAGTTATCAAGAAAAAATGTGGTAGCCTTATTTGAAGCTCGTGCCAATTATCCGAAAATTTGATAACCCTATTTGATTCATTTCCAATAATTTCAGATATGCACTATATGATTCATTGTAATAGAACATGGGGTCTCAAAACTCGTGGCTCACGGTTGCACGTACAGTCGTGAGCAAAAGTGGCATACAACACTCAGCCGGTGGCGGAGCTCGAGAAAACTGCAAGCCAATTTTATCTAGCAACCCCAATCTAAGATCGAGACAATAGTCGCAGTGTCCTATTTAAGTCGCATGCATGCACCACTGTCGCTGTCCCTTATGCTGTCGTTAGTTGGCATTTCGATGCAGTTTTCTCGAGCTGGGTCACTGGCTGAGTGTTGTATACCACTTTTGCTCACGACTGTACTATATATATGATGCGGCCCACCGGCTCCTAGCATTTGAGCCTCTGTTCCAAAAGCTTTGCCAATTTCATGTGTTAGCTGTTTACCACCAGATTTGCTTTGCAACTAAAGTCTGCTAAAAGACCACGTCACCAGGCGGTACTCACTCTTTGTATAAATTTAAGGAGGCATCTTAATCTGAGGGAACTTTGGAATGACGTGAGTTGGACGGTACTCATTCTTTATGGAAATAAACTTTGTAATGACATCAGTTGGCTGCAGTAGTGAGGCTTCAGACAGCCCGCCCCCTCTTTCATCTCCATGTATACTTTCTTTGTCTTTTGGGAATAAGTGAGAAGTGCTAACCATTGTACCCTTTCAGCAGCTGTCTTCGAGCTGTCCTGAATTGTTGACTGTCCAGCGTGTAGGTAGATGAGAGCACACAGCACTTTTCTTTTCCATGCAGAATTGGACTGTGTGGTCTGGGAATGAGACATTTTAATGTGTATTTTTTTGTCTTTAATTTCTGCATGTCCCATAGCCTGAGTTGGTTTCGAACATTAATCCCCATAAATAATTAAATCATTATTGTATATACTTATTTATTTCCGTTGTTTTCAGACTCCTGGCCCGCGATCGACGGATTAAATTTTTTCAATGCGACCCGTATAGCATTGGGTTTGAGACCCCTGTAATAGACTAATAGGAAGATATTTAATTTCTTATTTTAAAGTGAAATATTTTGATACCCCTAGTTAAAGGCCGCGCACACGATCGTTATGCCATGGGTGCTGTTATACCGTGGAATGTTACCACCTGGCTGCTAGTCCGATTGGAAAAGCTATGTGGCTTGGTGCACTTGCCTGAGCTGCAGCAGTCGTTAGCTGCACTTGAGTAATTGGGTTATTTTGAACAAATTTGCATAGGAAAGCTTTTGTGGCACTTGAAACCTTTTTCTTTTTTTGGTGCTGCTGTTACTGGTGCACCGTGCCGGTGCACACACTTTGCATCACCCAAGAGACAAACACTTATTTTCTAAATAAATGACTTGGGGGGAAAGCAAAATGCTTGCAGCTTGGTGATACCAGAATTCTGTGATATGTCAATAGTACCACATAGCAAGCTTCCTGGGCCAAACAATTTTCATGGTTCTTGACAACTTGCCTATCTACACCTTTGCATTTAAAGTCACAATTAAAGTAACAAATAAACATTAATTCATTTCAGCCAGTTATTTTTGCAGGCATAACGAAAAAAAACCTATGGGTGCTTTAAATCACTCCTAACAACAATCACTAGAATTCAACTGGGAAAAATGCCCGAACTTTAAAGAACCTTGGTCCATCTTAGTTGGGACATCCTGCAGTGCTGGCACTCTGGTGTTTTTGTTACATGGATTGTGTTTCTGCTAACGTTTCTTCCACTGACACGCATGTGAAAGCGACAAATTAATCTTCTAGTGGATAGTTATCAGTCGGGGACTTCAAATAAAATCTTCACGTCTTCCCTGCACTTCTCCACTGTCAGCATGTCAAATTCAAGATGTTTACTTGCTCGTAATCACATTTTGCTTTATAGTAGGGGGCATTTTATGTGCATAAATGCCATGAAAATTTCTCGCCACCTTTGTAAGTAAAACGTAGTATAGAATCACCTCGGATACAACATTCGTCTTTGCCTGAAAGCAACAGCTGTACCGCATTTATACATGCAGTTAATGTAAATTGGAGGCAATGCAGTTGGGGTGTGGCAGTGAACATAGTAAATATTTTGCCTTTTGTTTTTCTTTTTGCAAGAGTCCTCTTAGGTAGATGTAGTCTTGCTGCACATTCCTCTGCAACCTACGTATGGTGCCAGAGAGTCATTCTAGGCTATGGGATGGGCTAAACGTGCAAGGAAGCAACTGATTTCCACAATGAACGCATCTAGCGCAGAGCCCGTGTCTTGGCCATGCACCATCTAGCGAGAAGAGGAAAGGACCCCTGAAGCACACTGCTTCTTTTTCCTCTTTTTGCATGAAAATGACCCATAGCTATTTCATATTTCTTAACCTGACCTCCTTGCAACTTGTTCTCTAGTTCCTCCAGGTTCCCAAAAATGTCCTGCCTTTCTCATTCATTGTTGTTTTGCCATTTTTTCAGCTATCATTGTCTTTTTTCTTTGCCATTTTTCATGACTTATAGCCTTGTGCTTTCATGGTGAAAAGTTGTGTATAAAGCGTAATAGGCATATTTGCAGTGAAGTGAGGTGTTCTGCTTAAGTAACAAACTAGTCAATTTCAGGCCCAGTGGAGTAAATATTGCGGTGCCTACTGCATATTTATAACTGCCCAGTCACAATGTTTAATCATATCCCTGAAGGGCCTAAAAGCCATCATCAGTGCTGCTTGCGGCTATGGTCATATCTCGCACCGGATCACCGCAGTGGCATCCAGACGCAGCCTCAAGACCGTCGGGTGAGCGGGGGCATCCAGCTCTCATTAAATCTGTTACTGGCCCTACTTCGTATTCCTGCTCTCCACCCCGAAAAGAACTCGATAAATTGCATTTTCATATGTAAAATGCAGTATTATATGAATATGTAATACTGCAGGCACAAATGATACAAAGGCAATTGTATCGGTCTAGTGTTTAAGGGAATCTGTGAAAGTGGAGTTGACTTGTTTTAAAGGATAGTTACTCATTAGCATTGATCCAGGCACATCCATTTGGCTACAAAGGAAAGTTGCACAGCTTTCACAGAAACTTTGTGGTTGAAAAAAAAGAATTAATCCTGGTTTGGCGTCCACACACCTAGGACCACTACCTGTGCGGGGCAGCCTAAAAAAGCTGTATGGATGTGCTTGGGTAAATACCAATAATTAACATGTGATAGTTTTTGCCATTGCATTAGGATTGAATTTCTTTGCTTTGATCATCTGTGGATGTAGTTTATGCCTTGTTTATCCAATTTTTGTAATTGCCATGAGCCATATTTTTGTTTTTCTTTTTTTTGCTGCTAGCTGCTATTCTTGCATTTATTTTTATTTTTTTTTGTTGTTGTTGTTGTTATTGTTGTCATGTCACGATTTGCAGGTCAGCATCTGTCACAAATGGGGTGCACATTGGATTTGAAAATAGTTATACAAACTCTTAGCATTGCAAAGTCGGGCACTGTAGGCTATTTTAGTGCCAAGATCTTTAGAAAAACAATGTCTCTCAATGTTTCTTTAGAGCTCTATTAGAGCTTGTATTGTGGGAGCTTACAGGACCAGTAGCACTGTTAACACTTTTGTCGGTTCTGTGCCACTAATGCTATAAAATGAATCTCAGATGCCTGTAGCAGAGTGTTCTGCCGATGACTTTAATAATACTGGAATTATCGGTAACAAAACTGTTTTGGAATGGGCAGTAATGCTTCCTTTGTTTTATAGATTTACTTTGGGATTGTAATGGTCACAGATTTAATCATACGAGCTATCAAATGGCCAGTGGATGAGAATCGGGTCCTTTAAAGGTGTGCTCAAGTAAAAAATAGCAGCTTGCCAGTAGTATTCCTCAAGAGGAAAGTATGATGTTAGTGCCTTTGTTTATAGCTCACATGCAGAGAAGATTTATTAGATGATGAAATCTGTTGAAATTATTATGTGGGAGATGACACATCGAGATATGGAAAGGAAAATGATAGATGTAATGTTGAAAGACAATGGGAGAGCATAGTGAGCTAAAGAACAAGTGCAAAGTAACAATAACCTATCTAAAGTCAAGAAAAAATAGGCATGGCCAAAACTTCTAATGCAAAGGAAAGTAAACCGGTGGCCTTTTAAGTAAGCATGGCTTGTTTATATTGAAGGTAGCGCAAAAAACGAGGACCAATGAGTAGGACACAACATGAGTGCTGTGTCCTTTGCGCTACCTTCATTATGAATAAGATTCAACTTTCCCAACTTTCAACCTTTTCACTGTTCTAGCTTCCCTGATGCGGACTGAGAGACCTGGGTCTGGCTGGCTGTAAGGGCACAGGACGGTTCTGTGAAAAACGCTGAGGAGGTTACAGGGACTGTCGCTTAGGTGGACCAAAGGAAGAGAAACGATGGGGGAGATAGGCTTGAGTTTCGTGTAGTCGTTCACCATTATGAAGACTGAATTCGTCTGGCATGAAACCATGCAGGCCCACCCGGCGGTAAGGGCAGTTGCGATATAAATGGCCCAGATCACCGCACTGATAACAAAGGAGACTGGTTGCCAGAGGTCTGACAAATTGCCACCTTCCGTGAGACTGCCAGGCCTGGTCGCAGGATGGCTAAGTCCAGGAGGGCTACTGGGCTAGTTCAAGCTCTGGAGAAAAGCAATGCAGGGTAGCCACAGGAGACAGCAGTACTTCAGCCTGAGAGAGGACTCAAGGATTGGGAGGCAATGGTAGCAGTGGCTGCATCATTTACCGCAGCTCATCATGGATAATGTTGGAAACTGTGGTGGGAGGTGCTTGAAGGTGCACAATGTGAAGGTGTTGTAATGCCTCCCGAGAAATATGGCTCACAAGCTCTCTGAGTTCATGATATGAAAAGGCAGGCCAGGACAATTGATAACTGAGAGTTGATGCATATGGCCGTACGTGATGGCTTGTTGCTGCGGTGCTCGTTCTATGGTGGCAGCTTCGTAGAAAAATTCATCCACGGTGATGGGTGGACTACAAGCGAGACCAACAAATAGCTCTTCCTTTACTCCGTGCATTTAGAAATACACCATTCTGGCTTCAGCCATGATCGGGTCAGAGCGTCGAAAAAGTTGGGTCATGTCCCCAACGAACATCTTTATACTCTCGTTAAGCTTCTGTCTCTGACACTGAAGGGCCTGTACAGCTTTTTTTTTTCCGCTCGGGGCTGCCCTAGTCACGCAGGAGCTGGCTACATCATTCCAGCCAAGCTGTTAAGGCCGACTCATGCTTCTGAAATGTCTTGGCGGAGTCTCACCTTCCGCAACTTACGATGGCCCTTCCACTCGTAGGCGTGACGCGACCTTAATGGTCAAGCCAATCTTCAACATCCTCGAAGGGGTCTTCATTGGAGTGAAGATGTTTAATATCGTAAAAACTAATTTATATATCAGCAAGGTTGTTGTATATTAAATCAGCATAAAATAAGAGCCCCTTAATGGGTTCCTGCACCAGTTTTCACTGACTGTAAGAAAAGCTGAAATCCTGAATGGTATTGAAGCATCCACCGTCACTTGTATAAAGTATTGTAATTTGTGTAGGGCCAGACATATTGTTGAATAAAATGGTTTGCTATTTCTCTGTCAATTAAGAGTACACTGAAGTCAGCCAGGAAACAATTGCAGGCCGAGACCTTGCTCCGCTTGCGAAAGTGTCATCTGGCTTAATGTTTTAGTGCACCAATAAAGCCATTATGTCTGTCTGAAGCCTCAGGTGGCAGGTGCCAAAATTCAGAGGAATCTTCCCCTCCACTTTCAAGGAAGAGGGGAGGAGAGGGGGTGGGAAAGACTCAAGAAATCTCCTTTCTTGGTAGAGGAAGGAGAGGAAAAGTGCTAGAGATGACAAAGGGTGGCAGGTGACGAAAGGGGGGGGAGAGTGGAGGCGGAATATGATGTGTGACATTGTGGTTGCTGGATTAGATTTAAACAGTTGCCGACTTCAGCAGCTGTAACACAAGTGCATAACTACAGCCCCTAAGAATAAGATACGCAAATTTTAATACTGGAAAGAAACGTCAAAGAATGGTAAATGAAGTTAAACAAGGGCAAAATGTGCGCTGATGTTGCATTTAGCTCGGCCATGTAAATCGGGAGCTATTTTCTGTTCCCCCGCCACAGTGTAGGAAAGTAGTTGGGGGAGGGCAAAGGAACAAGTTCTCCAACCGGTCCTTGCCTTCTTTGTCAGCTTTGTCTACAAACATACCATAGTTGTTTTTGGCAAGACAATATCACCTCTTCATTGCTGATGTCGCATGTTCCTTACAAAGTTAAAAGAATTTGCACAAGGAACCAGCACTGAATGAAGCCAGAAGCCATGAAAAATGGGAATTTTGTTCAAAAGTTATCTAAAATAGAGGCTTTCTTTTGACAACTCGCATGCAGCATGAACATTGAATTGCGTTTACACTATGCAGTGCGCATAATTTACAGTCTTCTTCAAAACCATTTCTGAGCCCTGGGTAAACGGCTCATCCAGACGCTTCTCGCTATGAACTCTTAACGCTTGCCATTTTGCTGATATACCCTTTTTTTTTCATGTAAATAAGTTTTCTCAAAGTGCCAATAAACCTGCTTGTATATATTTTACCAACTTCGAAGATTCAATTCTTCATCAAATGCTTACAGATGCTTTAATCTTAAGGTGAGTAGTATCTCTTAAATCTTTTTTCGGTGGCAGCAGTGCCTTTTTCTGCTTCCAATATTGAGCGTGTGCATATGACCCGTGTGCGCTGTGTTACAAGGTAGCACCTATTATGACTTGTGCCTTCTATTTTTTAGATTGTTTGCCCTCAGCAAATATCTAAGGACTCTTATGATGACAGGAAATGTGGAAAGTTATTGATTGCCTGGCCGGTAACATTTGGTGTGTACCCAGTTCCCTTTCAGTAGTCGCAAGTTGCATGGAAACTGAGACATAGCAGTGAATACCAGCATTGAAGTAGAAAAACATTGGCTTAAAACAAAGGTGACTTTAGTATGTTATTACAACTATGGGCTGAGACACAGCTACGTTGTCTCATGCATGGCCTGTATGTAAGGGAGGTATGGCTGGTGAAATAGAGGCTGTATTGAGGTTGGTTGAATTTCTTTTAAAGTACAGTTTTTTTTAAGGCTTATTCGGTTGCCTTACTTCGCAGGCCTGGGTCACCACTGGATGTACTGGAAGGTGCTTCGTACGCTTCTGTGCGATAGCTGTTTGCACCAGTGTGGGAATCAAGCAGCTGCCTGAGTGCACCCGCTGAAGAATAAGCTTCACCGGGGAAAGCCATCTGAAGAGCATCCTTGCATCTGCATGGGCGATTATTCACAATGGCATTTCCACTGCAGTAGCAGTTCCGTGCAGTGGAGCAACCCAATGCCATGTATCCACGCTCATTTGGGTGATGAGATGAGCTGTGTCTCTGAAAGCTGTGCCCCATGGCCTTACTGATCCAACAGGACTAAAGGTTATTTAAATATCAATCTGCTGCAAAGTACATAGAGAGAAATGACATCTCAAGTTTATAACGTGAAAAAGGACATTAGGACAGGCTCTTTTGTTTAACTTCCTGTTTTCTTTTGAAGATCTCTTACGCCAGGTTTTACCTCACAGGTGGCATCGTTATATTGCCCAGTTTTCCTCTGTAATAACGTCCTTGTCCAAGAGTAACATTTTCGTTCCTCTAAATCACACTGCTGCACAGCCAGTTTTCAGGACAGAAAAGTTAAAAAAAAAAAAAAAAAAGCAAGCTAAGCAGGCCTCATTGAAACTTGATTTATTACACATGCAAGCATTGCCACTTAATATTTTGTTTTACATTTAATATTTTATGTACTATCGGCTGAGGAAAACGTTTTAGTGTCTCAGGGGCATTAACACAGGACCTTCATTTTGTGGACGGTAAGACCAGAGTGGAAGCTGATCAGGACAGGCCTTATCGTTTCCTTCTGCCTGGTTTCCTGTTTGCTGTACTTAATTTTTATGTGCCGCTTTTCTTTAACTCATGGTGAACTGACCTTCAGATTTTTGCATATTATACCAAGTTCTCAAAGTGCTAAAAAAAGGAAAGGAGGAAATGTGGCCTCAATGCTTTCAAAAACGAATAGTTGCTGGTTATATTTTTGCACTGGTGCCTACATTTGCATAATCAGGTTAGTACAGTCTTTCAGTATTTTGTTTCATTATATATCTGGAAAACTTTGCTTCCTGTAATATTCTTGTATACAACATGTTCATATTGCTCTTTTCTGTCCTCAACGTTATCATTGCCTTTTGTAAAGGGTCTGCAGGCCAAGGCAATGCAGGTTCGTTGTATCTTGGGCACAGTAGTGGTTACCATAATTTATAGGTTATCTTGGTTCATTTGTTTTGTGCTTGCTGTGAAGCCTTGCCAAACAAAATGCATAGTTGTATTGCAAGGTGCTCTGCTGCCATTGTATGTATGTATGTATGTATGTATGTATGTATGTATGTATGTATGTATGTATGTATGTATAAGCTTTCAGATGCTTACATTTAGAATTCTTTTGAGGTTGACGACCTTGACTTTTTCTATATAGCACTGCACCTGATAGCAAAAGAAAAATGAAATGTTTGATTGGTTCATTTAAATTGTGTAATTATTAAGCTCTCTAATGTACATAATATATCCACCTTACTTTTTAGCCTGCGTCCACAGTCCGTGCTGAGGTATACCTAATAGCTTTTGAAATACAAATATGTGAACAGTAGAATAAATAACCCAGTATACTTACCTATACAATATCGGTAAGTGATCAGTTGGAAGTTAACACTTGGGTTGCGCACATCTTTTATCACTTGTATGTTTTCATATAGGGGTTGATGTCTAGCTGACACACATTTTTATCCTTTCTTAGAATTACAGCAGTTGTCATTTTCATTCCACACAAGAGCTTCACAAAAGGCTGCTGAACACTAATTTGGCCAAATACAGAAGGAGTTCGGCAGTGCAACTTTGCTGTATGAATCTACCTAATTTTATGCGTGTGCCTGTAAGCAAGCTCAAACAGCATTAAGATTCCAACTGCAGTGACGTGTATTATAATAACCAGTGAAAATATTGTTATTTTCACACAGCCTTTTTTACAGGCTGGCTGGCATAGCCGCCAGTGTGTGGTGACTTCAGCACTGCCATTGCTCTCCTGTGTGCATTTTATTGTATCCTCATTCATGTACACAAGTGAGTTTATCATGGGTATGACTTTCTCAAGGATTGCCTTTGTAATGAAAAGTGGGTTATCCCGTGTATATGCCAAAAAGCCAAGTAACTGCTGCGGCTTTCATTAACGTCATAGGCGCTTCCAATTGTGATACGTACACAGAATACTGCGGGAGGCTAATCAGCTCATTGCCACCTGCTCCCTCTTGTACCAAAGGAGATGAGTACTGTGGAGAAATAACATTTAAGGTGTCATGGGAATGCCTCCTGTAGGAGTGAGTGGAGCAGGTACAGCTTGCAGCCACCACAGTCAAAAGTTAGTCAGAAAGTCTTTTAAAGGACCTTTGTTTTCAGCATAGTACACATATTTTGTGCTGTGCAACTGTTCCTCTCTACTGCCATAGTTTCTTCTAAAGGTGAAATTGCTATTTTTATTAGCTTGTACCAAGCAGTTAGGAGCCCTTGATGTTCTTCTATTGGTTGATAATTTGCTCTTGCTCTTCATGGAAAATTGGCTGCAGCCATACTACAGCTATTTTTTGGCTTCCAGTTTTTCCTTATGCTTTGTGTGCTTTTCGGTGTTTCTTTTTGCAGCCATTTGAACCAGTATAGACAGAAAAAGTAGAAAGGTAGGCTTGAAAATCAATATGCAGAAGACTAAGGTAATATTCAACAGCCTCGGGAAGGAACAGCAGTTTACATTAGGTAGCGAAATACTGGAAGTAGTAGGCGAATATGTCTACTTAGGACAGGTAGTAACCGCAGATCCGGACCATGAAAAGGAAATAACAAGAAGAATAAGATTGGGATGGAGCGCATTTGGCAAGCACTCGCAGATTATGACTAGCAGCTTACCGGTATCGCTCAAGAGGAAAGTATACAACAGTTGCATCTTGCCTGTACTCACCTATGGGGCTGAAACGTGGAGGCTAACCAAGAGAGTTCTACTTAAGTTGAGGACAACCCAGAGAGCTATGGAACGAAAAATGGTAGGGGTAACACTAAGAGATAGAAAGCGTGCAGAGTGGGTCAGAGAAATAACTCAAGTTACCGACATTCTAGTGGAAATTAAGAAGAAGAAATGGACATGGGCAGGACATGTAGTGCGAAGAGATGATAACCGATGGTCGCTGAGGGTAACAAACTGGATTCCAAGGGAAGGAAAGCGTAGCAGGGGGCGGCAGAAAGTTAGGTGGGCGGATGAGATTAAGAAGTTCGCAGGGGTCAAGTGGAGAAATATGGGAGAGGCCTTCGCCCTGCAGTGGGTATAATCAGGCTGATGATGATGATGATGATGAGACCAGTCAAGGAGTGGAAGTTGCTGGAGGAAGGGCCTCCAAAAGAATTGCTGTCACTCTGTCACAGTGGGTTAGTAGTTAAAGCACTAAGCTGCTTATGCCGAGGGTGCAAGCTCAATCCCGGTTGTGGCAACCGCATTTCAGTGGAGGTGAAACACAAAGCACCCGTGTACTGTGCACTGTCAGTGCACATTTAAGAAGCCCAGGTGGCCGAAATTACCGGAGATTACCGCTATGGCTTCCCTGATGGCTGATGTTGTTTTAGGATGTTAAACGCTATGAACCAAACCAAAATTACTGCCTAATACTGCAGATTCACATCATCTTTCTATTCAGCGACCTCATTGCCAGGTGCCTGTGTGCAAAATGAGGCACACCAGAACCCTTCTGGTCGCTCCACGCTCGTAGATTGCTAAGGCTTCGGTACCAAGCAGTGCAAAGGTAACATTAAAGATGTACTTCTTAGATCATGGTGCAAGTTGTCTTTTTTTTTTTTTAATGTATTGTTTTAAAAAAAAAAAGTTAATCCATGCTTATTTTTCTTCGCCCTTGAACTTTTTGCCTTTGCTCTAAATTCTCCAGATTAAAAAGGCCACTTGACTGCTTGTTTGATACAAGCCTGCTGGAAATCTCATTTCTCATCTCTCAATTCATTTCTTTTTTTCGCTTCACTGTTATAATTTTCATCTGGCATTGTTACCTGTGTTTAAGCTTTTCGGTGATAGCAGTGTGAATTATTCTAGGGGTACTGAATGCTATCAGTAGATAAAAATATGCATTTTGTTTTTGGAAATACTTTTTTTTATGCACCTTCTTTTTACTATACATATTTAAAAATATTTAAATGTGCTTACCTCAATCTGCAGTGGGTTTTACTTTTTTTTTAACATATATGTTTTGCTCTACCTTTCTCTAAGCTTTCTTAGGTTTTATTTATTTATTTTACAGATGCTGCCAGCCTTGTTATCAGGCCTTTGGCAGGAGTGGGCAGTTCAGGTCAACAAAAGCAAGAACAGCAAACAAGATACTAGACACTGAAGAATAAATCATAACAAAAACACGGGAGAATATTTACATGATGAGGTCATTTGACGAGGAGAGGCACATGTAACTATGGCTTGGGCGCAAGTGTGCAGAGGAATTAAGAAATTGTTGGGGAATCAACAGTGTCGGCGGGTAGCGCATTCCATTCACAAATAGTACGCGGAAAAAAGGAATTGTTAAATGCATTAGTCCTGCACGAATAATCTAACTTTTTTGGTATGATATGAGCGTGTGGAGCGGTGATTAGCTGGTAGAATATATAAACTTTTATCTATTCCCAACTGATTATTATAGAGTAAATAGAAAATTTTCATCCTATCCCGGTAACGTCTGAATGCAAGACTTTCGAGTTCTGCAGCTTCTAGAAGGAGTGATGGGGATGTGCGCCAGCTGTAAGAGTTAAAAATGAACCTAGCTGATTTTCTTTGCACTTTCTCAAGTTTGGTGGTATTAGTTTGTGTATGTGGACCCCAGACAATCGCGGCATACTCTAGAATGGGTCGGATAAATGTTTTATAGGCCAGAATTTAATTTCAGGTGAAGTGTTTCCTAACATATGCCTTAAATAGCCAAGTTTCTTCATTGCCTTATTGCAGATGTGTGTTATATGTTCATTCCACCTAAGGCCTGATGTTATTACTCCTTCAACACTACTGCTAACTATTTGAATTTTATTTGTGGACAAAATTTTGACATCCTTGTATCTCTACTATAAATTTTAGTTGAGTCTTATTTCTGTGATGTGCAAGACGTTTCGAAACTCCAATCAGCACATTCTGTTTGCCTGCAACTGCTAAATAATTTATAATCAGATTTTTTCTCTCTCCCATTTTGCATCAGCATCTAAGCAATGCCTACAATGTAAAAGTTCTGTATCCCCCATCTCTCGGCTATTGAAACTGTAACAGGAAAGGAATGTTATGAATTAAGCAGTGATCACTGAAGAAAAATCACATGGTGACACATCATAACGAAAAAAAAAAAAAGAATGCAACCAATATTTGGCACTTGTGCTCCTTTAATTCTTCTTTATTCCTTGGCATGCTTAATAGCGTTGCAACGTCAATTGGCAGTTGTACTGCTTCTCTTGACATAGAATGACTTTCTGTGTCGCTCAAAAAATTTTAGAGAAGCATTTGGGGAAAGCCTGGAGAACTCAGGGTATTTGGAATGTCATCCTGGTAGACACCTTGCAGCTTGTTTTGTCAACTTAGTTGTTCTAGAGAATTGTAAATTTAAGCTTGGAAGTAATGTTTCACATACATATTGTAGTGTGCAAAGGTAGATGCTCAGTTGGTGACCTGACTTAATATATATTAAGCGTTGTTGCAGCACACAGCAAATTCGCAGATTACTTTTTATGCCACATTCGCTTGCAGACTAGCAAGAAACTTTTCATTTGACGTTCTGAGCAGTGCAACTTGCAAAATTTATTATAATGAACAAGGGAACATCTCTCTGCGCAGGATGTTCAGTTAGTGGTAGTTTGATACTTTAATCTAACATGGTGAGACAGCTCTGTTGCTGAATTGATTCTGCCACCACTCAAAGGTGACTTCAAAGGCATTCAATTTGTGATGCAGTGTTCATGTTTCGCTGGAAACGTTTTCTCTTTTAAATATGCTTGGCAGTCTCATCCCAGGTAATGCTCACTGCCTAGACAAAGCTTGGTTGCTGGCAGATGCCTGTGTACAAGGCTGTGTGGTTCACATATTGGTACCAATGTGGTATGGTGGGCAAATGTCTCCTGGGTAATGAATACAGCTGGGGATTCTCGGTGATATTTTAACATGATGAGACATCTTCGCGTTCACACAGGCAGTCTTTCATTAATTTTAGTTGCACAGAGGAACTTGATAGGTCCGATAACAGCTGCATCACATGGCCTTCATGCTGAACTCAAACCTTTTGAGACATTAACCAGAATATGCGAATGATGAACTATTTTTTTGTCACTCTTTCTTGACAGTGTATGGGCATACAATGCCATGAGGAGGATAAGCACTCTAAGAGCACTCACTGCTGGACTTGAGTGGCTAGTTTTCTGACTAGAAATAATTGGCTGATACGCTTTTGTATTCAGCTAACTTTTGATGAAATGAATATTTTGTCAAAGCCTCAAGCTCATTTAGGTGAGAACTTCCCGGTCTTCACTCACTACTGAAAAAAAGTACCAACATGAAGACGAGATAGTAAGGTGCTTGTCCTGTCTTTGCATTGCTGCTGCTTTTTATAACACGTGAACTAGGCCAGCAAAAGGCTCTACCTAAGTTCTCCATTATGCATTAGTCTGTTGTGCCATAGGCAGCCTGGACTGGGCATTACTTTTCTTTATTTTAATAGCCCACCTAAACCTAATGTCCTTATACGTTACTTGCAGTATGCCAGTACTGGTAAGGCCCCCTTCTATCCACCTCAATCCACACTCTTTCTGTCCCAGCATTTTGTCAGAAAAACACGAATGACAGAGGAAAAGGGAGCATCTCCGTTCTACTTAGAAGTGCATTATGCATGCATGCATTTTATGACTTTCACAATAAGTTACCAACTAAGGCCAGAGGACTTCCTCTTTTCTTTTAATACTGCAAAAGTTAAAGCAGCCTCTTCTGGGGTTGTTCTAAGCTAGTGCCATAGAACTATTTAACAGGGCAGGAAGAAAGCATTGTTCTAGGCTAATGATGATATGACCACGTTTTGTTTGCTTGCTTTAGATTAGTACATAGCTAACATGAGTGCTGTATATTTGCTTCCTGGAGTTAAGAAATTGAAGCGAGTGTGATTGTTGTTTCCCTATAATCTGTGTCAGTGTTTAGTGCGCTCTTGTTAGCTGTGTATTCCTACCAACTCTGCCAGATATCTGGATTGCTTTAAAAGGAGTCTTGATTTCTACAAAAAAAATGAAAATTATGCAACAAACAATAGTACCTTATGCATTAGCCTTGGGTAATTTTAATTTCATGTTCACTTTGTTGTAGTGTATATAAATGTCATTTTCAGGCTTGCCATCTTGCTCGGAACATTGCCTACCTTTCTGACACTACTTCGGTGCACGCCAGGACTGCAATCGCTTTTTGTATTCTCTTTCGTGTAACTCTTGACCCTTTGCCTGTCGCAGTGGGTCCAGTGGTTAGGGCACTCAACTATTGTGCCCAAGGATACAGGATCAAATCCCAGCCTCTGTGGCCGCTTTGCGATGGAGGCAAAAAGCAATGCATCTGTGTGCTGTGCGATGTCAGTACACGTTTAAGAACCCCAGGCAGTCGAAATTTCTGGAGTCCTCCACTATGGGGTCTCGCATAGTCTGAGTCACTTTGGGACGTTAAACACCATAAACCAAATAAACCAACCAACCTTGTCCTTTTGTTGATACTTCAATGCATATACAATAGTGCCATCACAAGACTGTTCATGTCTGTATGGAAGCATAATGTTTAGAACCGCATCACTTGCGTCATTGGCTGTTATCAGGTTTAGCCATAGAGTGTACATTAGTGCTATCAGTGTCAGTTCATAAAATTATAGGAATTAAAAGCCAGTTGATCTGCTTGCCTAGACTTTAACTTCAAATGGCTCAGATATTCAGTAATTTATTCAGCATTACTTGGTTTAACTATATGAGCCCTATAGATGTATGATAGGTCTGATAGGAAAGGGGCCTCACGGTACTGTCTTGTAGGATAGCTTTTCTTGCTTTATTTGGGTGTGTGTTAGCTTTGCTTCTGTATCTTCTGCTTTATGGCTTTGTGCATGGTTGCTAAAGATGTTTGTTCTTGCTCGTATTCAGTAATGTTATTGGTAGAAAATGTTTCGTACATTCTGACTTTTCCTCATGCCACCTATGTTAATGATTTGTTGCCTAGATTAACATTCCGACACTGCTGTGGGTATGCTGTGGCTATGCTGGTTTGGAAGGTCTGTGGGGCCCCTCTTTGCTTTTGTTCCAAAAAGCCTTGTTAAATCGTGGAACAAGCACCCACTGCGTCAGCACATTTCCTTGCATTGTTTGATTTGTGTGTACATGGACTGTATAAGGCTTAATGTTAGGGTTAATTGCAAGAAAGCACCGCCGGTTTGTGCACATGAAGAATTGTGGCATGTTTTTTGAAGCGAAAAGCTTCACTACGAGGGTTGGAGCCGAGCTTCGCGTATGCTGGCCAGCTGTACAGCCCCCTCACCAAACTCTGCCGGCGTTGCTTAGAAACGCATAAGAGGTGTGCAACTTCTCATGAAAAAGAAAGTTAGTCTCCATCCGGGAATTGAACCTCCATTCCTTGGATCCCCAGCCGAGCGCTTTACCGCTGTGCCACACCCCAGGTCGTGAAACTCTCTTCATAATTCCGCTTGTCTACCGTGAGGATGATAGCGGGATTCTGCGAGTGACAGATACTGTGATTGCCACGCAATTTGAAAGTACCAAAGACTAAAATAGTTAAGTCACTCAATTAGGGTGACATCAAGGATGTGATGTCACCCATCTGCTGTCAGCTATGAGGGCCAAGCGGGAACGAGTGAGCTCCAACACCACCAAGCGGCGCTTCTTGCCTTTCACGAGTGACAGATGCTGCGCCTTTCTTTTCCTGTAAACGAATTATAGAGCGCCAGTGAACTTAGACGAGCTCGACATGGAAGCCAAGGAGAGTTTAGCTGCTGGCGAATGGCGCAGAAGACTGGAGAAATTAACTTTTGATCCCAAAGTAGTCATTGCTTTTCGCTGGGTATATACCAAGCTAAGCCACCTTTCTTTTTTTCTTTGAGTCATGAAAATACTAGCCTAAATTTTTGCATTGTTTGTGTATTTGCAATAGCACCAAATAATTTCACATAAGCAAAGCACAGCCTTTTATAAACAGTTATCCACTATGAAAATCCTAGGCCTAGGAGCTTTACTGGTCTTAATATATTGTTACTTGACTGTCGATTGCCGCAATGTACTGAGTATAATAGCATTAAGCTTTCGACAGCAGTCTGGAGCAAAATTAAGCAGGACACATGACTTGGAATTGAATTGTTGCCATTTGTTGGCAATGGGTAGAGACCTCACTTTGGGATGTGAAAGTTGTACTGGCTGGCTCTCATATAGTAGTGCAATTATGTGGTAGCTGGCATACCCCATATATTTGTTTTCTGTGTGTATGTGCCAAGAGAAGGGATAACCAGTTTGTGTCGGGGATGCAGCCACAGTTAAAGTGGTCTCTATAGCATTCTTGCTTATAGCAGCTGCTGCTTCGAAGCATGTTTGTTTGCTCATGCTGAAGACTGCAAGCATGCAGCTCTGTGTTTAGAGGTGCGGTAAGGTTTATCTAGGACTATAGTTTGATACAACTTGAGAAAAAAAAGTGTAGGGTGCCCCTCGAAGGAGAACTTCCAGCCATTGGCATTGACTCTCATGACGGGTTTATCTGATTACGGCATAGTGAACCTCCTCTCATCTGCCTCACCCTGCGTTGTACCGCTAACCGCTCGAAGAGGGTTATTCAAGAGTCTGTCGACGTCATTGGCTGCAAGACTGTCTTCTGAGGTGCAAAATTCTTTTCTTGAGTTGCATCTGACTATACATGACAAGTACAAATAATGTACCTGCACTATAGTTTCAGCGTGAAGAAAGCAGTCATGTTTGAATTTTGCATTCATTTTGTCGAGCATAATACAGTCCATCCTATATATAATGTACCCAAAGGGGATTGTGAAATGGATTCATGAAGATTATCTGAAAGTAAGTGTATTGTGCACTAAAGCTAGGGGTGCATCTTGTCGGTGGTGCCAGTTGGAACCAGCCACTGCCCAACATGAGGTGTCTAATCGTGTTGGCAGTACACTCTGAGTGCAATCTTCTTTCACTAAGTTTTTGCAGCACTTTTTTATGGCAAGGTGAACGGTAAGCAAGCCTGGTGAGCTGTCAGTAGCCTTCATTCAGCTAGGTTAACTTCACCGCATGGTCAGCGTTATAGAGACTGCTGGCTTTCTCATGGAAAAATTACTGTACCAGTGCAAAGGCTATGTTGTTAATCACAAGAAGTGTTTCTCATGTCGCACAGCTTTATGGCATCTATGCATGGCTAGCGGGGCCAGCAGGTGCCCCAGGCTGCACCTTGCCGCTGTCTGCACACAAAAAGTGATCACAGGAGTGTCATTACTAAAAGCACCACTTGTGTACGACTTGATAAATATATTGAATGTTTAATTTATGGAAGTTTGATAAATGTGATAAGTAGTGCATGCAATTTTCAAAGGTTTTCTTCTGTTCAGTATGAGCAGTGATTCAATACAGTAGAATCCTGCTATAGTAAGCTGGGATGTAGTAAAACCTTGGATGTAGTAAAGTGAAACTAAAGTCCCAGTTCATCTTCCATAGACGACATTTCCCCCTTTATAGTAAAGATCTTTTCGATGAAAATAGGCTATAGTAAAGTGCATGTTGCTGCTGTGTCGTAGTTGCCACAAAATGACATTGCTGCATGCGTGCTACTTAGCATCACGATTCTCGAGGCAAATTTTTATTTTGCTAAAAAAAAAAATGTTTTTTTTTTATGGCTTTACCACAGGCTTACCAGCTCTGAGGAAAAGCCAACTTTACTTAGGTCTTGAAGCTGTTAGGGAAAGCATGCGGCGCATAGGGAAAAGAAAAGAAGTAAAACAGGCTATGAACATGGAAAGAAGGCAGCATGGTCCTTTGAAGAAAGTAAGAGGTTAAAAGTGTGGAAAGGAAATAGGGAAAGAATGAAACTACTAAACATTTGCAACACCGTGCAACGAAAAGTATGAGGCAGCGGTGACAAGAAGTGGAGGCGCAACATGTGTGGTTTTGCCATGCTTGACGGTCGCACACATTTCTAATCTATTGTCTCTTAAATGAGAAGCAGCATAAGTTTTCAAATGAAATCAAGCTCGGCTGTATTCACAGCCACATTGCATTCATGCTAAAGAGGTACTTCCACAAGATGTAAACAAAAATCTTATTAAAGAAGAAAAGAAAATTGCAAAGACATAGGATTAAAGGTATTTTGGAGCATTTCTTTCATAAGGCAATAAGAAATATTCAGTTAGTAGCCATTTGATTACCAGACAGCATCTTCAGGGCCATGCCATCACCAACTGATATAGTAAAGATTTTTGCCTTTCCGCGACCTTACTATGAAGGGATTCTACTGTATATGTTAGTTGGATATATGTGGGATAGATTAGCAATGCTTTTCTTTAGCTCATGTTTTTGACCTATTCTGCCTTGAGGAAAGATTGGTTCATTGTACTCTTTGTGCTGTCCTTCTTTGTACAGGACGCATACTAGCATTGCTGCCTGTGGCGTTAGCATTTTTTCCTCTACTGATGCTGCTTTGCTATGCTTCTTTTTGCAGGCTATTCTTGATAAACCAGGGAGTGCAAGGAGACAGCGAAAGAAACCTTCAATACTACTTCTGCCAGCCTTTACTCATTTAATAATTGCATATTCACAGCCTGGGAAATAGCCTGTGCACCGTTGTTGGTACTTGTTGTCTATGCGCGCAGTGGTGTAGAAAGTTAAATGCTTAGTTAATTTCCAAGCATTAGTGTCATTCTGTCTCAAAAAATAGAGACACCGGTGGTTGCTATAATGGGTAATGCAAAATTTGAGCGCAGCTCTTTTGCATCGCAGAAAACCTTTAGCCTTCATCGTCAGTGGCGTGAGTGAGTCCACATACAGTCCACACTGCTTCTGGTTGGGCAGCGTCACCTAGCAGCCAATCGAAGAATACTGATGAAAATGAGTTCTAGCGCTATTCCCACATCTTCCAGTTCAGTAGTCATAGCTAGCAGCAAATATAAGAAATTTTGTAATTGTGAATGAGAGCGCAATTAAATGCGCCACTTCTTTGTGGTTGTGTGGTAGCACAATGTATTAGTGCTGCGCTGCATTTTTAAAAGCAAAAGGCATTGTTTAAATCCACTTCAGTTTTTCGGGGTATTTTGTGCGTGTATATGCTACCATACAGGATATTTTTCTTAACATGAGATAAAACTTTGGTGGGAGGATGCCTAAACTTTCCTTTTAAGGGCAGGATGTAATAGCATTAAGGGGTCTGTCGGGTTTCCTTTGCTGGCGTTCATCAAACACAGAGTAGTCAATGCTTCTTGTGATCATGGAAGGTTGCTCGAGGCCAAGCAGTGTTGTGCCTCAGATTGGGCTTTTCCACTTGCTATTGGGGGGCAAATCATGTGACTGTCTGTGTCCTGGCTGCTTTAAAAATAGAAATCGCATTCCATGCCTCAAATTTTGCGATTGGCAAGAAATTCAAGACCAGTGTCTCCACATATCTAGCAAAAAGAGATAGAGAAAATCTTAACATCCGCTGGTGTCAACTGCAAGACCGGACCAGGCACGGCATCACTACACCAGATACCTGACAGTCCGTGTTGCTCTAGCATATCCGTGGCCCGTGTGGTGGTGGTTTGCTAGTATGGGTCCTTCACGGGCAGTGAGGCCTCCTGTTCCTCTCAGGTGGAGAGCTCAGAGCACGGCGAGGTGTGATCAGCTGGGCATTCCATGAGGATATATGTTAGGGTGGCAGTGGGATAGTAGCACAAGAAACAGGATGGAGTGGAGGCAGCTGGATGCTTGTTGGATGCATGTGGGATAATATGTAGGCGGTGGGGAGAGTTCAGTTCTGTGAATGCTGCCACTGGGATTTGGTGGTGGATAGTAAGAGATCAGAAAGGCGGAGGGTAGCGCTGCCACTTGGCTTGACAGGCCTGCGTCAGCTCACTGAATGTATGTATGTGCTTTCTCAAGTTGCCCTGGCCCGAATCCACCCTCGCTCAGTTTGAGTCCTGAGGCATGGACATTGGGGGCCTCGTTACCAAGATTTCCAAAGAGCCCAGACACCTAGGTCAGCTCCACTTGGTGGAATGGTTCAGGAAAAATTAACTGCAACATGTGGCAGGTGGTCTTGTGGTGCCTGCCTCTAACAAAATTTAGTATTGCATTTTTTCAATCGGCAAGATTGTACCAAGCTTCACTGTGCGAAATTTCAGTAGTTATTGAAGCCTTTGCCGATTCTGAAGTGAGGTGGGTGCAGGAAGGCAGAAATTAGTGGGCAAGCCGTGTAGCCCACAACTGCCATATCGGCAGCCGTGCCCGCGCTAGCTGCGACCATCCATATGGAGTGCTTCTCAGACCCATGCATTTGGAGTGGGTGGGCAGGTTTGCGTGCAGCGTGGTAAACGCTTTGCGTTACTTGGGAGAGGTTTGACTAAGAGGTAGTACTGTATGCATTCGGAACATAGAAGCTGGGGGTGGTTGGTGGTTATCCAGATGTGGAGTCTATTAATTGTCTTTATGTAGCGATTTTACTGAGCCTTAGGTATTCAGATTGTCTGTGAGCTTGTGTGTAGTGTTCCTAGTTGTAGGAGTCTTGAAGCTTGCTTAGGAGAAGGAAGATTTAGAGTGGTTTCATATGTTTTCCTGAGAGGTTCCAAGGTGCCTGTTTTGCTGCAGTATAGTTTCAAATATGGAATGGTATACAGGACATGGTTAAGTAAAAAGGCGCGGATAAGGCAGCGTATAGGTTTTTTAAGGCCATAGTGTTGGTGGAGATGTGCTGAGTGACATTGCCAGTGCAGTTGTTTTGTAGTCTTTTCATAGTGAAACTGTTGTCTGGTATCTTGCAAGTGGAACCAAAGTATGTGTGTGTGTGTATATATATATATATATATATATATATATATATAATATATATATATATATATATATATATATATATATATATATGTCTTTACCTTTGGTATGAGTTCATGCAGTGTTGATGGACGTTGTAGGGAGGGCGCGGGGTTTTGGGCATATGATTAGGATTTCTGATTTGGTTGGGAAGCAAGTGAGAGACTTACAACAACTGTTGTGTGTGGGTGACGGCCTGTTAGCCTTCTATTTGTCTATCGTTGCCCGTAGTGGTATTCCACAGGAGCAGGTTCTAAGCAAAAACTTCAATAGCTGCCATATCATACTCTAAATGAGGCAGTACAAAAACACCGCAGTGTACCACTTCTATAGCTGCCTGCTAAAAGTGTGGGGACCTTGCATCAGTGATTTTCATGTGCTCTTTTGTATCGTTTTTTTTTTTTTTTTTTGCTATTAGTGAAAAGTGAGTGACATTAGTCTTGTGCATGGAACTGCTGAATATCTCGACATTTTTTTGTGTTGTGCATGTGACCTTTGCTGTGAATTCTTTTGTTGGATAAGTTTGGGAGTGTTGCTTTACTTGTGTGTCACAGCTCTTTGAAAACTGCTGTGTACCTGAAGTTGTGATGTAGTCATTCCAACTTTGAGGTTAAGTACTATAAACCACCTTCAAGAAGTGTTTCGTTTTGTGCTGAATCTTTAAAGAGAGTACCGTTCCCAGTATCCTTTTAGAGTTGTGCCACTAAGCCTAACTGGCTGCCTCTCGATCCTTAAGCCTGCATGGGTAGTTTTGCACTACCTATTTTTAAGCCAGTGTGTGGTGTCCGGTATCCAGATGGAGGTAGTGCATGTTGCCATTCTGTGGTGTCCAATGTCCGGACAGAGGGAATGAACAGGTGCAGATGGCAGCTCAGGGTAGACTATTTCCAACAGACAGTGTGAGCGTGTGGGTTTGAGAGAAGAGAGAAAAGTGCTGATGATGATAGCACAGGCCTTAGGGAAAATGGAACTGAAACTATTGCACGACACAATATGGGGGTCATGCAAATACACAAATGACTTTTATTTCAGGTACAGTAATTACAAAATCGTTTATAATCATTCTTTTTGTAAGCATAACTCTACTGCATGCAGTACCCAATAAGGAATTTTTGCTGCAGACCAGTTATCTCAATTTATCCTATTGTATTTCACTTCAGACAGACTGAAACATCTGTTAGAATTTCTTACATGTTATATTTTGTACCTAGCACAAACAGGACTGCACTTGTTTTTCATGTTTTGTAGAAATCACTTTGCCTTTCTGTGCAGGCTTGGTGGCCATAGACTGCAAGGATGGCGTATCGCCTCGACAAGAAAGCTACTGCATGGCAATTGCTGCCAGCTTACAGCTGTGTGAACTCACAAAAAAGAACCCTCACAGATGCACCTACTGTAGCAGGAGCTTTGCAAGGAAAAGCAACCTGGTTGAACACCTGCGAACCCATACAGGCGAACGCCCATACTCTTGCGATCAGTGTGGGAGCAGCTTTGCAAAGAGGAGCACCTTAGTGGAACATCTTCGCACTCACACAGGGGAGCGTCCGTACCGTTGTGACTTCTGTGGTAAAGCCTTTTCTCAAAATAATGTGCTGGTGGACCATCTCCGAACCCACACAGGTGAACGTCCTCACCGTTGCGACTACTGTGGCAGCACCTTTGCAAAAAAGACCACCTTGCTGTTGCACATTCGTTCCCACACGGGTGACAAGCCATGTCGGTGCAAGCAGTGCCCCATGGCCTTTGTGCATAATGCAGATCTCTTGAGACATATGCAATCCCATACTGGTGAAAAGCCTTTCCAATGTGACTTGTGCCCGAAGACATTTGCAGACAAGCGCAGTTTGAAAATACACAAGGCGAAGAAGCATGAAAGGGACAGCAGCCTTCAGTGAACCTCGGCAACATGTTCTTCTAATGCTGTCCTATACAATTGGCTAGCAGCGTGATATCTCTGAAACCTATAACACGGGTTGCCAGGGAACCTGTCTGTTGTGTGTCACATTTGCAAGCTTTTGTTTGTGGTAACGATTCTTTTTTTGAAAAAACATTTCATACTCCTATATTACACTCGCACAGAGCCAATGTGTTTCGTCTGAGCCAGACAAGTCTGCTGAGCTTTCAAACTTTGCCTGATTGGAACATTTATGAAGTTCATAGATGACTTCAGCATTTCTCTGAAATGGTTTCAACAAAAAAAGTGGGCACTTGTTGGTGGCTTTCAACAAAATGTTAATTTGGGCTGGCTGGTCAGTCATGAAAGGTGGAAAAAAACAAAGTGCAGGAATGGGACAGTGGAAAGCCCGCACAATCAGCAATCGTTTCTGTCAGCTCTTCTGTCCCATTCCTGTGCTTTTTTTCCCACCTTATTTGTGGAGTCATTTAGCAGCCTGCTTCCATCAAGAGCTGACGGGGTGAGGGGGAAATAGAAGGGGGTGACATCATTCTGTGTTCCTGCATTTGATTGCAGTAGACATTCAGATATGAATTTGAAAAATTCTGTCAGTGCTGCTTTTTTTATTTGCATAGCAACAGGAAAAAAACCTGCTAATTTGAAGTTCTTTGTGTGTTTTTGTTCTAGAAGCCTTATTTGGAGCTGTGAATAAGGAAAGAAAAGTACTCCCTGAACATGTGGATTGCTTAAGTTTGGAGGCTGCAGGATCAGTCCCTATTGAAATAAAATTACAATAAATTATTCTTGCTAAAGTATGTGCATTATGATTTCTCACAAAATGGCTCAGCATTATATATAAATGGTGTACTATAGTATAGAATATATGGTGTCTACATTATTTTTATGTTATAGTATAAAAGCCTCATTGGCACAAAAAGCTGGTGTTAAGGGTGTCGCACACTCCTGCCAACCAAACAGCAGGTGGCAGGAGCCACGTGTCACCTTCCAAGGTTAGTAAACAGAAAACTTTGAAAGAGCGCAAACACACACGACCACTAAGGACAAGACGAGACACAAGCGCCGACTGTCAACCTGAGTTGACAGTCGGCGCTTGTGTCTCGTCTCTTGTCCTTAGTGGTCGTGTGTGTTTGTGCTCTTTCAAAGTTTTCCAAAAATGAACCAACTCGCCCAAAAAGAAGTGTTAATTTAGTAAACAGAACAGAACAGACTGAAACGGTAAAGTCCACCTAGTCTTGCTTTGTGCCATCTCTGATGTTCATACTAAGTGTACTGAGTCGATCACGCTTGTCTGGAGTATTCGAGTGACGTGCCTGAAAGCAAATAAAATGATAGTGTAACACAGCTGCTTTGCTTGGGGTGATGTGCCTGGGCTGTTTGCATAGCCTTGTGGCTGCACTAGAGAGCTAGTGTCAGTAAAAAGAGTACCTGCCTTGGAACTTCATCAGCACAGCGCTTCAATGCTTAACAATGAGATCAACTCTGTACTTGCCACGTGTCCAAAAAAATTAAAGAGCACTGCAGAATCTGCATTGCAGTAATGCGAAAGCGCGGATGCTGCTGTTGGTTGCTTCTAGCTGTTTAATTCACTTCTTATTTGCCCATTTTAGTCTTTGGTACTTTTAAATTGTGCGCCAATCCCTCCCTATGCCCTTTTTGGCTCTACTTCCGGTTGCGTGGCGTCACATCCTCTACCTCACATTAATTCACTTGTTTACCCATGTTAGTCTTCTGTACTTTCAAATTGCGCGCCAATTCCTTCCTATGCCCTTTTTTCGGCTCTACTTCAGATTGCGTGACGTCATATCCATTACGGCACCCTTTTTTCTCTCACTCCCACCTTCCTTTCCTTACGGCGCGGTTCAGGTGTCCACAGAACAAGTGTGGCAGATACTGCACTTTTCCTTTCCCTCGAAGCAGTTATTCTAATTAACTTATTGGCCTAATTATTTTTTCGGAAACATATTACGTCACCCTCTACCGATTGACACCACTCATTAACCTCTGCCACATCTCAATTACAACTGCTGCGGACGCGATTTTGCGGACAGAAATCTGTGAACATAGCGAAGTAATGCATTCGCATTAAACTCTCTAGTCGGGCAAAAGTGGTGTATATTTTAAGTGTCTGTTGTGTCACGGCCGCTCGATGGAAGCGCACCAGTGCGGACTGCTGCGTCGCCCGAAGCCGGCGGGAGCATGGCCTCCGAGAGAAAGGAAATAACAAGAAGATTGTGATGGAGCGCATTTGGCAAGCACTCGCAGATTATGACTAGCAGCTTACATATTGATCGTTTCGTAGTCATTATAACAGTATGATGAGTCATGTCTAGTCATTGTAGTTATACCGCACATCGCTAAGCATTTTTACTAATTTCCGACAAGTCGTAGTTTGACATATTGGCCATTACAAAACATTTTAGTCATTATTCATCATTATTAGTCATTACCTATCACCATCAATCATTTTTATTCTTAATCTCCCTCCTCACACGTCCGCTTTTTGCGATTGACTCATCAGCGCACAGATGCGCGATGCACAGCCTCTGAGCACAGATTTTCGCTCCATGAGCTTAAAAGGCTTTCGCCCTAAAATGAAACGAGTCCCGGCTCGGCATTAACGTGCTGCACACGCGCACACAATAAAGTTTGCGTTAACCACGCAGACATGACACGAACGCATCCAGAAAGGAAGCAAACCATGCGCTCAGCCGGCGACCACGGCGGCGACGTCTTACTGAGTCCCTTACTGAGGGATTTTAGCGACGTCTCTCGTGTGGCGCCTTCAGCAGAAATAGCGGGCGCGATTGTAAACTCCCCAAGGACGCGCTTGACCATTGACGGCCGCCCGACGCAGCAGGCCGCACTTAGTGAGCTTCCATCGAGAGACCGTGGTTGTGTTGTGTCTTTTCTTTAAAAAGCTGACCGTCAAGCCACCTGCTAAGCTCTTCGCAATGGAAAAGACAGTTGCACCAGACAGGCCACTTTAGGGACACACTAGTAGTGATAGCTACTGATGCTTTCACCTTCGCTAGTGGCAGGTTGTTATCCCCACCTTTGATCCTACAGGATACCGAGCAAAGCTACTGTGGTGCATGTGCATGCAGAATGTACGATGAACCCCTAGTGTGAAGCACTCGGGCAGCACATTGTCTCCAAATTAAGCAACATCTTGCAGTATGTATTATAAGCAGCATTTGCGTGGAATTGGAGCCCATAGGCCCACAAGCAAAGTGGGAACTTTAGCGCATGCTTCGCCTGAACGTCATCGGCTGCTGCATGATTAGTTTTGATTGGTGTGCTGCTGAACTGCACCACACACTAGGTGAGGCAAACTCGCGTCTTTGGGCTGCGTGTATGGCACCAGGAGAGTAGGTGGAAATCCGATTCAGCAGCTAGGTGACACATTCCGTGTAGGACCTGATGGATCAGCAAAGGCATACATCGAGATCAGTATTCAAGCTTATCCAATCATTCTGATTGGCTGGTCACTGGCCGTGTGCAGATGTTTTGCCTCCAAAGCTGCCCCTGTCTTGTGCTTACCATGCTTCAGTTCTACTTCCACTTAATACGTACGCTTTGCCGGTTTGACCAATGCATTTTAATTGCAATTTAAATGCACGCTGCTATTTTTATTGTACCTTATAAATCGGAGGTGGCACATAAGAACTGAGAGAGACTAGCATGGTACTGCATGCGCTGACGGGAAGTGCAAATTTTTGAAGCAATGGGTTTTTGTGCCTCGTTCAAGTGAGTGGCGTGGCCATAACTGTTTCTTTTCTCTGAGACATAGGGCGATATCCCTAAAGTATATTTGAATAGTACCACTATCGAACATAATAAATGGGCGTTCATAGAAACCACTGTCATGAAAGTCTGCTGAATTAAGTCGCGTGATGCGGGAGTCGCCACTTTTCCTTCCTCCTCTTCAAGTTCACGGAGAGACGGATGGACAGAGAGAGAAGGAGCGGCTTTGGCTGCAGCTGTGCGGCCGCTCCGCCTCCTCAATGCTGAGCCGCACGACGTACGCGTCGCCATCTTCTCTTTCTCCACTTCAAGTTCACAAAGAGAGAGAGAGTGAGCGGCTTCAGACAGATATCAGCGAAATCCGTGATTGCGGAGTAGTGATACGCACTAAAAAGTTAATTCGAACGCAAATGGGTGTTGTTACGAATAATTCGAAATGCGCGGTGTCGCGTCTGGGAGGCTTAGCACATGGCCAAAGCCACCCGCGATAGGGCGGAATAGTCTACGCATGTCCAAAACGGACAAAATAAAGCCAGGTAAAACCATGGATGAGTGTACAGCCACGGCCGCTCAATGGAGGCGCACTTGGGTGCGGCCCGTCGCGTCGCCCAGAAGAGCCGTATTGCGCCTAGTTCTCATCGCCACCGCAGCGGCGCCACCGCTCCGGGACGAGTTCGGGCGGAGAGCTGCGCGCAGCGGCCGTGGCTGTGCTTTCGTTTCGGCGTCCGCGTGGTCGGCGCTTGCTCAATTTAAGATTATGAGCGGCGTTTCACTCAGTATGTGATGCTATGTGCAAGTTTGCTATTGATAAGGTGATAGCGGCAAGTCATCATCACTAGGCTTTTCCAAGTCATTCGTGGTCTTCCGTTTACAACGAGAACGGGGCAGTCGTGTGCTTCGCTGAGTGCGCACCCATTTAGTTGCGTTTCAACCACTGTAATAACGTATTAGATATTTGCAATCTTGAAATCGGGATATGGTTTGGGGCCATTTATTCAGCGTGCACTTTTCTGGACGTAGCGTTCAACATTATTGTTCAGCCTGTTCCTCCGTTTTCACAGGAAATAATATTCAAGTGGGTACCACCACCAAAACATACTAGCTATACACAAACTGTTGCAAAAGAAACAACACAAGACAGCCAGTTCAACGACACGCCCGCAGGCTCTGACAATTTTTTTCTCGTTTATGAAGCCGCGTGATGCACAGAAGACACGCAAGCTTATTTTACAAGCGAAGAACTTTTCTCGAAAAAGGTTTATGTGCAAGCGTGATTTTTTCCACTGTCTGATTAATGTTGCCTGTCCAGTTGGTCAGCAGTGGTCGCATTAGTTTAGTTAGGTCCTTAGTGTGACTGCGGTCTTTTCTCTCGCAAATCAACTCTGGAAATTGCACAAAATAGGGAAGAATGGATGAAATTAACATGTTGCATAGCTTGCTGCTTCTTGTGACCTGCAGGAACTTCATCACCTTGCTAACAAAAGTGCATGGTGATTTTCAGATACCATAGGCGTCCATCTTCAAAAATTTTGATAAGTCCAGGGTTTTGCAGGAATCACAAGGCACAAAGTTAATAAATGGATGGGGACTAATAAAATAAAATTATTGACACTCTAAAGTAAGCACTAGAAGTTATTTGAACTTTGGTAACATATAAATAATGAGAACACGGGCAGGCACTGAAAACAGAATAAATAAAAATGTTTCATGAGATTCTGTTAAACTATTCATACTTTCTCTTCAAATGGACGTGCAAGGTAACCAGCCAAAAATTCAATCGGTGCTAACTCTATGTCAGCTGCTGGTTCACACCACACATGAATGAATCAAAAGCTGACTCGAAAACTCTCTCGCAGCAGACGTGATATGGCAGTTGACAAGGTACGACTTTCATAATCACGAATGCCAAGTTTTATAGCTGTCTATTGTTGATAGGTGCATTTGCAGACTGATGCTTGCAAGATGCCAACCTGCACAAAGCATGGCAAATTGTGTATCTCAGTCGATATATTTTTTTTTTTTTTCGCTAGTTGTACCTTCAGTATTTTCTCCGAGGTGAAAACTGCAGCCCTTGCGTCAACTCTGTCGTTCCCGCCTTTGAATTGCCTTAGGCTGCTAAAAAGCGATACTACAGGCCTGCTGTTGAGGGCCTGCTTTAGGGCGTATCGAAAGCTGAAGATAAGATTCGGTTAAACGCAATGCACTTGTAAGGCACACAGAAGACGTTGCAACATACTTGATGTGATCAAGAAGGTACTGGTTGTCATGATTGTTGCTTCGTACGTTAATTTGCTTGGTTAGCCTTTGCTTCGACGTGCCTCCTAGGACCTGAATGTCTTTGATTTGGCAAAGTCCAACTCTAACCAAGAGAGTCACTCGTCATCTGAAAAATAGAGCGGCTCCTCTTGGTGTCTCTATGGCTTCACTTATGCGATGTTGGGCAAGGCATACCATTTTGATATCGTCATAAAAGTGATCGTGGCGCAGCTATCTTGAAACACACAGGATAACACGGGGGGTTGTCCAGGGGGAAATGAAGTGTAGCTATAACAAGTGGGGAAAATAAAGCTATTGACTAGCGCACATTAATTTTTTCAAGGTTGTTTGGCTCAACATGAGCCCGCATGAGTAACTCAACTTGTAATGTGGGCAGTTCGGGGACACGGAGGGGACAGCTGAAGGAAGCAGGATCTTCAGTTTTATGTTCTTCCTGTAATCGTCATCTGTGAAGTGCAGTGAGTATACCAGTGACTTGTCACTCGGCTCCCACCGGCTTCCTTTTCCGTCCTAACCTTCCCGAGATATGTTTTTCAGCCATGCTGCTCGACGTTGTGAATCGCACGGGAACCCATGGTAACCGATCTTTCCTTGCTTTCGTGGTGCACAGCGGCGCACACCAGTTGCCTGGCATGGTGCTGCATACGCTTAGGACGCTGTTATGCTGAGTAGTCAAAACGATAACACGCGCCAACCCAGCCAGCGCGCTCCTTCCGCGTCGCCTGCTCGCCCGTGCCGGCGGCGCCTTGTCCTGGAGTGGTGGCGCCCCCGCGGCGGAAACTGTAACTTCTCCCAATACGCGCTTCCCCAGCCATTGAGGCGCGACGCGACGGGCCGCACCAAGTGCGCCTCCATTGAGCGGCCGTGGTACAGCGTTCTAGAAGACTGTAGACGAGTGTGTAAAGCCTAACGCGCCATATGAACGGCGGCGCGGGAGGGCAGCGCGCGCTGTGGCTGCGGCTGCTCTGTTCTGCGAGACTTGCAACGAAGTGCTTGTTAATTCGACCCCCGTTAATTCGGAAATACAGATAAGTATTCCTGTCGTCACGGTTCCAGCCCACGCCCATGTAAAGCTGTGGCATCACTACATAGCGCTAGAGTGTGTTGCAGTTTTACGCGAGGCGTGTTTTGCTGCAGCAATACCGCAATACTGTTTCCCGTGCCTCCAGGGAAACTTCGTTCTGGTGCGGGTTGGAAACTCGGTTGCGACAGTGTATTATCTATTGACAGTTAGGGCGGACTCGCTGAGTCAACAATCCCTCCTATCCGCGCCACTCGATGAGACAAGAAATGCTCTCACATTAAAAAAATATTTTGCGATTTGTATCGAAATAGTGATTCAAGTGTCCTTTGTGCAGCATTGAGAGTGGTGTCAAGCTATTGTCACGAGATCGGCACACTTACATATCCGTTGAGTCAGCGCGGCGTGAAAGGGCGTCACATAGAGAGTTCTTGAATATTGTAGAAACGTC
The DNA here is from genome assembly GCF_055883805.1 of Amblyomma maculatum. Lineage (NCBI taxonomy): Eukaryota > Metazoa > Arthropoda > Arachnida > Ixodida > Ixodidae > Amblyomma > Amblyomma maculatum. Next base: position 9,978,102 of record NC_139352.1, read on the forward strand.
TCCTTTTCCGCGCGCATCGGCGTCACTCCCTCATCACTCGGCGGTGACGGTGACTCACTCGGCCGGAGAAGCAACCGGATTTCTCCAGAAGGTTCGGCCGAAGCTGACCAATAACGACGCACGTCTCGGCGGGAGTACTCTCGCAGGGTGAAAGTTGCATGTATGTGCGCGCCTGCCTTGGCGCGTTATAACAGACAGACGCGGCGCGCCCTATTTATTGAAGTCGCGTCGCTTCGGCAGGTTAGCCAGTCAGCCAACGTTGCAGCGAGTCAACACGTGCTACGGCTCGACTCCCGGGGTCAACCCGCTGTCCGGCAAGCCCACTGATCTGCGAGGGAGCGGCGCCGTACGTCTACAGCGCGTCTACAGGGCGGCCACATTGTGACTCTCCAGACGTCAGTCTGCGACAGTGCCCGGTGAACGTTTTGGTGTTTATTTGTTCTGACTCTCTCGTGCATTGTTCATTGATGTGAAGCCTCTGTGTTATATTAGAGCCTCTTTAATTAGTTGCATGCACGCTTTGCATTGCCTTTTTGTGAATCTTCCTGCCTGTGAATTCTTAGTGTGAATTCCTCTGTATCGTCTCTGCTATATAAAGTTTGTTTTGTTTTTTCATTCTGACTCCGGCCCTTACTTTGGGAAGCTGGTCACCGAATGTCCTGTCACTACAGGTAGTTGACCTGCGGCTGAGCTTGCCACGCAAGTCGAGGGCATCCCCTCTGAGACAGGAGCAGCTATCCCTACCCACTCAGAGGTTGTCTGGGAGTGTCCATAAGCGCTCGTCCCGTGTCTTTCTCGTTCTTGTCTACCGTTGTTTGCGCTGTTTTACAATTATGAACGTCTACCAACTTGCCCAATTGAACATTCTGGGAGTGTGTTGTTGTTGTTGTTGTTGTTGCGACTGTAATAAGAAAGAAAAGAAAATGCATGGCCTGCTACTGGCTCTGTAACATAGCCGCCTCCGCTGCCTCGTGCGTACAGAAGAGAAAATAGAGAAGAAAGAAAAAGAAGAGAAAGAGAAAGACGCGCGTCGCAACAGCCGTCGCCAACCGCCAAAGCTGTAACGGGTGCAATGATTGCCTACAACAGACATAAATCTGGTGGCAGGTCAGTCCCCGCCGCAAGCGGCGTTGTGAGCACTAATAGTGGCGCACCGTTAATAATTTATAATTATTAACGGGTGACAGCCACTTTTCTTCTCATTTAGCATCCATATGCTAGTCAAGTTGGAGGCTAGTTTACACTATAGGAATTCCAACCGATGACATGTACCTCCAGAATTGTTACGCCACTGTTCATCGTACAACGACTTTCTATTAAGAGCCGGAGTGATTACTCACTGACATATACTCAAGCGCAGAAATACGGTAACAAGGAAGCCTTTACAGATTTCTCAAATTTCACAGTTAAAGAAAAATTTGTCAATGGTGCAGGATCCTTATTATAAATCTACTCCACCTCAGGTATTCTCCGATACATTCGACCAACACCATGCATTCCCACGTGTCGTCGCCACGCCGCACGCAGCTCTATCAACCGAACGGCGGGTCGCATGCGCAGCATTGGGTATAAAAGGCGGAGATGAAATAGGCTTGCAGACGACTGATGCGGTCGCCACGTGTATACAACCTACGGCATAGTTAGAGTTGTGTGTGACTTTGAGTGATTTCAACAGAAAACAGGACTATCTTAGTCAGTGTATGAAAGAAAAGTCTGACATTAATTTAACTTCAGACCCTCACGTCCAGACTACACAATGGGGAACTACTATAGGCCTTTTATACCACAGACTCTTCCAAATCGATACATTGTATAGACAAAATTGAGACCACTGCACGCTACTTCACATATTATCGGGCAGTCTTCGTCTCTGTCAAGCAAAATGAATAAAAGATATGTATACAAAATGTCTCTCATTACTAAACATACATGACCACAACAAGCTCAGCCAGGGATACGCATAGACCTCGCTACGTATACCTGCCATAGCCGAGCTGAGCCACTGCCAATGTTTTTCTGGTTTGATGGCTTGTATCCTTCCCCGCTCTATGCATGGTGCGGCCTTGGATGCCTACGTCATGCTCACGCATATTCTTTTGAATGATCTTGTACCCCCCGGTTGTAGTACGCAGTGCATGGAGTGCATTCTACTAACAAATTATTCTTCTTAATTGCACGATAATGCAATAATAATAGTGAAAGTTCAACATAAATATTTGCCTAATGGTCAAACGTTTTTGTGCGGCATCATAGGATTGTTTACCCGCCTCAACTACGCAGAATTTCTTAACCGTCCTCGTTCCGATGAGATTCGGCAGTTTTTGATGGTTTTCGGATGGAGGCGTAGCTTGTGTGTCAAGTATTAGTGGTGGATGGGCACTCACATTTCTTCCTGCTTTTTTTTTTTTTTTTGTGGCCCCGCCGTGGTAATGCACTGGTTAGGCCACTCGACTGCTGTGCCCAAAGATGCGGGACCGGCCGAGGCGGCCGCTTTTCGATGGAAGCGAAAAGCAAGGCCCCCGTGTGCCGTGCGATGTCAGTGCACGTTAAAGAACCCCAGGTGGTCGAAATTTCCGAATCCCTCCACTACGGCGTCTCTCATAGCCTGGGTCACTTTGGTACGTTAAACCTCCCCAAAACCAAAACCCAGAACCAAACCATTTCTTCCTGTTTTGAACAACGAGTTGTAACTCATTTGAATGTCTGCAACCGTTTGACTTGCAAACTTCGGACAGATCACCCCTTTGCTCGTTTCTGCGACAGCATTGCAGACGCTTTCACTTCGAAATCCATGCGTTGGTTTATTGCGCGTTTCTGAGGAAGAAGAAGAGTAATCCCTGCACGAAGATGGCAGGTGAGTAGGTGATTTTCGTTCAGGTTTTTCCACGTTCCTGTGGCCGTGGCAACAGCCACAAGATAAAAGAATTAAGTGTTTGCAGCAGGCATTACAACGCAAAGCTGTATACTGCCGAAATCTATAGTAGATACTTCTCCGCATCTCTCAGGAAGTCCCTCCGCAACAGTGCGCGTAGCTTAAGGGCCACAAGATTGTGCCACAAGTTACGCGTACAAACATTTGATTTTCTTTTGTTTGTGCCTGACGACTCAAGGCACGCACTTATTCCTCGTTATCTTTGCGGTGCGGTTGAGTGGGCCCGTTTGTATGCTCGCTGAGTGGAAAAAGTGGCAGCCACCGAGCGCTTGGTGGGGTGTGTTTAAGAGAACGTGTTCCTGGCTTCGCCCCGTCGTCTTCACTGTGTTTGTCCCGTGTTGCTTGAGAAAAGCTTGAGTTCAAGGGTGAATTTTTTTCTCACTGTTATTTCTCTTGTTGCTGTTGACCAATATTACCACTGTCAATGCATGACTTGATTCCACAATTCGTGCTCTGTGGTAGCCAAATTTCAATTTTTCATTTTTGAAAAGCAACTATACAATGCAGTCTCATTGCCGCAATTAATAATTGATGCTAGCAGTCAAACAGCCTGAATAATAGAGATATATCTGCACAAAAACCAGAGGAAGCCCCTCTAGAAATAATCCCCAGCATCACTGCCCCACTGACAACCGTTGAGCCCTGATGGTGTCAAAATCGCACATGTACAAAACATGGTCTAAAGAGGCCTATGCATATTCAATTCTATTCAAAATCTGCATTCAAACTTAGAAAGGTATTCAGGAAAATATTGAAAAATGTCAGTGCAAAATAACTAATGGCTAATGAGATATAATTTTACCAATTTGAAATACTGTTGCTTCATTAGTAATGGCTCACCCCATCGCTTCTTCTTCGTCCTCACACCGCACAGGTTCGAACAAACGCGACAACAGAAACAACGATAAAAACGGGGATCCTGAAGGAATTATCACAGTAATTATCTGCTGTTTTTCGACTGCTCTTGATGTGCTAATTGAACATTTGGGTTGCGGTGTCAATTGACACCACCAGGGCCGAAAGGATTATTAAATATTAAAAATGAGAATGTGGTTTGAAAGATAGAATGCCGCAAAGCCTGTGCTGAGCGCTTGAGATATGGATGGTTGTTTGTGAGGGAGACGAAGCACACTTTCTTTAGTGCGCTGTAGTACACGAAGCCGAATTTAACGGTCAGCGCTAGCACTGGGCTGCGCGAACATAAGTATAATAGACCGTTTCCACGCGAAAGTTCTGCGCCTGGCACTGCTCTTAGAGAAATCCATCGCGAAGCGTGCTGTATGCAACAGCCGGAGGGTGCTGTTGGAACAGCAGTTCTCCGTCGGGTTGGTCTGCCGCAGAGAGAGCAAAAAGGCAAATGCCAATTATCCCCTTCCGTCTAACCCTCTGTGCTTTTTTTTTTTTCTTTTACCTTCCGCTAGTCTCCGTCCGGTTGCTCGTTACAGTAATGATACCGTTTCTTGTGCCTTCATATTTGATGAATAAATATAACACACTACCATGGCTCTAATGTGGCTTAAGGATTTTATTATTGAGTGCGTTATTGGTTAAATCAATGTAATTATTACTCGTTGACGGACTGATTAATTACTGAAGGACTGACTTGCAGAAAGTAACTCTGAGCACTCTTACAGATATGAGAAAATGATGCTTTTTCTGGCCTTGTGAAAGGTACCACTAGTATGTAAAGGTCCCTTTTCAATTAATTTTGCGCTAATTCAGCCAGTGGCAATGCAGCTTGCTTCCATGTCCGGTTCTTAAAAACGAGAACATTTTGATCAATATATAATTTGTACCATTACACTGCATCTTCAGCAGTGAGGGTCCTCGTGCGTGCATTAGTTATACCTGAACTAATTGCTCTTAATCTAACATTACGTAGATATTACGCTTGTGTTTACTATAAAGCTGGCGATTGTTTCGTAACACTGGAAAGCCGCGGGCATGCCACTTTGAAGTTTGAATACGAATTATGCTTGGAATTCCAGTTTCATATTTCGAGGTATGAAATTTTCTGAAAAAGTATTCAGATTTACCTTAAATATCGATTTGTTGTAGAGTGCGCGAAACACAGTTAAGTATCAACTGGTGAAAAGAACGTGTTGTTTTTATCGTGTGCTACAGACAAATATTGCAGTCACATTAACAAAAATAATAAAAATTGAAACATTTTGGAGAAGTTTTCACTGCAGTGAACACTCCTAGTTATTCCTATAAAGTCAGAAGATCCTGCCACTTATTTTCGCCCGTACGGTATACAGCGGAACCGGTTATTTGTGCTATATCATCTCGCCAATGCGGTACTCAGCATTGTTGGTTTGCACAATGGAGTTAATACATGCCGTTTTTAATGTATATATCTTCCTGTTAATGTATAGCCTCCCTCTTTCTTCTTGCCCTCGTGACGTAAAAGCAAGAAAAAAAAATCGTGTACGGCTATCCTTCGTCACCTTTGATGAGGCCCTCGAGACTACTGTAACTAGTATCAGTGCTACTATTTTTTACACTTCCGCTGCACATATGCAAACACACTTAGCAGTAGAGCAACAATTATACCGAACACAATTTGCAGGATGATGACATAGTAGTCCCTAGAACCGTCGCTGTGATATATGCTCTGTGGCAGTACAGTTGTCCCAGAAATTTTCACTCTAGGAATGAACAATGAACACATTCATCGCTATTTTGTGACCGACCAGTATGTTTATAACTCGATGGGAGTGTTGTGTCGTTGTAAGTAACTTTCAACGCTCGCTCCGCAGGTACAACTCACAATGCTTCCTCTTCCGCCATGAGTGGCAGCACCGGTAAGGGGACATTTCGACTTGGATCATTTTCGCTCCTCTAAAGCCACTTTCCCTATTATTTTCTTCCTGGCATTGTTGCTCAGAAGCGTTGATGTTTCTATATATAAATATATCGCTACGGTTCCTCTGAGCAGTGGTAATGAAATGAGAATTACACACGACCGCGCGAACGCCATCAATTGAGTTTGGATAAAAGATTTTATTGATGAGATTAACGCCTAAGTTCTAGCGACCGCAACCTTCATCGCTAAATGGTCAGCAGTACCTATAAATTCGTATCATTATTTTAGCAAATGAAGCCGCATGCTTTGTCATGTTTAAAACATACTTATTTTGGGTCGCATTTCTATGTTTCCCCAGGAAATTTCGAGTAAGTGTACCCATCTCTTATATTATAATTGGGACTGAGACGCCCTGCTAATGTTTCCAAGTCACAATGGGAAGTGGATATTTGTATACATTAGAAAGTGTATCACATATTACTTTGATACCACTATTTCGTTTGTTTGTTTTTTTTTTTTCTTTTTCAGAGGGGGTCACAGATTAAGTAACACTGTGCTTTGTGCAGAGGACCTTGAATCAACAAATCTTGAATGGTGTGCATGGTAACACGCAAATATGAGCAGGCTTGTCTAAAACTCGGGGAGAATTAATAAGCGAATAAATAGAGATCATAAAGCAGGCACTGTCTATAATTGCGTTACTTGTGATTTTATCGCTTGTATATATAAATATGCGGCTACGCACGAGCATTCTGACGGGCACTTTTTCTGGCAGTTTTGAAACTTGCTTTTATAAATTTTCAAGTTAAGTGTGAGTGGTCAGACAGGCGGGTTTCACAATGCGGACATAATGACATTATAGAGCTCAACAATTAGATAACCTAAATTAACTAATCAAATATTTATTTTTGAACTTATAGGGGCAACACTATACTGAGAAATTACAGGCCGTCCACGTGAAAGAGCATCGTTTTTAATTTCCTCACCTGGCAGAGAGGTTCCAAATATCGACTGTCAAAAATGCCTATTTGAAAGCTCTTGTAGTTGGCTTTCCCACTTTGCATCAATATATAATGATGTCGTTGATTATGATGATGCAGCCAAAACCACGTCAATTCAACGTCCTCAAATAAAGTAACGGCGTTCAATGTAGTCCACTGCGTCGATGATATGCGACATATTCCATTTTGTGAATGAGCAGTGCCGAAATGCCCACTCAACGAGGTTTCAAATCCGTAATTTTGACGTTCGATAAATAAAACATTGATTTATCGTGAAGTTGAAAATTTGAAAACTGGTTTCACTTTTGATGTTGACGGTCTTCAATTTCACAATATTTCGCCCACTTAAGTATAAAGTAGAAAAGTTGATTAGGTAATTTGAATAATTAATCCACCAATATTTAATCGCGTAAATGACGTCAACCTTGACTTAAAATCCACCTGCCCACACTGCACCAGCGAATAATATAGTAGTTTCTATAATACAAATTTGTAAACGGTTTAAAAGTCACCCTGTTGAAACTCCAGGGCCCAATTTTAAATTATGCCTTGTTCATTCCATACAGCCCTGCTTGAGCACTCTAGCCAGGAAATATTTTTGCGTAATTCCAAGAACATTTGAACAGTTATTTCTCTTTATTATCGCAGATCTTATTGTTATTGTGTTTAATTCGCGTTTATAGTTGTTTTCGCGTTTAGCGTCACAATGTTTGTTTGCCGCACAAACTTTCTTCCAGTCGTTCACACAGGTGCCCTGTCAAACGTTCGCCCTAACAGCTTTCTGGTTCCCTGTCCCTGAATTCGAATCGAAATAATACAATCTCTTCGCACATATCAAGCATGATACCTCGGTTGCGAGCCCATTTTTAGATGAGATTTATTTCGTTTTTATAGACGTTGTAGTTATAACTCCAGCAGGAGCCTCTAATGTCGAAATTGCAAATAGAGCTTCGTTGCCTGCTGAAATAACGACATAAACTGCATTTTGTTCTGAATGAACGCCTCATGGTGGCAATATGGAACACCATCAGCGTGTACTTTCAGGGCTGTTGCTCATACCTGAGCTACAAAGTCGGTGTGACTGACCAGAGGAGGATAAAGGCTGATTTCGGGAATATTGGTATACTGAATAAAGTACCGAACAAACGAAGCACAAAGCGATGAATAGGAACAATGATCAAGCACAGCAACGCGGGACTTCTGCACTTTATTTTAGCACCTGCTTTACTGTACCGCTGTTATTTAATGTGGTTAACCGCCCCGCATCTTTACCGTCGTTCACTGCAATTTCTTTATTCCGTATTGCTATGGAGCGTAATCATCGAGGAGAGGGTTAACAAAATCTAATGCAGAGAATAGCTGAGCTTGCTAGATTAATATATATATATATATATATATATATATATATATATATATATATATATATATTGTTCAACAAGTACGGGCTGCAGCAGGTGCTATTTCAAAAGGGTGCTATATTTCGGCAGTACCTAACACGCAGGAAAAGTTTTATTTGAGCAGCTAAGGCTATATATGAGCAGCTTTATTTAGGACCAGAGTGGTGCAGTCTTTGAACGAAGACTGACATATTCGCAGTCCGGTATACCCTGGCAATTGTTTTTTATTATGCATATAAGCAAAGAGGTGGTAGACGATGCGATAGCAACGGCTAATAATTTTCAGTGCAGGCCAAATAGTAATAAACACTTCAGATCTCTTAATCTTGCTTGCATTGCTTGATTGCAAGAATAATGATGCGGTAGAGAAAATATTATATATATATATATATATATATATATATATATATATATATATATATATATATATATATATATATATATATATATATATATATATATAATCTCAGCGCATGTGTAATGCTGAATAATACAGTCTACGAATAGCCTTCCGGGTGGGTAATCAAGACGGACTTTTCACACTGCATGTCAACAATTTTCGCCTCTGACCGAAGAAACTCTTTCCACAGGCACTCTGTCGTCTCAAGAAGTATCGACCAGATGGTAATTGTTGGCGCGGTGACCACCCTGGTTTTTTCATTCGTCTTGCTGAGCCTCATCTTAGGTAAGTCTCCATAAATCCCCAAGAGTCTTCTTTTTTCCAAAGGAGGCACTTGCTTGCTGCACTTGCTGAGCATTTTTTTAGAAACAGGCTACGCCAAATTAGCCACTGAAGTCAAGGAAGTAAATGACTAACACGACTACCCGGCGGTAAGCCGTGCGGAAAACTAAAGGTGACTGTGACTATACTTACTTTCGAAAGAGTAAAGACTATGCATCACGCGCCCGTGTATCAATTTTTGAACATAGGCTGGAAGTGTTTTTGTTTGTGTCTTTGTTAACCTCTCAATAATACAAACGAATGGAGTGCAGTGATAAACAGTAATAGACGGCTGTGTTCTGAGCTATGTTTTTGGAGCAGGTAAGAGTAATAAACATTTAATTGTGTTTCAGTGAGCGGCCAGAGGGACGACGTTACGGAGAGTGCACCAGACGTTCCCAAACCGCAGTCTCCGCAGTCTCCGCAGTCTCCGCAGACTCCGCAGTCTTCACCCTCTCGACCTCCTTCGCAATCGAGCACACATTCTGATTCTACAGCGGACAGCCAAATTACCACGGCGGGAGTTACTACGGCGGTCGTTGACACCTCAACTGATTTTCCAGTGGGCCAAGACTCTAAGATTTACGGTAAGTCTTCCAGAGAGCTACATACGACATGGAAGGTTTCTCGATTTCACAGTGGACAGTGCCATAGGGCACACAGCCAGCTTGCCGCATCAGGTCGAGTTCAAGATATATATCCAACTCGCACTAGCAGCCATCATTTCCTGTGCAACGCTTTGAAGGGACACTGAAACGGAATGAAAAACTAAGCCAAACGAGTGGATTATACCTTTGGAACACTACCGACGCTTCTTAACGGGATATCGTTAAAGGCCCCCCTTGGCGTCATCGGCGTGTGAGCGAAAAATAATGAACATGTCTATGGTAGGTGGCAGTCGACTGGTGACATGGCTTTGCACTGACCATAACTGTGCGGATTGTGTGACGTCATAAGACCACGTGACACGGCCGAATTTGCAGAAGCTGCCACTTCGGGTTTTGCCTTTTAGATGGGAGGGTGAGATCAGAGAGCGTATTTGCAGAAACATTGGATCCAGTGTTGGACTCGCTGTCCCTGTGGCCACACAGACACCTTTTAAGTAAAGCTGCCGCTTTATATCTGCGTCCGATTGCCTTTCATATAGACCGTTAGCCTCCGATACTGAAGGCTAATTTGTATATGTGGGGCAGAAAACGATATTTGACAGATAATGAGTTTCACGGTCTGTGCACGCGCCGAAGCGATACTGCCATGGGCCACACGGAAATGGTACTGGAGTTCAGTTCGCCTTCCTGAGTATAAATGCAACCAGCCTGCTGCCGAAATTAATGAGGCAATTGCAAACATTTTAACGCAATAGCGATAAAGGGCAAGTTACGCAGAAAACTCAACATCGTCATTTGTGTTGTGAGAGAAAAATCAAGAGCATAGCTCCGAAATGTGGTACAGCTGGCTGCTGGCTTGGTCGAGCACTGATTTTAATTTTTTTTTTTTTTTTTTTTTTTTTTTTGTGGGCCTAAACGAGACCATATGATTTCAGAAAGTTGACAGGCACCGCCAACACGGGCTTCTTATTTGCGGCGGGAAGATGGAATAAGAATCAACCTTCCAGTGCTCTTGGATGCACACATAGGCTATTTTTTTTTCTTTATTGCCGACTTGGACATTCAAAACAAGACGATGAACAATAAAGCGTGCCAGCACACTTTCGCGTGGCACGGCGGGTTACAACTTTTTCAGTTTTACCAAACTGTCAAGCACATGAATTCATTGTGGCTGCTCGGGGAGTGTCATATGCACTTCCCTGAACCGCACAACACTGTGTATGAAATGTTCTCGTACAGGATTGACTTGTATATCTGCGTTGTTAAACTGCATTCTGGTTTTCCACAAGCTGTGGAGGCCCAGGAGCATTATTGTATCAAAGGGAAACTCCTCTGTATTAGGAAAAGGTAAAAATCCGTACTGGCATGATCCGTACTGGCATGACCAAGCATCAAGGGCCAATGAAAAAAGTGATGCGTGGCAAGGAAGGCAGTTGTCCATGTTCTCGCGTGCCACTATATGTAATCTGTTCCTTACTGCTAAAGTGCGGTACGTGATGAATGTGCTCAGTGCTTCGAGGACAAACATACAAACACTTCACCGTGTTTTTGCCGTTTTCATTTGGGCGTCGACCTGGGAAAGGACGAGCCGAACAAATTTGTTTCTTTCCGTACAAAAAGGAGGGCTTGGTCTGGCGCATTTATTTTTGCGACAAGTTGTCTCGCGTTTCATGTACCTTCGTGACCAAAGTGATGCCTTCCTCAGAACAGTAATCCAAGTTCGGCTTGGTCGACTCCTTCCTAATTTTCTTGTCAGTTCGTGTCTCAATGTAGGTGGTACAGTAAGAGGGTACTTGCGAGAAGTGGTGCTCGCGTAGATTGCTGCATGTGCGCTTTTCCATGGAGTATTTGTGCAATGTTAAGCGGAAAAAATTGTATGCGGACCTAGTGGACACAATGCTTCCTGTACCGATATACCGTTTGTCGCACTGTCCAGGCCTAGGAGATGATGTACTCAAGAGACTTAAGAAGATGCCAATATCACCACCAGTCAAATCATTTTTCTTTAAACTCCACACTAGTACATTATCAGTCAAAACATGGATGCACGCTAAAGGCCTGTTCGTCCCTTGGTCAACAAACTGTTTCTTGTGTAACAGACCAGAGACGATAGAACACGTGTTTTTGGACTGTTGGGATGCCATTTTTTTCTGGGATGTGCTTCAGAGAACTTTAAAAAAAGAGCTACCTCTAGATGCATATGGCTATGAAAGCACGTGCACACTGCTTGGTTAGGGCGCGGCTTTATATGTCGGCCGCCTAGGCTATCGACGCTTAAAGGCGGAGCTTAAGTGTCCACCCCAATTTTTTTATTCTTCGGCGTTATGCAACGATTTCGCAAAGCATTGCTTACACGTATAACTGCTCAGAACTGAGACATGGCCGCATTTTTCTAATTCCTGACATGCAGCAACACTCGAGATAATGGTTTTGGCAACGCTAAAAACTCTCCGAAGGCGGGGGACGATCATGTGCGATTTCGCCATCACCACCTAGATCGACAAGGCCACGGGCATGTCTCTGGCAATTTGTATACTTTGCAGGTGACATAGCTGAGCATGAATAGTCGGCGGGTTGTGTGAAGAGATGAGACCACGTGACATGGCAGGAGCTGCCAATTCGGACAGACACTTTGAGATGGAACGATCAGATGACAACAGACAGGCCTGAATCCTTGGATTCTGAGTCGGACGTGCGACACAATTAGGTAACGCAACGCAAGTTTGCATACTTGGTTAAGCAGAACCTTATGGAATTATCGGGTGCATGGTCATTCACATAATGTGCCGATCGGATTAAGAGTCGCAGCGCTACGCGGACTCTACATTATGATGGATGACAAAGCGACGGAAACATGGGTCCTTTCGGATAACAGCATCTTATTTTCGGCAGTGTCTCATACTTCCATCGAAAAAAAAAATTATGGGGGATGTGGGCACTGCGTAGACCATCAGAACCACGCGAATCATCCGTGGTACGCAAGGAAAAAAAAAATCTGAAAGTCCAAAATATTTGTAACTGTGTCAACAAATAAATTAGGCAAACCGCAGCAGCATCTACTCACACATCCAAAAAGATGATACGTACATCTGCGAACGTTTGGTTTGGTTTATGGCGTTTAACATCCCAAAGCGACGTCCCAAGGATGCTGGATTCAAACCCGCATCCTTATGCACAATGTCGAGCGTCCTAACCAATGTGGGCGATTTTTCTGCCCGAGGAAGATGCAAGGCATACACGCAGCGGGCCGTGAAACAAACATTTTTATCTCACTGAGGGCAGGCAGGTCTGTCCATGCAGATCCGGGGGGTCAGGGGGTCGTCGTTGAAAGAGCAGCCAGGGAGCGGGTAGCAGAAGCCAGAAAAGGGAGCGAGGTGCCGGCGCGCCTAGTTTTATGGGGTCCGAGTGGGGACCGGTTTACCCGTCGGCGGGAGAAGGAAAGGGGAGTGGGGCAGTACACAGGGAGTGCCGGGAAGCGGCGCGCCCTTCAAATGTGGCTGGCGCGCTGCGCGGCCTCGTACGTGGAGCAGGGCCCCACACCACTTAACCACCGCACCACTGTGGCGGGCATATGCTTGAACGTAACTTCGCAAAAAGACAGTTGGCAGAAAAAGCTAGTGTGTGTGAATGTATTTGTATATAGGCTACGAAATATTAGGAGGACGCTTAAGCTTCGCTTTAAGAGTAGACGCGATAGCGCCCTTAACAACGCCTTTTCATTCAGTGGAAAGGAAGGCTTAGTATTTGACGTACTTCTCGGTGGGCACCTTAAAATGAATAGGATACAATTGTAGGTGCACATATGTCGTCGTTTTGAACCCCTAGTGCCCACTAGGATCCGACTTGACTGGATGGCGGGTGCTAAGTAGGGAATCGAAATAGTGTGCCACCAGACTGAACGCTGCATAAAGAACGGTTGCATCACAATTATGATGTATAAACAACGTTTGTGTTTCTTCCGACATGTTTTTTTCTCAATTCTGGGGTACGGCGATGGCCGAACGAGCCTTATACGATATCATATAATACCCAAGTGGTACTAAGTGGACTAGAAGAGTATTAGAAGCCATAAGACCGTAGCTGGGAAGACTAACGAGTAAATATACTTCTTGATTGCACTCTATGAGATGGGAGCTTTCTGTGCTGATCATTGACACTTAGAACACCAGAGAATGTGACATATTTTGCTTTGCAGCCGGCCTCACCTGCATTACGTCGGAGAGAGCGTCAGGCGACGATGTCAATAACGCCCTTCTGTACGAACCATGCGATAATGTCATCTATAGCGTGGGGACAAGATGCAGTATCGCTTCAGGTGAGTGATTCCCTTCATCGGTTGGTTGCGAAGTCGTTCTCCAAACTGCATGCATATTTTAACGCGATAAAGTTAAAGGGGACGTCGCGCAGAAAATCCGCCGTTGATGTCAGTGCTTACGGGCATGGCGCAGGCAGGTGGTAGCGGGCAGCTGACATGGCCAAGCACTGATTCTTCGATGGTTTGTGCGACTTAACGAGACCACATTATATTAGAAAGTTGGAAACAGCTGCCAGCACGGGTTTCTCATCTGAGGTGGAAACGTGGAATAAGAATCAACCGTCCAATGCTCTTGGAAGCCGAGTCAGGCATGCTACTTACAGGCCACGCATGCAGGCATGTTCGTACGGCTAGATTAAAGGGGGGATTTTTATGCCTGCGCTCTCGCGCCATAGGCTTAAAGGGCGACCTTAAGTGTCCCCGATAATTTTTGAACGCGTTTAAGCCGCTCAGAGCTGTCTTTCTATTATTTTTCTATTCTATACTGTCTGTGCTATTCTTTCATCGTACATTTGTGAAGAAAGAAAAGTGTTACGCGACTGTATCCGCTCCGAACTCTGACTTTTTGTCCTGTTTTTCGATGGCCGCAATTAATGTGCTCTCCGCCGCTCTGGCTGCTAAGCCTATGGGTGCGAGTTGGGTCCAGACCGAGGCTCCAGCGTTTCTATATAGAGACAAGGTATCGGTGTATAGTGGTACTTCAGCGAATGTATAAGAACCACTAGGCGGTCGAAATTACTTCCGAGCCTTGACCTAAGGCATCCTCATATCCCATGTAGCTTAGGGACGTTAAATCCCGCAAACCAGTAAGAACAAAACTTGGTAAGCACTCTTTGCCTTCGCCGCGCTTTACGTTCCTTCGTCTTGAAATGTCAGGCGGGTGCCTTTCTTGTGGGCAGATCATTGTGCGGAGAAGACACGTTGGAACTGGTTTATACAACGTCTCTTTTGGCTGTCTAATGGTCGCATTTTATCTGTCGTGATCAGACGAGAAGGAGCTCGTTGTGATCGCGGGACTGGCAGACAAAGGCAGATTCATCGGCTTCAACTACGACGGCTCGGTGGACATGTCCTGCTACGAAAACCTGGGCAGAGTGCAGGGATGGGAGGACAACGGCTACGCTGCCCTCGGAGTCCTACTCGCCAACGACTTCTCAGACGTGGACCAGGTGGCGGTGAGGTTAAAGGTGAGCGTTGCTGTCTTATTTGATAAGTTGATGACTTTCTTTTCGGCAGAACAAAGTAAACCCAACTATCTTGTCGCGGAACTAAAGTGCGCGAGTGAGTTGATGAAGTTCTTGGCTGAAAAACAATGCAAGACATGGGGCAAGAGGAATAATTGTATCAGTGATGTTAATAAGAGCAACCAAAGAACAAGAGAAAGTGGCGGAAATTAATCAAAACTTTTTAAAATGGTGCGTTGTTGAATTTTTGTCCAGAATGGGAATGATCGGCCGTCTTGTTCTTTTCTTGTTGTAACCCATAATGGTGCGCTATTTAGGTGCTTGGATTTTTTTTTTTTTTGATGCAGTGGCCACTTACTCAGGGATATGATAATTCAAAGGCTCAGGGTGTGTAAGTAAGCATCGAACTAAACGCGCAAATTTCGTTCACTCTTCTTAGAGAAGTAAAGGAGAGACTTCCTGAGAGCTTTATAAGAGCTTCAGGATGTGGCAAGCTGGCTTTGATTATGCTGATTCATTCACTTTTGAAAACGACAATAGTAAACTTAAAGAATGCACGATTCTAAAGCTCAATGTCTGAAGCGCAATGCGGCAGTAGGTGCTGCGCTTCAACTTTGGGTATTGTGTCGTGCTTATTGTCGAAGATTCTAATGAGCGCAAAGAAAAATCACCATCGAGGACTTTATGAAAAGGAAAGTAAGCTTGAAGAGATAACGGTACATTCGGAATGGACTGCTGGGAAGAATTCATGAAGAACATCAAAAAGTAAAGATCCTGATATATATATGAACGGTAAGTTCTCTTAGTCTAATCACAGACCATCGGGTGACGCAAATCAGATGAGAAATGTAGGCATTACAGGTGGAATATATTAGAAAGTTTCTAATGCGCGTTTATAATTTATTACGAAGTTGTTGTTTTTTTTTTTTGAAGTCTCTGAAAAACATTCTTGATTATGCTTTCTTCGAAGCGCGATTCAGAATATATTCTGTAACGTTCATATGGGAGCTCATATTGGTACGAAGCTAATTACGTAATGCTTTTTGGCGCTCAAAACCACTGCCCTGCGGCTTTAATTTATCACCTTGTGTAAGAGGAGAGGTGGGACTATAGATTTATCTCAAACGATTGCAAGTACTCTCAGTTTCTTACACCATGCGCAATATAACTGCTGTTTATTCGCACCTTATATTGAAAGTCATGTGTTACATGTCAGCGTCGAATGTAGCACGGTCGAGAGCTGACGTGATTCTGTTTTTGACGACCATAGAGCACATTTGCTGCGATCGCCGCCACCGAGTCCATCAGTTCTTTGTGGGTACAGCCCGATTGAAGAGTTCGTTTCAATGACACGTCAGTCTCCTGGTCTGTTGGCCCCGATGTTTCCGCGTGGCGTTTACGGTCCTAAAGTTGACGAGCTGCGCAGCAGTGACGCCGGGCACCAGGAGTAATGAGACTGGAAAACTGTTGCAGGGCGCTACCTGAGTGTGCTTGCTAAATATCTTAGTAGCCATTATTCGAAATGATCGATTACTTCGTGTTCCTATGATGATTACAGTTTTCCTTTGTCTTTCCCGAAGAGCACCTTCGATACCATCGAGGCAACAGGCCGCACGCAAACACCGAAGATTGTCGGCATCAAAATAAACCCCACCGACGCCGACATTACGAAGGAGAACGCGGACAAGCTCGCACAAATGCTGCTTGTAAGTAGGTAAGCAAACCAAAACGTATACAACTACTGTGTCTTTCTCTTTCGAGCGATATTGTACAGGGAATATTTCTCGCTTCAATGATAATTGTGTATTTTCATCGCCCCTGGATTATTTACAGCGTTTCCATGGTCATTTTTGAATCCCATATTGGAATCAATGGCGTCCCATGCAAGATTGCTGTGACCGACGTTTTGATAAGTAAGGTGAGATAGCTTCCTATATATGCAATAAATATCCAGAAGAGCTTCTCTCCCTCTCTCACACACGCGCGCGCGCGCGCGCGCGCGCACACACACACACACACACACACACACACACACACACACACACACACACACACACACACACACACACACACACACACACACACACACACACACACACACACACACACACACACACACACACACACACACACACACGCGCGCGCAGAGGCATTGACAGATCAGCTGTGAACTTCTACTCTGGTTTGATGTAATTGTTACATTCGAACGTGCCTATCCGAGGCTGCTCATCAATGCCTCGTGACATTTTTTCAAAACTGCGGTTGTGTCTGGGATATTTTTCGTGGTTATAGGAGGAGGCAAAATCGGCTCTAAGGAGCTCACTCAGTGTGTGAACTCCTTAGCCATTGCCTCATCCAAGCAGAAGAATGGGTATAAAATAGACAGCAAAGAGGAGTATACGCATAAAAAAAAAAAAAAGCACAGGCAGTTTAAGCAAAATGCGTGTCCAGTCAAGCCACACGCATATGATCTGTTCAATAGTTTCGGAGCACACGAAATGCGTGGTGCCGCCTCCTTCAAAGTGAACTTCGCCAGACATTTTGTCCGAATATGTTTAGAGATATATTTCTCACAAATGTGCGGGTCTGCGACTGCAACTGGGCTATCGAAGTAACGCAGATGGGCTGTGCTATATGCCGAAGAAGAAGGCAACTCGCTCTGAATGGGGATCGGGTCGCGCATTAGTGAGAATTGCTTAATTAAAACTATATTTACTCTATAGTTTAAAGACATTGAGTCTTGTTCGGTTATGCACACAGCATTTTGAGTCGGGAGAGTATGCTATAAGTGTGAATCACCTTATATACAATTGGTTCTGAGAGTCATGAGGTATCCGGCACAATAGAAGGCTTGGGCTTGCTGGTGCTACTTAATCAACAGATTAACACAAAGAATAGAAGCTCAAGAAAAATGAAGGGGGAGGGGAGGGGGTGGGGGACTTAACAGTGAGTCGCGTGACGCGTCGCTCGTTTTGTTTTTGCGGTCTGGGCTGTTTTCCTATGAATCGGACAGCATCGTGCGTGTCTTTCATCTTATTACCGGATGTCTCTTGAAGTTATTTGTGACAAAAATTCACTGCGGCTAAATAACGACTTAACATCAGCAATTAAGTGCAAAAGCTGACACCCCCACGCTGGCATTATTCCTGCCGTTGCACTTCGTGAGCACGCTGTTCTTCAGTTAAAATTCGTTTAACAGGCGGAGGCTCCGTCGATGCTACTGCGAAGAGGGCTTCTAGCTAGGCTAGATGCTACCTTCGTGTGCTTGGCGATTCGACGGTGCCGTGTCTGCGACGCGAAAGGGCTGCTAAACCTTCACAACCCTTGGGAACACCTCTCTCAGCAGCACAAAAGACACCGCATCACGTGACCGTGCGTGTGAACGCAATCTTGATCAATGCAGTCAGTAGGGACGTTAAACTGGGAAAAGACCAACATAGTCCCATACGACCCTCTGTTTTAACTGAAAATTAGACAAGCAGCCCCATGGCTCCCGAGAAGCGTTTGTATCATAAAGCGGAGTTGTGGTGTGACGGATGATGCTCATCGGTTATTACAGGCGCGCTCCCTGTAACGTCGCTCTGCTTTTAGTCGTTCTTGTGTCATACGCATTTGGTGGTCTAATGGCATACCGTCTGGAGCATCCCGTGCGTGTCCTCGTTCGCGTGCGTGCAACGTGCTAGTCGCTAATTCCAAGCTTGATTTGTGCATCCATTATCTCACAAGTACACATTAGCATACAGTCACAAGTTACTATATTATGTGAAAGACGTAGATGCAAGGAACCGCTTTAGTACAGTCTTACGAATGTGTCACGCTGTTAGACACGGGATCTAAGGGTTCCGGGTTAGCTTCCTCTCTCGCTGCCACCTCAGAGGGGCTGTGCGAGTTATCAGTCACTGTAATCTCGTGCTGTGTCCTGACGTCACACAACCCGCCACCCAATCAATGCATGGCCATGTCGTCTGCAAACTAAACCACCAGTGGCAATTCAGCCCGTGATTTTTTGCTGCTGCTGCCGCCGGCAGCACCGACAATGCCAACGTCGAATTCACATCACATCACTTTATTTTCCTTAAAAACCCCTGATGGGGTGTTACATGGGTGTTACAGATGGGGTGTTACAGAACAGAGCCTTTACGCTATCTCGTTAATAAGCCATATCCAAAAAAGAAAATATTTAGTGTTCCTTGAAAACACAAGCCTCACAACCCACCACAAACGGGCCAAATGAGGTAGTGCAGAGTAGGGCTTCACCCCGGGTAGACGCTTGGCCAGCGTCACGACGCTTTAACCCGTCGTTTGCCATAGTGTTCCTGAATAAAATCAGGGAGGTGACAACGCATCAAAGGCAGCAAAAGTACCTCCTGGAGTTTTGTGGGAGGTACATGAACAAGTTGTGATAAAAGTTTGCTGAAATAATTAATTTACGGAGTAGCATTCTGCCGCTATTTTACGATGATGCCAAGTTACATGTTACATGGTCAGCGCTTCTAACACGGGCACTGCTGTGAACTGTTTCAGAACAACGTGATTAAGCTGACGGAAGACATCGACATGCCCATCGCAATATCTTCGACGGCAGGGCTACTTTTAATCACTACGGATGGCCAGCATAAGGAGAGAGGCAGCAGTTGTAACGGTTCCAGAGTGGTCTCTCGCTCGGGTGTGAGTATCCCACGTACACGTCGTCCACGTGTTATGACTGTAGTGACGAGGCATTAGTTGGCAGTTTATTTTGCTCTTCGTGCAGATTGATTTGTTTGGTTAATGCAGCTTGTCGTCCCAAAGAAAACCAGGCTATATGAGATACGCCTTAGTGGAGGGCTCCGAAAATTTCAACCGCTGGGGTTCCTAACGCACACTGGCATCGCAGGATACACTGGCTCTTGTTTGCGGCCTCCATCTAAAACCCGCCGCCACGGCCAGGACTTGAACCCGCGTAAAGTAGAGTTCTGGGCTAGTTGGTAATACATGATAAGTGGGAGGCTTAGCGCGGAACAGACAAGGACAGGAGAGGAGAGGCACACAGGACGAGCGCTACGTCCTGTGTGCCTCTCCTGTCCTTGTCTGTTCCGCGCTAAGCCTCCCACTTATCTTGAACCCGCGTCTTTGGGCACAGCAGTAGAGCGCCCTAAACACTCAGCCACCACGGCCGGGCATGCAGACTGAGTTTGAGGAATCAGACTTCCAGCACGAACGAGGTCGACTGCTTTGTTTCCCAGCGTCAGACATTACATCCAAACACCCCCAACGAAGGGGGAATTGTCTGCTTTAAAGGCCGGCTCCACAGAACAGGACCACATTGTCAATCGTCACATGACTCATGTGCTATATGTCTCATTTGAACAGTTCGCGTGTCCTCCTCTAGGAGGTCATGTCGTCATCTGCACTGTGCAATGACGCAGTGACTGAAAAGCCTTTTTGGAATGGCGAAACCGGTAGACACTTTCCATATGCTGCCATAATGTCGTGTTAGTTCGGCACCAAACTCCTGGCCGAAACGATGACGTCTGATGAAACTTGCAACTTAAATTCGAGGTCACAGATGAGGACGAAAAAGGCACACATATGACAGGACCACGCAGCGCCACAGTAATGGCTCAGTTCATTTCTCAACAAGCCGGCCTTTTTGCAGGACACTCGAACCGCGTCACAAATTAATCGCACGCGTTCCAACTCTTAGACTGGACTCATTGCTAATGCAGTACACCAGTGCGAAAAAATGTAGAGACTGCGCGCTTTGACAGAGCCCCACGCCAGCTATTTCTGACGGTGAAGCGGTTATATTTCATAGATATGTGCAAATGGTATTCACCTAAATGTAATTCCATCTTGCCCAATCAATTTTCTCTGGCGCATCGTTTTATACAGAAAGAAAGCAATCGTAGCGGTTGGCGTGGTCTCACCACGTTTTGGATCACCGGGAGAAATATTACACACGGTGAACGACAATAAACCACCGCATAAATTTTAACCTGGCTATGCAGGCGCAATAAATCTGTATGAAGTGTTTTCGTGATAATGGATGTGTACGGTTGTACTTTGTATTTTCTTTCCTTCACTAAGTTTTTTTTTCCTTTTAATGTTTTTATGCATCAACATTTTAAAATTATTGTCTGAATTCGGATATGGATGCATAGCATGTGGCGAGTGTAATAGCCACATGTGTGCGCTTGGATAGATTATGTCGAGTATGACTGCATTGGGCTAATTGTAGGTCTAGTTAATTAAATAGTTAACTGTGATTTACTTGATGTTTACGCTAAATTATTAGCCATATATCGTTGGATAGCTTACGTCGTGTTTAATTGCACTGAACTGATTATAGGACCTAATTACGTTTAATAAGATAATTGAGATAAAAATTGACACTACAGATTCCAGTCATACACCGCCAGACAGTGATTCCGATCCGCCCTCCAAAGACCTGGGCCATGGGAGGAGCAATGCCCGGTTAAGAGTTTCACGAAAGACCTGGTTAGCCATCTCAAGGTCATCAATCCTCGAATGTTACCCTAGATTGCCAGAACCTCCAGAGTGCATTTGCATCCTTGATTAATTTGTTCATTTTAAGAAGTTTTAAACTGCGCGTTGACCACGGAATGGTCATCGTGTTTTATCTATTGTACTAGCATTGTACTTGTCCAAGCTAGCAATAAACAAAAAACAAAAGCCCGGCGTGGCGTAGTTGGTTAGCGTGCTCGGCTGGTGATTGAAGGGGTAGAAGTTCGGTCCCTAGTGCAGGACGATTTTCATAAAGGTTAAGTTAAATGTTAATGGATTTACTGGATGGGCTTTGGATTGGATTATGAACTCTTTTCTGGATTCCGGTTTGGTTATGGACTAATGGATTGGATTGCGGACTGTTTAGTTATGATCTGGTCTGAGTTGTTATGTGACTCTTGGGTTGGCTTTGGATCTGTCTGAGCTGACGGACAACTCCTGTGGACGCCATTCACGGGCCAAGAAATTCTTTCGCACCAAACTAGACAAAGAGTTTAACTACGCTACACCAGCGCAATACGCAAGGGCCCTGTCGTCTGTGTGCCTTATTTGCCCTCATCAGTCGCGCCGAATTCATCACTAGTTAATTTCGTCGTGCACTAGCTAGCCAGCTAGCTACTTGACCTCTAATAAATAACACTTTTTGGCAATTGGCAACCTATACGCGGAGGCTAATCGGCAAACGTCAGAGAGACGAAATATTTCCCTTATTTTGATCTGGTGGAGTTCTCAACAGAGAAACTAGTTTAGACAATAGATATAAAATAATTACCGTTACACCTATACAAAAACAATAAGAAACGACAGGACGAAAATAGTGAACAAAGGGTCTCTTATAACACTAACTTCCACTAAGTGTTTTCTCTTCATCAGGTGGCCATAATTCTGTATTCGCTTTTGCGTTCGCAGCCGAGGTGTGACCTGTTGAGGGGAACTGCTCGGGACGGACACAGCGTCATTACTAGCCTCGGAGTGGTCATAGAATATCTTGTTACGGACTCAGCAAAATATCTGGCAAGTCTTTTGGGTCTCATATTTCATTGAATGTGTTCTAAGTTTTACCAGTCAGCTTTTCTGGCCGAGTCAGTGAGCAAGATTTTGGGGAGGGCTTGTGTCACTGTGGGCAAGTTTTCCGCTTATTGTTATCTTTGTTTATTCTCCGGTGATTACGTCAACCAAGCAGGAGCGGCAAATATTTAAATCTTTCTCATACCTACAAACATTGATAATAATAATAATAATAATAATAATAATAATAATAATAATAATAATAATAATAATAATAATAATAATAATAATAATAATAATAATAATAATAATAATAATAATAATAATGATAATAATAATAATAATAATAATAATAATAATAATAATAATAATAATAATAATAATAATTGATTCACAGGAAGGGAAAGGCGCAGTATCTGTCACACTTGCTCTTTGGACACCTAAACCGCGCCGTAAGGGAAGGGATGAAGGTGGGAGTGAAAAACATAAAAAAGCATAAAATATTTCCGTTTTTGCGTTGCCACACAGTTTCGACTGCGCAGTGTCTAAGTTATTAGTGGAGGTGTTGCGACTTGCATTAAACTGAACCTTTGAAACATGGCCCCTTGTAGTAGATGCCAAATAACTCCCAATAGTGGCGTCAATTATCTAACTCATTAATTTACAGCGAAAGTTAAATATATTTGCATCGCTGTGCATGATGCAATGTTCACTGCACAATGAAAATTAATGCAGATCTCTTAAGACTACTTACGCGTTGTGAATGCCATTAGCTCATCGTGAGTTCTTATGCGAGGTTTATTGACCACGGAACATAGGTGCCCAAGAGTTTCTTGTTCCTATGAAATACAAGCGTGCGTTACTTGGGAAGAATATCTGGCTCCCAGCCTGAGGATCGTGCGTTCGAACCCTGCTTATAAAACGGAACATTTTCGCTAAGCGAACTGAAGGGTTAGTAGCCAATGTGACATCTAAAGTTTTTGCGTTAGAACATCAGACATTTATTCCTTTTATACAGTAGCAGCCAATGGCCTGCATTTTTCACTTATCTTGAATGCCATGTTTTTGCTCAAGTATGTGTCCATCAATACCGCTGTTACATTTGCACGTTGGCCTCGAATTGATTTTTTTTTAATAGATGAATTGGCTAGAGGGGGTTTCTATTAAATAACTAAGGGTCATATTTTCCAGAGTCCATGGTTGTAAAAGAAAAGCTAGCTATTCACGTACCTCCACAATATTAGTGACATGCGACTAATTGTAACAATCATCGCAGCTCGCCGACAGCTCCGTCAAGCATCGCACAAAGTACGGTGTAGCGATATTCGACCTCCAGCACTACGACCTGAACAAGTACGTCAACTGCCCACTGCTGGACTTGGGTGCATTCAAGCTACCCAGGCCTGCCTCGACAGGCTGACAGCGGCCGTCACTTTGGGGGGAAAGCTGTAAAAGGTGCACGCTTGCCCAGTCAACGCCGTACTGATCCCGTGGAGGCACAGTCTGCATAGTTTACAGAAGATAGTCATGAAAAAAAAAAAAAAAAAACACAGTTCAGGGTGAGACTCCTGTCTCTTGTGTGTCCTCTTTCTACGCGTGGTTCTTCATTGTTTTCGGCACAGTCAGTGCACAAACAAGAGTCCTACTGCTGGCACTCAACACTTGAGCCCTGCACACTACAGTGCGCTATGTGGAGGGTGGAATGAGATCCTAATGATGTCCGATGGATAACTCTGTCTGCGCTTGTATGATGTTAAAGCGCAGCAGAGAAATACAGAATCGGGAGGCAGATGGTCTGCAGGAACGACTCAATAGAGTCAACCACAAGATAGCAAGTCCACCTTATGACCTATGCTAGGCCTTGACGAAAGCAGCGTGCTGTTCCGCGGGTTTAGCATCGACGAAAGGTAGTCTTTGCCATATATTTAAATTGGTACGAAAGCACGTGCTGATCATATTTAGCCAGCGCTGTTCGCACGGCACTTTGGTCATCTGATGAGAAGAAAGGAGTCGCTGGAGAAAGATTTGATGTTGGGAAAGGTTGAGGGTCGCCGGAGAAGGGGTAGGCAGCGAATGCGATGGTTAGATGGCATTCTCGAGGCATTGCAGATGAAGCTATGTGATGTTAAGAAGATAGTGAGAGACCGGAAAGCGTGGTGTGACATGGTCCATAGGGTCACGAAAAGTCGGACACGACTGAACGCCTGAACTGAACTGAACTGTTCGCACGGCAGTCACTCTAATTAACACTGCATTCTAATTAAACCTGTGGCCGCAAAACTCGACTATATCGCGCACCGACACAAAGCGTACTCCGACCGCAGAAAACGTGTAGCCCACCTTCTACTGCGAATATCTGCATTCCCTCAGTAAAAGTGTTAGCGCTGGCGCTCATGACGCCATCTCAACAGTGATAAATGTGTTTAAATAGAGCCATGGCCACCCATACTTGTTGAAAGTAATTTTTTTCATGCAACCTCTATATTTGACCAAAATTGATGTCCAGCTTAATTTGACTGCGGCCAACTCAGTGGCGACTTCCAAATTTAGGTGCACCACTCCCAAATTTCGCCCATCTCATCCACCAAACTTTGACTGCACAGCACTTTTAGGTAATCACTAGTGATATCGATTATTGGTACTAATTGGTAACTATACTAATTAGTGGCAACTAATTGGTAACACTAATTCTGGCGCATTAGCCAGGCGTGGGAGGCTACGTGCACCCTTGCAATTTTTTATTCACTTCAGCCTTTATTATTTCTACTTATTGTTCGTCCGAATACTCTTATAGCCGAAGTTCACGGCCTGCAAGGCGCTAACCTGTTGCTTCCTCAACTCCCCTTTTGCTCCATTTAAATGGATGCGATCACGCACAAGGCTTTCGCTAACACCTGCTTCTAGCACTTGTCCATTTTTTTCATTCGAAGCCCTTATCTTGGCCTATCTTCTTGAACCATCAGTTCGCAGTTACCATGTGCCTCCCGACCTCTTTGTTCCACATACAACACTTCCGGTATACTGTGCACACCACGAGCTCAACCTCTGGCGTCATTGAACTTACATCTTTGACTCCTTGCACTAATCGTTCGTCTGTTCCAGCTGCGCGCTGTCACTCACCCGAGGCCCAGTGGTTTGGAGCTCTCATAGGCAATATGAAATAATGTGCTGTAGCGGCTAGTCAAAAGAAAATGACGGACATTTTAGCTTGGCTATGCCAAATGCTAGATACTAGGTTGTCGCTTCGGTTTTGATTTCGGGTCGCAGATATTCATTGGAATGCAGAAGCTACCACGTGACGCGTAAATAAAGTCATGTGCTTTAACAAAGCCAACATACATTCCTACGCGACCTAGGGCTAGAGTGTCTGACTCATCGGCCAAGGGTCCTGGAAGGATTGATTCCCAACTCACCACCGGTTTGAAATGAAAAGCGCGAGTGGGCAGTGCCTGCCCTCTGGACCCTGTCATGTGGTCTCATGACGTCACATAATCCTCCGACCAATCAGCGTCTGACCTTGTCACCCGCCGACTAAAACCTTCCAGAAGCACGCCCTTGGTTTCTGGCTCACAACAGCGACGCCAACGACGGATTTTCGGCAGAACAAGGCCAGTAGAGGCTGTTAATTAGATCGTTTGTTGTCGCGTTAAAGTGTTGTGACTCACAGAATTCGGCTTCAGCGTTGTCAGTGAAAAATCGCGGCCATGTCATTGGCAGGTGGTAGCTGGCAGTTGACATGGCTGAGCACTGATGCCTCCATGGTTCTTGCGAATTAAGGAGTCCAAATTATGCCAGAAAGTTTGGAGGAGCTGCCAACTCTGGTTTCTCATTTCAGGTGAGAAGGTGGAGTAAGAATCAACCTTCCAGTGCTCTCGAATGCTGAGCACATAGACGCGAAACGAGAAATCGCTACCGCATCATTCCCTTGAAGGCAGTGCCCGCCTAGTTTTCTTTTCTTTTCTTTTTTTATTGTTCTGTTCTGCACCTCGAGTCTTTGAAACGCCCTTCGATTTGGCGGATGACGTATAGTCACGGAGACGAAGGACGATGTGCTCCGAGCAACAAACGAAACTAAACTTTATATTACACTAACTATAAACAGTACAGAAACACATATAGGAAAGATAGAGCTCATTACTACCAGTAAAGACCGGCTCAAAATTAATCGCAGCTCCACGAGCCTGCACGCTAAACAACACTCGAGCTTTACGCTCGTCCTACTCGGCTTAAGTACTTAAAGCCATGCCACTGTTTCTACCTACAACTTTCGCACAGTCACGGCATCGCTGCGAGGTCCGCCTGCTGCGAGGAGCAAAGCCGAACTATTCAACATAGTATTGCCTCTGGCATCATCATCATCATCATCATCATCATCATCATCATCATCATCATCATCATCATCATCCTGAAACCTGCTGCTGGAGACACCCAAATATTTATTAACTGATGATAATATTGGTTTACGTAGAAGATGCACATTGTCCCTTCACCAACGAACCACGGAACAAAAACCTACCGCTCTTGCTCTCATGACAATATGACTATGAATAGTGAACTAGAACACTGTAGTCCACTATTCTGTTCCCATGGCTCCAAAAAGCATCCAGGGCTGCGAAACTGTATTCTACTGCTCCGCGAGGCAGTACTTAACAAGACGTCCAGGTTCCAATTCGCGGAATTTCCTTCCTTCTTTCTGTGGTGAGTTGGTTGCTGTCCAAGAGGCACTTCACCCTTTGGCCGCTGTTACCTCGCTCCCTATAGCCCATATTGTCATCCGCGTGGACGGACTTCCAGGAACACGGTTACTCTAACGCGTCAGTCGCAGTCCAGAAATTTTCCAGAGCATACATAGCATGGCATCTCGCATCCCAACCGATTCGAACTGAGTGGGTCCTAAGTGACCTCCTCATTTCGTAAAGCTGCGCAAATTCTGCAACCCGCCTGAAGACCCTGCCATTCAGTATGAGTGACTCTGCTCTCATTTTAAAAAGAAGGGAACACTGGCACCGAACGCGTACTCTCGTCCGTTCGTGTGCGGTAACCTTCCTCCGCGGTCTTACTCCTGCAGAGGCGATTGCGCTTCGAAGGATGCAAGTCGGGGTTGCCCTCGCTCAGAAGTGGCTTCAAATTCGGCACTTATATCCTCGGCCAGGCTGTCCTGTCGGCAACTGCCAAAGTACTCAGGCAGTATCTGCTCATTGTTATCAGTTTGTACGCCACTAAAGCCAAAAAGAATCCGGCACCAGGCAGCAGCAGATCTTCCGCCAAGCGTCCTCCTACACTGTTGTTATTGGTGTTGGCCGCTGGAAACGCTACACGTATCCACAAGTGAGGATTACAAGGTGCAGATAGTATAAGTAAATCAACACAGGCTATTGCGAGGCAATGAGAGAGCTATATAGGCCAAACTTTGTTTTCTTTTTTTTTTTTCTCATTAATCTAACACTGCTTTTTATCGCAAAAAAAAAAAAAAAAACGTTTGATTCCCCGAGGCCATAAACAATTCTTATTGAAAATAATTGTATATTATATATTATTGTCACGCTTTTTTTTCGCATTTAATAAGAAAGACGTGTTAAGCAGTGTCACACTTAGCTAACTTCCACCATTTTAATTGGTGGGGATTGGAAATCGGAGGTGATTGTGCAGATGGTAGCGATTAAAACCTTCTTGAATATAGATGGCACGACAATGAGGAATTTCTGATTGAACAAAAAAAAAAAAAAGAAGCAACAAGCTCAGAACAACAGCGGAAATCAAATAAGCACGTTCGAAACGTGTATTGATCGGGACTGAGGAAGAGGAAGCACCACGATGGGCAGTAAGTCCGGGATTTTCTTTCTGGTTTTAACGCACATATTAATAATTATAACAAGGGAGATGCAACTCATCGATGTCGCTGGCTAGGCAGCGATCACGCAAGCGTTCCTGTCTTTTCATTAAGCAGGCTGCGATGTTCCTGTCATGTTGGTAAATGGGTCTTGCGTTCGATCGATTTGCTGTGTAACCAAGCAGGTGCTGTGGGCGAAAGAATACCGACAAACGTGTGGAAATTTCTTTTGCCCTACTCTTTCTTTACCTCTTACTTTCTTTGTGTGCATAACAGCTCATGTGGACAAAATTTCAGTTTTTACCAAGAACTTATTTCATGCCTCTCGCACCAGGCTCAGTATAGTCCGTCAGAAGCTCATATTTCTCGCAGAAAACCACTGGGGAACAGATGACTTTTTTTTTCTTCCGTTGTGAACTCTGAACATATGAGCCAGGAGGAATCAAATTTTCGACGACAAAAAATAATAATAACAGAGCTTTCTCTTTTTGTTTTCGTGGTCGCAAAACTGGTTGCCACAATATTAACAGTGCCGTACCTTAAACTTTCACTGCATATCTACCGTTGGCAGATTTCTATCGCTGCTGAAGCTTGCGCTTTTCTTTAGAAGTTCGTCAAACTGCGCACTTCGCTCGCTTTTTTTCTGCGCCTTGCATTGCTTTATGCCACCACGCGTTGCAAGAAAGTAGAGTGCTTATATTGACTTAATGCAGCTAGTGGCTGTTTGGTCGATCGAATGACTTACTAATTGACCTATCGGTTGATTGACGAGAAACTGGTTTGACTCGTAACGCTCTCATTGCAGGCAGCGTGCGCAGTACAACTTCTGGCACCACTAGTACTAACACCGGTATGTTTGCATTTTGTACCTCTTGCCAAAAGTACGCGTCGCTTAAACTCGTGCCTATCGACAGGTCTTTTCGAGTGACCGGATCTGTGAGATGCGAGCATAACTGATGTTATCATCACGGCCGCTTTCGAAATTGAGTCACTTACTTCATTATTCGCACTTTCACACGTTCGACTAAGTTTTGTTAGCTCGTTCAAGCCGTCATATTAATCTCACTTACTCTCTGTTCTGTGCGTCGGTGTAATATTTGGACTGGTCGCCCTTGAGACCGGTGATTTGCAAAGCATGGTAGGTTTTCTCTCACCGGCACTAAGTACCTGACCTGGCGAATTCACGAGATCCGAAGGCAAAAACGACCACAGAAAAAAAGTCCCCGGAGGAAAAGACCCAAGCGCCCACTAGAAGAAGAAAAAACGTCCCCAGAGCAAAAATGCGACCTAAGAATGAATTCTTCCGGAATTCAGATCACAACAAATGCACATGTTTACTCCAATCTTTCCGGGCTTTGAGATAAATGTAATCATCATTTGGGACCTTTGGGAGGCTGACGTGTTTACATGCACTGTGAAAAGGCATTTTGAAACAAACATCTGACTCTTTATACATTGCGAGGTTCCGAGCTCTGCAGTTCGTTCAGCAATCATGCCTAATCAGCTCGGTAATATTACCCGCTGATGAAGGTACAAGCCACTCGGAGAGTGGTAGTCTTAGAGAACTGCCCAAGACAGAAGACTTCTCTAGAAATACCTCGAAGGCCTTCCGGCGACGATGATATGGTGATGATGATGATCCGGTAATAATGGTGTAGAATCTTTGCTGCACTTCCGCTGGTGATAGAGATGCTGTATTGGGGAAGGCAGATCGAGGCTCAACCGGTCGCTGACCATTGTCTTCCCAACGCATCGCACGAAGCTTCCGGTTCGATAAAGCAGGTGGCACTTTGCATTTTCCAGCAATCAAGGTGAAATCTAAGCGCCATCACTGTATCACCACTGCTATCATTATTATTTATTTATTTTTGTTATGAACGCCCCGCGTCAGATCCATGTTTGGTCACTTCCAAGCCGACAGGTGGAAGCGCTGTAGTACACATAATTGTAGCTCACTACGGGGAGCGCAGCCCCCGCATGGGGACATTTTTTCAATACTTCGCAAATAGGGACTTTTTTCCGGGGATGTTTTTACCAAAACTCATCGCAGTTCAATAACCTCTTCACAGTGCTTGGATATCTGGGGCGTAGTTTGCAGAGACCTCGTTTGCTTAAAAGAACCAATAATTGGCGTGATACTCATGATCGGAATTGTTGAAACTGCTTTGACGCTCCTACCCAAAGAACGAAAACGTGTTGAGGGCACTTTGTATAT
Source organism: Amblyomma maculatum (assembly GCF_055883805.1). Lineage (NCBI taxonomy): Eukaryota > Metazoa > Arthropoda > Arachnida > Ixodida > Ixodidae > Amblyomma > Amblyomma maculatum. Next base: position 10,008,629 of record NC_139352.1, read on the forward strand.
ATATATTTTTCTGCTTTCACAGGAAAGACTGAGTAAGTTTCTTTTCTGTATTTCTTTTGTTGTTGTCCCGGATCTCTGTATATTCTCCGTGCTCCTGCGTTTCTCTTGAAGTTTTCTTAGACTTACCCATTACCATGTAACAGCGTAAACACACCAGGATATTATGAAGGAGTTTTCGCGGCCTTGTCTTTGACTCGTATCATACATGGCGGATAATTGTGCGTCTGTAGCATTAATCAAAGTATGATGGTTAAAGAAGGAAGTGAGGAAGGGCTGCTATGAGGGCGGTTTCCGGATACATTTCGGCAATGTGAGTTTATTGGCTGACAGTACAGAACCAGGTGCGTTTTCCGCGTGGTCTGCATTTGCATACAGCTGTCGTGGTCGAAACTGGTCACTCATCCAGGACCCCCATTAGCCGAATGGCTAACTACTCAGCCGACGCGGCGAATGAAAGTATCAGAACTGAGCAAGTTACAAAAAAAAGATTCGAGCCACGGCCAGGCGGCGCTCATAGACCAACTGATCAGCGCCCTCTTCAACGGGAATTTCGTAAAATTTCGGCCGAGGCGCTCCGTTTCGTGATGCATAGGTTCCCAGTGCGGTTTATAAAAAATAAAATTTAAGGGCAGGTTCGGTGTGTAAACCTCACTAAAGGAGAGCAATCGATATCTAATGCTCATAAAGCCGAACAGCATGCGAAGTGCGTTTCCCAGATAAGCGATCAAATCACCTATGACGTGCACCTCGATAAAAGTACACAATATCTTACTCAGGGTTTCTGACACTAAAGAAACTTCCTGTCGCCTAGTTTTCTAGTTACTGAATGCCCTTCTGGGCCCTGTAAGGAATTTTGAATAAATAAAAAATAATAAGAACCGGTTGGAGTGAGCACTGCCGCAGTGGGGCCAACATTGGCTCAACTACTTTCTGCTTGCGTGCAGGAATAAGCAAATTTACAGCTGTTGGCATTATCATCCTAGATTAAAATGAAAATGGCATGTGGCCCTCCTTTACGCTTTTATGATGGCTAACTTAAGAAATGTTACGCGAGTAAACATTTCATGCAGTAAATAATGACATTTCTAAGCAGGGGTGACCACGCCGGAAGCAACTGCAAGCAGTTCTTGGTCATCGGAGTGGTCACCACCATGATTGCCGCATTCGTCTTCCTGGGTGTCATGTTCCGTGAGTATACTCGATCTAAGCTTGAAATGCCCATCTATCTTGCTGCATTTAGTCACTTGACAAATGTATCACGTGTCGTTAACATGGTTTTCTAGACTCTTCTTTTTAAAACCGGGATAGGCGCCGCTTACTCTTAGCCCATTCATGTATCCCTGAAGCAGAATATTGCGGTGCATTACGAAAAATCGTTTCTGGCGTAAATATGGGGTGTTACAGAAAATCCGACCTCGCCGCCGTCGTAATCGGCATCGTGGTCAGTGAGCAAAAATTATTGGTCGATAGGGTCATGACGTCACAACCCTGTAACCTCAATCAAAATTTAAAATATTCGCAATGCTGATGTAAAACGCAAGGTCACGCGTAGAATTAAAACCCATAAGCATGACGCGCAATCCGAGTTAAAGCCCGCCGCATATATCAAATGACTTACCTTTAGAGTGTAATTGATTTGATTATAATGTAATTGATTTCGCGTTCAGAAAAATTGTAGGCTGTAGGTGTAATTCAAACTCATGACCTCGCATGATGGCGAACCAGACACATCATCGTTTAGGCCGCGTAGAGGACACCTGTAAGCCTAGGGAACAACAAAGTGTTTATATGTATGTCTTGTGGTCTGGTATCTCGGCTCTGTATAATTAGAGCGCATCGTATCCACTATCGCGCCATACCATAAAGATGGAGTTTAGTTATTTTCTTATTTTAGCTTTTATCTGCAGCTGATCATGCCAACCTAATGCTCCCCTCATCAGACATAAGAAAGGCCTTCAGTATTCGTACAAACTCGCTAAGCTTTTCATGCAGTCATATTGCGTTGAAGTATGGTGGACTTCGAATTTTAAGTCTAGCTCATGATCAGGCGTAGTCGGATTTTAGCATACAGCATTGTGCTTTCCTTTCAAAATTGCATTTTGAAGTAAATTTTAGTCCACACTGTAATGTTGCATCAGCTAAAGAAAAAAAGGAAAATAAACATAATGTACTCGAAACTGCGCTCTTTGCGTCGCGGGTCGTACGTACCTTGTAGAATATTGAAGTGTCATCATTTGACAAGGTTAAAGGAAATTCTTAAAAAGTTTTCATCAATATATTTATTCATTCAATTGAAAAACGATCAATTGAAGCCTTTGTGAGCGAAAAGCTTCTTATACACGTTGCTAAAAGTTCGCATACCAATTATGTGAGATTTATTCAAAACACGTATACGTAGTGTTTCGACACTGAGCGGGTCTCCTAATCAGAAAAGTTAAGTGCAAAAATTCGAAAGCTAGTAGATTAGTTATTGCTTTCTCTGAGGCATAGTCGGAGGCTTAGGTGGATGCTCCTTAATTAAACTTATTTGTCCCACAGGTGCACCGTAGTCCTTAATGCCTAACGTTTTATTGTCCGGCACTCTATAGTGATAAATGTAGACATACACAGAATTCTGCACTGATTGCAGCTGTAAAACCAAATGCTGTGAATGCGAGAAATGTTATGAAGTCACCTTTTCTCGTCTCGTATGTGGCACCTGCGTCTGCTAGTCTTCCGAAATTCCTCGCTGGCTGTGCACAGTATGTCGACCTAAATGCCGAAACTGTTGTTAAAGCGGGCTTTAAACCATGTTCCAGTTGCCGGTCGGGAGGTGGTGGTCACGGATAGCGGAGCAGACATAACGAAACCGCAGCTGGTTCCTGAGAACCTTGATCCAGCTACTGCAGGGGATACTTCGAAGGATGAAAGCTCAGCTGTGTACGGTGAGCCTAATGCGCCATAGAAAACAAAGGGGTACCTTTTTAGGGAGGCTCCGCCGAACGGCTTCGATGAACGCAGATGAATACAAGTCCACTTTTAGAAACGTTGGCTCGACTTGCGAACAAAGGCTCCCCCCCCCCCCCCCTCCCCCTCTACCGTTCATTGTTCAGTGCTCTTTCATACCGCGTAGCCACCTTCTTTCTCTCGTTGCACCTTCGATGAATGCAGTCGTATATCTGACGCATAAGACAGTGCGAGTTCTAGAGGGCACATGAACTTCCCATGAACATTTTCCCTCAAAGAAAGAAAGAAAGAGAGAGAGAGAGAGAAAGAGAGAGAGAGAGAGAGAAAGGACTAAAGAAAGAAGGAAGGAAAGGAAGAAAGAAAGATCGATATTTCGTCGATTGGCAGCCTAGCATGCCACTTATCGGTTCTTTCCCTGGGCAAGGGGCCCTGCATTGCGCACTACGGGTACAGTAAAGATGCGTGTCCAACATTTGGAAATAAATCACCGTACGGCTTCGGTAACGGCACTTTCAAGAATATATCATATCTTGCATTATCACAGTTTAAAGAGAGTAGGCAGATTTACGGTTCCAGGGGCCCAAAATACTTTAGACCTCCCGTCAGCTGTTACCATGTGGTGTGAGTACTAGCTGCCACTATACGTATACATAATGGGATTGTATGAATGAATGAAATGATAAACGAGTTTAATTTGTAAAATTATTGTGGTAAGGTTTTATCGTAGCTAGACTTAGTAGACATGCGAAAGCAAGTGTTTAGCCTTGTAGACTTATGTGTGTTTATAACCTGATGATGATAACGGTATGCAATGCGGAGAGGGAAAAAAATGGCGGAAAAACACGTGCAGTACTCCGATGCGGCAACAGCTACGACAATAAAGAAAAAAAAACTGGCGATATCTACGAGGTTCCGCACTCACCTTTTATGAGAAATTCCTCGGTGCAAATCAGCTCTAACGTTATTTTTATCGTGAAAAACTGAAGCGCTAGAAAGAAACGACACGGGAGGGGACACCGCACTCTGAGTGATGTCATGCAGGCCGTCAAGGTCGCTTTAAGGACGAGCGATAAACCGAGTCAATGGGGCGGTTAGACATTGTGAGGTAGTCATCTCGCACTAGAAAGGAGGCTGGTACAGGTTGGTCACCGCCGCTTGCGGCGGGGGCTAGCCTGGCACCGAATTTTTATCTGTTGTAGGCCGTCATTGGACACGCCACCGCTGGTGGTGGACGACGGCTGTTGTTGCGGCGCGCGTCTTTCTTTCCCTCTTCCTTTTCTTTCTTCTCTATATTCTCTTCTGTCTGTACGAGGCAGCGGAGGTGGCTCAGCTACAGAGCCAGTAGCAGGCCCGTGCATTTTCTTTTCCTTCTTCCTACAGCCACAACAACAACATTAACAACACTAGAAAACTACGCGGAGGCAGCCACAAGCTGTTGCTTTCTTTTCCTTCGTATCCACAGAGATACTATATTTATTTCGTTCATTGGAAGCTTGCTTTAATCTCTTTGCTTTTTGTTTTCACTTGAAAGGTTTTTGTTGACTGAGCAATCACACCACATATAAGAATCTGATGACGGACGACGTGAACGATTGAACTATGTATCCGCGAAAAGCATCTTCAACCTGACAACGAATCGTGCGAGCCTCGCCTTTTGCCTTCCGTGCAGCCGGCCTCACTTGTGTCACGTCTGAGCGAGCCTCAGATGACACTGTCGATCTTGACATTCTGTACAAGCCGTGCGACAACGTCATCTATAGCGTGGGAACAAGCTGCACCACGACGGGAGGTGAGTTTTTAATGGAGGAATGCAGTAACGGCTTCGCCCCGCTGGGGTGGTGGAGTGGTAAGACGCCCGACCACTGTCCGGAATACCCGGGTTCGAACCCGACCTCGGCGGCTGCGTCTCGATGGAGGCGAAACGAAGAGGCGTCCGTGTGCTGTGCGATGTCAGCGCACGTTAAAGATCCCCATGTGGTCGAAATTACTCCGTAGCCCTCCACTACGACTCCTCTTTCTCTCTTTCCAATTTAACTCCTACTTTCCTCCCTTCCCTTTTCTTACGGCGCGGTTCAGGTGTCCACAGACACAAGTGTGACAGATACTGTGCCTTTCTATTCCTGTGAACCAATTATTATTATTATTAGTAGTAGTAGTAGTAGTAATGGCTTCATTCCCACCTTTGTTTGTCCATATATGTCCACCCGCACTGCAAGAACACGACTATCAACTGGGTAATGCAAATTAAGGAATAGGTCAAAAATATTCACATCGCGGCCACATTTCCCACGGAAGCTCCTGTAACCAAAGTCACTGAGCTTAATTAAATTTCGCTTTATTTTGCTGTGTTAGGAATCGAACCTAGTACCTTCGGACTGAGGGAAAGCAGCCACTCTACCCACAGGGTACGAAGGCTCGCTGGTTCAAGCTGAATAAGGATGAAATTAGTGAATTTGCGCAATGAAAAAAGCGACGGACCCTATAACAGAAGCGCTGTCAAATTGGTTTGTTTTAGAAAGAGCTCGGCGCAGTATCTGTCACACTTCTCGGTGTACACCTCAACTGCGCTCTAAAAGAAATGAGGATGAAGTAGACCATTATAAAAAGAATATACGAGAGATATAACGAGACTTCTTGAAAACGCTGCCTTTTGTCGTTTTCGAAGGGGCAGCGCGTAGTGTTCGAGCTAGGAATTACTTCCCTGGCGCGTGTTTTCGCCCGCACTCCCATGTGCATGCTTGTTGTGCCCGCGTTTCTCTCGAGGCGAAAGCCTTTCTTGCGTCACGGGTGGCGTGTGCATGGCCTGTCACCAGGAGCTGTGGGCAGCGCGTGCCACCACAGCGTGTCATCGTATGAACTCAATTGATAAAAGTAAGTATGTCTACGCCAGGAATAGAACCACCATTCTTCCGTGTCCAAGGCGAGCACGCTAACCACTACTCTGCGCCGATCCAAATGTGTCCTAATTGTCCTTGTCAGCCGTAAAGAGCTCTCATTAAGAAAGAAAAAATCATGAGGCTAGTGTAAAGATGCTGAAATCCATTGAGGGAAACAAAAATATAAATATAGAAATAAAGACACAACTAAAACAATAAATAAATAGTTAAAATAGAAAATGAAACAATAATAAGACTAAATCTGTCTAATGTCGCATCAGCAGCAGCAGCTCTCAACCTTTCCCATTGGAGCAGTGCAAGTTCCGCAGTGTTCTATAATTATTGTTTGTTTGCAATTCTTTTCGTTCGTTAGCATTAGGTGACTCATTCCACCATTTAGGCTATGTCTGTAGCCTCAAAGAACAGCCAATGGGGCTTTAGGAAACGGTGTTACGTCGGCTCGTTTTATATTTCGCACCGATTGCTGACTGGTCTCCAGTGTAATGACATCACAGTTCTGCTTGCCCAATCCGAGGTTCTCTGGACCACATTTCTGACGAAAACGCGGAGTTTAGTTGCTGATGAACTTTGTAAGGCTTTGTCTGAATATTTTTGACCAGCTGTCGGTTTCGAAAGTGCACTGATTTCGCTCGGCATATGGACGCCCCTTGCGTTATATACGGCCTTGAACCATACACCTATTTATTGATATCCGATATTTATTGATATCTCTTCTTAATAGTGTATATTCAACGCATTCTGGCATCGCCTGATGATAGCTATCTTGACAGTCGCTCGCAAATTCGTTTCCCATCTCTTGAGCAGATGAGAAAGGCCTCCAAGGGGTGGCTGGTTTAGAGGACAAAGGGAAGTTCGTTGGTTTCGAGTACGACGGCTCCGTGGACGTGTCATGCTACGCCAATCTGGGCCGCTTAAAAGGCTGGGAGAACAACGGCTACGCAGCTCTCGGAATTGTTCTAGCCAACGACTTCTCTGACGTGGCTGAAGTGACCGGCAAGCTAAAGGTAAATTAAAACAGAGAAACTAAGCGAACTGAGGCCACACTCCTTCCGTTGGCTTCTCAGGTAAAGACTTGCTCTTTGCGTCGTTTTTATATCTTCAAGACACGCGAGCCTTATAGTTAGAGTTTGTATTTTGCGCTAATGTACAAAAAAAAAAAAAAGAAACACTGTACCTCTGCAGCATAAGTAGCGTGAAGAGTGTATTCACTATGATTTCATTCAGTCTGCTTTTCACGTACTACGCTCAATGCTAAACGCTCAGTAGAATGTTACGCTCAGTAGAGTGCTACGTTTAGTAGAATGTTACGCTCTGTACAGGCGCTCAGTGCGGCCTTTTCATTTTCTGCAAGGGCTGCTTTGTCTAAATCAGCCTCTTGTCACAGCCGGAAACAGCATCCATTGATTGTGATGCTTCACCCAAACATTATTTGTAATTTTAATTTCAACATGCTTTCTTCGGCCATATACCCAATAAGACTCTGTTGCGTATTTATGAAGATACCGACGCCCGTAGCCGTACGAAATTCACGGAATGGGAACTGTTGTAGCGTAGCAAGGCGTGGCAGAAAGTTAGGTGAGCGGATGAGGTTAAGAACCTCACAGGGGTCAAGTGGATACAGGTAACACAGGACCGGGTTAACTGGAAGAATATGGGAGAGGCATTCGGCCAGTAGTGGGTATATTCCGGCTGATGATGGTGATGATGATGATGACAATGATTCTGATTATGTACCTACTGCTGCAGAAGCTTTTGTTCACATTGATGAGGACACTTAAAGCTAATGGCGACAAGTTCCACTTTTACTGGGCCCTGATGAGGATCTAGATGTAGGTGCTGGATGTATTCTTGACAGACTGAATTTATTTTGCTGCCCAAAGCACGCCTTCGACATCATCAAGGGAGCAGGTCGCCAGGAAATGCCGAAAATTGTCGGCATCAAGATCGACCCTGCGGATGCCGACATTACGAAGGAAAATGCTGCCAAGCTCGCCGACCTTTTTAATGAGTGAGCGATATTTCTTTTTCTGTGACATGAAACAAATTAGCTGAGGTTTAACTCAATCTAAACCAATTAAGGCGTACGATAGCACTTTTTTATGTCATTTTTTTCTTGTCGAGTCATCATTGAGAGACCGGCACAGAGTTTGCCAAATGTTAAACGCTTTTATCGCATGTCTAAAATTGTAGGTACATATGTCATCAATTTGAAAGCCCTATCGCAAGCTAAAACCTCCAACATGATCAGCAGATAGATGCTAAACAGTAAGCGAAATCATCATGACTTTACTATGAACACTGCACAATAAATGGTTGCCTTATAATTTTTACACGATAGACGGTAAAGCTTGCGTCACGTTGAGTTCCGTTAGTGATGTCGAACGAGCAAATGGCGCAACAGCGATGGGTGAGGGGGCTCTGCCACAGCGATATATGTTGTGCATGCCTTCGTTCCACTCTCCTCTTGTGTGGCTGGACAACCAGCGACGTACAGTTATTTTTTTCTTTCTCTGCTCTGATGATCTTATTAGTGCTTAGATCATATTCGTCTACACGCTCAAACTAGCTCTCAGGTGGCCTCTGAGACAACGCTTTCTGCGCTGCATTAAATGGATGTTACACACTCACTCAATCCTAGAGAGTGTTAACTAATTAATTTGAAGAAACTAGTTTATTTGCGTGTATTTCATATTTATGTGATTGGTAGCGTCCCTTCGCGGCACCTCAAAGGAAACGTTCTTTTATCCTACATGTTCACTAACATTGATCACCAGGGTTTTGGCGGCATTCGCATTCCTAATGAAAGCGTAAAATGCAGTGAGGATATTGCAACTAAAATTTGTTGCGCATATGCGGTGTGACGCATGCGTCGGTGTATATACTTCTTCTTCTACTCTCCACAGCGTCTCACTTGTTATTTTCGAATCGCACATTGGAATAAAGGATATACCCTGCAAGATTGGAATTAGTGACGTGCTGATAACAAAGGTAAGTACATTATCTTTAGGCAACTCGCCAAAATTATCAGAGGAAAAAAAAAAGCGAGTCCTAAAACATTAAGAAGTTCAGGAAAGCAGGATAAGGCTGGGATCAAGCGCTGCATTCTGGGCTTACTCTAAAAATTAGGCCTGACCTTGCTGCCGTGGTAAGTTTCATTTTGACGACAGATTTTGCTTCTCGCGTGCCTTTGGCCCTTGGAATTAGGAAAGAGGAGGGGGGGGGGGGGGGGTGCAGGGATGGAAAGCTGTAGCACCCCGGTGATACAGAACCTTTCCCGTGGTCTGGTTCTTGCATGGCTTATGTGGTGCGAAATGACAAGAAAAGTAAAATAGGCTTAGCCGCGCCGCTGTTCGACCCAGCTGTGCATTCACCATTATGAGCAAATGATGATCACTCGAGGAGCTTTTCACCTTCATTTCTTTTTTTATTTAGGTATTGATGATTTTCTACCAGTGGAGAAATCAGTTATTCTTTAGACATGCGTGTAGGATAACCTGATGCACGTCGTCGAGTAGATGTCTCTTGGAATTTTAGTGTAGAGTACTTGATAAGGATGCTGCATGCTGTGATTATAGATAGTCCCAGAAAAACTGACTGTAGACTATTTGCAATCAGTCTTTCTAATTGCATCCTACTTTGAAAAAAGGTTCTTTCGGTATTGAAAGAAAATTCTCGTTCGGACGTAACAGCTGTTCTCCTCCCCCCCCCCCCCCCCCCCCCCACCGCCCTGTCTTCTTGCTTCCCAGACATCCCGTTTCCGTTTACGGTCACGGCAGTAGATATTGCTTCAAACGAAAAGAATTTCACTTTTTCTTGAAAATCGCTAGAATTTGAACAGTAACAGAAAGGTCTAAGGAATAATTACCGCTCTGCGGCGTCTCTAATGCCTTCTACCGCGCCTTCAATCACTTTATTAATACTTCAAGCAGCACTTCATTCATCCAAACCTTAACGTTTCAAGGGGCAATACTTGGATTTGACAATTTACTCAAGGACTTGATTTTTTTCTCAAAATTTCGCAAAGATCCATCTCTCATCTTCATCTCGTATCGAACAAAAACTGAAAAATTCTATCCCGTTTGCAGAAGAATGTGATCAAGTTGACTGAAGACATCGACAAGCCAATCGCAATATCATCGACAGCGGGACTGGTTTTGATCACTGCAAGCGATAACGACAAAAATATGGATCGTGGAAGCGTATGCAAGGGCTCCAGTGTGGTTCCGCGCAATAATGTGAGTGTATTCGTTGCACGATTCTACTAATTTTTCGTGTTCTTTTATTCCAGTTATCGGTCGATCGCCATTTGCTTACTTCTCGAATTCGTCTCTAACGCGATTGACGTCTGGTCTATGGCTGTAGATAATATTGCAAATAACCACCCCTTGGAGTGCATACAATCTCGCCAGCGCCGATTTATGTTGCTTAACATTGCAGGCTAACAAAAAGGACAATGTAGTGATCTCTTCAAAGGAATAAGGCAATGAAAGACGAAGAGAAAAACTTACAATATTATACTTAAAATCAGGAAATAGGCGTCGAAACCGCCACGTATGATCAATGAATTTATTTCGGATTGCGGGCTCAATAACAAAAGCAAAACTTCGTAGTTGGTAACATGGGATGAGTGGGACAAACAGCTGGGCAAATAATTTGCAGTCAAGAGAAGATGGCAAGCTGACTCAGTCGAGGACCAATACAGGGTCTTCGAAAGGTGCACTTTTCTTTCACTACACGTATGCAAGCACATCAGTACGGTTGTGAAAGCGACGGTCGACTCAACTTCAGCACTCATAATTTTCGCGATTAATCAGCTTAAACAGGGCTTTCAAGAACGAGCGTAATATGTATTCTGAATTAAAAGGGTTCGGGCAGTATAAGGACCTGCATGTTGCACTGATGCGTACATCACAGAGTGATTGACGCTATCTTAACATGCAAGGAAAGGGCAGGCTGAATAAATACGTCACACGGTGGCGCGCAGCTACGATTCGACAGGATGCAGCAATGTGGCAGATAGCACTGGGAAATTCTAAACTGGGAAATTCTAAACTGTCAAGTACCCTTTAATGATCCGCAGAGTAGACATGCCAGGCTAAGGCTACATGCTTTTTGCACTAGATATAAGGTTACGACGTTTTCATGTAACTCGCTATCCCAACTTTCGACTGCAAAGCTGCTATCACTAATTGTCAGGGGATGCCGCCAGACGCCTCGAGTGATATGTGCGAAAAGTGTATATTTGTTGCGAGAATAAGGTAAAAATGATAGTTTTGTAACAGTGTGCAGTGTGCAGTGTTTTTGCAGCTAGAAAACATTCGATGCCAAATGAGCTCGTTTCGAATTCTCTTTCCCTCCTTGCAGGAGAGGTGTCTCCTGTTGAAAGGAACCAGCCGCGAGGGACACAGCGTGGTCCCTGACCTTGGAGTAGTCATCGAATATTTAGTTACCGACTCTGCGAAATCGTTGGCAAGTGATTGATTTCTTACACGATTTCGGCTTCCTTCAAAACTCAGTATTGAGCTTTCAGGTCGAGCTGTGGAACAATTTCCTCACCACTGCGTGCAGAGAGCTATGCATGAAATGTAATTGAGAGATTTTAATGTATTCACTTTAATGGACCCGTTTCCAGGAAATCCGGTGTTAGTGTTGTGGGCGAAAAATCACGGGCACGGTGGCTGTCAGCTGACATTGCCGGACACTAATTGGTCGTAGGGGTACGCGACGTCATGCGGCCCCGTTGCATGGCAGAATTGGCAGTAGTAGCTGTCAACTCGGATTTCTCATTTCATATGGGCAATTTAGGGGAATCCAACCCTTCAGGACTCTTACATTCCCAGAGGTTTTATCTAACCAGTTGGGAAACTCTGCTTCAAAAAGTGACTGGTTTTAATAAGAATTTGCGCCCGCTCCCTAGATGGCTATGAATCGTGGCGTCATCTAGACGCAGTCAATAGAGGTTTTCGACTATTGCTGTCATTGCCTTCTGGCAATAACTTTTTTCTTTCTCCCTTTTCACCTTAATTACCTCTACGGCTGTTATTTCTAAGAATTTTCGCTGCGGCGGCTCTTGAGCTTAGTTTATTTACCCTATGGTTCTGCATTTAGTATCAACAATCTGAAATTTGCGATTTAGACGCAGTTTCCTTTAATGGCCGCGGGCACCGCCAGTATTCGTAAACACCCGAATTTGATCGAATCAGAACCACCATTTTTTTTTTATGCATTGTACTACGGGAAGCTTGGCAACTGGTAATATTTAAGAGCTTTGTTGCATTCCGAGGCAGACATGTTACCCCTAGCCAAGCAAAAACTGTCGTACGGCCTGATTATAAACGGGGCTTTAAATATATATCGAGTGGCTTGCCATGTAATGTGTAGCTTACGACCGAATGCTGAAGATTGCTTGCCACATAACACCGGTATAATTTAACGGATTAGACATTAAGCGAGTGTAAAAGTGTATCAAGTACGCGAGCGAGGATCCGCAGTTGTAGCCGCTGTCGCATCGTATGCCCTCGAAAGCGGGGCTTATGAAACTCCCCTCTTTCCGTTTTTTTATAGTGGCGTAGCAGCTGACTTACAAACAGAATTAAAAAAAAAAGTGACTTAGGTTGACTTGGAATATGCGAGTTACATCTCGATGCATCGTGGTATATAAAAGAAGGCCTCAACCGTGCCGCAGAGGAATGCGATTGAGCTGCGTATCTTTTAAAAACAATCCTGCGTGTATCGTCCGCCACGTTGGCTGCGTGGCTGCCGTGTTCTGCTGCTGCAAACAGGGTCGTGTGGTCGAATCCCGGTCATGACGACCGATTTTTGTGGAATCTTGAGGCGCAAAAAAAACGTCCTTAATATCGGCAGTATCAGCGCACGCTAAACATCTTCGAGGTTAAATAGTTGCATATTTCCCGCTAAGGTTATTTAATACATGCATTTTAAGATTACTGAAGTTTATGTAAATCACATCAATATTTTCTTTATCGCAACGTTTGCCTCTATTCAGCCACTAGTTTCGGTAATGATTTTGGAACTTGAATGGTATGGGTTGGTATTCATAGGCGGGAGTATTCTTCGAGAGTTATTTAATTGCTTATTATGCTGTACTGCTGACCGTATCTTATTCCTAGTCTCGACTTAGTATTTGACGCATTATTGAAGTTGTCCCAATAAATATTTTTCTCGCTTTCATTTTTCGCTCACACCGACGCTGAAAAATACTTCGAGTACACTTTGCTGAGCTGAGATGTATGTTCTAAGAGGACGTAAGACGACCCCGGATATAACGAACCCGGGATATGCAGAATTATTGCTTATATTAAGCGCTATGGCATATTCCCTCCGAAATCCCATGCAAAACACTTGAGTGGTTCTCGCGCTTATAGAACTACCGTACAGCGGAGCATTCGATACATCGAACTGCGCGCCATGCGCCTGCGAGAGGTGCTACTCGCATGACGTTCGCACGATCGCTTTTCGAGCCATGGAGCCGCGTCGTCTGCACTGCTTTCTGCAGCTGCGGGCAGCGCGCTAAATCTAAAACCAGTAGACAAGGTCAACATCGAGTCCGCTTTATGAGGCGTTCGGTCTAGCATGATTGTTTTTAACGCAACACTGTTGTCGGGCGGAGAAGTTGCCGTTCGGAGTACTGGCTGTCTGGTGAAACCCGCGTAGCTGACCAAGGGAACTCTGCGGCTCTCATGTTGTCCTCTTCGCATGTTGATAATAAGAGATCAACTGTTCGCTAATTTTATCCGAGGTATTACGGCGTTTCCATTTTACGATTATCAGAATTTTACCCCTTTCGGTCGGCGGGGGCTTCTCCCGAAGCGCCGAACGCGGCAGGTATGAAGCCAGCCCCAACTCCAACGGTACTTGCATGCACTGCTCACCGAGATGTATACGAGCGTATGCCAGAGCCCGTCTGCGCATGCGCGCAGTGAGCGCGCTTCCATGTTGATGTTTCCCTGCCAGATATTCCGCAACTCGGTGCAGTTAATGAACGTGCGAAGGTGAGCCCCAACGCACCCCCTTTTCGACGTTTGTTGAAGGAGTCGACCGGTGCGCGCTCTGACGCCTTGGCTAGAGTTGGGATGCCAGAAGGGAGCGCGCCGTAAGCTTGGACGCACCGCATTTACGCTTCCAAGCTAGAAAATAGTTCTTCTGTTGGCATGTTTTATATGTCAAGTTATCGATTTACTTCGCAACCCACTTCTAGTTCGATATATCCGGGATCGACTGCATTACGAGTGCTCCAACATTCTTATTATTCTCATTGCGCATTTTATGTCAAGTAGCGCGATTTAACAATTGTCGTGACATTACCGACAGTGAGCAATAAATTAATAAGCGATACCAACGCAGCTGCCGGACAGCTCTGTGAAGCAGCGGACAAAGTATGGCGTGGCGATGTTCGACCTTCAGTATTACTTCCTCGACCAGCACCCCGAGTGCCCGCCGCTGGACTTGAGCGCGTTCAAGTTGCCTAAGCCTACACCGACGTGATGATGGCGCTTGGAGTGCAGCGCGGCAGACACATATGCGTCCTGGCCCACGGCTACGAAGATTTTAACAAAACTTTATCGTAGTTTTCAACAATAAACAAGGCGAGGCCTGAAATTGTATGCTGTGGCAGTTAGAATGGTCTGATCACATTCACGTCAAGAAACCACAATGAAAAAAAAAAAAGCCCATTCGGGCATGCGTGAGCATAGGCTTCCTTCAAGAGGTCCCGTTGGGAAGGACCGTCGTGAACTCAGATTACAAGCGCTCCTCTGGTGCATAAATTTTTTTACAGCGGTGGGACGCGCCTTGTATAAACTGAGAGGCGAGTCCACATTCTCGGGACGTGGATTCACCGATGATGTGTCGGAGTGCGCGGATCTAATGTTTTTTTGTTCTTTTTTAGAAACGTCAGTTTACTTCTGGGTGTTAGACTTGGCGAAAGTACAACCTCTCATTCCGTGACTCTAGCAAATCAGACCGATTTTCCAGCGTGCTCGTCTCTGTATGGCGAAATATTCAACTACTTCATATCACTCAAAAGGCTCGTCTTCGATCCTTTGGAAAAGCAAAATTGGGTGTTGTGATACGTGTCTTTTGACAACGCCTCTCTCGCACTAAACGGGCACTTGAATTTAGGATTTGCCTTCGACGGTTATTCTGTGTGGAGTGCAGGGCGTTGTTTCGCAAGTGCTTCGCCGACGTTGCAGCAACCAGAGGCATGAACGTGGTGGTCACCAATTCACCATACTGTTCCTTGGCCTGTGTGTCAAGAACGCTCCCATTTGTCGCCTCATTCAACTGTCCTGTATTTGGATTGCAGTAGTCAAGCTACGGTAGGAGCCCATCTAGACTTCCTGCGAAAAAGCTTGGCCCGAAACTAGAGTGAAGTCTGAAGGGAGAACTCTTGGTCTGCGTACTTGGTGCGCTGATTTTATTCTTTTGTATTTTGAAGAGAGAGAGAGAGAGAGAGAGAGGGGGGGGGGGTGCTGCCGGAAAAAGGAGAAAAGGTTCTATTATATCAGTGTTAGATTAGATGTTGTGTTAGTTGTAGGTGATAGCCATCCGCTTCGCTTGGAGACTATTGGAGACTAGTGTCTATTGCGAGATGATTTCACTCTGAAGCCTTGCAAGAAATCTACTCTCGAAGGAGGTATAACGTGAGAGGAGTCGAAATTTTGGGCATCGTCATGTTGACGTGTTTCGTAAACAAAGAAATGTCCATTGGTTCAGTCTAAGTATTACGACCTGCTTCCGGGATATAAGTGATAGAGACGAAAAACGTCATCGGTTTTCGGGTTGACACGTTAAAGGCACCCCTTCCTTGGTGATGTACAGTTAAACCTTCATTAAAACAATTTGGGTGATTGGCGCTCCCTTCAGTGCTTCGTGGTCGTCGAAGAATATCGTAGTGGAAAAACTCCCCGTTTACCCAACCCCAGTGAAGTTTGTTTGCATCTGCTCCTCTGAAACCTTAACACGCTCAAGCCTTTGGGTCGTAGGCAGGAAAAAACTGAGAAAATTGAATAGAAAGGCAGGGAGGTTAACCAGCCGATTCCCAGTAACCTATCCTACGTGTGAGAAGGGCAAGAATGGGAGAAAAGGGGGAAAAAAAAAAGAGCGCCAAGGAAAGGAGTCTATAACATGTCCAGAGATATATAGTGAAAGTAGGTAAATAGCGTATACACTTAGTCTGGAGTTCAACTCCGAGTCCTTTAAACACTTAAGGAGCGCATTCACTGATTTGCTTTGTGATGAAGGAGTCATCCAAGTGCCCAAAATCTTAGCACCAGTAAGAGCGCGAGAGCCCAAGCGGTGGTGTGTAGTAGCCAGGAAGGCAAGCTCACGCTCAAACTGAGGGAGTCACAAAGTATGTCCGCAATAGTTTCTGCACACCCGCACTGCTCACACGTTGGAGAGTCTGCCATGCCGATGAGATGGGAATAGGCGTTTGTAAACGCCACTCCTAGTCACAGGCGATACAACATTGTAGCATTACAGCGTGTGAGGCCGAATGGTACCTGCAGTTGAAGTAACTGGTCAAAGTAGTGCGAGCGGAACGTCCAGCCTCCAGGCATATAGGCCATGAGTCACGTTTCGGGCGATCAGTCTAAGGTATCTTGCTGCGTCGTCTCTTATCAATGGTATCTCGACAGTGTTGGTTGTATCGTGAGCCGATCGAGCAGCATCGTCAGCTAAGTTGTTGCCAACAATTTCACTATGATCTGCTATCCACTGGTAGATACTTCGTGATCATTTTGTAATGTCTTGTGGTGCAGGTGTCGAACCTCCACTACACGTTGCTTATGGTCGCCATGGCTCAAGACCGATTGAGGACATTTTAGGGCAGGTTTGGAATCACAGAACACAGCCCCTTTTTAAAATGCTTCTTGAGAGATAATCTACAACAGCACAAATTGCGGCCAGTTCTGCTCCAGTAGAGGTAGTCTTGTGCGAAATTAGATGGTGAATGTTTCTTGTCTCGCAGAAACGACGATGACGCATGCAGAACTAGTAGAGGTTACCGAGCCATCTGTATAGACGTGAATACGGACCTAATAGTCATTGTGTATTACGAACAGTCTCAGTTGTTGAAGGTCTGGCATTGATAAGTCCAATTTCTTCGATATCGCCGGAATAGCAAAGCGCACACATGGGAGCTGCAGACACCACAGTGGCGACGGAGGTCGTGCTGCCGGAGTGAATTGTTTCGGGGTGGAAGACAGGTACGTTGCTATGATGTTTGCAAATGCAGAATGTGGTCTCTGCAGAGGCATCTGCACAAGGTGATGCTGTGGAACCCTTGCAATATGTCGTATGTGCATTCGCAGAATCTAGAGAATGTACGTTGAAAGCGAATGGTCTTTGGCGAGTGCAATATTTCCCAGTGTTGATGCGCTCCAAGAAAGGCCCAGGCATATGTCCGAAGGGCCTGACTCTGTACTGTCTGGAGGGCACGCATATTAGTCTTGCACGTGTTTTGAAAGCATGAGCGTACTGTACCGCAGGAATCCCAAAAATATTGCTCTGTAAAACTGCAGCATTGACTGTATACCGACGAGCCCCATGATTTTCCGCCAAGAAAGCGAAGTATGTGAGCGATGGATGATAGCCTTTCTTCAATAGGATGCAGTGCGGGCTCCATAATATTGGGACGAGGTGCTGCCGTACGTCACATTTCTTTAACGTGCGCTGACATCGCACAGCACGCGGACGCCTCTTCGTTTCGCCTCCATCGAAACGCAGCCGCCGCGGTCGGGATTAAACCCGGGTACTCCGGCACAGTAGTCGGTCGTCTTACCACTGCAACACCCCGGCGGGGCCAGTAAGGAAGTAGGTGGTCTACTCTCTGCTTTTCCTATCTATCCATCTATCTATCCATCTACCTATCCATCCATCCATCCATCCATCCATCCATCCATCCATCCATCCATCCATCCATCCATCCATCCATCCATCCATCCATCCATCCATCCATCCATCCATCCATCCATCCATCCATCCATCCATCCATCCATCCATCCATCCATCCATCCATCCATCCATCCATCCATCCATCCATCCATCCATCCATCCATCCATCCATCCATCCATCCATCCATCCATCCATCCATCTATCTATCTATCTATCTATCTATCTATCTATCTATCTATCTATCTATCTATCTATCTATCTATCTATCTATCTATCTATCTATCTATCTATCTATCTATCTATCTATCTATCTATCTATCTATCTATCTATCTATCTATCTATCTATCTATCTATCTATCTATCTATCTATCTATCTATCTATCTATCTATCTATCTATCTATCTATCTATCTATCTATCTATCTATCTATCTATCTATCTATCTATCTATCTATCTATCTATCTATCTATCTATCTATCTATCTATCTATCTATCTATCTATCTATCTATCTATCTATCTATCTATCTATCTATCTATCTATCTATCTATCTATCTATCTATCTATCTATCTATCTATCTATCTATCTATCTATCTATCTATCTATCTATCTATCTATCTATCTATCTATCTATCTATCTATCTATCTATCTATCTATCTATCTATCTATCTATCTATCTATCTATCTATCTATCTATCTATCTATCTATCTATCTATCTATCTATCTATCTATCTATCTATCTATCTATCTATCTATCTATCTATCTATCTATCTATCTATCTATCTATCTATCTATCTATCTATCTATCTATCTATCTATCTATCTATCTATCTATCTATCTATCTATCTATCTATCTATCTATCTATCTATCTATCTATCTATCTATCTATCTATCTATCTATCTATCTATCTATCTATCTATCTATCTATCTATCTATCTATCTATCTATCTATCTATCTATCTATCTATCTATCTATCTATCTATCTATCTATCTATCTATCTATCTATCTATCTATCTATCTATCTATATCTAGGTGGTCTAAAATTTAGTACAGCATCCCTTTAAGTGACACATCTGATTCAACGCAAATTACCATTGTTGCTTTGCTTTAAGATATCAGGCGGCGGTGTCCGTAAAGTGAAGAGCCAAGCTTTGTCGGGTTCGTTCAATGGCTCGATGACGGCGTATCCTACCCGCCCAGAAACGTTGTGCGCTTTCACATGCCCGAAAATATGATGCTCATAGATAAACCACTATTTCATGCCCAGACTATGCCGATGGCCTGCAGTTAGGTGATATTAAATGGCGCACACTACCGGGTAATGCGCATTACGCGAGCGTATGTCTTGTCGCCTCTAACTTTCCCGAAAATAATAAATATAAAAAATGTGCAATAATGCAGCGATTACGACTGGCAACTGATAATGCAAACTATCGGTGCTGCATACACCTGTCATGAGATGACCATCAGGCTCAGAAAGACGTTCCTCTGAAGATTTCCGAGTGATACACCTGCTCTCACTGCCTTGCCCCACACGCAACCCCTCCACGCCACACTTTTTTGTCTACACGGGTTGGAAAAGGCCGATAACTTAAAAGGCACGCCTGCAGAGGACTTTCTAAACTTTTGCCACGAAAAATAAATGGAAGTCTGGGAGCTCGGACGTGTGTGCGCCCTGGAGGGTGCACACCAACGCATTTTGACTAATCAGCGACGCCTACAAAATCTGGCGGTATAATATGGCCGAGTACAGAGAGTATACATGCTCCCGTCATATCAGTACATCCGTGCGCAAAAAAAAAAAAAAAAATAGTGGTGGCTTAGCTTGGTTAAGCCTGGATATCAGAAGCGAAAAGTTTCGGCGATGCCATGACTTAGCATGTGGTTCCTTGGCGCAGTTGTGGCTTACCTTGTTCACGGTTGCACCTTATAGATATTCCATGGCTTATCATCACGGTGAAATATTGATTACAGCCGTACATCGCATAAGGGAAGCGCGAGGCACCGGCTAAAAGGTCAACCAATGGAGTCGCGGCGGCGGTTGCGGCGGCTCCTACCACCTGCGCCTCTCCTGTGAGGTCACGTGGTTTGCGCATGCGCGGCTGTGGCTTTTTCTAACCACGGAGCACACGCGAGACTCGGAGTTGACTAGCCTAGTGAAGCGAACTCACCTCAAAAATGAAATACTTTGTGGAAGGAAGTCATTGTAGTCGCATAAAACTCGCCCTTGCTTGAAGCTAGTACTCAGGACACAGCCAAGCGGGCTAGTCACTCGACCGCAACACAGCCTCGACCCCCTCGAGCCCGTTACAAAAAAACAGCGATGGCTAATACGAAGCAAAATTAAATGACATGAAGGCAGAAATTTACATCCAGGACGTAGTAGAACTAGTAGACGTAGTAGAAATAATTCTGCCGTGGATGGATCAGAATTTCTTGTAAATTTCTAAAGGCGGTTAATCAGTACGGGAATGAAAAAAAATTCAAGGGTAGCACTTAAGTCTGTACCGCACCTTTTTAAAAGGTGGCTTCTTATGTGAATTTTGGATTGGGTTCTTGGCTATGACTTTGTTAGTGCTATGACTAGTGTCGCAAGTCATTATGCATTGTCATTAAGGTATTATAGCCAATTAATAATGTCTGGATTCGGTATTGGCTTGTTATGTCGATTCTGGGCTGGGTTGTTAGATTCTTGGCTACAACACGGATTTGTGCTATGACTAATGTTGCTAGTCACATGCATTGTCGTTAAGGTATATCAAGTAATCATGACTGTATTCAGTATTTTGGCTTTTTTTTTTTGCTTGTTGTGCAGATTGTATTGGATTGCCTTTGGATTCGTCGGAAGCACGCCGCTGATGAGCTACTAAAGGTTTTCGCCTTAGAACAAACACTTGCGACAATCCAGTTTTGCGACAAAATATATATTTAAAGGTTTTCGCCTTAGAACAAACACTTGCGACAATCCAGTTTTGCGACAAAATATATTATGAAAGAAGCGGTTGTTTGACAAAAAGAAGCAGCATTTTGACATACGTTGTGCGACATCTCCGTACGTTGTCCCGTTGATGACGTTTCAGTTGAAATGCAGCGTCAGCCTGCGGACTAGGATCGGCATAGGGTGACAGCGTTGATCTCATCTCTAACGAAAGGTGGAAAGTCGCGAACATCCAGTTCAGCATCGATGATTGCAAGTAGGCACAAGTTCTTCAACGTCGGTGCTAAGTGCAAAACGTGCATATCAGTCAGCGTCTCGTTATCTTCATTACCTGCCGGGCCAAGCCCGCCGAAGATGAACACTCTTTCACCAGTTATGGAGCAGCCATGCCAATTCCTGGCGGACGGGCCGGAGCCACATGGTTTTACTTCAGTCCAGCGCGACGACTCAGGATCGTACTTGTGTATGTCTGCGAAGTAGTTGTCCAACAATGCGTTGTAACCTCCAAACACGTACAGTTGTTTGTTGTACGCGAAGGATGAATGCCCTTGGCGGCCTACGGGGGGAACGCCTTTTACGTGTGGGTGCGTCCAAGCGAAGGTGGTCGTTTCCAGATAGTAAATGGAGCTGTCGCAGTAAAAACCGAATCCTCCAGAATCGTCTTTCGTGTTGCCTCCCCAAACGTACATGCGGGTCCCGATGGCAGTCGCCGTGTGGAAACAACGGCGAGTCGGGACCTCTCCACTACTGGGTACGCGATGCCATTCCATTTTGTCCAGGTCAAGGAAGTGCACATCTCGCGAATCAACACCTACGAAGTGACCGAAAACATACATGCGGTGACCCATCAAGCACGCTGAATGGCCGTAAGACGATGTGGGTGCATCACCGGTCACCACCGGGCGGCCCCATGTCATAGTGTTGGCGTCGATGCGGTATAAAGCGTTTCTATTTAGCCACTTTTGCAAGCTGCCCCACAAATACGCGCAGTGGCTGTAAGCTACAACACTATGATCACTAATGTTTATAGACTCGTCTTCGATGAGCGATTGGGGATACATCAAGTCCCACCTGTTCGACACAGAGTCGAAGATGTACGCTGCGGTGACGTCCTCTAACGAAGGCGTGGAGGGATCGTGATGAATGTCGAACCAGTGAATCTTGCCGTTGATGTTAACAGCCGTGTCGTCGATGTGCCTTGGGGTGTTAGTCCGACGGACCGTCCACATTTTGGTGTAGCAGCCTGTTCTCAACGAATGAGGATCGACTGTGGCAATCTTGCCTCGGCTTCCCGGCGGTGCACACCGCTTCACCCCGCACCTAAAAATGAGCCCGATCCAGCGCACTGGGTATATTCCATCTTCCAGTGCCGCACTACTTTCAGACACTCTTGGCTTCCGCCCTGACAGGAAGTAGCGTTACGATCACACGGCCTGAATGGCAGAGGCTGCTTGCAGGCTCATGGCGTCGTCTGCTACAACAGACGATGCGAACCATTGGTCGCTACGATGCAGTTCTGTCGAGGTGACACAGCGAGCACGTTCATCTACATCATGCGTGTAATACAAAATATAGACAACAGAGATTCGAACCAATGATGCTTTTTACGAACGGGAAGTGACGTGTCTGAGTGCGAAGCGTTTGAGAGAATTCAGCTTGGTGGGGTTTGCTTGCCGTTACTGCTCAGGAAGTACTCTCAAAGTCGAAATAGCCCAACTCGCTGCGCTCGAAAGCAGACGAAAATGTTTCCAAAAACATTAGCAACAAGCGTAAGCTGCTCCAGCACGACGCGGATCGCTTGCGACTCAGGCCTACGAGTTGAAAAAAAAAGCGCGAAGCAGGTGAACTTCAGGATAGCACGTGCACAAAATTCCGCCCGTGCTCAGCGCCCTGAATACGTCGGTGTGTTGTAAATTTCAAGACAAGAAAGCAAAGATGCATGCGAGATTCAAAGGTCTTACAGCTGCTTAGAGACCACCTGCGGAGCTCATGTCATTGTTTAACGCACGATATCGTCTGCAGAAACGCGAAAAATACTCGGAATGTGCACGGACTAACTTAATATGGCCGTCGGCACGGCACTACTTTAACGGGAGATGTACCGGCGAACGGAGATAAAAATGGTGCGCAAGCGAGCACTCACTCACGCACGCACGCGCTCGCGCGCTCAGAAGAAAGAGCATGAAGTGAAGTGCGCTCACTTCACTCTCGAGGAAAAGGCAGGAAAATGAGCACTTCATGCTTGCCTAGGCAAGAGCATGTCTAAACGCGCATGCAGGTTCAGTCGTGATAACATGACCTTGTTCGAAGAAACGAAAATGACTTTCTCATATCTACACAAGCTAGATAGCAGATCAGCGCTCGTCCTGTCCGTTCTTCTCCTCCGTGCACGTCTTTTGCGCTGTTTTTCTATCATGTCACCATACCAACTCGCCCAGATGTCTCTTCTTTTATAGCAGAAATAAGTTTATTTGAATCTTTTAGACATGAGACAGCTTAAAATGTGTCTTGCTTTTCTTGCTCTTCGGCAGCCGGCACCTCTTATTTCTTGAGGCCTGCGCAGCTTGCACGGGTCCTTCTAAATAACGATGACGTCATGCGTCCGCATGATGCCGGGTAGTTGTTAACAGAACCATGCTAGAACGGCCGTTCGGAGCAAAGCAAACCCGCGATATCCCGCGACGAAAATGCGGATTGGTCGAAAGGATTCTGGCTTCAGCACGTAACGCCACGCGGGTAATTCAAACACGCGCAACAATCACACAGTGCAATAGGGATTTCGTCCGTACACAATTCCTGATTGATCTGGAGGATTGTGTCGTCAAGTGGAATTGATATTGTTCAGAACATAAGATGCATTTCAAATATTAGGTCGCAACATGACTCAAACGTCGTTGACACATGTAAAAGAAAATCGGGGTAAGGTGGGAACGGAATTGGGGTACCCTCGAGTTGCGCGAGTCAGACACGCTGTCCATAGGCCATTGAGCGACGCTTGTTTGTATTCGGTAAATGACGGCCTTGTCGCAAATAAAGGAGCAAGAACAAACGAACAGTATCCACGTAAGCAAACTTATATGCGAGGTAAACCTCAGACAGCTGAAAGTACCCATGAAGAACTAACGCGTCATAACGCCGTTGAGGCAAAGCTTCAGTGTTCCTCGAAATTTAAAGCGAAAGCTCTGTCAACCCCATTAATCTGAAGAGCCGTCAGCGGTGGGTCCAGGCGCTTCCATTGAGCGGTCGTGCCAGTACCCAGCTGTCCGTCGGCAGCAGTACGAAGAGAGCGGGCGCACATGGAGAGGGAGAGATGCGGCCCTTCCAATCACGCATGCGAGGGCATGTGGGGTCTCGGGTTTCCGACGAGCGAGCGGCGCGTAGCCTAGAATTCACTCGAAATCCTAATGGCTGGCATACCAGCCTCGACGCGTCTTCTCTTGCCCACGTTACCTGCAGGTCGTGTATGGGTTAGTAAAACTTGTCGGGCTAGTTGGTTCATAGTTCAATGCAATAAAAAGCTGCGCTAATAAGACACGGACGAAGGAAAGGCAGGACGCACACAAACGCATTGCGTCCTGCCTTTCCTCCGTCCGTGTCTTATTAGCGCCGCTTTTTATTGCGTGTATGGGATGCGGGATGTTTTGAAGATACGTATGCGTTATTACAGATTCCAGCGTGTGAGTCGTTGCATAAGCACGGGAGTGTCGGTCGTGCCGGCACTCTAGGGTGCAACGAGAAGAGGCTTTGGATTTCCTAAATATGACAATATCGTTCAGATAGTAAAGGCAAATGTCCCATTTTAAGCCTCGCAGAACTGTGTCCATAAATCGTTCAAATGTGGCCGGCGCATTGCACAGCCCGAATGACATAACATTAAACTCATAAAGACCATCTGGCGTGACAAAGGCTGATTTTTTTTTTCTTTTCCTCAGGGTCCACTGGAATTTGCCAGTAGCCAGATTTGAGATAAAGACAAGAAAATAGGACGCACCAGAGATGCAGACGAGGGCGTCATCTATGCTAGGAATAGAATAGACGTCTTTTTTCCTAACAGAATTTAGACGTCGGTAATCGACACAGTTGCCACGAACCGTCTTTCTTGCGTACGAGAATGACAGGGGCTGCCCAAGGGATATAGATGACTCCTGTATCATCTTCTTCCATAGCATGTCCTCCGCTTGCTCATGAATGACTTTGCGCTCAGATGAGGACACGCGATATGGTTTTTGACGGACGGGTCTAGCCGAACCAGTGTCGATGGTATGATGGGTCCGAGGTGCAGGGCGAGAGGTTGGTCCATCTGTTTGGGAAAAGTCAAGCATAGGCGAGAAGGGTAGAAGAATATCCATAAGAGTACGCCGTTGAGGTGAGCTCGGATCGGCGCTGATCATGTGGAAATGCGAAGATTCATCAGCGGCCAGAGTACGGTGGTACTCATAGCATTTGTGACCAAAGCAACGACGTGGGGACATAAGGTAAGCTTCACTCCAGTTGGTAAAACTGCAGGCTCCGACGATGAGCTGATTCCATAACGAGGCACTACCGTGATGCACGGAGATCATACAATGAGGAATAATACTTTTCTTCAGGCATGCTGAGTGAACTGGGTGCACCACGGCCTGAAATGAAACTTGGTCAATAAGTGGAGCGGACACGGGGAAGTACATGGCAGACAAGGGTGGAACTATACTTTGTCTTCAATAATACTAAAAACTGTTTCTTCATTACGGCCGCTTTCAAAAAGAGTCAGCAGATGAGAGCCGTCAAAATAAATCTCTTGACTTCAGCAGTCCACGGTATAGCGCCACAAAACTTCAAAAAGTCCATTCCTAAAATGATGTCATGCGTAGAGTGGGGTAAGAGGATGAATTCGGCTTGAAAAATTGCACCACCCACAGACACTTGCGCGCTACACACACAAAGAGGCTGCAATGCCTCTCCACTCACACCACAAAACGTTGAAGCATGGCCATATTCAAACATCACTTTGCGTCCCAACAAGCGCATAAACTGACCACTCATCACAGACGCAGTCGCAGCCGTATCCACCAAAGCTAATGTACACACACTATCAATGAACACACGAATTTTGTTTTTGATAATTATATTTGAAGGAAGGATATCGGCACACAGAACATTTCCAGTGGCCTCACCCCCATTGGTCGCGCTGGTTAGTCTTCCTGACGAGGTGACATGGGGCGCCGCCGTGCTGGTGGACGGTGGCCGCATCGCGTCGTGGCCACAGGAGTGAGACATTTAATCATGGAGGAAGGAAAGAACTTAGGAGAGGCCCTGACGTCATTTTTTTTTAAGTCGGCGCGGCCGCGCCGCGACCGGACGCTGCAACGTCTCTCCTCCTCCTTTACCCTTTCTCCGCGACGCTCACGTACCTAGGGCCCTTAGCAACGCTGTTGCTAGTGGCCCGAGTTTTCATAGCAACAGCGTCGCCGTTGCTAATGGCCCGACTTGGCTAACCCTAAATTTCAACGTCACATGAGCCACACTTTCTCCAATGCATTGGGAATGGCAAGGGCCGCTTCTAAGGAGGAAGTAAACTTTATTTAAAGAAGAGGTCGTAGGCGCGGGGTGGGCTCCTCTTCTAGGCCGGACGCCAGGTGGCCGACCGACGATGTCGTTCGGCGACCTCTTCGGCCCGCTCCGTGACTCGGAGTTGAACCTCCGGGTCGGAGCTGAGCAGCGCGGCCTCCCACTGAGATTGGGTAGAGAGCTGCAGACTCTTTGATGGCTTGTCTTGATTACATGAGTATAGGATGTGTGGTGTGTCTGCCTTTTGATGTCCACAGAGATAACAGACAGGGCTGAACTGCTCTGGGAACCATATGGAGTACATGTACGGATTAAAGAAAGTGTCTGTTTGAAGCTGCCGCCAGGTGACTTGTTGTGTTTTACTTAGAGATTGATGTGGTTCTGGGAAGATTTGTCTTTCTTTCTTGGAGTGGGTAGTAATTTCTTTGTAGGTTGTCATCCGCTCCCTGGGCGACCTGAGCTCAGGGCAGCGCACCTCCCGGTTAACTACGAATCCTCGGGCAAATTGGTGCGCTGCCTCGTTCCCAGGATGGTCCGAATGGGCAGGGACCCAGATCAATGTGATAAGGCGGGTATGGGAGATTTCGAATTGCGGTTTTAGAGTCGCTAAGGATGTATTTGGCAGTGGTGGAGGCTATGGCAGCCTCTTCGGCCTCCTCCGGAAATTTTGTTTTACTGATTGTCGCCGATGCGAGGGGAGAACCTCGATGATCGACAACTGCCAGGGAAAAGGCATCTCTGTCCGCATGTTCTGCCACGTCCACGTGCGCCGTGTCTTTCTGTACTGAAAATCTTTCGTGTAATTTTTGTGCCCTATCCCTTCTTCGGTCCGTATCGTATTCTGGATGCATGTTTTTAGGCAGAGGACGGACTATTAATTGCTCGCGCACGTGTCTTGGAATCGGCAAAGAGTTGTTTCCTTCCTCCATGCATTTAATTGACCCGGGACCCTATTCTCGACACACATGGCCGACGTTCGGCGCCATTTTGTTTTCTCTGATTGGTTCTCAGAACAGTCACGTGTTTCAGAATACGTAACCTGATTGTGTGCTTACGTTACCTGGCACCGTCACACTGTACACGTCACGCGTACGTCACAATTTCAACAAAATGGCGAATTGTCGAGAAATGGGGCCCCGGTTCTCCTGCAAATACGAAAATGACTCTAATCCCATTACGTGGTGGAGGGGATTTTTGTCAGCGCCTTTCGGGCCACAACGCACCTGCCTTTGCGTTTTACCTCCATAGAAACGCGAAATGCAAAGGCGTCCGCGTGCTGTGCGATATATAGTCACACGTATGGTTATACATCGTTAGTCTTGGGGTGTGCGCTTGGTTCTACCTTGACCTGATTTCAAAGTTTTGTAGTGGGATCCGGGGGAAATGTTGCACTTATATAGTAGTAGAGGTTCCTCTCTAAGCTAAAATTCACGTGAAATTCTAAGGTGCAGCAGGAAATATTATTTTCTTTTTACTTCCGACGCGTCACAGGTTTAGTTGGTTATGAATTCTAATGAAAATAATCATTATATTTCCCCCATCCCGCTCTAATCTTCGGTCACTCATCTTAAACGTTTTGCTGAGGCATCTACAACCAATTATAGTCCGTCACAGCTGACGACCAATAGACGGACTACTAAATGAATTTTTAGCGTTTATTATATATACTGGAGCAGGAAAAAATACTCAATATTAAAAAAAATGAAGTAAAAATACACCCGAAGTTTTCTTTTTTCTTTTTCTTTTTTATCTGAACCCGTTTGAATGCGGAGCCAAACCCGAAAGGCGTGAACTCGAACCGAACCCGAAAAAATTCCGATTCGACACCCTGCCTATAACCACTGAGATACTTTGGTGGGGCCCCTCAGTGTTAAGAACGAAGTTCGGTGAAAGCGCTGTAATATTTGGATGATGTGTCAAATTATTCAGGCATTCATTTCAGCCAAGATCAGTGGATCTTTGCAAACCACCTTCAATAACAATACTGCAAAAACGAACACGCATTTATTCAGAGAACTACCCATATACGATATGCAGTTTAAACTGAAGCTCTCAGGAATGTTCAGAAAAAGAAACAACATTCACACGCAGGTCCTATTCTGGTAATAAAGTAAAAACCGTAACTAAGATAGGGGCCGCTACATGATTTCTTCACATGAGCTCTTTGTGCAGAATTTCATAGACGATTTGCTTGCGGAAGTGTGTCATATGTTGCGGTCCGAAACAGATGTGTGCGTCCCGAGAGATGCACTCGGCATACTGACAGATGAATATGCCACAGTCATTCTCATTATCCTGTAGAGGCAGATCTTCCACCACAACCAGCTGCCAGCAATCCCAGTCGATTCCTGTGTTGCGCTTCTGCCGGCTCTCCTCCTCAAGGTAACTCTTTAGCAAATCGATGCAGCTGGCATTCTCGGGCGTCGCGCCAAGGCTGTCGTAGATGGCAATACTCGGTGGCCGAAAATCTATGACCGCCAGGAACCAGTGAGAATTGAGGTGTATCGGAACTAACACTAAGTCGTAGGAAAACAGGTCGATTTTGCGCGTCCAGCGCTTCAGCCCAGCGTGGCCGCTCTGACGTAGCTTCGTGAAAAAGAAAGTATTAAATGCATAGATGCGAGGCCACTCAGCTTTCCCGGAGCGTTCCACTAGCATGTTCATGTAAAAGTTTATGATTGTGTCGTTGAGCCAATGACGCTCGCGGAGCGTGGAGATGTCTGCGCGTGTGACGACAAGGTTGAATCCTTGTGCCAGCACTTCTTCCGGTGGTCCCGGCTTCAACGCAGCCTTTACGTGTTTTTCCATTGACGGTGACAGGTGCTTAGGTGTGAAACTCACAGGTGCTACATTGGATGACATGTCTGACTTCTCGTTGCAGCTGTTCACAACGGTGACGATGTTACGCTTCAGACAAACGTACCAGTCCGCAGAACCCACGGAGAACGAGGTTGAAGTTCTCACTTGCTCTCTGGGCTTCGCTGAGGTGTATGTTACATCTTGTCGGGAAGGCGCCAGCTCCCACGGCTGCGCTGTGCCGTGCTCCAAGTAGTCCTGGCAGCGCAGGATCTTCGAGTCCGAGAGCCCGCGGTCGCTGAAGGTCGGAGTTTCCTCCTCCAGACCGGCGTAGTTATTCACGATAAACTTCAAGTAGACAAGTTCTTCGACATAATCCATCGCGAACTTTGGCATGTTCTCACTGTTGAATTTGTACCACAGTCCAAGCGTGAATCGAATGACTGTGCACCAACCTGAACGGCTCCGGTGACGATGACGATGCGGTCGAAAATCCGGTAAAAAAAAAAAAAAGGCGAGTCAGAAGAAAGTCAAAATTGGCTCTTCAGTCTGAACGCAGCTTTGTCAAATGACCAAGTGACCTCACGTCAACTAATGCACTAAATAGTGTTAGCTTTTCACTACCAAATATTTTACGGTAAACCAAGTCGTGTACGAAATTACGGCGATCAATCGAGCGGGTTCATTCAAAAGCAGCTATAACGCGTACAATAACGCGTACTGCGCAATTATTTGCGCGCCGTAGGTGCTTCTCCCATGTCAGTTAGAGCTCTAATTTCTCCCAAAGGTTGCATTTGATCGTTTGGAGTACTTGTCTAATTCGATCAGAAGTCGCATAGTCGCATCATATGCGGCAACGACAAAGCAAAAATCCCTCAACGATTGGACTAGTGGCGCTACCTCGTGTAGTTTGCAGCACCCCTCTCACGAGGATCACGGCATCAAAGAGCGCTGCCGATACCTGCGAGAGACCTCACAAGGCTCGGTATGAATTCATTGGACACCTGGACATCACGCACAAGGAACTGGGAACAGAATGGCCCACGAGGCCGCTGGCGGGCAGCTAGAGGAAGACTGCCGGCATAGCCTTGATGTGGGCACGTCCAACTCGGACCACCCTTACTGTTCTCCCGTCTCCTTCATCATACCGGACTCTGTCATCACGCGGCTTAAACATGAGCGGAGGGGTTTGTTGCGGGACCTTGTCCCCGGTATTACTCCTCCGATCCCTTCCGGCCTCTCTCGTCCAGCCCAAGTTCTAACTCACAAGGCGCGAGCCGGTGCAGCGTACACACCGGAAATCCTGAGTCAATGGCGCCGAACCAAGATCAGCTGCCCCAACTGCCCTGCTGACTCCGTTGACCTGCAGCACTTGGTCTGGACCTGTCCTGGCACGGCTGGCCTCCACGCACGCTACACATCTGCTCACCACATTCAGAGTTACGAAGACTGGACAGCCCCCAATACCAACGCCAAGCGCAAGCTTAGTGCCCTGCTAGACTTCATGTCGGAGTCTGGCGCCCTCAACCTCACCTAACCCACCCCCTTCCCCTCTAGGCCTCAGGTCATCCTCATGAATAAAGGTTTATGAATGAATGAAGGCCTGTCTCGACGCTTCCTCGGTGCGCAATCACGTGACATATGGGTACGGGTGACGTCGCCTGTGGTCACGTGCTGCTTAGTCCAATGAGGGGTAATGTAGAGTGGGTGCCGATTCCGTGCGTTCGCTACATTTTGCTTTCATTCTTTTTCTTCCGGTGGTTTGACGGGGTGGCTAGTATTAGAATCGACACAGAGGCTCGGAGTCGCGAGTCTGCTTCACTCATTGCAATGAAAACGTGCAAGAGTACGGATCACCGTACTCGAGGCGGTAGATATATGGAGCACCCGCGCATGAGTTATTTGCATGCACGTGCGCCCACACACAAGCAGTTTTGTAGCGGCGGAAAAGAAATAACTGTCTAAACCTAGTATCTTCTAAGGTGCGTAGGCTTTGACGTTTGGAATTAAGCTGTGAAATTATATACAAGATGTTACTTAGCTCATGGACAGACAGTTTGCCGTCACGTCACTATAGTTGAGTCACATAACTTGGGGTACAAAAGCGCCTTATTGAGCTCTTTGCTATAACGCGCTGTGCACAGAAGCAGTCAGATCTTCAGCATCCCGTCCGCTGTCGCTCCGGGTGAAGCAGCCCATGCCTCACTGCTAGAAAAAAAAAAGAAAGAAAGAAAGCGAGTGAGTGTGCATACAGCTTTGTACTTTGCCGAGGGCAACTCCAAGCCGTTGTGGCATGCCATCGTCGTCTCGGTGAAGAAGAAGACGATAGCCTCAGCACGCCTGCCAAGCACGCGCAGTTCGTTCTACGTAGCTACAGGACTGAATGCCGTCACTGGTTTGAAACCGCGCTGTCCAGGTTGGCTAGCCTGCCAGTCCCTCACTGCTAAGAAAAACAAAAAGGAAGGAAGCGTGCGTGCTGCTGTGTGCTTTGCTTTCATGAGGCTAGAAGCTTCCCGTCCTCCAGCTTGAAGCCGCACTCCGACGGCCAAGCGCCTCGCTTTCATCCTTCCCGCGCAATTGACTTCAGATTGGATTGGTAAAACGTTTATTCGGGGCTGCAGTAGAACGCGCGCTCGCGCTCCGAACGGGGCCTACGTCGTCCTCTGGGCACCGGCCGCGCGGCCTAGGTCCCCGCTCGCCGTGGCCGGCTCGCTGGTTCCCTGCCGGGCCAGCGCCTTCATGACCTGCTGGACGGCCCAGAGTTGCTCCTCTTGATTGTCGCTCCATGCGGCTGCTTCCGGTCGCGGCGGGATCCTCCCAGACTTAGCTTCTTCCTGGTACTTGGTACAATTCCACAGCATGTGTGCGAAGCCGGCCGTCTCCGTTCGGCAGACTCTGCATTTGTCTGTCGGGTGCGTCTCGGGATACATTCTATGCATCAGCGACGGACTGGGGAGTGAGCCCGTCTGTAGCTGTCTGAATAAAACGCGTCTTGCTCTCGACTGAGCCCTGAGCAAGGGGGTGGAAGAGCTCTGCGAGCTAGGTGGAACACCTTGGTTATTTCGTTGTAGTCGGTCATTCGGTCTTTGGTGCTGAACCACAGCTGCCAGTCGACCGAGGCGCGGTCCGTTAGCGCGCGCGCCTCGGCGTGTGCCGTCTCGTTGTGGTTGGCGTTGCGGTTTGACGCCTCGCCCGCGTGCACCGGGAACCACTTGATTCTCACTTGTCTGCTGCCATCGTCGTTTTTGGTTGCCTGCAGTATGCGCACAGCCTCTTTCGGTCGGCGATGACCAGGGCGGTGGCCACCTCCTCCGCTTGCTCTGCCTTGGTGCATCTCGTGCTGGCGGTCGTGCGAACGGTGCCGGTCGCGTCGACGACGACCGTCGTGAACCCGTGTATCTTGGCATACTCAGCCGCGTCAACGTAGCGTGCGTGTGTGTCGGCCGCGTGCTGGTCTATCAGCGCCTTGGCTCTCGCTGCTCTCCTCCCTTTGCTATACTCCGGGTGCATGTTCTTCGGTACCGAGTCCACTCTGATGTTGCGCCTGATCTCATCGGGGACGGGGAGCTGCGTCTGCTCCCTGCCTTGATATCCAATTCCCAGGTTGTCCAGGATTTTCCGGCTGGCCTTGGTCGAAGGCAGTCTTTCGAGCTGTGCGGCACGTTGGGCCTCCGCTATCTCCTCCAGCGTGTTGTGCACCCCTAGCTGCAGGAGGCGTTTGGTGCTCGTTGTTTCGAACAGTCCCAGTGCCATCTTGTAGGCTCTGCGGATGAGTATATCTATCTTGTTTCTCTCGCTCTTGTTCCACTTGTGGTAGGCCGCCACGTACGCTACGTGACATATGACGAACGAGTGGATCAGTCTGATCAGGCTCTCTTCCCTCATTCCACTTTTCTTGTTTTTGACTCGTTTGAGTAGTCTCGTGGCGTTCGCCGCATTCGCAATGAGCCGGGTGACGGTCTCGCCGTTTCTGCCGTGCGTCTCAATCGTCATCCCCAACACTCTGATCTTGTTGACTCTTGGGATCGCGTTTCTCTCTCTGGTCTTGACTTTGATTGCCTCGTACTCTCTCGGGCTGCTCTTGGGTTTGCGGTGCTTGACGGGCGGGTAGACGAGGAGCTCCGACTTGCTCGGCGAGCATCTGAGCCCCGTTCCGTCGAGTTGGTCTTCGATCGCATCAACGGCCGCCTGTAGGGTGGATTCGATGTGGGCATCGCTGCCCCCTTCCACCCACAGCGTTATGTCGTCCGCGTATATCGTATGTCGGACTTCCTTGATGTTCCTGAGCCTTTCGGCCACTCCTATCATCACGAGATTGAAAAGCACCGGCGAGATGACCGATCCCTGAGGTGTGCCTGTGCTTCCCAGCTTCTTCTCCTGTGCTTGGAGGTCCCCCGCTCTGAGCTCGGCCGTTCGGTCCGTGAGGAAGTCTTTGATGTAATTGTATGATCTCTCTCCCATGTTGAGTTTCGAGACTTGGGATAGGATCGCTGAGTGCTTCACCTTGTCGAAGGCGCTCTGCAGGTCGAGTCCCAGTACTGCTTTGTTGTCGCCAGTGTTGCCGTCGATGATCTGGTGCTTGAGTTGTATCATGGCGTCTTGGGTACTTAGATGCTGCCTGAAGCCAATGATGGTTTTCGGGTAGAGATCTTCTTTCTCGAGGTATTCTTGCCACCTGTTGAGCAGGACGTGCTCCAACACCTTGCCCACGCAAGATGTGAGCGATATGGGTCGGAGGTTATCCGTGTCGGATGGCTTGCCCGGCTTGGGGATCAGGATGACCTTGGCCTTCTTCCACTGCGTCGGCAGCGTTCCCGTTTTCCAGCATTTGTTGTAATAGCTCGTGAGGCTTTCTATGGATTTGTCGTCGAGGTACTTTAGCGCCTTGTTGGTGATGCGGCGGCCGCCGACCTGCTGTTGAGGTCCTGCAGTGCCGTGCGAACTTCTTCTACGTCTATATCTCTGTCGAGACGGGCGTTGGGCAGCCCCCCGTACGGCCCATGGCACTCCGTGAGCGTAGTCGGCAGGTATCTGTCGCTGATGCGTTTCGTCACCTTATCGGCGCCGTGTTTAGTGACTTCTCGATGGATGAGTTTCGCCAGTCAGTCATCTTTCTGCAACGCTGTCACTGCCTCCCATTACAATAATAAAAAAAAACTAAAACTCAGTTGGACCCAAACTGGACTATTTCGCAGACTCGTTTGCGTGTGACAACAAACCTTTTCGAGCTTGCTCTCTGCTTTCGTCTGTCCGGCACCGATGATCAGCTGCTCGGTTTGTGCTATGCATTGTTTGCTCTTCCGATGTACGGGAAGCTCTCTCCAGGACATGAGATCGTACACCGATGAAAGGAAGCCAGTGGCTGTCTTTGGATGTGCGGATCCAATTCGACGCACTTCGCGCGGAAGCAGTTCCGTGTGACCTTTTGGGTTGCGGGCCGCCTATCAAGCCGTGGCCTCAGAGAACAGCTCATCTCACCTCAAGCAATGTTTTGCATGGGTCTAGAGCATTGATGCGCTAAAAGCAGGACCGGATTACCCGGGGTTCAAACGGTTCAATGAACCGGGCCCTCAGTTCTTAGAAGCCTCCCGAGAACTGAAAAAAAAAAAGGGGGGGGGGATGTATTTTGAGGTTTTGTTCGAAAAAATTTCAAATTATCTTCGTCTTGATTTCCCATGATTAAAATTAGAGCTTATGAATTGCAGTGCCTAATGCTTTGTCGCTGTTCGTCTTACCGTACGCTTGATCCCAAAGACAGCCTCATATGTTTGCCAGTTAACGTACAAGACTTTACACTTGCTCAAATAGAAATAAAAAACAATCTTCATGGTTCTAACTTGTTTCACTTGGTTCAGCGGTCTCAGCTGGTACTCAGCTAGTATTATAACTGGCTCTGCCTACCAACTGAAAGACAGTGGGCCCCAGCTGGTGATCAAGTAGAATCAACGGATGCTAGCTGGCTTAAAGAAACAGAACACTGGAATTTATGTCTAAAATATTTTTTGGCGCAATAGAAAGATTGTTGTCAAAAATGTTCGATTCCATAGCAGTTTTGGTAGAAATGGTGTGGAAAATGTTTACCGAGAATTTTTCGATCAGTGCATGCGCCCGTTTTTGTGTAGTCCGATGCTGGAAACCATGAGCATGCGACCGCGATGACGACTGGTGGTTGACAAAAAAGGCGTACCGAAGACAATTATAAATTTCACTCACCAGACAGTAATTAGTACTTTTCAGTTTCACACTCAAGGCTGTTACGGCACAATAACGCACGCCTCGTCGACGAAAGTTTTTGTGGGCACTGTCATCGCTCCATTCACAGAATTCCAAACACTGTGGCTCCATCCAGTGGCAAGAACTAAAAGCATGCCTCTCGCGATGCGAAAGGACGGGTGATTTTTATTTAAGGACGCAGTATAGAGAGCGCAAAATATAATAAATTATGACAAGCACTCCTAGAAGAAAAAGAACAGTGTACACATACGAAAATCAGCGATATTTTGCTGACATGTAGTCACGTGGGGTACTACACCGATAGTAACAGGGTTTCTCCGCTAGATAGCGCCTCAGTTTTTTTTTATGCGATTTTCAATCGCAAATTAAAAGGGTAAAGCCTCTTTGATAGTGTCGTGCTCGATCTGTACTATATGAGGCAAGGTCTTTCCTCTCCACCATAATCTCATTACATATTTTGGCCAGTGTTCTGTCCCTTTAAAGTTGGGAGTCAGCTCGTACCAGCTGGCAAGCCAACTGACCTCGGTCACTGCTGCTGTTGAGGTCAGTTGTGGGTTTTATTATTCCGAGCGTAATCAGTAGAAGCTGGGACAAAAGCAATAAATCATTAGTTGAAGATTGACTGCTCAAGCTCCCAGCCGCCTCAGCAATTTACCGCGCTGAGAGTGTACGGAGACGCGAGATTTTCAGGCGACTCAGCTTTGAAGATCTCATCCAAAAGCTCTCCCAGCAAACTGCTCGAAAATGCGTATAGAAACGTAAATACTTTTCTACACTTGCCTAAAGGTGGAGGGAAAAACGTACACATGTACGAATGCACGCCCAATTTAAATGTTGAATTGCTGCGAGATATTTAAACATATGTTTCCTTCTTTGTGTAAACGTGTAATGTTTTTGTAAAAATTAGGGGGGGGGGGCACTTAAGCTTCGCCTTAAGAGCAAACCCGATATCACGGCTTAAGTGTTCACCCTATTTTAAAGGAGATAAGCAACAGCGAGGGGAGCCGGCAAACGGGAGCCATTAAAGCTGTCCTATAACACACTTAAACATCCACCCTAGCTTTGTTTACATGGAATCGATGTCGGGGTCGAGTTGAGGAGTCTAGTTGTGTGGACTCGACCCGACCAGGTTTTCATGAACCCGACCTAACGAGCGGCGATTACGGTGGCGTCTCTAGTCGAGACGAAGAACTGGCAGATGGCACCCTATATTCTGTTTTTTTCTCTGCTCATCACTAGCGTGTTTCGTACTGTTTCCTCTCCCTCTGTGCCCCGACGCAACTCGACCACGTTTACATGCGTCATGCAGCGGGGTAGAGTCGAGTGAACCCATCCCTGCGCCGGAGTTGGCTGAACTCGACTCCTCAACTTCTTGACCCGACCCGATAGCGGTTACATGAACCCGGAAACAGTTTTCCATCCGATAAATCAACTCAGCCCTCTCCTGTCGGGCCCATGCAAACGCCGTTCCTATAGGTTTTCCGACCGCGGCCTCCGGTAGCGGCGGCTTCTCAGCGCAACCAGCTGCATGTGCTGTCTCGTAAAATATAAATTTTATTCTGTAAACTGAAAGAAGAAAGGCGTCTGATATAGGAAAAAGTGCTTCCTTCTGCTTTGAAAGTTGTAATTGTGTGCAAAGAGTACATATACCTTCTTTTTAAATGTGGAAAATCTGTATAAAATGTAAATATATGATATTACTGATTATTTGAGCAAAAGTGGTACAACACTCAGGCAGTGACAGAGCTCGAAAAAACTGCGTCGAAATGCCATCTAGCTACAGCGTAAGGGATAGCAACACCGACATACGCATGTGCATAAAATGGGGCACCGCCACTATTGTCTCGATCTTAGATAGTTGTTGGTAGATAAAGTTGGGATTCAGTTTTCTCGAGCTCTGCCACTGGCTGAGTGTTGTATACCACTTTTGCTCACGACGTACCTCAACGGAGCGACTGCTTGCTTCAGGAGTGCATAATAGGTGGAGAGAGTTAGCAGAGGCGGTTAAGGTCTCTCAAATAGAGACTTAGCGCGACGAATACGGACAGGGTAATTCCTGCGAAAGTAGGAATAAACCAGGAGAAAGGATCAATCAATCAGTCAATCAATTAATCAAAGTATCTTTATTTCGCAACTTTACAAGGCGAAAAAGGCGATTGAGAAAGTGGGCAGGAAGATAAGGAACGCCATGGTAGTCCCCTCACCCTAAATACATGCATCCGAAGTTCAATAAAGAAAGAAGGGAGAAGTGAGCTGAGGCTTTAAAGCTAATATTCGGAAACATGGATGACAGTGAGGTAGCCTACGTATCGGGGTGGCGGTGGCTTCGGTCGTTAACGGCCGAGGAGTGCCAGTTTCCGCTGCGGCTATCCAGGGTCGCAATATAGAGGCTGCGGAGGAAGTGGCGATCGCTTCAGCTTGCTCAGGAACAAAAGCAAAGTTCACCATTAGCGACAGTAAGGCTACCATTCAAAATTTTATAAAAGGCAGGATCGCTTCGGAGGCGGCAAAGATCCTTTACCAACAACCACTGAACAGGAAAATTCAGAAAATCTGGACAACCGCGTACGGGCTGCTGTCCCTGGCAGCGAAGCGGCTCATGAGCTATAGCTAGAGCACTCTACTTCCGCGTAGCCCTCCCCGACGACTGAGATAACGAGGAGCGGTTGCTAAATTATGGGGAAATCAACCACTATCGATTGGCACGTAGGCTGGTACCCCCGCCAGACCCAAAATTGATTAACAAAGAAGCTGTTGCATGGAGGCGCTTTGCAAGCGCTTTCGACCGCACAATATGGGAATGCCCGCACTCTCCATGAGTGGGACAAAATAGTTAGTAGAGAGAACTGGGAGACCCTGCTGCAAAGCTCGGACCCTGAGCTCCAGCGGAATATCGTCCACCTGGTAGAGGAGGCTGCCATGGGCAAAGACCTGCCAGCCAACCTTTTAACGAGATGAAACCCCGTCTCCAGGCCATCGTGCCAGGGGTGGGGGGGACCTGTTTATTCTGGTGGGAAATAAAAATTTTTCAATCAATCAATCAATCAATCAATCAACCAATCAATCAATCTAAAAATGAAAATGGTTTGTACTTTTAGGAACGGAAATACGCATATCTCACACTCCTTGGTACACACCTAAACCGCGCCGTAAGTGAAGAGAGAAAGGTGGAATGAAACATGAGAGAGAGAAAGAGATGCCGGAGGGCTGCGCAATAATTTCGACCACCCGGGGATATTTAAGGTGGGGCCGTATGACATTTAAAAAAAGCCCAGTGCATCGATCAAATATTGCAGAAAGAGACCTAACAATTTATTGCTCACAACAATTTTATACCATACATTTAAGTTGTTGTTTTTTTTTTCAGGAAAGGTACGTGCCCTGGAGGGCAAAATATATGCACGCGCAAAAGACCCTACTCACTATCAGGTTTAGCAGGTGGCAGTTGTGGCAACCATGTATTGCGAAGCCGCCATCACGTTGGGCGGTACGAAACTAAAAGCACGCAAAAAATGTTTCCCGCGCGGCAGCGCCGGTCTACCGGCACCCTCCCTGCTGCGCGCTGCTCATGTGCCGGACACTTCAGACGTGCCATCCAACCTGAGCTCTGATTTCACCGAGGTCGTGAGGTGATTCGCCGTAGGCCCTCTCTCTCTCTTTCTCCCACTCTGATGCTGCGTTGTGTGTGCCATGGTAGCCATTAAAGCTGCAATGACATCACGTGAATAAGCTCTATAGACCTTTGCATCGAGCGAGGAGGTTGTCGAAACGCCTCCTCTCTGAACTGTTGCAAACCGGTTCCTCTGTCGCCTCCACCGTGTTGACGTCAGGCGCACACAACAGCCCAGCGAGCAATATGGTGACTCCCAGGAGGCCCTCGTTGCAAAGGTCTATACAAAAGGAATAGTTACGTCAATACCATCATCAGCTAAATAAAAACTGCCTAGAACAGCTAGATATGAAAATGTTTCCGTACTCGTTTATACTCGAAGCATTCATTCACGGACCCTTAGGTGGCAATTTAATGCCTACATTCCTTTAATACAGAAACCATCATCTTCCCGTACTTCCTGTGGGGACTAATATATGACAACACTGGTGCGCCGTGATCACGCGAACAAAGTGAAAGTTGGTCTAATCAAGACAAAAATAATTACCACCTGCACTGTTCCACTTGCAGCGTGAGAAATGGAGTACTCGCCGTTAATAGCTCCAGGACCTTTTTCGCCTCAGAGCCTTTTCTATTGGCATTCTTTGATTTTGCTTTGACTTTGGTCATTCGCTAGGCCCAGCACATCACTGGCGTTTTAACGGCTCAGCATGTCAGCTGTTCGTGTGCTGAGGACAAAAAAGGTCAACAGCATGTCAACTATCCCAGGACCAGGTGGCCTTGCAGTCTCTCTGAAAATGTCAGCATTCGGCATATCGACTCTCAACTTGTATGGGAGGAATCCACGACCGACGAGAAAGCCGGAGGTCTCTCAATGCCGCCAGGAGCCTGTGAGCTTCTGGGAGTAGCACACACACAGGCTGTTGCGACTTGTATGGTCTTGTTGTGCAGCGTGGAAGATCCTCGCACGCGGAAGGCCACCTTCATCGCCTGCGTCACTTCGTGGCACCAGAAGTCGTCTTCTTGACTGCAGCGCGTGCCAAGGCAATTGCACACGACTGATGGCAGTTCCGATGGTATCCGATTCAAGTTCAGGTCCACTATGGTCGAGAAAGTGCATGTTGACCTGTCACCGATAGCTTCTGATGTGGTGTCCGGGTCGCAGCGGTCACCGGATGACAGTTTGAGGAGTAAAATAGAGTGGGAAAAGAAGATCAACATAAAGCTGGGAAGCCTGGTAGACATTGTTGTGGGTCTTGCATTCGACAACCTTATCTTATACTGCATAATCTATACGGCAGTTTGAAAAACGGTAGCAGCGCGTGGTATCGGTTTGTGCATGAGTGCAGACCAAGACTTCAAACAGTGTGCAGCCGCTTCATCACCAGAGTCGCAGACATCACCGGCCTTTCATCAACAATCCGCCATATGGAAGTACACTACACACTCATGAAGTCTACTACGCATAAGTTCTGCATGGGCGTTCACCTGAATATTTTATCTTTCGTCGGTCACAAGCGCGGGGAAGAATTACTTGATGTTCCCAAGCAGACGTCGCCTTCGTTATCAAGTGGCAAGCTGGATACACTGGTCACCGTACGACGATACTACGTAGCAGTCCACGTCTCAGAAGTTGGAGAAGCAGACGCTGACATTGGCAGCACGAACGACTCACGTATGTTGGCAAAACTTTCCAAAGGACAAATCTGTACCGCCAAGCTCACAGCATTTGACCTCGAATCCAACTTTTGCAAATAAGCCTCTTCTAAAAGCGACTGCCCTCGTCATCGCTGGACTTCCACGACTGGAACAATCTTGCCGCACTGAAGCCGTGAGCCTGACAGAAGCGGAGCTTAGCGAAAACAACAATCGGCGACGATCGTTACAGTGGCTGCACGTGGGCACATGACATCGTCACCGAGACATCGGAGGGTTGGTCACACATCCGCAATACAGGACGTGCGACACAGACTGCGCGTCCCCTGCCCATCAATTATTCATGCAACAGATCGAGCACGTGGGAGGTACAACACATGCGTATGCGTTTTTCACAAGCTCGGAGCCGTCGTACTGAAGCTATAGAAAGAACGTATGGGAACTTGATCAGACAATGCGATTGTGGATTCACAGTTCCGTACTCATCGATCGGATTGCGTAGAAGTCATTTCGCTACTAATGAAAGAACTATACTTGTTGGAGGTTTGTGAGAGGCACGGTATTCCGCCCCGCCACTCTGCGGATGCAGCGTTCTCGCTAGCGACCCGTGGGGTGAGCAAAGGGGACAAGGACGGCCACGGCACTAGTTAATGCTATACATCAATAAGGTATTCCTTGGAAGGGCAAGGCTACGTAAGAAGGACTTTTGACTCACCGGCTGGGGAATGGGGGTGCGAGTTCGGCGGCGGACATTTGCACGCGCAGTGAATATGGCGGCCGGGATCTCCCGTGCGCGCCGCATTCTTCGGACAAAGCCATACCACGGCGTCTGTCACGGGAGGCGGCGAGAGCGTGCGGTATTTACCGGTCACTTCGCTGTTGGGAACCAGAAGACTGGAGGTCGTGCACGACGGGTCCTCCCTCGTGCGCAGAGGAGGAGGGAGACGACCACTCGCGTTGCCAGCTGGATCTAGAAGCTCTCTGTCGTCTTCTCGCGGGAACCCGCGTAGACGTCTTGGTGGTGCACCCGTCGCTGATCTCCTTCCCCCAAGGGGCTCCTCTCCCAGCCAGCGCTGCCACCTCGTTGGGGTGGTGGTGATCGGTCACGGCGAAGAGGAAGGCAACTGGTTTTCCACATACTTTATAATAGCTACATGAATTGCATCGTAAAATAAAATGCAGCTCAAAAAATTGCAAGGCGCGTGCAGGATGTTATGCGTTCTCTTTTGCATTCGAGCCCGCATTCGTAACCCCGTTCGCGCGTGTTCTTGTTCGAGCATGCACGTGTCTGCGCTGGCCTCTTGTCATCTTGATATGTTATTGTTTTTGTGTGTCTAGCTGGCTTGCTGCGTGCACATGGAGTAATGGAAAGAGTGCGCATTAACTGCAGTTACATTAACGACATCCCTATTTGCACTCTTCCTTGAGTTTGCATATGATATCACAACTTTGAATAACACGCATGCATTACTGCAGTGTGTTAATCTATAAGGTGCAACACGATGTAGAGAGCAAGCTTTTCCGCCACTGTGAATTACATAAAAGACATA
This sequence comes from Amblyomma maculatum, assembly GCF_055883805.1. Lineage (NCBI taxonomy): Eukaryota > Metazoa > Arthropoda > Arachnida > Ixodida > Ixodidae > Amblyomma > Amblyomma maculatum. The sequence continues at coordinate 10,050,729 of NC_139352.1, forward strand.
GCTATACACAGCCCAGAAATGTGACTAATTAATTATAATCGGATACAACTCAAGTCTGTAGTATACCACCATGCACGATTTTCCATCGCAGAAAAGAGTCTGTTGTTAAAGCTACTCTGGTTACCTAAATAAAGAAATATTGGGGACACACGCCTGGGAAAGTATAGGCAAGGGGGCGAGAAAAAGCCATACTATGGGGCCCTACATACATACATACATACATACATACATACATACATACATACATACATACATACATACATACATACATACATACATACATACATACATACATACATACATACATACATACATACATACATACATACATACATACATACATACATACATACATACATGCATACATACATGCATACATACATACATATATATATGAAGTTACATTATATATATCACGGCCGCTCGATGGAAGCGCAGGTGCGGCCTGCTGCGTCGCGCCGCCGTCAATTGGCGAGCGTGTCCTTGGGGAGTTTACAGTTGCGCCCGCTGTTTCTGCTGAGGGCGCCACTGTTCAGGGACACGTCACCGTCGGGATTGCGGGCTCGGGGCACGCGGTTTTGTCCGTCTCTGGACGCGTTCGCCTCAGGTCGGCGTAATCAACTCAAGTTTTATTGTGTGCGCGTGTGTGAGCTCGTTTACGTCTAGACGGGACGCGTTTACGTTGTGTGCTGGGCTCGCTTCGTGCTTTTTGCTGTGCGCACGTGCGGTGGTCCGTCTCACGCGTGCTGCGCAATGCCGCGAAACTGCTGTGTGCCGCTCTGCGACACAAACGCGAGAAAAGACCCTACCGTGAGGTATCATGAGTTCCCATGCGACCTCCAGCGTAGGGAAGCGTGGCTCAAGAATATCTCCCTCCATGGACAAGCGGGAAAAAGTAGCAAGTGGGCGCCTAGCGACAGGTCTCTGGTATATGTTCCTTACATTTCACAAAGAATGACTACAAAAAGAATAACAAGGTGAGGCTCCTGCTTCCCACTGCAGTCCCGACAAAGCAATCAAGCTGTCAGCTTACGTGCGTCTTCATTAACCGGATAATGAAGTCTCAAGAGGTCCGGCGAAGCAGCAAGCTGTGTGAACTGTTCATTTCAGTATTGCTTCCGCACTTTACACAGTACCTGCAGCTAATCTGTGAAAAAAACAACCGTGCCCACACTGAGGAGCTTTGCAAGATATTCCTAAGTAAGTTGCTGCGCCCACTGATAGCTAGCGAACTGGGCCGGGAATCTCAACGCAACAGTGGAGCGACTTTTAAGGCTATGCCATAAACCTCTCTCCAGGAAGGTTCTCCGTTTGTGAACGTCTTCTTCCTCTTTTTGTGTAACTGTGCAATAAATGTATCTAGTCTTGCTGAAGCAGTTTGTGGTTTCCTTGGCTTCAGTTGCGCTTAGAAAAATTCACAACTTCACTATACTAAACGTATTTGTTTTTCTAAATTACAACAGTTTACAACCTTGATGTTCCACGGAAATGTGCTGAATATTAGCGAAGCATTAAGCAATTTTTCTGATCGCGGGTAAGTTAGTTTCAAACTGGAAGACTTGATGCGCAATCTTGAGACTAGAAATTGTTGAACGCTAGCTGTAAGTTGCACAGTAGAGTACAGTCGCCCAGTCACAGTAGGATCACATTTTTTTATTGGATTGCGCTGGCAGCATAGAACAGGTTGACATCAATCTTTTGTATACGCGTTTTTGCAAGAATGAGTAAACGGTGTGAAACTGACACGCGAGGAATTCGCGACATTGTGATGTAAAGGATAATGCATTGTGCTACCTTGGCCGCTGAACAGCTTCCAATTGCTGACAGACGAGTGAAATTTTCATCTGACAACCAATTTGACCCGAATGCACATCACAGTAAAGGGCGAACTATCGAGCGGCTTTGAACTACCGTACCAATAAGTTTTTGGTGTACACGCCAGTATATACATCCTTGCGAAGAAAACGCGGTAGTGCTGACATGTTCACACTAGACATGACAGTATATAGGAATTCATGCTTCAAAATTGTGTGAAACGGAGCTCTTAAATCCTTAAAACAGTAAGCTCCGACCGTACCGGCGCCTCGCTCAAAGCGCAGCCAGGCACAGCTCTCCGCGCGCGGCTGTCCCCGAACGGTGGCGCCGCGGCGGTGGCGACGGGAAGTAGGCGCCTCCCGCGGGTTTCGGGCGATGTAGCAGGCCGCACCTAGTGCGCGCTTCCATCGAGCGGCCGTGTATATATATACATAATGTAACTTCATTTGGCTTGATCAGTTGAAAAGATCTTGTCCTTCAAAGACGAATTCCCTGCCACCCAGGGATAACTTTCTTAAGAGGCGATCTATACATTTTCTTATACGCATTGGGGAAGACTTTTTGGGGCTTCCTATCGATCTCTCTGTCCAGTGGCGTCGGGAAAAGGATGGGAGCGGGAAGTTACAAACCCTATAAAATGGATTTTGTACATTATTTTGGATGAGGACAAAAAAGAAATTCTTTTTTTTTTTCCTCACCATCACCATCTCTCTCCACCTCTCAATAGTTACACCATCCCCTTTCTCCCGCTTTCGAGGAGAGTAGAAGGGCCGTGCAGGGCCTCGATTCGGACTAGTCCCGACTTTTATCCTTGTCCTTATGTACTCCAAAATTAATGTCAACCCCGCCGGGGTGGCGCAGTGGTTACGGCGCTCGACATACTGTTCCCAAGGACGCGGGATCGAATCCCGGCCTCGGCGGCCGCTTTTCGATGGAGGCGAAAAGCTAGGCGCCCGTGTGCTATGCGATGTTAGTGCACGTTAAAGAACCCCAGGTGGTCGAAATTTCCGTAGTCCTCCACTACAGCGTCTCTCATAGCCTGAGTTGCTTTGGGACGTTAAACCCCACAAACCAAACCAAATCAATTAATGTCAATGCATTACTATCACAGAAATGTAATTTACTACACTTTGTTCGTTTATTTTTAATTTGGTGCAATTGAAATGAAACTGGTTTATATATGCAGAGATGAGGAAGGACCACTAAGAGAAGGGAAGGGGGATATACATGGGCATTAGCCCTGGGCCCCCATTTTTCTTAATCTGTCCTTGGTCGCGTACGTTGGCCCATAGTTCGCAACTGCATACCGTCTTTTCTGAGTTGCATCCTACCATATCACTTGTGGGAAGCATTTTAAACACGAAGGTCAGGTATAACGACAAGACTTTTTAAAAGTGATTGAATTGTATATTCTATTGTCGTCCTTGTTGTTGCATCCAGATTGCTGATTAGAGCTCAGGATTATTGCAGCGAAAGTCGCATATGTACTTCTTAATTATTTTATGTGTTTAATGTCGAGGAAATATTGGTATAAACAGTTGATCGTCATATTTTGGAAATGTGAGGGAATTCACTGCACGAATGTTTTATCCAAATATAAAGCAGTTCTATAATATGCTTTCTATGCAACCTGGGTAGTCTCTAGTCCTGAGGTGTAGGAATGGACTAATAAACCAGCACAGCCAGAGTGAAAAAAAAAAAAAAAAAAGAAAACCTGAGTCACAATAACCTCACACAGATTTTCTCATACGAGGCTCATACAAATGTTATACAATCTCATATGTCTCATACGTTGAATGATATTTGTAGGAGATGATATGAGATTTGAACGAGTTTAGTATGAGAATCCTGTAGGAGGTCATTGATATCTCATAGCTTTCTCATAGTTTTTCGGTAGGGTGTTAAAAACAGCAGCAAATCCCAACTGGAAATTATTTGCGTTGTGCCTAGTAAAAACCATGTAAACGGTGGCACTCGGAACTGGACTCCGGATGCCATCCGCACTCGAGGCGAGTGCTCAAACTATGAACTGCGGCGTCTACGCTTTTCTCATTAATTTCCCCGCCCACTAACATGCAAAACAGCGCTGCGGTGATACCTTTTACAGCCTCCAGCTGCTGGAAACCGCAAAATGCACTAAATCGTCCATTTAACTATTGAGCCTCACTTTTAACTGTGAAGCAAGTGTAGATTACGCAAATGATAAAGTAAATAAAATACTGTTATGAACATATTGGAGATAGTGGTCTTGCCTTCCGATTACATAGCTTGCTTTCCCCAAGCAGCAGAAACCATGGGCCCTGTGTTGGACTAGCTGTTAGCAATGCATTGGTCACATGTTGGGCCGTACATTGCCAACACAGTACAAGTATTGGGCCCATGCAGATAGGTCCGTGCTGCCTGGGTAAAGCTTGGTTCAGAGAGCTCGGGCAGCGGCGGCGGCCAATGGCGTCCCGGAATATAGGTCTGCCAAACCATACGCACCTCCCTTCACAAATCATTTCAGTGTCAATAAATGTTTTCTCCTCCCTCTCCTTGTCCTGCGCTCGTGCTGAGTAGTTCTTGTTCTTTTTCTGACAACAAACGACAGAAACCTGAAAGTGTCCCGATTATTGTTATGGTGCAATCATACAAGGTACGAAAAAAAAAAAAAAAAACTGCGTTCAGAAATATCTTTTTGAGAATAACGCTTTTCCAGAATTTTTAGGCAGAGTCACGTTAAAGCAACGGTTGGGATGATCTCGATCAGCTAAGACAATTTTGGCTTAGAACGAGGCAACACGCATTGAAGGACAGAAAAAAAAAAGGGGGGGGGGGGAGGGGGGGGGGGAGTCAGGTCCCCTCCACTTTCCGGCTTTCAGATGTCAAGCTCCACGGATAAAAAAAAAAAAAAAGAAACCTCCTTTAGCCTTCCCCGAAAAAAAAAAAAAGTACGTGCCTGGTTCACGTTGTTTTCTCAGGAGCATGATTATAAAATTTAAAAGGCCACCAAAGGAATATAATTTACTGTTCTGCATGTAGGGATGTTACACAGCAAGTTGCGATCATGGGCGCCACTTTGGTGGAGCGTCATTAAATTGTTGTTGTTTTTTTAATAATAAGCTCCAAATTGCTTCACGAAGCGCCTGCTATGGAATAGGTGACGTATTCAGTCGAGCATAATGTAAATTGAACATGTCACCTGTTAATATAATAAGACATTCTGCAAGAAATCTGCAAAGGTCCCTAGAAATATTGCTAGTCTCTCGTCCGCCGGCCGCGACGGAGGCGGCCGCTGAATGATCGCTGCGGTGGCGCGGAGTGCCACTCCCTACGGAGCAGACGACGCGTGCGCCCATGCGCTTCGAAATGCATTCGATGCATGCTCATTGTCAGGTGCCTTGTACATGCAATGCCGCTCTTTAGTCTTTGAGTTCAGTTTAGTCGTAATATTGAATTCGCAGCCGAGTTGTTGGCATAACCACAGATACGATTTTCTTTTTTTTTTTCGTGAGCGAAGTTTTGCGCGCATGCCCCTGAGCCGATGTAGAAACAAAGCTGCTTTTTATACCCTATTATCCTGCTGAAGCTACCGCCGTACCGTATTGTAATGAAGACTTCTGAGGATTTTGTGCAAACAACTGCGCTTGCATGAAGGACTGTACTAGACGCACATTCTAGGCTCCAAGGGCCATGTGTGCGAGCAACAGAGCGCTGTCGCCGGCGTTTTCATTCACGATATAGTTTCATTTTAACTTCTTCGGACGTTTAGCTAAGTTATAACACGTATGTAGAACTAGAAACTTTCGGATGCATGCACAATTAAAGCACGCAAGATGGGAACCCGAGCCCTTCAAATCGCACCGCGCTTCAGGCAAACTGCTGATAGGCATTCTTTGGTGCTTAGGAAGCCTAGTAGCCCCTCATCAGAGTATGCCATCACTTTTGTTGACTTGCGTTTTGCAACCTCTAAAACATATTTTAACAGCCAGCTGTTAGTTGAGAGAAAGGGCACTAACACTTCTTTCAAACTCTGTCCTTGAAAGGTGTTCATTTTCATTTCACCTAGAGCTTTTACCAGCTTTGCTACCTTGTCCTTCGTACGACAAACTGCTCGAGACTTAGAAGTCTGTTTCTTAATTTTTTCGTCTTCTTGACAGGGTGTTCTGAGTTAACTTTCGCAAGTATTTGCAGGCTATATGCATGCTGCATCAGAAATAATGGTACAGTTCGTCGCAAATTAAGTAACGCCCATTGTAGGAGGGAAAGGTCTTGGCAATAGCTAGCTTCAATCCGCTGCCAGGACACAAGCTGAGTTTCGCAATCTCCTGAAGAAGATTAATTACCTCTTCTGTCGACTTTACAGCTATCTCCTTGACTTTGTTTCCTCGAATGCACACAGCAGCATTCATGGCAGCTTCACCAGTATCACTGCGATGGAACTGAACTCGCCGATTTGCGTAGATTGCCTCCAGAGATTCGTCCTCGCTTGAGTGGCACTATGCGAATGTTAATTTTGCTCAACATCAGAAAGATCGACATTTGTCCCCAGTGGCGGTGGCATGCAGCTTTCTGCATTCCTGGAGCAGGCTCGCGTCACACAATCCACCACCGCTGTATTCTTCAACTGGCTCCACTGATGCTTCAGGATCAGTGCGCTTTTTTTCTTTCTCTGCAGGTCTCCCTGCTGACTGTTTTTGCTCGTACAAGTTGCGCTCCTTTCTCTTGAGAGGCAGGGGTTTCGACAAGTATTTCGGAGTGTCAGGAAACAGCGTTGAGATGGTATCCTTCGTGAGTTGCGTAACATCCCGGGGAATCTCAATTACCTTTACTTGTCTTAAAACAATAAAGCAGGGTTTGAAGTGTCGCTCACAAACGTCGACACCAGCTTGTTCGTGTTACAGTAATGTGAGGGCAACCCCGATCCGGATCCTCCGATATTTATATATACCGATATTTATATCAACGTCCAGGATTTCCTGTCTGCAACTCACAAAATAATGAGGAAGATATTCACCACTTGTGGGTTTGCCCGTCACTGAAGCCAACAATATCGGCACCTGACGGCAGTGGGCCTTTCGCCGAGCAACCCATCTTCGTACATTGCTTGCACGCAAGGGCCTTATCATTGTTCTCTCTTGAACTTTATTAGAACACAGCCAACCTATTTTCTTTCATTTATTACGCCTTTTAATTTTCGTTTTGCATATTCCTTTATGCCCTAGCTGAGGCAATAAACAATGTCCTTTGCCGCCGCGCTTGATGTTGCGCTCCCACTCTTGCCTCTTCCCTGCGTATTTCGGTGTCCTGAAGAGAGAGCATTTCACCTTGCACTAGCGCTACCCGCTCTTGCACCCGGGCAAGAAACGCGTGCTATCACCCCGTTTTCTGGACATGACGCGATCACATATCCATAAAAAAGGCACACTTGCACACATGCTAGCTAATTTGCGCGCATTCCGGCTCGCGAGCGAAAAGAAGTGCACGTTGTGCACGAGCCTTGCCACGGCACCAACGGATCAGCGCGGCGCAGACTCGCAGTACGGCACAATCTCCACAGCACCACGTACACAACGCGACCACGCTCCGAATGCGTGCAGCGCCCCCTGCGCTTTCATCCGGGAAGCTTTCATCCGCTCGGACGGCAGACTAGCAAATACTTCTAGGGACTCTATCTCAGCCGGCCGGTACAAACGCTCCCCAACTCTCCGAGAGACCCCGAGAGGGAAAAAAAAGCGCGCCGCGGGGTGCGAGCAGATAAGATCTACCCCACCCGGGCCTTTTGTATTCGACCCTTCTTCGCTGGGCCCCGTCCATTTTGGTCAAGTTTGTTTATTTTATTTTGTGTGTGTTCTTTTTTTTTTCTTTTCACAAAACGTGTTTCCCTATCAGATTGGTAAAGAAACGTTAGTAGGTCAGAAACGGCTGTCTTGTGTACTCCGTTCCTGTCCTGCTGCTTGCGGACGTCTCTCTTCGGCGACTCTTCATCGCCCGTGTGAATGTGCGAGTTCGAGAGCGGGGGCGAATTTGCCCAGCCCGCGAGGTCGTGAACCTCCTTTTCACATCCATCCTCATCGGAATTCCCCGCGTGAATACCGCTTACAGTGTTTAATATTCAGTTACAAGATATGCGCATTCAAATCTGCCGCTACTGATTCAAGTTTCATTTTCAGTTTCAAAGAAGCGAGACTACTCGAGCTAAAATAATCAAACCACAACAAAATTTCTTTAATAATTTTGTTGCTGTTTTATCATTGTATATTTAATTGATAAAAAACAAGGGCATTAAGTAGCTCTTAGTATTGCTACCAGACAAACCACAGCAACAATTACTTTTAGTTGTTGAACCATATGCCGCTAGGTGGGAGCGCCGCACCAGCGCATTTTTTTTTTTTTTTTTTTTTTCTGTTGGTTCGTTTTGTTTTCGCACGTGCCTGTGCTGCGTGTGCTGTTTTGTGATACTTTACTTCGGGGGAGGGGGGCGTATTGCACGCACAAAAAGCTTCGGTTGCCGTCATAGGGACGGGCCCAGGAGCGCAAGCCAAGGCCCCCATCAAGGGTCTCTGACATCAACAGACACGGTGCGATCGGACAGAAGTTACCCATTCAAAGACATCCGCCGAATAAGAGGAAAAATGGTGAGTACCGAGCTCGCGGGGAAAAGGAATCCACAGATGTGCGCGTTATGCGCTGCTAGCTGTTCGGAAACAAAAAGAAAAGCGGAGAACGAAAACACGCCCCGCGCCCATGCTACACTGCAGGTGTGTTGCGCTCGCGCTTTTACTCAATCTCCAGGAATCTGTGCGCGCACTTGGAGAATGAATCCGCGCGGCTGACCGCTCCGCCAATGGACGATGACACAGCGTCTATTGACGGCGCGTGCAGACGCGTTCACTAAACCACGGTTGTCACCGAAGAACGGTTGATCAATCATCTCGTCCAGTCATTCCCATCGCGGGCAGCTACACGCGCTCACACAGAAATCCCGTCACCTTGACAGCTGCTACGATATGCACTCCTGCTGCGGTCGTGTGGGACGTTGACTTGCGAAAGTGGCTCGCTCTAAGCCCTGCATTCGCGGTGCGCGCGTATTGCAGCAGCAGCAGACGCGCTCCTGAGTGGGACCTCGATCGGCGCTCTGCCTCTGCTGTCCTTGGCAAGCGTGCTGGCTCGAGCGGCGGTCCCCTTATCGCAACGAGCAACGGCACCTTATCGGACGGGACTACGTCGCAGAAAAAAAAAAAGCTCCGGGGTGGCATCATGCAGTGGTCGACGACGACGGTAACTCTTGCGGCGCGGTGACGGCGCTCGGACCAGCGTTTCCCCCTCCCCGGCAGGACTCTACTCCAGTCTACCAGGAGGCATCCAATTCAAAGTAAGGAGACGGACAACTCCTCCTTGCGACGGCGGTGCGAAATCTTCCAGTCACAATAATGACGGAAGCCGACCAGCCAGTTAACTTTTATCGCTTTACAACGGCAATCCGCGTCGCGTGCGGCCGAGTGGGTCGGGGTAGCCCAGTCACACTGCAGTTTGGCCCTGAGGCAGGCGTGATGGGTCGCTTTTGGACAACGTCGAGTGGTTGCGTTGAGGTGACAGGTAGGAGTAAGTGGCAGGTCGCTGAATGAATGATCCATGCACACATACAAGAAATGACTTCAGTCAGTTCGACGTAGGAATTGTGAACGCAAAGCTCCTTCCTTGCGATGTGCCCCAAAGGAGTACCCACGTTTAGAAAAAATGCATTCTTATAGGGTGGCCATACTTGTACCGGTTAGCCGTTGAATTATTGCTGCATGTGTGATGCCGGTCTTATAACCTTATCTTGCAGCTTGTAAAGGCCACCTTAATTTGTTTTGTGCAGAAAAAGAATGATGCATTGCTCTTGTTTTTGCCATTCATAGTGTTTGTAAGCTGTAATATGTGCAATGGTATCTTGCGTGCAGGTTTTTACATTGGCTAGTTACAGGTCAAAGTAATGTAGTAGTTCCATCAGTCGCTTCTTCAACTTATCTAAGGCAATCCACTGTTGCTGGAAGAGGGAGCCAATAGTTCATTCAAAACTGTGATAAGATAGGTTCTTGCATGCTGTCGGGACAATACGTTCATTGTTCATTTTGTTGGGACGGAATCATTCAGTACAGCATTACTTGTGAAGAAAACTGGCGTGGAAGAGTCTTTATGAATGACAGCTGTGAGAGAACCTTTCCTGGGCTGACATGCTTTTCTTTTATGGGATTAAACATCCTGATCGTGCCCGCACTTCATGCTTTTTGGACCTGGCTTTGTGTTAAGGAATGATGATTAAGTTGACAGTCTGTGGGAATGGAATGTAACGCTGCAAACTAATTGGCTGGCCCTGTGAAACCAGTGTGCAAATATGATGCTGGCTTATCTTTATCTTCAGGAAACAGGAGATAGCTTTGACAAAACTTGGCAGCATTCCGTTCTCTTCTTTATATATATATCTGTTTACCAATGCCAAGTTAGCAGAGGTGTCCTAATTACAGGGTACAGGAGGATGTCTGACACTCTGGCAGAGCCCAAGCTGCTTCGCGTTCAGCACAATGGTTCCACACCCCCTCCACACACGACTGCTTCGGTCACCAACTCGGAGATACAAGAGAAAAACAAGAAGTTTACGGTATGATGCTGGTTATCATATGCTTATCTAGTACTCTTTTCTTCCTGGATAATCAAATTAATGATCTTGCAACTTGTGCTTTTAGGTGCACGGGGCACTTAGCAGTTCGCTTAGCTAAGTTGTATAAAATGTGCTCTTATATCCGGTATTGGATCAAGACAACTTGTATTCTTTACTCTCGTACACAGGCTTTCACTTGTAAGCTAGGTTTCTGTGCACTGTTTCTGCCACCATCCCCTAGAATAAACAATGTCTTTCAGCATGGACACAATTTTTTACCTTCTCAGAAAAGTTTAGAGGAATGCACTTTAGATTTTTCTTTATAGCAGACTGGTTGTGAAGTCTGGTAATGTGTCAGATTTAAATCTTGTGTGGCTTGTTTTCGTCTTGCAACATTGTTATTACTTGCTGAATTGTTATATTGCATGCGCAACGGCTGGAAACTCAGTGGTACACTAGAATAATATTTTTGTGTGTATGTGTCTGTTGCCAACTGAAAACAGATAAGGAGTAAGCATAGCAAATACTTAATATATATACATTTTTTTGCACTGGCATATGCTTTGAAGCCATAGCCTATAGCTTTTTATAGTACTAATTTTATTTATGCTCTCAAACAACGATCCGTAAGTACGCAAGATGAAAGCAATTGCATTTTAATCATTGTTATGCAATTGTCTCAGCAGCTCTATTTGTATGTGTTACCTATGTTTATGGCATTTATTCAATAAATAAAAGTTCTTATACCCTTACACCAGCATTTTTACTAAGCATTTGATGAAGGCCTGTAATGTGTACCTTGATTATTGGGTCATATATATAAATACTGTTTCTTGTAGTACTTTAGTACTTGTATCCCAAATAATGTCCGGCTGAACTTGTCCCTCTGCTAGCCTGTTGTTTTATATAGCTTTCTTTTTTTACTGTGTGGGGGCATTTTAATATATACAGTTGTGCCTAAGTAATTTTACCTCCGTTAATATGGACAACTCAAGTTATGAAAAATATTTCTGCAAGTCAGAATTTTTCAATGTTTTAATGCTTGTTAATATGGAAATTTGCTATTCAGACAATGCACAAGAGGAAAATACGCAGAGCCTATTGGTGGTCCTGTATTTTTGTTGCGTTAATATGGACACTTATGAGAGTAAAATCTTTACCAACTCATGCAAACGTTTCATTTCCTCAACTTTGAATGCAAGCCAGTTGAGGAGAGCAATTAAAAAGTTTAAATGACTTAATGACCATTGCAGTTCATGCCTTACAGTGCGAAGTTGCTGGTTGAGGCACCTTACCATTTTTCATATTGCTTAAATGGCTGGGAAGAAAACTGCAGCTTGTGCAAAGTAGAAACCTAAATGCATTCGCTTTCAGCTGATTTGAGTGCTGTCATTTATGTGAACGGTCATTGTAGTTATCAAAGTTAACTCGTTTATTCTTGATAAGTCATTATATAGACTTGTCAAGCTGCACCGCATAATTAATTTCAGTCGTAATGGTGTCCTGGTAATGGGTTTGTGGATACAAAAACTGTTTAATTTCAACTTCTCTAGCTCCTGTTGAGCAAAAAAGCAGACCTTAATTCCAGCATGTTCCTCCTTTTTTTTTTTTTTCGGGATTTGCTGCTATGGGTGCGTCACTTTATGGACAGTTTTACTCGAGAACCAAATTGTTCATATAAATGAAGCATGTCTGTCCTATTTTTCTTTCCTTTTCCACCTGTGTCTTGTTTCTCTTGTTTTGTGTCTTGTTTCTCTTAGTTTATCATCGTAATTTTTAACTGTGCTTGACATTTCAGGTTTACAAAGTTGTTGTGACTGTTGATGGGCATTCGTGGTTTGTCCTGCGGAGGTATAATGACTTCAGCAAGCTCCTGGATATTGTAAGCATCTCTCTTGTGTACCCGCTGTGGCTGCTTGCGTATTTGCATTTCATATTCTAGACTAGCAAACCTGCCAATGAACATGAAACATCTTGCGAATGGCTGCTTTCAAGGGTGCTTGAAGTAGTGCAGAAGGTTAAGCAGAACCAAAATATTGACTAGAGGCATATCAACCCGAGAAGTGTGTCAGCCCATTACAATTCATTAAGTTCATGGGCTGTTCTGTTTCGAAAATTAAACTCCATGATAAGCAGTTACTTTGGCTAGCGACCATTTTGCAACCTTCTCTTCCTTATGCCCTGTTTAATCTTACTGCCTGTATGCTGTACATGTAAAGTGGTTGGTGACGAAAAGCTTTTTCATTAAGTGCATTGCTAGCTTTTGCTTCTTTAATTTGCAAGCCCTAATGTTACCTGTGACGACGGCTTTTCTCGTTTGGTGGTTTGAAATTTAGTGGCAGAGTAATGGAAAATGTACGTGTAATTTCTTGCAGTGATCACAGATCTGTTGTGCACTTTTCTTCAAATTCAAACATACTTTTTTTTTCAAACATTCACATATTCCATTTTCTTTTATTCGCAGTAGTGTCATTTTGTTCAGCATGTGAACACAACTTGCTCCCACTTGTGTGATCACATTTCCCAGAAAACATCCTTTATTAACAGCTTTATGGTGTGCGTTTTCCTGGAGATTATGCTATGTCTTGGATAGGCTGATGGATTATGCTACAGATCTAAAATTATTCGTTGGAGGGATACAAGTGATGTTAAAGAAACTAAAATTTTAATTGCATTTAAAGGATTACAAATGCCAAATTTTGGTTCTTTCTTCTTTCTTTGTAATGTTGGGCAAGACATTTGTAAACCTATGTTTCCACATAGAATTCACTGGCACCCAGTAAATAATTTACCGTTGAATTTCTTTGACACTTAATACATAGTGACTGGCTTCTTGGTTCATCATACTGAGAACTACAGCGCAGTAGCTACATGGACAAGAACAAGAGATGTGTCTGTCTCTCTTGTTCTTGTCAATGAATTCCTTTTTTCTCTTGATGTTTTTTTTTGGTTGCAGTTTCACCAGCCAAATGGCTGTGACATTGAAATTTAGTATCAGGTCCTGTCAAAGATAAAAAGAGACTGCAATATAATTGATGCCTTTTCAGTGATTATGTAGGATTTTTTTTATACCTCACATGGTCTACACTAAACTTGGACGTCATAGTCGCCTTTTGGCTATTAAAACTGAAGCTGCAAAAATTCAGTTAAATATTACTGGGCGTAGGCAAACTTTTATTTGAGGATCAATATATAGTATTAATCTTTGTGCATAAAAAGAAGAAAGCATGCAACAATAATTTGGTGTCCATATTCCTACAATTTTTTTGTTGCTTTCCTCAAAATCCATTGGCTTTTCTATTTTATCTGATTTATTGTCTCCAGTTTTGAAGACATTTTTGTGCTTATGAAAGGAAAAGAACTTCGCGTGCACGGCTCTGATGTGCAATGGCTTTTTCAGATAAAGAAACAGTTTCCCGGTTGCCACCTCAAGCTTCCAGGCAAGAAGCTGTTTGGGAACAACTTCAGCCCAGACTTCATTCGCAGCAGGCGGCAGGGACTGGACGAGTTCATCCAGAAGCTGGTCACAGATGAAAAGCTCATGCAACAGTGAGTCAGTCTGGCAGATATCGAGTGTTGTTGTGAATGACTGGGCCCTTTGCAATTAATTCATGCATTGGAAGTTAATTTATCATGCACAGTCTCTGCTCAGCTTTGTGTGCACGGGATGTGACACAAGTGCGCAAACGTAACATAACGTGTACAACTCTGTCGGATTAGTGATTATCTGTTGATTACCAAGAAAACACTGGGTCGTGATAATGTTATGTTAATATGGGTTATGTTCTTGCCAGAGTTTGTCGTACATATTATTTGCAGCATTCACGAGGGAAGGGGAGGGGGGGTGGGGGAGGATCGTGACATAATCGAAAGCTGTCGAATGTTTGTTAATGGGTGAAAAATTTAATTTCATTGGCATCCTTGAACACAGCCTGGTATCGATATGTGCAGACTATTTCTGAGTTTGCAAGTCACAGCATGCATTTATACCTCAAACATTTTACCCTGGTTGCATTTTTTTTGCTGATATCACATGTCATAAACTTTCGACACCAGGTGTATATTTTGAAGCACGTGCAATAGTAAAGATGATGACAGAGCTCAGTTGCACTATTTGTCAGAAATGGGCGGTCAGGCGAGTGTACTCATGTAGTTTTTGTAAACATTTTGCACGAAAGTTTAGTTATCATGTAAGTAACATTAGCGATAACTTTTACCATTGTGTTATCTGAGAATGAAACATCAGTTCTTCTTCACTACATGTTCAGACAGTGCTCGATTCGATTGTCCATGCTGAGGGAAGGCTGAAGTGAACCTGCTATTGAATGTATAATGGTGAGAAAAGGTTTGACAGGACAGCTACGGCTTTAATAAGTGCTGAAGTGGAATTACTTGAGTCTTTTCGTGTCGGAGAAAACACCAGATGTGTTTGGCCGTGATTGCTCAGCTTTTTGTTATCATCGCACGGTGTGTGGCAGCCAGTATTCCTGTGCACTCAAGGATGTGTCCCTGGCTGTCTGCCATATCTTTCAGCCAAGATGTCAGGGCCTTTCTCAATGTCGACAAGAACTTGAGTATCAAGGAAGCGGCCGACGAAGAAGAAAACAATGGCCATGCCATTGAGGCTCCGGAACCGGTACGTCGTCTCGTCATGGGCGTTTTATACTCCCGACCATTTATTAGTTTTATTTGTTACTCATTTCTTAGTGACTGAGGTCGCGGAATTCATTTTCCTTGATAAATGTCACTGGTAGACAGGTGTGAACATAGCCAGAAAGAGCCAAATGCTCATATTTTACTGACATTTTATAAAAGGGCTACATGCTCTAGCTTGCTTAGAAAGCATGGAAGCAAGTCGTCATCGTGGTTGAATCAGCTAATTCCACAAGGCACAGAAAAAATAGTGACATGGTGAAAAAGATTCACGATTGTGCGTAATGCAGCTGGATAAATATACCAAAGTTTAGGGAAAATAAATAATGTTTTCTTTTTTTTTTTTATTCCATCATCTTGTGACCTTTTTCGCTGTTTTCAGAATCACGTATGAGGACAGGCAACAGGCCAGCACTGTTGCCTATCCATCTTTTCACTATGCTCAAAGCATCAGATATTTAAGGCTGCTGTTCACAGCAGTGCATTGCGCAAACCAAATAGGCAAACGTAGCCGAATGATGTGTCACGTCTTCCCACTCCTCTTGCTGCACAGCTTTTAATTGTTACTGGAAAATTAAAAAAACTGATCTGATATATAGCAAGCAGTTGCCTGGTTGAGTACGTGAGTAGCCTGCTGTGTATATTAAAGTTTGCAAATGATTAATACTTCAAGTGCTTCACTGGGTACAGGTGTTGGGAAGGCTCTCAGGGCCATTGATGTGTTTGCAATGTCAGCGCTCATCATAGTACCCCAGGTGGTCTCGTTCACTCCCGACCCCTCCACTACCTCCACTATGGAGTCTGTCATAGTCCATGTGTTGCTTCAGGACATTAAACCTTGCAATATACAATTTAATTGAGCATACCACAGGCATAGCTTGGTCTTGGACTTTGGAAACCACTGGTAATGACCTGGGAGATGTGGACAGAAGTGTAATTTTCTTTTTTTTTTTTTTTTTACTTCCATTTAGGTGGACCTCGGTTCAACAGAAAAGCCCCAGTGAGTTCTTGCCCCTTTTTCTTTGTGCTCTTGGATGCTATTCAATTGTTTCTTGTCAGTTGTGAAAGGCTGAGAGGAAACTTTGGACCGGTCTCTAGGAGAGAGGAGTAGCTTAAAAACTGAAGCCACTGTGTAGAAAAGCTCTAGGTCGGCCCTTTTGAAATGTCATCAAAGGCGTGTTAAAACTGCTTTTCAGTTGTGTTGTCTGTTAGCAAATAATTGAATGGAAATTTCACGTTTCAGCCTCTGAGCATTGCAGGCATGGAAACTTGTTTGAAAACATAGCAGGGTTGTCAGGTACGGTTACTCAGCTAAGTGCTTTTGCATATTTTCAACTGTTACTTACATGAAGGTAAGAGCAGTACGAGCAGAAGTACAAAACTAAAAGTTTTGTGTACATGCATATGCTACTCTGTTGTGTTTTACGCGTTGCCGATGAGCCTTGAGCAGACTAACTTGACTTAAACTTTCATTCTTTTTTAATGGCATGGGATATTATTTAGCCATCTTTTAATTTATTTTGGCACTGAAATGAGACCAGCATTTTGGCCTTTGTCCTCAAGTGGTACCCTTTATTTGTTTCACAGTGTGAAGCCGAGTGACTTTGAGTTCCTCAAGGTAATTGGCAAAGGCAGCTTTGGACGAGTGCTGCTGGCAAGGCACAAGGTGGAGAAACAGTTCTACGCCATCAAGGTAAGGGCATTTTGGATTTCCCCAACTGTGGTGTTCTGCTGAGGACATGTTCAGGAGTTCAATTCCCAGCTGTGTGTATATTTTGTGAGGTACTGTTTGTGTAATGTGTCTTTGGTACATTTCAACCTTAGGTGATTGTAGCAAACTGCAACTCTCACCTCTGTCATTCCTCGCAGAGGTACCCAGGTGTTCATAAGCACTTTCCAGCGAGAGGTGTTCTGTGTATACCCATACTTCCTCCTTATTTGTCTCCTGAGCAGGTGCTGCAGAAGAAGATGATCCTCAAGCGAAATGAGCGCAACCACATCATGTCAGAGCGTAACGTGCTCCTGAAGAATCTGGATCATCCCTTCCTCGTGGGGCTCCACTACTCCTTCCAGACACCCGTCAAGCTCTACTTTGTTCTCGATTACGTCAATGGTGGAGAGGTGAGCTTTCCCAGACCATTTATTTTACTTATCACCCCAGGAAGTGGGAACATTTGTGTTCAGTAGACTCAATAGTTCGAACTTCAAGGGGCCAGAGGTATCTATTTGAGTTGTCAGAAAAAATCCTGGCTGTGACAACTGCATTGCAATAGAGACAAAACACCAAAACTGCTGTAAAAACCCGTGTATACTACAAGGTTCTTTCCCAATTTTACATGTCAGAGTTCCGCCTCATATTATATGAGGATCGGAACAAAATTTAGCCTAAATTCACAGTTCTGGCCTCGTTATTAATCAGCGCTATCAACATCAGGCTTCCAGTGAGAGGAGGAACTGTCTAGCGGTGCCGTTGTTTCATTACGCTGAGCCCGCAATCCTCGCAACAGTGGTGCCTGTAACTGACTGGAAGAAGGTTGATTGCACCTCGCACGATGAAGGGATGGTGAAAAGATCACCCGGCATGTTGCACGCGTCCCTCACAAGCCTTCCCAGCCATGCAGGCCATGCTCTGCATCCAAATCATGGACGCTTCACCAGTATTCTCAAGGAGCACGTTGGCTGCACTTTCGAGCAAATGCGGGATACCATATGCTTTTATAGAGGTACTAAAGGATAATTTGTACTGACAGGTGGCTCCAGCAAGGAACTCTCGGCAGACGATACACTTGCCAGACGACATTGATTGCGAAAACCTGAATCTTAGAACACTTCCTGGGTGCACATGCCGCACGCCTGCATGCGGTGCTAGACACGAAATGACGCAAGCGCAGCGTGAAGCATGATGGCAAGTAGCTTGTGCACTGCTGTCCTGCATCTGAGCTGGAAGCGGCCTAATGGTTTTATAACAACGTGAAATTCTCCGATCAAGCATGTTAGCAGGAGAAGGGGAGTGAACCAGCACTGGCACATGGTGGTTCATGGCATTATTCAACGCCTGGTGCGCAGTGGCGTTGGACGAGAAAATGAGGGGCAACTGCAAAATGTAGTGCAAGAAAATACTTTTGCTGACCTTTTCTCTCTCGCATTATGTGCAGATGAAAACTTTTTTTCTGTTTTTGCTATGCCAAAATTACACATATATTATATGCGGGTTCATATTATATGTGATTTTTATGCTACTATGTGTGTGCAATATCTGTTCAAGGCAAAGAATCCCAGTTGGCCAAAGTGGATCTGGAGCCCTCCTATAGGCCACCCCTCTTAGCCCACGGGTGTCGCTTTTGATTATATAGAAACCACGCATTTTGCAAGTGGTGTAATTAGACTGCGATTAGAATGAAACTGCTGTAGGCTGCCAACAAGAGAAGCCCTGGTTTTTCTCTCATCTTGTAGCAAACCGGTTCCTGAGAAAGGCAAAAGTGTGCAGCTTTCGTTTGAATTCAGGTAGTAAAGTACAGGTGGATGTTAAATGTAACTGTTTCTGCAGTGCTGATTATTGTTGCCAATTGTGTATTGTATGCAATCCACCAAATTTTTCAAGTTATCTAAAGGAACAGCACTGCCAGGCAAAGTAAAAAAAATACACATCCCTGCGCGGCCGCTTTCCAGTGGAGGTGAAAAGAAAGGCGCCTGTATGCTGTGCGATGTCAGTGCACATTAATGAACCCCAGCTGGTCAAAATTTCTGCAGCCATCCACTACGCAGTTTCTCATAGCCTGATTCGATTTGGGACATTAACACCCTAAACCAAACCTACCGAAAATAGGCATATTCTGGTAGATTTCACCACTTGGCAACTGTAGTGAGTGTAGAACTTCGCACTTTAGGCAGGAATTTGTTTTAAATGGGTGAAGAAAGTCAGGTCTGAGCTGATGGTAGCACCTTGCTGTGTCTTTTTGTTGCATCTAACATGGTAGCTACCTGAGGTGTCCGAGTCAAATGTACTACATTTCATTACTATTCCACAGCATTATACAAACAACTATTTTTGTTCGTATCATCAACTTTTGGCAGCCCACTTTCCTCTCTTCCAATAAATTACAGCTACTTTTATTGTTTAGTCTTCCTTGATCTGCTTTTAAAATGCGTTCAAAAATAAATCACATGACCGAAGTCGCCGCGTCACTTCTAATGGCGCTGCCATCAGCAGTGCTACTACAAGCAAAAGCAGTTGGTATCTGTGAGAGATATCACCGTTTTTTTTTTTAGTTTATTTATTTTATTCTATTTAAGGTTCCCTTAGTACTCTCAATTACAGCTTTCAAAATCTGCACCTTGGGTAATGTCGTGCTCTGCACAGAGCCTAGTCGGCACAGAAGTTGTCATGTCTATAGGCTTGCATAAATTTACTGTACTAAGTTTGTATTGGGACCACAATGTCAGGGTTTGCAGATGCCATATAGTGCCATTGCAAAAACGAGACTACTGTATGGTAAAATCGAATTTTAGATTATTCTGTCGTGTTCCTCAGCTCCACTGCCAGGTATTCGTTAATCTGGGAAAGGAACTTATGAGTGACACAAGAAGAAAATTGTTGAAAAAGTCAGTAGACTCACTCTTTAGCACAACTAACTATAACTGTGGTCATGACATAATGTCTGATGCCTATCATATGGTACAAGAACATGTGAGTAATACTAATAACTAATGCAATTGCACACAATTTATTATTTTTACCCTAACGAACCATCGGTTGTCTTCCGTTTGCATTACATGCCCTCCACGTTCATTTCTTCATGATTTGAGCTGGGGTATCACTAACTCATGCCAACACTGACTGTGTTGTTCTTTTTCTTCCCAGCTGTTCTTTCACCTGCAGAAGGAGAGGACATTTGCGGAACCGCGGGCACGATTCTACGCTGCAGAGATCACAAGCGCTCTCTCATACCTACATTCTCAGGGCATTGTGTACAGGTAAGAGAGAAATGACAGTTTCTGTAAACATGATGGTACTGTTGAGTTCATTTAATGACATCAACACTTTTTTTTTTTGCTTTGCAGAGATCTGAAGCCTGAAAACATCCTGCTTGATGCGCAGGTAGGCCATTTTTGTTTTTATGTCTGCTTAGCGGAATAATAATAGTAAAATATAGCAAATAGTAATTACCTGTTAGGGGAGTGCATGCAATAAGTTTCAGTAATGATGAGTTGTGCTGTAGTATTTCTTATGAGATGCATCTTTAACTCAACATAGATATCAGTGCCTTCATCAATTGGAATTTTTCACTGAGGTTTTAAATTAGAACTGTGTAGTTCAGTGCTTTGAAGTATTCGTAGTATGCCTCAAATTTTAAAAAAGTAAAATCTTCTCGGCATTTTAAAATCCGCTTCGTTATTGATTTTTATTTGCATATGCTTACCACAGCATGTGCTGTTTGGCTCATCACAAAATATTAGGGCCCGATTGCCTCGTTTTGCGCTTGTATATACATGATCAAGCTTATTCCGGATTTTGTCGGCTAGCGTGATGTTCTTATGAAGATATTATTTTTATAATGAAGCTTACTGTACTGAAGATCGCTTTTGGCAGTTGCTGTGGTGCCAGTTTAAACAAAATTTAGTCAATCAGCAATGGCCAGTGCTATTGAAGACAGCTACTATTTCTGTGTTGTTGCATTGTACTTTTTTTTTCTCACATAAGCTGATGGTAAAGACAATGCAAAAGTGAGAAAATGGTCTGGTGGCAAAATGCATAAGTGGAGAGACCACAGGAGCGCTGGCAGGACAGCTTAGCAACGTCATCTGATACCATATATTTTCAGGCTACCTACAGTTTTTTTTGCCAGGCATAGCCTTAATAGCAGAAATTCAGCAATCACCATTTCGCATTGTCTTAACGGGTTTTTTTTTCATGCACCTGCACATAAAAAAACAGCCTCTCTACTAAACCTTCGTGCACTTTAAAGAAACTCTCATCATCACCATCATCAGCCTGACTATGCCCACTGCAGGGCCTCTCCCATATTCCTCCAATTAACCCGGTCCTGTGCTCGCTGCATCCACTTGTCCCCTGCGAACTTCTTAACCTCACCTGCCCACCTAACTTTCTGCCGCCCCCTGCTACGCTTTCCTTCACTTGGAATCCAGTTTGTTACCCTGGTGGGTTTAATTAGTTCGGAGCTTGCCACTTGCCTCCTAGCCGATGTATAGCTTCAGCAGATAAAATTTGCCAATTATTGTGATTGGAGTTATCCTTTTGGCATATCTCAGGCAGGCACTCATACCAGCACTCTTTATCTGCATTCCAGGGTCATGTGGTCCTTACTGACTTTGGTCTGTGCAAAGAAGGCATCAGGGAAAAAGAGACCACGAATACATTCTGCGGAACTCCCGAGGTGAGCGACATTTCAGCACATTAACGGAGACAGAGCTGTCCAACGTTTGTGTCGTGGAAGCTTGTGTTACATTGTCTGCTTAGAACGTGTCGAAATTTGAGCAGTTCTGTCCCCCATTGCTTTTCTTGCTTAGTTATGTGCGTGCTGTTCCTGCACTTTTTTTGTGTGTGTAATTGGTGAGCTCTGTCAGCACCGAATTTTAGCACTCCCTAAGCTCCACTTGACTTGAGTGCTATGTGCCATTTAGACAGAGAAAAGAAGGGCTGTAATCAGCCATTCTGCCAGCAATTGAATTTGCTATCTAAGCAGCTTCCAGAACTGTTATCATAGTGCTATCACAAGCCCCAGTGGGACTGCTTTTTCTACCCCTATAAGAACAGACTCTTTCCTGGCAGGTGAAGCATAAGTGACACCTAATAACAATCTCAGTGTCTGGGCTAAATGTCCGAGCACTGTTTCGATGCTGTGGTGAAATTGCCTATCCTGGAAATGTTTCCATTTCGGGAATCCTGCAATTTCTCTGCCTGCCATTTGTGTCACCAAGACAAAATGTTTTCCTCTCATTGTCCAAAGTCTTGAGAAGATCTTAATTTGTTTTGTTTTCAAATGTTCTAGCGCACTGACAGATTGGTGATACATTTCATTGCAGTACCTGGCCCCTGAGGTGCTCCGGAAGGAGGCGTACGACCGCACCGTAGACTGGTGGTGCCTGGGAGCTGTGCTGTACGAAATGTTGTACGGTCTGGTAAGCATCTCTGGGCATGGGACATGCTGTTTCCGAAAAGCCATTTTTTCTGTGTTGTATAAGCAGCAGATCTAAAGAGGCAGTACCTGCCAAGGCTGTTTTTTTGTTGTTGTTGTTGTTTTGAAAGAATGGCAAACTTGGCTAGGCTACAACTTCTCAGCAGACAGTCAACCTGTTTATTTTTTTGCATTGGTTCTGCCTGATTTTATGTGCGTAAACTTGATTGTTATATATAGGCACGGTTGGGACAATTTTGTATATTTTTTTCTGAGTAATACTCAGCTTTTTGGCTTCTTGTGGCTCTCTTGATGTTTGTCTGCCAGCAGAAAGCATATTCATAGCCCAGGGTTTTGGAGCTGAAAAAAAAATGGATTATTTTCTCCTGCCACATGATTCCTATTTGTGACATCAATAACGTCGTCGAATGTACTGTGGACTTTGTAGTCGTTAGCTAGAAATGGAGCGAAACGTATTCTAGCATCAGAGGTATACAGTTAAACCTCCATATAACGACGCTCCATGTAGTGAATTCCTCGATATTACGAAGTTTTTCATTTTCCCAACGCCGCCTCCATTGAAGTGAATGTATTTGAAAACTTCATGTAATGAACATGTCGCAACAGGTGACCTTGATATAACAAACTAATGGCACCGACTGTCTTAGCTAGTGCCAAGTTTGTTGGAATTTGACAGAACCCTGCAAGTTTCAGGACGATAAAACAAACTGAAGTGAGAGGAACGCTTACTATTGCAACGAGTGACCGCAGTTGATACAACACGCAGTTTCAGCGCCGACACCGCATCTCCGTGGTAGACGCAGCAGTCTTGGCTGCTTTCGCTGTCGGAACATGGCACTACAATAGTTCATGCTTAAAAGCTGCAAAAAATAACATTAAGACATGGAGCGAGCAGCGCGCATTCATCGCTGCCACACAGTTATTCATGGGTTCCCGCGCGTCGGTAGCGGGAACAGCGGAGCGCGCTGGTGACACGAAGCAGAGTCGGTTTCCTTGGGCAACGGTGGTGGGCCATGCCGCGGGGCAGCGGCACCATCCTAAGCGCTCTCCCCAAAACTGATTCCTCCTCCACCCCCTTTCCTCACTTGCTCGTAAACGCGTTGCGCGAGCCGCAGAGGAGGTGGAGGCTGCTGTTGCAGTCGCGCCGCGCTGTCAGCGCGACTGCAAAACATCCGCTTCTATGACTTCAAACAAATTTGATTTACTGTCAACACCTTCAATGTGGTTTCTCTTGCAGCAATTCTTAATTTGGTTTTCGTTCTACATTGACCTTTTGGGTCTTCAACGAAAACTGCATGTAACGAAAACTTGGATGTAACGAAAAACCGAGGACATTTTACAATTTCGTTATAACCAGGTTTAACGAACAAAAAAATAAAAAAACCTCGAGACGTGATCACAGTTTGCTTGTGATGATGACCTGTGGCAGTGATACCTTTGTTAACTTTTGTTGTTGTTGCCTTTTCATGGTGATAGAAGCTTCTTGTTCGCCACTGAGTTGCATGTCAAATTTTATTTAACTTGTGGTTCTTGCTGTTTGCTGCGCAGCCCCCATTCTACAGCCGGGATACCGTTGAGATGTACGACAACATCCTTCACAAGCAGTTGAGGCTACGAACCAATATATCTTCTGCGGCACGAGATATCCTCGAAAAGGTGAGCGGTCACCTTTGTGCCACAGCCACATGAAGAAAATCTGAGACATAGGAATTCTACTTGTACCGATCACTGCCATTATATTTGTACTTGAGCTGTGTGAATAGCAAAACTTTGGGTGCGAAGCGAATTTATTTATTTTTCACATACTGTCAAATTAATTGCAGGTGAACCATGTTCATAAAATAGCAAATATATTAGAGGTGCAAAGTGCAAAGTGAATAAAAATAATGAAAAGTCATTGGAAATGAAATATTTTAGAGTAATATCGAAATTTGCAGCAGATAATTGAAAGTAATCACAAACACAGCTACAGAAAGAAACAGAGATATTGCAAAATTTCACCCAGCGTCAGCATAATTTTGTAAGTGTAAGGCCTACCAGGCAGGATGCGGGATCGAATCCCAGCCTTGGCGGCTGCTTTTCACTGAAGGCGAAAAGCAAGGCGCCCATGTGCTGTGTGATGTCAGTGCATGTTAAAGAACCCCAAGTGGCCAAAATCTCCAGAGCCCTCCACTACGGCATCTCTCATAGCCTGAGTCGCTTTGGGACGTTAAACCCCATAAACCAAACCAAACCACACCTACCATACATTAAATAAGAAAGCAAGAATTATGCAGTAATATTGTAGTTGCTTATGTAGGGCCTCCACTTTTTCTCTTACAGCAGCAGCTCTTACAGGGCAGCGTCATTTTTCGTTAACATTTCTGACTACAGTGGTGGCTTATCTACTAGTATATACACAGTTCCTTAATGCTACCGCATATTAAACATGTGGTGGTGGAGTACGACTTTGGAGACACGTGCACTGGTGATACCTCGTGAAGTGTTGTACAGTTCTCTCACTTTGTGATTTGCTGTAGCTGCAAAGTGAGAACAGAAGCCTAGACTCCACATGCATACTTATAATAAAACTGTCCGTTTAGGCACTTATGGCACCGTGTCTCATTACCAGTAAAATGGTTCACTTTGCAAGCCTACTAGTGCAATATGGTAAATACTTTCTATTTCAAGTAGCCAATGTGCAATGTAAAACTGATGCTGTAGTCCTGCGAACATCATTAAAAAGACTTCTCGCAATTTGAATTTCGCATGATTCGAACAAGTTTATGGGCCTCTTTAAGTTGGAGTCATCCAGAATCATCTGTAAAGTGATCTGAATGCAAGTAGCTTTGCCTGCCGAACTGGCCAGTGTGGGCCTGCCACTCAAGCCATGTCTTTGCCCCATCAGCTTCTGCAGAAGGAGAAGCGGCTTCGCTTGGGTCACGTGGACGACGGCAATGAGGTGAAGCGGCATGACTTCTTCAACCCCATCAACTGGCAGGACCTGGAAGCCAAGCGCATTCCTGCACCCTACAAGCCCAGCTTAGTGAGTAGTGTGCCCTGCTTTCTCACTTGCTCAAATTTGTGTTCTGTTCACTTGCATCGTGTGTTTTATCCACTGTTTGACTGCATAGTAGAGCAGAATCCTATTCTGGTAAACTGTCGTGTACATAATAACGTCAATATAGTGAAGTGAAACTGTGGTACCATTTTGCGCTCCGTAGATCGCTATGAATTTCTTCTTAAAAACGTCTAAGAAAAAGTCATAAAGTAAAGAAACCCTGACCACGGCAGCATTTTTGCCGCGAGATGGCATTGTGGTACATGCGCAGTGAGGACATCTCAGAGCAACACTCATGTAGCAGTGTAACCACAAAGTCAGCTGTTGCGGGAAAATGGATATCAAAAATGATGAAACAGAGCTCAAGTCTTTGAAGTGGCTTAACTGGGTGACTCTTCAGTGGCAATGGGAAGCTAACTTTACGAAGTGTTTGGGGGCTGTGAGGGTCTCTTCAACAACCCAACCAATGAACACAAACCACATGGCATGATGTCATTATACATAAGCCAGTCTGCATGGTGCATTTTAAGAACATGTCACATTGCTTTTTGTTTGCAACATCACTTCCGGTCTGTCAACTGACCAACAAATGTTATGTCCAGCCAAACATTATATGCAAAATGGTTTTAGAGTAGGACGCATCAGCACAACCAGGCACGGACCATAAAGGCTCATAGAGATCAGAACTCAGAAAAAACAGAGGAAGACTAAAAATAAAGTTGTATCTAGTGGTGACATCACGTCATGCACTAGCATTCACATTGGATGGAATCATCAGTAGCCCTAAAATTTAACTCTCACCTTTAAGTGACACTGAGGCCACAAAAGACCTCATACTTGTGGAAACATTTCTTTTTCACATAGACTCAAACTCCACCCTTGCATATATTACTGCAAGTATGGTGCTTTCACAGAATTTCGACGGAATCAAAAATGTGATATAATTGAAAATAAATCATTAGGACGTGTACTTAAGCATCCAGACTTCAAGACAGCATCCTCATTCATGCTTAGGGGCCCTAGTTTTCTGCAATGTCATGAAAAATTGAGGATTTAAGCATATTTCGTGGGATAGTATATGTGACACCACATTTTCTGTTTTAATGCTAATGTTGTTGCAGACATTAGTAGGAATGATAGCATGTGGAAAAATAACTATTTTATCTCATTTACACAGATATAAATACGAGCGAGGAGTTTGAGAACTATGCAGAATTTTAGAAGAAATTTAAGATTATAATGCAATCTCAGACTCTTCCCAGGCCAGCCATAGCTGCGGGCCCTTCGAATAACTCATGCTGTTATACAGAAGTAGCAAATATGTTTTATGTTATTCCAGAGACAACATATGCACACTCCACAGTTGAGCGAAACCAGGCCTTAGATATTTTAATGCTCGCAGAGTCCTATACTGCAGCAGCAGCTGCTGCTGCTACTCTGTTTTGAGACATCCTGTCCTTTGCCCTTCTTTGCTTTCCCTGGTTGTTCAGTTGTACTGTACAAGAAGGCACGTGCCACTCAGCTTTATTTTCTTCTTCTCCACATTCCAACATTCCATACCAGTCACTAAGGCGGTGGCATGGAGCGTCAAACTTCGCAGCATTGCGTTGAGACGTCGGTGGGTGCTACAATATTTTAACATGAAGTTGGAAATTATTGTCTACCTCATTGTGTAAATGACTACTTCTTTATTGTTCTGCAAGTTTGCTTTGTGATATAGTTAGGGCAACTCTCGTAGTCTTTCAGTTGTTTGTTGTGAGATCTGCAATTGTGCATCACCGACGTGCTCCAGTTTCCGATGACCATTTTGCAAAAGGTCAACGCATCTTAAATGAGTGGTACAAAACTTCAGTACACTCTTTCCTCTTCTCATAATAACCTTATGAGTCGGGCAAATACAAAGTTTTGAAAACGCTTAGTGTACTGGGCAATTTTGTTCTATGCAAAAAAAGAAATTTGAAATAATTGCTTTTCAAAATTACTTCAAAAAAAAAACTATTTACTTCAAATTCACTTTAGCCGAGAAAACCACTATTTACACAGGCCTAATAAATAATAATGGCTTTCAAAACTCTGAACTATGTTGTTTGGCCTTTCTTGGTCTAAGAAACTATTCAGACTAATTGCTTTGAAATTATTTGAGATAATTGAATATTCTGTTTGAATTCTTAGAGCTAAAAGGCCACTTTCACACACCCCTAAGTGAAGTTGGAAATAATCTGATGGACCTCTGTGTAATGATATTTGCATGGCTGGATTCAGCGTTTGGAAAATACATTACTTTTGCATTATTGTGTTGCAGTCGGGAATGATGGACCTAAAAAACATTGATCCGGACTTTGTCAAGGAACCCGTCCCAGGTAAGCCTCTGCATGCATTGTCCACGCTTGCCAGGACCGGTTCATGACACGGTCTTTGACAATACAGCTGTAAGTGACGCCTGTCACCTTTGTTGCAGCATATTACATGACGAGACTGTTCATGCCTCACGCATGAGTGGTCGGAGGTCATGCTACCGTAGTCATCTTTGGCTGGAGTGCATGCTAACCCTTGATCACATGACCATGCATAGCTTTTCACACTGTTCTTGTGACCACCCGTGTGCCCAGGCCTCTCATCTTGTGGCTTTTGTTGTCGCTGTGTGGGTTGTATTGTCTTAAGGTGTTCCCATGAATGCCTGTCAGGCATTCTGTGCATGTCTGTGTAGAAGTTATAAGCATTTCTAGAGGCAATGTTGTTTTTGGGGGGGCTGCATTAAAGTACCGCGATGGAAAGAAGGGGTGAAGTGAGCATGATTGCATAACGATACTTGGTCAGTGTAATCATAAATGTGCAGCCCACGCAAAAGCACACCATCGGTGCCGTCCAGGTCCAGTTGTGTAAGATGCCAAATCATAAGTGCAGTGCCAAAGATTGTGCTGCTTGAGTACAGTAAAAGCTCATTATTTGGAACCTAAAGGATCTGTGAAAGGTCATTCAGATAGTGCCTGTCAGACATGTGAATTATGCAGGGTCCAAACGCATTTGAGACCTTCAGCACGAGCTGATAATTTACGAGACACTTAAGAATTCCCGCCTTTACGTGTTGCGGCAACCCACAGTGCCGCACCTTTGCCCGATCCCATGCACATGACATTGTGTAGAGCATGGAACTGCAGCAGCAGAGTGCTATCATTGGTTCGCTGCACTGCATCAAAAAAGTTAGGGTGCATGTGTGGCTTGGTAGGAGACCACAGCGTTTCCCTTTGCACTTTCTCCTCTGTTGCACATCCGTACCGAGGGAGGCAAGTGGCAAAAAGAAGTAAACTGACAGTGTTGCCTGGTGATGCTTTTCTGAATGGAATACAGTGCCAGTTTGTATCTTTGTTTCTCTCACTCAGCCCGGTGTTTGAGATGAGGGGGAAAATATAGAAGCCATTTTTAAATGGAAATGTCTCTGGTGCTACACACTCTAGGTCAAAAATGTTTCGGGAGGATGACAGGCAAATTCAATACTATCAGTATCATCGGCTTTTCTTACCCTCGGTGGACACCCTCTCATTGCCTCTTTAAAGGGGACAAGAAAGTATCTAAAATTATGTGAAGTTTGAACAATCGGATTAACGTGATAGAATGGACAGGAACTGCTTGCATCACTGTAAACTTCTTCGGTGAAAGATTGTGCAATGATCATTCTTTTGAGATGAGGGCAACCATACAATGGCTGTTTCTCACGTTTTCATAATTCTTTATTGTATGCACCTTGTTCGCAGCATTCAGAGAACAGATTCAGATTGTTAAAGGCCTTTAACGGCATCCTTCACAATGCAACACGGTCGCAGTGGAGACCCCTTCCAAGCAGCAGGGTAGCTTGTGATGTGGATTCACTGTACAAAAAATGAACAGCACATGACAAGCACACAGCTTCAGCACATTGAAAAGTTTGAGGAAAGATGCAGTTAACTGTCTCACCTCTCGGCAGTATTACATGCATTACAGAAAAGCAGTAACCGATTACAATTACCTCATCTAAAACATAACTAAATTCAGTGGTCAGTCACGGTCTCTTCCCGAAAAATAACTTTCCTATTACAAACAAATAACTAGTTATTATTTTATTATTGTCCTCCTAGCATTTACTATCACATGTCACATGTACAAAGTCTAGAATTAGCTAGTGTGGCTTCGGGATCTGTTATCTATGGCAACTCATATGGTATTAATTTTCATGTGTTTTTCTAAGTTTTTCTCGCTACTTTTTTCTACATTGCCTTGTGCAAACTACAGTGGGGATGCTAAAGGCCATCTCGTCTTATGCACTGAAGCAAAAGCCAGGGTTGTACAAAGGCTTTGCACATCAGGTTGCAGTATGCAAGTGCTGCACTTCAATGTTGTTTGCTTTCTGGGAGGACTAAGCTCAAGCTCGCAAAATGTGACATTTTGTTGTGCTCTCGTGAAGTGCGAACGAGAGATGCGGGGCTGATGAAATGCTGGCTGCATGGGACATGCAGGCATCTTCTGACATCCTTGTACGTGTCGCTTTTCCGCTGCCAAAACCACGGTGTTTCGCTCACAAAGGGATATTCAGCGCCAGCTCTAGTGTGTGTCACCAAGTTCATGATCTCAAGGTCATACAGGTGGTTACAACTAGTTTTTAAAGTGATAAGCAACTGTTGCCCCTTGCAGAATGTAATCAGTGCACTACCAAATTCAAGGAAAATCTATTAAGGTGGCAGTTTGGGCTTGTTGGTAACACATGTCAAACAAATAGTGCAGGGACAGAACAGGGACGAGAAAGGACACACACGAGCACTACACACGACGAGGACACAGCAAGCCCAAACTGCCACCTTAATAGACCTTATCTCTAGTATGCCGGGCTCTTTTCTTCAAAGAAAATGTTTACTACAAGTAAATCAATTATGGTGTGTTACATGCAACACTGCTTCTCAATGGGCACCTCAATTGTGCCATTAGAAAAGGGAACGGGGGAGAAAGAGAGAGACGCTGTAGTGGAGAGATTTTAACTGTCTGAAGTTCTTTGTTGTACCTTTACTCCAGTTTTGTTGTGGCACAGCACATGGGTGTTTTGCATTTTGCCTCCATCAAAGTGTGGCCGCTTCAGAAATGTAAGAACCATGTGAACAGAAGTGAGAAGGGAAACAAGAAACAGTACCAATCAGCATCCAAAATTGCATGCAGCTGGGCTCAATTGCTTGGCAGCTGATGCGTTGCAGGCAGCTGGTGTCTCAGTGGGCTGCCACGAATCGTAGAGAGGTGATGCTGAAATTAAGCAGCCAAACTGTTTACTGGAATGGGGTCGTTTTCTTCTAACGCCTGCACGTCAGCAAAGTGAGAGCGACCCTGCAGCTTTCAGTTGAGGTTTGAGCGGTGCCATTATAATGCAGGAATGCATTTAAGGGCTACATTTTCACTTTCCTTTGCTCGTTCATTTATCCGCACCCTGAGGAAATTACATCTGAATATACTGCTCTCATTGCCACCTGCAGACAGAAGGGAGCTGAACGGAGTGTGTACAAAAGAAATATATTGAACAAAATAGGTGCGTCGCAGAAGTCATGTCCACCTTTGCAGGTTGCTACGGCGATAGATGCCCCCAAATGTCTTATACGGCTAAGCGACTAGCGAAAAAGCAGATATACCCTCAAAGAGGGCACGTGCTCATGCAATAGGTAGCTAGCAGTTACTGCAGTCTTAAAATCATCAGCGTTACGAAAACCAGCACGAATTTTGTGCGCAGTTAGGCACAAGGGTGGAAGCAAAGTTATAGAGAGTGAGAAGAAAATTTCATGCTCTCGAATGAAAAAACTTGACAACCGTAAACAGAATCCTTGAATGTGTTGCAGCTTCCAAAGCATTTGGCAATGCACTGACTGACGGCAAGGGGCACTGGGAGTGGGCCATGAATTGCGCTCACAGATGCATTCACTTGATTGTGGGGAGCTATGCGTGCTAGATGGTAGCTACATGATTAGTGAATGAATTCATATTATAAGCACTTCGTGCTTTAAATTAGCTGCTGTTGTGGAACAACACACTAGGAACAGTGCCCACAAATGCACCCGAGGTGGAGAGTCTGCGCCAGACCATGGGACGCATGCAGGAAGCCAGAGACACAGACGCACAGTACAACAATCCCACCAACAATGCCACCTCCAGCAGCACTAGTATTTCTGTGCTTGCCTCGCCCCTCCCCTGCTTTCTCACTTCTTTGCCATCCAGCATATGGGAGTGCTAGACCAGTGTTGGAGACCCCTTTCCTTGTAGCTGCCTCACTTGCCTCTCATGTGTGCATGACACTGTGGAAAGTAAGTTCAGTAAACAACTGAACTTAAACAACTGGTTGTGCCTAGGTGCTGAGAACAGGCATGGATATTAGGTAGGTGATATACACGCTGCATCATCTCAAGGATTCTTCAATGACAGCCTTGCTTGTGTGGTTCTTTTCGTATGAATTGGACAAAACTTTGAATAGCATGGATTAGACCACAATTTCCTTTGACAACTGCTTGTTGTGCTCGCCATACCTAACACTGCCTTCTGTCTGGAAGCCAAAATTCAGTAAACAACTGAACTTAAACAACTGGTTGTGCCTAGGTGCTGAGAACAGGCATGGATATTAGGTAGGTGTTATACACGCTGCATCATCTCAAGGATTCTTCAATGACAGCCTTCCTTGTGTGGTTCTTTTCAGATGAATTGGACAAAACTTTGAATAGCATGGATTAGACCACAATTTCCTTTGACAACTGCTTGTTGTGCTCGCCATACCTAACACGGCCTTCTGTCTGGAAGCCGTCCAAGGCTTGTAGCAGACATTGTGTCCTGCGCCATGCTCACATGGGCGTTGGCCAGGACCGCACCTACAGTTATCTGGCTTTCTGAATTTTAATGTACTGAAGTTGTCACTAGGAAAGTAAACAATGAAACTTGTAGCAACCACCCACCATGGCTGCGACACATCACCGACTGTCCTCTCCATGCTACACGTTGATGCAGTCATGCGTGTTCGATTCTTGTTCGAATGAGAGGATTACAACAACATAAATTTAATGTGGACAGCATGTTTAATATAAACCTGTGTCTTTATGAACTTTAGTTGACTACTACATTAGCAACAGTCAAACCCACTCATAGCATTCTATTTATTGCAATCCTTGATTGTTAAACGTCTCACCTCATCAAAACCCAACTGTTGGCACCGGTTCCGTTTGCACTGCTCGTATATAATGAACATATGCATACTTACAATTTACAACTTTGCCAGCACTTGAAGCTGTGCACAGTGTGTTTAAAAGGTATTTGAATAAAGCTGTGCTGCTTTCCTTTGCAGCTTCAGTTGGCAGGTCGCAGACGCTCAGCGCAAGTGTACAGGATGCTGACACAGCGTTCATCGGCTTCTCATATGCACCTCCACTTGACATCAACGCCTGTTAAGGAGCGATTTCCAGGGATCCCTACTGTCTCAGCGTTTTACAGTGCCTTTAATTTTTGCGTGCACCTCGATTGTGCGTGGCACCACCTAGGAGCCTGTTTTTACGCTGCGATAGCCTAGTGTATGGGGGCCCATGTTTGCACAACTGCCACAAGACTCTGCTGTTATTGCAATACTTAAGGTCTTGGCTGAGGGCGTCGTCAAACACGATCACTGGCACTGCGGGCACTGCCGTACGGTTGGTGCCCTTCCGCAGACTGCCACCAAAGGTCTTGGCTGAGGACGTCGTCAAACGTGATCATTGGCACTGCGGGCACTGCCGTACGGTTGGTGCCCTTCCGCAGACTGCCACCACTGCCGTCGTCTTCGACAACTCATAACTGTCAGTCTCACTGGCACAAACTTATCTCGGTGCTTTCCACGACACTGGAGCGAGGTCCGTTTTTGAATCACGGAAGCGTATCTGTGCTTAATCTGCTGTGCGGGCTTTTCTGTTTGATATTTTTTTAACGATTTATGCGGCTGACCAATTTTCGTTCCCTGTGCCTTTTGTTACATTGTTTTCCGTGTTCACTTCATTTTCATTCCCATTATACTCAATGTTGCGATAGTCATGTTACGTTTGTTTTAATTTGAAGTTGCGCACACTACTGTTCATGTCTACAAAAGTGGAGAACAACTTTTCATCTCCGAACTCTTTGCAGTTAAAAAAACCTTGTGCCGGTGGATTTGGATATTGCAAAGTCAAATGCGGCTTGTGCAATAGCCTGATAGCAAATGAAATGTTTGTGTTTAAGTATTCCTCCTCGTCGTTCATATGTGTGGCATTGCATCTTCTTGAGTGTCATGTATTGCTCCCAATCTTGTACATCAAAGTACTCCATCAACAAAGCGTAATGAGTTTTGGTATATGCACCAAGAAATCGGGCTGGTCAGGCCCAGGAGTAGGAATCGGGCATGATGGGAACACCACTTTTACTTTCCAAGCTGTGATTACTGCATCAGTCAGTCTGCCTTAATGGCCTGCGTACGTTGCCTTCAAAGGCCTCTACATGTAAGACCAACTAATTGCACTGAACAGACCAAAATTGTCCGGGACCAACGGTCGTCTGCCTTGATGACTTGCTGTCTGCAACAGTTTTTCGCGGCTAGCGATCAGTCAGTCTCCTGTAGAACCTTCACTAGTCTTCCACATAAATCTTCTCGGTGTTCATGCAAAAAGTGTTAATTTAATTTTTTGCTGTGTACATTTAAAGCATTTTTTTTACATTGCAGTTTGCTGAGAGTGTCGCCTAAGTGGTGGCAGGCGGCTGGGGGGGGTCGATATTTGTGCTCGGATGTTTATGAGGCTTTAAATGCACATTTCCAACAGTGTTAGTATAATGACCTGACAATACCAGTGTTGCGATCTTGTCCATTTTGTAGCTGAACGACTATTTAGTGCACTTCAGTGGAATGGTCACACATTTCAGACTTCAGTGATAAAATTGTGAAAAGGTTATTCGGTAGCAGTAGGATGGCAATACGAAAAAGTGTTTTGTGAAATCTGGAATTGCAAGTCAGTCATTTTGTGCTGTATAAGGCAAGTTTCTTGCTCGAATTTGTATCGCATATTAAAGCCTGGGCAACTTTGCACTGAGCCCGTGTACTCAAGGGTTTTCATTTTAGGCATTTACTTGCAGCTGTGCTATGATGTTGAGCTAAGCCTGATGGGCATTGCATGCTCAAAATGACATTCACTGGCGAAATTTCTGTTCAGGCCTCTTTTCATTGCTGGACTCTGCCTATAATTCCAGATTTTGCAGGCCTTTAGATTAGTCAGTATGATGAGCTTGCAGAGTTTGCGTCTGTTATGCAGGCCATGGGTTTGATTCTGGGTTACACGCCGTGGTTTGCACTAAAATTACCTTCATCGCAGCCTGCATGCCTCCTAAATATTTGATGCTGGATGTACATTACAGCATATAGCATTACTATATGCAGCATACTTTCAGGCCCCCCTGATTGAGCACTGCTTCCAGAATTTGTCGAACTGTGGTGAATATGCCCAGTGCCTTACATTGTTGTAAAGAACCTACAGAGTGCCATATTTGGTTGGTTTTATTTTTTCGTGTTGTGTGGAAAGAGACTTATGTACAGTTGTTTGGTACTGCGTGAAACAGATATATGCTGGCAGCAACTTGTTTTCTACATATGTATTTGTTTTTACTCAATTAAAAGTGTGAATTTGGTCAACACATATGTGGAAGCTTTTATTTGCGCAAGACACAGCAATAAGCGCTGGAGTGTGATGTGACAACAGAGGAGGCAGGTGGCTTCACTTCTTGGCTCTTGGCTTCAGCTCTTCGAAGCATGAATGCAGGAAGATGTAGTTCTTCTTCTGAGGGTTATGGAACTCGTGACCCTGCGAGAAATGCACATCGCAAAAAACCAGTTCTCGAGGCATGCCCTTCCAAGTGTGAAAGTACCTGCAGGTAGCACATGTGCGAAATGTGTGGTTGCTACTAAGTACAGTCAAGGTAATGAACACAAAAAGTCTCATATAGCTAAAGTTCATAACGTTTGTCAAAAATGTATGCAAAAGGTGCATAGTTAAATCTGCAAGCAGCAACTTTGCTGGCACTTGCTAAAGAAATGCAGAGACATTTACGAATTTTCAAATCAGTCTTAATCTCAGCGCGCAACGACCTAGCGCCAGTTATACGTTCGCTTCTCTGCGTAGCAACGGCAGCAGGTCAGGTGCCAGCTAGGGTCGCTTCCCAGCATCACAGCTGTGTAGCGTGGAAAATGACAAGTCTGAATCAAAGCGATCACTGTTTGCACCATGTCCGTGACAGCCGGCTTGAGGGCGGAATAGTTACGGCAGGGTTACAATTCTCCATGTCGCTCTATCTTATGTGGTGCTGTTGAGAAGTGTGCGAACCCCAGCATCACCAGTCACTAATGTAGTGCAGCAAAGCTTGCAGCTAGAGAGATCCACTTTAGAGCCAATCACGTTCAAAAGTGAAACCTGCATGTGTTTAGCAAGGGTTCAATATAGTGAATAATTTGCAATATCCATGTGTGTAAACTCCTTTCCGCAGGAGATACAAGAGGGAGATGCATTTTTAAGTTTGCTGCAATGGTGCACAAGCTGGATGTGCGGTCAATTTTGGCTTGTGGTATTCAGTCTGATTGGGAACTCGACTAGATGTATAGACACAGCTTTGTGTGCAGTGAAGCTTTGCCCACCATAACTATTGCTACCCTTGCAATATACAGATATGTAATCTGCTGTCAGCAAAAGTTGACGGTAAGGTGCAATGATCAGTGCCAGGTACATGACTTTCTTGGCTTGCTTAGTAAAAAGGGACACTGGAATGCTTATCTCGTTCACAGCTGCAGGTCAATGCACTGGACAAACTAAGAAACAGACACGCAGTATGTCATTCACTCATGAGCACTGACCTTGGACCAGTCGTAGCTGACAGCATAGGCAAATATTTCGCCGCGAGCATTGAAGCAACAGCGAGTCACCGGTTGCTCCATCTGTTCAGACGTCTTCAGCTTGGTACGGGCGTCTTTGTCCCAGAAGCTGAACTTGCCATCTGAGCCCACTGTTGCCAGTGTCATGTGGACGGGATGGAATGCAATGTCGTTAACCTGAAAACGAAAAAAAAAAAAATGGAAGAAAGGGCTTTGCGTTACCTGCTTGTACATACATACAGTGTCAGAGCACTAGTGAAGGCATTTTATTACCGCTGTAGTACTACTACTAGTAGTACTATAACAAAACCTACAGGAAACAGAAAAGGAGCAATGAGGCTGAAGGTAACCTAAGTATGCACTACTTCTTCTAGAAAAACGGAAAAATATAATTTCAAAGGATTGCAAAGCAAGAAAAGAAATGAAGAGGGCAGAATTTAGCTTTTAGGACATACTATGTAATGAAATTAAAACACACCAAGCCTTTGTTTTTGTGCTTGCATCTTACAACTGCTCTAATAGCGGCATGATAAACCAAGTTCAAAGGAAGGCACTTAAATTAACAGAACAAAAATGGAATAAGATAAATATTCCTCCGGAGTTCTTTCTTTTTGTGACATCAGCAAGCAACTGCTCTCGACAGAAATGCCTCACTCTAGCATGCCTACCAAACCAGGTATCAGAGCATTGTTAAATGCAGCACAGTTACTTGAAACGGCAGCAAGGTAAAGCAATGCAGTAGGTAAAATAAGGGCCAAAATTTACTGTGGTGTCTCAATGCTCAGTCTCCAAGTTAAATAGCAAAGATTAAAAAAATAAAGTATGCTAGAAATATGCAAATATGCTGCAAGCTTACAGCAAAAATTTCCTGGAATCCATTTGTGGTACCGTTGGCACGATGGCACTTGAACGTGAAGTTGTCCTTGGGGTTCTGCGGGTTCACATACTGGATGGCCACTCGACCTTCAACACTACCCAAGGCGAAGCCGTTCGGCTGACCCTTCTTGTCCTGGAATATGGACACGCATCGGTGCTGCAAAGAAAGAACGGGTGGGAGGCAAATGAGAAATGTACCATATATATTGAGGGACTACCTCCATAGCGCATCTCCAAAACGAGCTACCCTGAGTGACAGCTACAAGCAGGCTCACTTTCCGACAGTTTTTACTAGACATAAAGGCAATGTGTAGCTCCGCTGGAGAGGCCTACCTCAGCATGGTGAAATGCAATAACACAACACACTCTGCTCAAGCCACGCACACCTCCTTCACTTCACATTGTGAAGCAGCTACTTTCGCATAGCAGACAAAACTGGTT
This sequence comes from Amblyomma maculatum, assembly GCF_055883805.1. Classification (NCBI taxonomy): domain Eukaryota; kingdom Metazoa; phylum Arthropoda; class Arachnida; order Ixodida; family Ixodidae; genus Amblyomma; species Amblyomma maculatum. The sequence continues at coordinate 10,088,234 of NC_139352.1, forward strand.
CTACCTGCCCATGTCTACCACCAGCAATTCAGCCGCGCACAGCTGAAACAGCAATGATCAGTTGCGTGACAGTGGGATGCATCAAGAAAAAATTGAGTGATGCACAGGTTTGAAGCAGATAAATACCACAGTAAGGCCGTGGCAGTAATGTGCGAAATACAGGTATCGACACTGGCTGTCACATATTGTGTGCCTAAAATTGTGCAGCAGGGAGGCCGCCATGCTCATCTGCCAGTATATCAGCATGGTGGTAGTTAAAGGGACCAAGAAGTGCCACTTACCAAGGTTACCGTATTTACTCGCATAATGATCGCACTCGCGTAATGATCGCACCCCTGAATTTTGAGGTCAAAATTCCATTTTTTAAATTCCCCGCGTAATGATCGCACCCCGAACATGGAGCCGCCTGGTGGTTGATCTGCAGTCATCCCGCAGCGAATGCATTCCGACGAGTTCCCAACCTAGTATAGTAACGTTGGAGTTCCCATGATTCCATGCTTTGCGGCGTTCGCCATTTTGCAATTCGGCAGCGTCGTAGCGTGCTTTGTGTTTTTGTGCGAGTTTACGCCATTTCACCATGGGGCGGTATGCCAGTTACACCGCCGCGTTCAAGCTCAAGGCTGTCGACTATGCACTGGAGCATGGCAACCGTGCTGCTGGTAGGCATTTCGGCGTGGACGAAATGAGGATACGCTATTGGAAGAAGCAGCGCGAGAAGCTGATGGCTACGAACAAGACACGGCGGGCTTTCCGTGGACCCAAAACGGGCAAGTTCCCTCGTGTTGAGGAGGCGGTCCTAGAATACGTGAGGGACCTGCGCAAGGATGGTTGTGCAGTGTCATTAGAAATGATACAGACGCAGGCGCGCACAACTGCCAGGAAGCTGGGAATCGCCGCAAAGGATTTCCGCGCTAGCTCCGGTTGGACGACTCGCTTTATGCGACGGAATGGACTTTCCCTGAGGCGGCGGACGTCGTTGTGCCAGCGGCTCCCAGCCGCATATGAAAGCAAAGTGATAGACTTCCATCACTTCGTCACTAGGCTTCGCGAAAAATGCAGTTACCTCATGTCGCAAATTGGAAACGCCGATCAAACTCCACTGACGTTCGACATGCCCCGGAATACAACTGTGAACGAGAAGGGTGCTCGGAGCGTCCTCGTGAAGACGTCTGGCGCAGAAAAACAGCGATGCACAGTCATGCTTGCTGTGACGGCCGACGGGCGGAAGCTGCCACCATACGTGATCTTCAAACGGAAGACTATTCCGAAGGGAAACTTTCCCCGTGGCATCCATATACGTGCACAGATGAAAGGGTGGATGACTGCAGACCTGATGGTCGACTGGATCAAGACTGTTTGGGGAAGAAGACCAGGAGCATTTCTGCTTCCCTCGCTTCTGGTTTTGGACAGTTTTAGAGGTCACCTTGTGGACAGCGTGCGTGCCAAGCTGAAAGAGCTGCGCACGGACATTGCAGTCATTCCTGGCGGCCTGACTTCGCTGCTGCAGCCTCTCGACGTGTCTTTGAACAAACCGTTCAAGGACAACGTTCGACGACTTTATGCTGAGTGGATGGCGATGGGCCAGCATGATTTGATGCCGAGCGGAAAGATTAGAAGGCCATCCGTGGAGATGCTGTGCTCGTGGATCACAGAAGCGTGGAGCAGTATCCCCGACGAGGTAGTGGCTAAGAGTTTTAATAAGACAGGCATATCTAACGCTTTGGATGGAACGGAAGATGACTTCCTGTGGGATTGTGAAGATGCTCCCAGCGACGACACTGCCGTTTCCGATGAGTCGTGCAGCAGTGAAAGCGAGGATTCAGACTTTGATTAGAGTACTGACGAAAAAAAATAAATGGGCATTGTGCACTCCATGTGATGCTTAATGTGCGTGTTTATTGCGAAGGTAAGCCTTACTCAGCTTTTACTTTTGGTTGTAATCGAGATATATGTTCTAAGACGTCTGACCTGCAACTTGTTTGCGTTTTCGGTGCTCAAAAATTTTTTGTAGAAAATTTACCCCGCGTAATGATCGCACCCCGAAATTTGCGTCAGTATTTTTAAAAAAAAAGTGCGATCATTATGAGAGTAAATACGGTAAGTAAAGCAGATGAGCGATAGATATTCAATTCCTCATTACTCCACCATAAGAATTTTTGAGCTAGTGTCATTAACACCAGAGATATTGGCAATTACAAATAACACTCTTCCTCTGTCATCTTAACTCATACTCTCTCAGATGCCAGAAAAAGCAGAAAGAAAACAGCTCAAGGGCCGAACTTCACCCATGAATATGTCATCAGACTACAAAAAACACACTTCCTCTGCCATCTTAACTCATACTCTCTCAGATGCCAGAAAAAGCAGAAAGAAAATAGCTCAAGGGCCGCACTTCACCCATGAATATGTCATCAGTTGACATTTGGTTTGCAAACTTCCAGTTGTTGTGCCTATCTTTTTTGGGTGGGTTTTTGCCCTCCTACGCATTCCTTAGAGATCGCCTTTCTTTTCCTTCTCGTCTGTATTGTCTGTAATAATGTACCCAGAGCTCACTGGATAGCAAGGTGTATAGCAAATCCAACCTCAAATTTGTGTGTGCAACTGCAGCACATGCTTCTCCCCCGGCGCTCATCGGACATGACACCATGTGCGGCAGAGGCTGTACCCACTTTCTCTCTCTGCGTGCTACTCGCACCTATTGTGCTCGTCTCCTCTCAACCTCAACGTTTGCAGCAGACGTCCGGTGGCAGCACTGCGCACCGATTACGTTCTTCGGTGGCCATTTCTGTGACGCTTGAAATGGCGTCACGGTTGCCTATAAAAGCGGGGATGCATCTTGCTTTCCTCAGATGACGCATTCGTCTACTGGCTTGTGTGTTACGCACTGAAACTCTAGGCAAGTGGCATGAATTGTATATACAAGTAAAATATCAATGCAGTAGGTCACTACTCTATTAGTAACTAACTGGGAAGTAATAGAAGTGATACATCGCCTGCGTCAACAAGAAAGAGCACGCTGGCAGTCCTTCACTATGCAGTTTGCACTTACTCGGCCCCTGTAAACCAGCAGCGCGTACAGCTTCAAAGGCGAAAATGGTAGGCGCCATATATGCAAAGCTTTGTTGCACACATGAAGTAGCAGGCAGCGCAGCTCTACAGTTTCTAACCCTTACACTTTACAGACTTCGACATGACTGCGCAACAGCGGTGCCACATTAATCAAACAAAAGCAATTTCATAGTACTACTATTAGTTTTTGAGATTAACAACCCAAAAACGACTGTAGCAGGCGGGCAAAGCCGCTTTGGAGGGCTCCGGATCAGCAGACATTTGTTAGAACACCTGATATGTTAAATACACTAACCACAACTATAAATTAAGGCAGCATGCACCGGCTGAGATTACAAGGCAACCAGGCGCTGAGTAAGGTGTCGGCTTCAGACACTTGGACATGGACAGGGTGGTAGCCATAATTTAGAGAAAACTTAACAGCCTTATGATGAGCATAGAAACAAAGAAATTTCGGCCTTGATCTTAAAGGGGCTCCCTGTGCACCTGTCCCTGGATGGACGATTTACTTTTATATAATGCCTAATCAGTAATCACTTCAGTTTAGTCATGTGCGCAGCCTTAACGAAACGAGATGTCCTCGGCGCATTACTCCTCTTCTGGCAAGATGCCGACCTGGGAACAGTGACGACGGGCTCGTAAATAGGTATGGTTGTTGCTCAAGATCGATCACATCAAATCGCCCATGCGACTTAATCATTGCACAGGGATGCCGAGGAGGAGACTAGGTGCCCTTTCAAAGGCGTGAACACGCTGGTGCCATTGCGTGGGTTCAAGACACAGCTGTGCCCAGGCGTCGCCAAGTTAGCTAGCGCGACCGACTCCACGGAAACAAAAATGGGCACACTGTTATACTAGCTGACGCTCATCGAAACGTGGCGACATGCCGTCGAATCATGGGTGGTTCATGCGGCGCGAACTCACAGGCAGTGGAAGTCTTCAGTCAATTTGATCCAAAACCCCCCCGAGAACAACTGGGAAGTTTTTTGCTGACGCCATGGTGGTGTGACGCTGCGTCCTGAGTTGTTCATATGGCATGAACTCGCGTACGTCGAATTTTCTCAGGCGAGCGGACGTCCAACTCACCACCGCTTTCTCGATGTGGACAAACAGCAGAAATGCCACGCTCAAATTTCAGCCACCTATGTTCATTCACGTGCAGAGACATGACAAAATGCGTTTTCGTATTTCGACCACATCAGAAAGCACCAAGAGCTGATCAGGGACCTTTGGGGCAGCAGCCTAGTGCCAAAGCGAATAAAGCCTCGTGGAAACAAAAAACCAAAAGGTAACTGACAAATGCAACCAGAACACGAACACGGCGGATGCAAGCGCAGCGAGCCGAGCAAGTAGGTATGGTCCCGAAAAAGCGAAACGCATTCGTGCCGCTGATTCGTTTAGGGTAGCATTTTTAATTTGCACTTCATATACCATGCTTTTATTCCCTCAAGAAAAAAAAAAAATGGCTGATGATATAGGCTCAAATACCAATTCTCTAAACCATGAGAGTGCACACCAAGTAAATCTTTCACAGCAGCCTCACAGCACAAGCGAGAAAAAGAACACGAGTTTGATGCCATCATTTCAAATTAGCACAGGAGAAAAGATCCAGATCTTAAGTTTTTGTGCAAGGCTTCCCTCTTCTCTGTCTTCCTTTTTTTTAGCGTTAGCTTATAAAACTCTCCCCGAGAATTTTGTCTTCAACAAGATGAGGCGATGCTTGAGTGAAGTTTAGCTGATGCCCATAGTGAACTGAAGCCCACTGGCAGTGCTGAAAGGAAGGGCATGAACTCAGAAACACATTCCCACCTGGTACTTTAGAGGTGACTCGATCTTCTTGTACTCCTGGGGCTGCCCCTCCAGCTGGTAGATGATGATATGCCTGCCTGCTGTGCTGACAACAGCCATGGGGAACACCTGCATGGGAGAAATGGTGCACAATTACGGGATGTAACTCATTAGCATCCACCCAGGCATAGCAATATGGCTACAAAGAAAAGCTATACAGCCTCCACAAAAACTTCCCAGCAGAAGGAAAATTCGTCCTGGTCCACAGGTTGAACCGGTGCCACCGCCTGTCTGGGGCAAGTCACTCTACCAACTGAGCTATCCAGGTTCATTACTGCTGATAGAACATTTCTAAGGTCTTAGTCTCTTATGCTTACAATAACAAAAATAAAAAATTCACAGATGATCAACAAGATTCATGCGACATATATGCGACAGTGTCACTTTTCTACAGCATGCTACACGATTATGTTATCGCTACATAAAGAAATAACAGGGGCATTAACGCTTGTTTCTGAATCATTGCGCTGTAGAAAATGCAGCTGTAACCAATCACTCCAAGGCCATGTGGCCTGCCAACTACCACCTACCAGAAGAATGTATGCTCATGATTTTTCGAAGCTGTGAGACTTCAAAAGGCTGCAAGGGTACTGGCGTACTTGATTCCCATCTAACCTTCCATATAAAAGGAGCTGCCCGAGTCGGCAGCTCCTTCCAGCTCGATCATGCCACCTGGTCTCACGAGAACATAAAACAATGGCATGCTCATGACTTCTCAAGGCTGCCAGGGGATGCAAGGGTGCAGTGCTTATCGCCTGCCAGCGACTACCTGACAGAGGCATGCTTACGATTTGTCAAAGCTGCAAGGCTTCGACCGATCGACGCCAATGGACAATTATTTCCAGCATGAAGTCGCCAATGCCCTCACGTTAAAAGCCTGCACGAGGCATGCACGATTTTTCAGGTCTTCAATGCTTCAAACGGCTGCTGCTTTTGCATTAAGAGGTAAATCTAAGTTTCTTTCCTTTTATTTTTTGGCCTGGCAGCCAGTCAATTCTGACTTGAGCATGTGCTACATATTTCTGCAACCAGCAGTGCCTACGACCACGATACTATACTAAAGAATTGCACCGGGCCAAGCCAGCGTCGGGTAGAACCTGTGTTGCCCACATCGTAACACATTGTTTCTCCCTTTTTCATGGCACATGAACTCCAAGATTTGACAATTCACTTGTCACCAAATATATGCTCAGCCATGTAGCCTCATCAAGTCAGTTCAATTCCAGGTTATTAGCAAAAGATGCCTATCCATGCATTCTCACAGTGAAGGCTCCAAGGTGCGAATCTAGACATCCCTAAAGTCAGCACTTACAACGTCGGCACAGTAGCAGCGTTCTGGAAGGTTGATGGTCAGCATTGGTGTCGGTGTCCTTGTGTCCCAAAACTGCAAACGAAAGAAGGAGCAAGAACAATTCTTATCACAAGCACATTTATTTTATTAAGCTTCCAAAAAAAAAAGCTCCTGTACTGTTCTCTATTGTGTAACAGTCATGACTGACAGCTGTCCACAGCTTACCGTATTTTCCGGTGTATAAGGTGCAGTTTGGTTTTTTTTTCTGAAAATTTCGTCAGTGCGTCTTATACACCGGTGTGACTTATGTATAAAACAAATCCGGGCCGTGGTGGCCACGCCTGGTCCACGCCCGAAAAGGTGTCTGTGCACTGTACGTCACCACATGTTAAGAGACCCTGGTGGTATAAATTAATCCGGAACCCATAACTACATCGCTTATAGTCCATATGTCATTTCGGGGCATTAAACCCAACAATTTACAATTTTTACATGGCAAAATATTGGGCGGCCAAACTTGCACGCAACAGCTGCGCGCTATCTTCTACCATGCATAGTAACTGCATTTCGAAAAAACTCAAAAGTAACATCAAATTGTCTTGCAAAGACGAAATATAGCTCACGTTTTTATAAATATGTAGATATGCCGATGATGACAGCTACAACCCACGGACCATACACATAGAAACGGCGGTTTCTGTTTCACACGACAGTTAAAGAAAAAAATTATATATGTATGTTACTCTGAAGTATACGCTATATTGAAATTCTTAATTCTGAAATATTTTTACATTGAAAACATAGAAAATCTGTTGGGCATTTTTAAAACATTTGTTAATGTGCTTGTAGCAACGAGATTTGACTGTAGTTTAATTCTGGGTTAATAATGTAATTTTGTAGTTTAATAATGTGTTGTTAATTTAAAAATGGTAGCTTGCCAATAACAAGTTCTCAACTCTTGAGTCGCTCCCGTTCACGTCATTTCCATCAGCCACGGCATCTGCATTGCATTGATCGCTGTAGCGGATTCACGGCCTGGACACCCCAACCGGCAGCCCGAAGGCCGCCACAATGCTGTTATGTAATTTTCTTTACTTTTGGCCTTCATATCAATAAATGTTTTTCACCATCATCACCATGTGTGCTCCAGATCTGCCGAGTCGTCTTATTTCTCACTGACCATGGTGTCACCCGCGAGGCGAAGAAGTTGCGGCACACAATTCAAGCCGCGTGCTGTTGAATTTGCCAAGGAGCATGGGTACTGGCCTGCAGGAAGGCAGTTTGCGTTAGCGACCACGACTGGCACGAAGCTGCCAGTGTGCTCCGGACAATCAAGTCAACCATTAAGGCCAGGCAATTGCCTAGCTGGCGTTTCATATTTCTCCTCGCTGCTCCGGCCCTTCCTCCTCTTTCTTTCCTTCTCTCCCTCTGTTTTCTCTGATAGTTTTGCCTAAATGCCATCTGTAAGTACATATACCATCTGTATGTATCAAAATAAAACATTTTTGATAAGTGCCACTCAGACTTTGGATGCTACATGCACCTGTGTGAGCAATGCGTATCACGGGATATGGGCATATGCAGCAGCCGCCGCAAGCACGTATTTTCGTTACACTTACTCACAATGTGGCCTTCAACGAATTTTCTACCAAGTGAACAGGCGCGTCTTATACACCGGTGCGACTTACCTGTGTATTTTGCTTTTTGCAAAAATTGCTGTTTGGAGTGACTTATACACCCGAAAATAAGGCAGTTAAAATGTGCAAGAGGAAAATGAAAGGGGGATGGGTACTGAAGAGGCACTTTGTCATCTAACCTTAATAAGCTGACTTAATAACTGACCCAACTCCTCCTAGCCAAAATATGTGACATAACTCCTCCTAGCCGAAATATGTGACACCATTTCGAAATGTCTTATGTGTGAACTAAAGGATGTGAAGATGTGTTCAAGATTTATGTTCATTGAATTGAATTAGCTGACAAAGGTGGCTAGTATTTGTACTGAAAAAGTGTCACTTTCAAAGATGAGTTTACTCTGACAGTACACAAGTCTTTGGCAGGGACATGCCAGTAACAAGCTCAATTTATGGGCAGACTAAATATGCAGCAGTGAATCAAAGAATGCACTTTGAACTGCCCTGCATGACCATCTCAGTGCAACCTCAAGTACCAAAGTGCACCTTCCGGTAGCATGGAATAAAAAATTTTTCATTGCTTCTGTGCTCCATAAGCCTCTGTGATCATCTGTAAATTCAGCAAAATAACTGGGCCTGGCTCCAGCACTAAAATGCATTTGCACATCAATGAAAAATGCTGCTATTGATGTGTTGATCTAGGTATAGCTCAAAAAGAGAATGGCAATATAAGCAATAAAAAAAAAAAAAAAAAAACGCTAATAGCATTGCTTCTGTTCAAACCTACTTTTCTGTGTGCATTCAGGTGCACCGATCCTGTGTCTTGAGGCAGATCACAATCTAAGCTGGCTCACCTTGAGTGTTTTGTCCCAGCTCCCAGTCATGATGCAGCTGTAATTCGGTGCCTTCACCCAGTGCACTGTCTTCACTGGTGCATCGTGCTGCAAAGGAGTTTGCACCATGTTAGAAAGCAATGTGGTTATGCTGCTTGAACAAAATCCAGTTGCCGATTGGAATGTGCACAAACCTGAGCAATGGGCATTGCTTGATTGCTATTGAGGTCCCACATCTTGACAGTTTTGTCGCAGGAAGCTGAGAAAACTTTGCTTCCATCCTGACAAGAGGAGGCAGCGCATTAATGCAAGCACTGATCCAAGCCCAATCATATGGCACCAGTTCCCGTGTGATTGAGAGCATGAAATTATTTCCTCTCCTCTGTTAAGAACAAAAAGAATAACATTTGACAAGCAGGTACTGAAACAAAGTCCGAGAAAATACCTTCACAATGAGCTTTGTTTGATTCTGTAAAGCTGTAATACAGTCGAGCCCATTTTATAATGGCTGCAGTTATAACAAACGCTCGCGGAGCTATGGCACAGTCTTGGAAAAAATGAACAACCATAGCCGCACTACTCAGTTATAACGAACGGGGAAACCCGAAGACTTGCCACCACAGTCAAAAGATGCATGCAGGAGACCGAAGAGCATCTACCAAGAGTTGATGCTCCCATAAAACCGGCTACAAAGTAAATTGGTGCGTGCGTGTACACCAGTTGGGTAAAGGTAAGCAAGACAAAGAGGTAGCATAAAAAGGGAAACTGCTCCATATGGCCAGTGATCAAATGCCATCAGCGATTTGCAGCCTAAATACTAGTCATGAGGTATGCCTTGCTGGTCCATCCAGTATGAAGCATTGGTCACCGACCAAGTCGAATGTCCGCCTTTTGTTTTGCTGCTCCATGGTGGCAGTGCATGGAGAGCACACATATAGCATATACTGCACACACGTGTACTGCGGTAGCTCTGCCGCTGCTTCCTTGCCAAGAATCGAAGAGGTGGAGGGTGACCAATTACCAGATGCCATGAACGCCTCAACCACTATCATTCTTATCACATTTGTAAAGCAGCTTCTCAGAAAGTGTCTCGGCCACGAGCATATAATTATGCTGGAAAGCTTATAGAACGGCTTAATAGTGTCTGCTTTGAAGAAACAGACGTCAATAAGTAAATTTTTAAAGAAATAAGCGCCATTTTTTTTTTTTCGAATTTCGCCTTTCTGTCCATGATGAAATAGGGTAAGTCTGCTTACTACGAACTTCGGATAAAACGAACGGATTCGTGTCACCGTTAACTACGTTATAAGTGGGCTCGACTGCAGTATGAAGGAAACAAACTTTTTTGGAGCAAGACTCAAGTCAAAGCGAACGAGCGCGTAGCATCATAAATAATAAAGTGAATCTTACATCGCTCCACGCAACGTCGAGGATGGGACCTTGGTGTGTCTGCTGTGCTTTTGGTATCGTCTGCCCCGTGCTCTGCACTTCCCAACATCTGATCTGTTGCGTAAAACGAAAAATAAAACGTGCAAACATATGACCAGTGCGTGTATCAACTGTTTTCGGCAACGCAATCAAGTGAGTCGCGTTAAGAACAGTCGCGTGTAAAGTAGACCATACCTGGTTGTCCCAGCTTCCAGCGACGAGAAAGTTCTGCTGCAGGGACGCCGGACTGAAAGCCATACTACTGATTGAATCGTCCGGAGGAGAAACGACTTCAAAGTCTTTCATCGGGTTGTGCGTGCCGGTGGCTGTGGTTCCAGAAAACATACCCACCCCGCCGCCAAAATTTACTGATGAACCTGCTGATCCAAACATGTCTCGATGAACTGTGCAGGCTATCGCCTGATATTAAGCTCGGCCGACGAGCTAATTTAAACTGCTTATCACCTCGTGTCTTTGACTTCCTTATTTAATTCTTTAAAGAGATTGTTGTGAAAACTAAATTTTCATACCGCTTCAACACACAGCGCTAGAAATCTCCATGTTGCCGAAGTACGCTTGATGTCAGTGGCCTTGCGGCTGAACGACTTAACAAACTAATGAAGAAAATCGCCATCGTTAGAAAAGTATTCTATTTTTTGAAGCAAGAAATCGGCTTCTCGTTCAAGCTACAAAGTGCAAATATCACTTAAGGTAGGCAAGGTAGCAAATACAACTGCGGCGACCGCTCGCAGCGCTCTCTGCAGTCAGCAATTCAGCAGCTGGCGGGAAAAGTTTTCGCGCCAAAGCTGGCAAGTTGGCGAAGAGGTTAGTTTCATCATGCCGTGTTAAGCTTGCAAGTGTACACTTTTCTGCGAGTTTCGATGCAGATTTGAAGAACGAGCATATCTGTGCGGATTATTTCAGTTGTTGTGCATTTCACCTGATAGCCGCACCTGATGCCGATTACACAGAATGAATGCTGAAGTCTGCAGCCGGTTCACCTGAATGTCCGGCTGGCTTGGCTGCGCAGCCGCGTAAGTTTCACCCTCGACCTACTTCTGTGATACGTAAAAATGGATCTGCTGTTGGTCCATTCGGAACAGGCTTCCGACCAGTCTCTATTTTCTCAAAGAACGGAAACGACCATCGAATCGGGCTCAGTGAACTCTCAAGCGGATACAATGCCCATCGGAGGGGCTACCCAAGAACTTCCGCACTCCAACAAAGATTCTGAGTGCTCAAGTCTCAGGACAGTAGCTGATAGCATCGAAGTGATTCCCGAAACAGAGGAGTTCTTGTCTCAGGAAGACAAAGCGGAGGTAAGCCGCGACACGAACTTGAAACCTGAACCTGCAGACAGCGCAGCGTGCCCAGTTGTTCATGACAACGTTGTTCAGCAAAACTCTGCTTCCAACTGTTCAGAAGCGAGTGAAAAAATTTGCACAGAAAGTTGCACGAACGATATAGCTTCACCAAACGCCGACGCTTCACATCACGAGATATGCGAATCGGATATCCATGTTGACCGATCCGCTAGTCATCTAGAAGACGACAGGAGATGTAGAACGAGCAATCGATTACTCAACTCTGATGACGATGGCACGAATGACACAAAATTGCACGCGGCAGATCATTCGCCGGATAGGGAAAGCGAATCTCCCCGACCACGCGTCCGCCGCATCTTCGGCAGCTCTGACGAGGAGGGCGAGGACGTTAAAGACTCGGTTCCTGCCGGTGACGGTGAAAGTGCAGGTCTTGAGGATCTCAAAGAGGCAAAACAGTCGCCGGACAAGGGGGATGAACTTTCCCATTCACATGTCCGCCGCATATTGGACAGTTCTGACGAGGAAGATGGTGGTGCAGCTAACTATTCGAACCCTGCCAGTGACGATGAAGATGGAAATCTGGAGGGTCTCGAAGAAAGCACATCTTCTCACGGCACCCACAAAAAGGGTCGAGTGGAACGAAAGTCTGCCAAAAAGGCGATGGAAGAACTGCGGGAAATATACAGCACCAGCCAAAGAATGACGCGAGGTGAGAATGATGCGGCTTTTGCTGCAGTATTCCTGTTTCTCGAGTTAATTATACCCCTGTTACACGGGCGTTTTCAACGGCAGTTCAGTTGGCGGTCAGTTGAACTGAACGGCAGTTAGCGATGTTACACGGCAGCGCCAACTGCAGTTGAAATCTCAACTGCGGTTCAGTTCAACTGAGGTCGGCGGTCCCAGTTGAACCAGTCAACTGACAAGGTGGCTGTCAGCGGACGCGCCGCATCGACCGAGTCGGCGGCATTTCCAACCGCTGTGCGTTCTAAAATCAGATGAAAGGTTGCTGCCTTAGCTAACGCAAGTCCCAGCCTGCAACTTTAAATACTCAAACGAGTGTCAAAACACAAGTGCGCGAAGCGGCACCAAAAGACGACGATTAAGCAGCGAAGCCAGACGCACCTTAAATGGATTGATTTGGCTTTGTGTCGAGTTCATTTGTTCCATACCCGAAAAAGAAAACGCGTGCAAAATGTGCAATTTAATAATATAAAGTGTGCAAATGTTGTACAAAGTAATTTATATATGAAAAATCAAGCGCTTTTTTTTAGTAAGAATTGCTTGCATGTGGAGGATCACGTGATTCAACTGAGGTTCGCGATATGTTCCGTGTAACTACAGTCGACTGCCGTTCAGTACAACGTCAGTTGGAACGCTGAACTGTGATATAACTGAACGGCAGTTGAAATTGCCCGTGTAACACGGGTATTACGCCTTCGAATTTACAGCAATTGCACTGGTTATTAGATATTACCGGCTAGTAATAATCCATAGTTTAAGGTATTATACACTAAGTTACTCAGTGTACCAATCAATCTGTTGCATGGACAGCTGCTATCAGTTGCATTTAGGCATACAAAATACTAATAGCGACATATTGAAAGCTAGCCATAAAAAAAGGTGGTAATATGAAAGGGTTTGGCTTCAAGTAAAGTGTTTTGCACTTTTACAGTCCTTATGCTGTGTACTGTGCTGCAGAAAAACGAATGTCGCTGCCATACCACGAGCCAGAGAGGCTGAGCTTGAAAGCTTTCCTTCAGCAAAGACGGAGTGGTGAATCACAATCAAGCCCTGTATGTAAAAAGGAAGAAAAGACCATTGTTCCACCACAAGAAAGCTCAAGGTATGCCTTTTTTTTTTTTTTTTAAGCACTGGAATAACTTTTCGTTTTCATTTTTTTAAGGGGGGAGGCTACCCTTGAACACCAACTTTTTTATTTCTTGAGGTATTCGAATGAAATTTTCAGGGTATGCCCATAGTACACACATTTGAAGAACTACCAAGTTTCATGGAGCTGGGCTCATCGGTTCTCAAGTTAGAGGAGTATATCAAGATAGTTTACATAGGTCCCTAGGGGCGGGCCTGGAGAATTTGCAAAATGTGCTAGCAGTGTGAAATTTGTTATGGTCATTCCTGGATAGTTTCCCCAGGGCAAAACAATTCCCTTTTTCCAAATTTCCTCTCTGAAAAATTTTAGTACAGCCCCAAATTTAGTGTTCAAATTTACACCTGACTTAACGATATTTTCCCCTTCATGGATCACTGCCTTGTCGTGGCGGAGGGGCTTGCGAAACTCGATGAAGTCGTGAGCTCTGCTGTGTAGGGCCACCCAAGATAGACAGGTCACGGCAGAGAGTTCTGACAAAATGTGATTCACTGGAGAAGGTAATGGCAACCCACTCCAGTATTTCCTGCCAAGAAAACCCTATGGCCAGTCACAATACCATTAAAGATATGGCGCCGGAAGATGAGCCCCCCAGGTTGGAAGGCGTCCCACATGTTACTGGGGATGAACAAAGGGCGATTCCTAGTAGCTCCAGGACGAATGAAACGGCTGGGCTAAAGCCAAAAGGACGCTCAGTTGTGGATGTGTCGGGAAGCGACCGGAAAGTCCGATGTTGCAAGGAGATATATCACATAGCAACATGGAATGTAAGATCTATGACGCAAGGTAAACTGGATGTCGTCAAGCGAGAAATGGACAGATTGAACATTGATATCTTGGGTATCAGCGAGCTCAAGTGGACCGGAATGGGAGAATTTAACTCCGGCGACCATTATGTGTTTTTTTGTGGGCACGAATCCAAGAGAAGGAATGGGGTTGCTCTCATAGTAAACAGAAGAATGGGCAAAGCAGTGCTAGGGTACAACCCAAAAAACGACCGAATGATTTCACTTCGGATCCAAGGTCAGCCTTTCAACATAACAGTTATCCAAGTCTATGCACCGACCACTGCTGCTGAAGAAGCTGACGTTGAGAGATTTTATGCGGACCTGCAATGCCTTTTAGACCGCACCCCATCATCAGACGTGGTTTTTCTCATAGGAGACTGGAATGCTAAGGTCGGGAGTGAAGAAATATCCGGAATTATAGGCAAGTTCGGTCTTGGCGAGCCAAATGAAGCTGGGCAGAGGCTAGTAGAGTTTTGTCAAGAAAACAACCTGACCATAGCGAATACTAATTTTCAACAGCCCAAGAGGCGCCTGTACACATGGACTTCACCGGACGGTCTGTACAGGAATCAGATCGATTATATTATTTGCCGGCAGAGATGGAGAAGCGCTATACAAGCAGTAAAAACAAGGCCTGGGGCCGATTGTGGCACCGATCATCAGCTTCTTGTTGCCAAAATTAAGCTTCGATTGAGAAAAACGCAGAAAACTAGAAGGCCTTTCAGGTATGATCTCGATCAAATTCCATTAGAATATGCTGTGGAAGTGAGAAATCGATTTCAAGAATTAGATCTAGAAGACAGAGAGCCCGAAGAAATGTGGACTGATGTTCGTGATATAATACAAGAAGTTGCTACTAATGTAGTTCCAAAGCAAAAGAAATGCAAGAAAGCAAACTGGTTATCTGAAGAGGCTTTGCAAATAGCTGAGGAAAGGAGGATGGCAAAAGTTATGGGGGAAAGAGAAAGATACAAGGTTCTCAATGCGGATTTTCAGAAAATAGCAAGGAGAGATAAGAATGCCTTCCTGAACATACAGTGCCAAGCAGTTGAGGACAACAGCCAATTAAGGAACACTGGAGCTCTGTATAAGACAATCAAAGATATCAAAGGAAGCTTCTGTGCTAAGCTGGGCGTGATAAAGGACAAACAAGGCAAGGACCTCACTGAAGCCTCAGAGATAAAGAAGAGGTGGCAGGAATACACAGAAGAACTGTACAAGAAGGACCCGAATGTGCAAACCCAACATAAGACGGTTGTGATTACTGATCTCGAGCCGGGCATCCTGAAGAGTGAAGTTGAATGGGCCTTAGCCAGGCTTGCTAAGAACAAAGCTAGCGGAATTGATGGTATTCCAGCTGAATTGCTTCAAAACCTCAACCATGACGCTGTTAACATTCTGCATACATTATGTCAGAAGATTTGGACAACCCTGCAGTGGCCACAGGATTGGAGGAGGTCAGTTTATATCCCCATTCCAAAGAAAGGCAGTGCCAAAGATTGTTCCAACTACCGCACGATCGCGCTTATTTCGCATGCTAGCAAGGTGATGTTGAAAATCCTCCAAGGTAGGCTGCAGCAGTATGTGGATCGGGAGCTTCCGGACGTGCAAGCTGGTTTTCGCAAGGGCAGAGGAACTAGAGACCAAACTGCTAACCTTCGCTGGATCATGGAAAAAGCACGAGAGTTCCAGAAACCCATCTACTTCTGCTTTATTGGTTATGCGAAAGCGTTTGACTGCGTAGATCACAGCAGATTGTGGCAAGCTCTCCAAGAGATGGGAGTTCCAATTCACCTCATTTGTCTCCTCAGGAACCTGTATGAAGGGCAAGAGGCCACAGTCAGAACTGGGCATGGTCTTACTGATTGGTTTCCGATCGAGAAAGGAGTGAGGCAAGGCTGCATACTGTCGCCCTGCCTATTTAACCTATATGCAGAGTGCATCATGAGGAAGGCCGGTCTGGACGAGTCTTCAGCTGGAGTGAAGATTGCTGGAAAACGTATCAACAACCTTAGATATGCGGATGATACCACTTTAATGGCAGAAAGTGAAGTGGAACTCAAGAGACTTCTGATCAGCGTACAAGAAGAGAGTGAGAAGTTTGGGCTTAAACTGAACATTAAAAAGACAAAGATCATGGCGTCTTGCCCTATCAAGTCCTGGAGCATCAATGGACAAGAAGTGGAAGCTGTGACAGATTTTCTGTTCTTGGGCTCCAAGATTACCTCGGAAGGAGACTGCAGCCATGAAATTAGGAGACGCCTGCTTCTGGGAAAGAGAGCAATGGTTAGCCTTGACCGCCTAGTAAAGAGCAGAGACATTAGTCTGCCAACCAAGATCCGTATAACTCGTGCTATGGTCTTTCCAGTTGTGATGTATGGATGCGAGAGTTGGACTGTGAAAAAGGCTGACCGCCGAAGAATTGACGCGTTTGAATTGTGGTGCTGGCGAAGACTCTTGAGAGTTCCTTGGACTGCCAGAAGATCAAATCAGTCGATATTGTCGACCATAAACCCTGACTGCTCATTGGAGGGTCAAATTTTAAAGTTAAAGCTCAGCTACTTTGGTCATCTGATGAGAAGAGAGGAGTCGCTGGAGAAAGATTTGATGTTGGGAAAGGTTGAGGGTCGCCGGAGAAGGGGTAGGCAGCGAACGCGTTGGTTAGATGGCATCCTCGAGGCACTGCAGATGAAGTTATGTGATGTTAGGAAGATAGTGAGAGACCGGAAAGCGTGGCGTGACATGGTCCATAGGGTCACGAAGAGTCGGACACGACTGAACGACTAAACTGAACTGAACTAACGATATTTTAATTGAGTGCCCCTAATTACACATGAAATATTTTGAAAAAAACGAATTGTCTTGCCCTCAGAAATTTACTTAGGTATGTAACAAAAAAAGCCTCATGAAAATCCAATAAGCGGTTCTTGAGCTACGACTTTCCCTAGCAGCCACACCGTGCAAAAAATTGATTCTGAGAAAACAGCTCTCAAAGGTTGAGAGAACAATAACTTTTTGTTTCTCAAGTTATCATGATGAAATTTTCAAGACAGGCTCATGACATTAACAAATGAAAAACCACCGAGTTTCATAGAATTGTGCACGCTAGTTCTCAAGTTACAGAAGCATATCAAACTGGTTCGAATAGGTCCTTTATATCAAGCCTGGAGATTTTGCGAAAGGCACTGGCATTGTGCAATTTGTCATGCTGATTCCTAGATAGGTTCCTCAGGGCAAGACAAAGCCCTTTTTCCAAATTTTCTTGCTGAATAATAGCATCGAATTGGATTTTTTGTTATCAATTAGACCTATGTTGATTAACCAAATTAATTATGACAAATTCCAGACATATTTTGAATACATGGGCTTGCCTTGCCCTCAAAAATTTATTCAGGTACAGTCGAGCCCACTTATAACGGCCCCACTTAGGACGAACACTCGCAATTATCACGAACAAGTCCGGTGCGGCCGTCAAAATATACTTCAAGGCTATGGCGCTCCGTCGATCTCTGCTACAGCGAACATCTGTGCGACTAGCCGATCGGCTACAGCGAACGCTTTGGTGCCGCGGACCACTTTCCTCATTCTGAGATCCGTCGATCCTGTGCTCTGCAAGCCGCGACAATCGGCATTCCCGATTCCCCCGCGGCATTTCACCCTAGCATGATGGGCGGCGCAGACGCAGCAAGCGGTTTCCCGGTTTATCTATCGCGGCATCTCGCCGGAGGAACGAGGAGCGGCCCAAACGCGACAAGCGACTTCTCGGGTTATCTTCCGCGGCATAAGCGCCGAAACGAAAAAAAAGAAAGCTAGCCAAGTCTGCACTGAATGCGTGTCGCACCTCGAGGCATCGTGAGCGACCACGCAACGTTTAACACGTTGCACGAAACCGTTCAGAGGGCACGACGAGAGATCGTAAAACGGGCAATCGCATAAATTGCGAAAGGCGAACAGAACGTACGAAGTACAGACAGCCAACAACGACAGCAAGCAAAGAGCCGTAGCAGACGACGCGGGGAGGCGGAGACCGACGCGTCAGCGGCTGCAGCAGCCAATAGTAGTCGCCCGATCCCCCGCGTTCTCGCGGAGCGCGCTTTGCCCAATCGCAGCCTTGAATTCGAGCGCGGGAAACTTGAAAGCCGCCACGAGGCTCTCAATCGGTAGCAAGCCACGCCTCGACCGCGCCGCCGTCGCCGCCGCCGAGGGTGGCAGAAGAAAGCGCAAGAATTCACAAACAAAACAAGACCAAGATGGCGGCGCTCAGTTCGGCGGGAGAGGAATGGTGCGCGCGCGAAGTTTGGGAATTTTCGGCGCTTGCTCGCTGCTCCGCAGCTGCCGCCGCTTGTTAAATAATTAATTTCGAGTATTTCTATGGCGAGTTGGGCATTGATAATTACAGAAATGGTAGTTTATAAGACATACTACCGGAATATATAATCTTCCAAAAATCGACTTTTTCGCGATTTTTCGGTTTTCAAAGGTCGCGTCCCCCCTATGCATTCAGGCAGCCTTGTGGTAACAGAAAGATATTTCTTTGCATTACTGTGTCTAAAAATGTACCTTGTGGTGAGAGAATGAAGTAGCGCAGATGTGAATAGGAACCAGTTTTCTTTGTAAGCTTTTAAGACCTGTAAAATGCATCCACCTTCAATTTAAAACTGCAAATTTTAGTTATCTAAACTGCCTTCTGCTTTAAAATGCTGTAGCTGATGACTTTGCATGTAGGCTATGCACTGTGTAGCATTGGGTTCTTTACATCCTTGGATCTTCATATCTCTTGTCTTTTCCATAAACAGCTCTGACTTATCGCTTGATATGGCATCTTCATCTGCTGGGCCTACTGACCACAAGCCAGCTGAGCCGTCAACAACAAACGTGGCATCTCCTGAAAAATGGCCAGCAGGAAACAGTGCACAGCCAAGTTGTGATGAAATACCAGAAGTGCCACTACTTTCTTCTAGGCGCCGTCGAACTTTAGAAGCCCTCGCTGCCGGCACAGTGCCTTGCCTGAGCAAGGAACCTGTGATTCTTCTAGATGATGATCATCCCAAAGGTGTGGACCATCTGCTGAAGCGATTGGTAAAACATTCCAAGATGGAGGACTCAAAGAAGAAGAAAGAGTAAGTAAATATGTCTTTGCTTGTAGTTGACTGGCATGAGTTTTTTTTTTTTTTCACTCTGCCCTTCAACAAGGGTTTGTATGTGGCAAATAACTTTCATTCATGGATTGAATACATACGTCATACTTAGAATGCATAAAAGAGGGTGCACTTGTGAGCCATCATTATAGTTTCCTTCAAGTTTATCCAAGGCAAATAACTCTTAAAGACTCGAACCCTAGAGAGGTGCTGGCAGCCTGGAAAATGAATATTTCCATTCTGAGAGTTCTCATCTTGTTGTAATGTTTAGAGCAGCTTGTGAATGTTAAGAGTTTATGCATATGAAGGTGTGCCATCTGCAAGCAGGAACTCTCCATTACAATGTAACCTTCTAAGAATTTTTGTAAATTGTTCCTAGGCGGTAAGCATGCTTTAAGATCAAATGCTATGGCTTGTATTCGAAGTTTGCGTCATTTTTAGAAGTTTTATTTTCACCCTCACCTATTAACTAGAAAGACAGAAAGCGGATGTGAATTCGGTTGTGACTGATATTGGGATTAGCCAGTTTCGGCATGTGCAGAAATCAGGGGAGGGCAAAAATGAAACTTTCAAAAATGATGCAAACTCATAATGTGCTGCTAAAGAATCTGTGAGTTCTTTTAACGCAGCAGCATTAAGGCACATGTCTGCCTAAACCCTGGGGTCAATATGGAATTCCCTGATTGCATAACATAGTGATGACGTCCCAGGTCGTGACGATAGCGATGGCGATATGGCGATGGCGATATGGTCGTACCCTTTTGAACGGGCGATCACCCAGTGGGATCTGACCAGAAAAAAAAAAAAAAACAAAAAAGACACACACACACAAAAAAAAAAAAAGGAAAAAGGAGAGTACAGATGTTAGTTCACTCCACGTCTTTACGCCGCTCTGGCCGCACTGCTCCTCGTGTCCACCAGAACTCCAGGCGTCTCTTCGTACATTCCACGACTGCACCAAGGGATAATACTCCGCTCCCCTCTTCATGTGACGCCGCGGCCCCGTCGGTGCTTCCCTCTGCCGTGTCAGCCGTGTTGCCTGCGAAGCCAAGGGCGACCGGCAGCGACGCAGTGCGAGGGGCGGGAGAAATCGCTACACATCCAAGTATCACGTGCTCCACAGTTTCCTCCTCCGCTCCGCAGAGGGCGCAGTCGGATACGCACTTGCTAGTGAACCTAGATCGCCACTGCCGCGTCCTCAAGGCTCCACACCTGGCCTCAGCCAGTAGCCCGCTCCCCACGGAGTTGTCATACCATGGTTCAGGACTAATCCCTGTCTTCTGCGCGCTGTACAATGCCAGAGATGACTTCTCCTTTGCCCTGCGCATCCACTCAGCTGTCTCAGCTTCCTTCACCTTCAGCTTGAGCTTCTTCCCCTGGCTCACCGCCGGTACATCCGAGAGGCATACTGTTGGCAGATGGTACCGTCTCTGCAGCCTCGCTAGCCGCCTTGTCCACTTCGTTGCTATTCCAGCATACACCAGGTGGATTAGCGTCTGATGTGCCAGGTTACTTGCCGGGAGGCGCATCAGTCGGTCCTCATATTTTGCTTTGGCCGCCGCCTCTCTCGCTGAGAAAGAGGACCATCCGACCTCGCCCTGGATTCCCTCCACCGCTATGTGTTTGGGCACCCCTAAAGCTACCCGGCCGACTACCCTCTGCTGTCGCTCAAGAAACTCCCGGGTGCCGGCGGAGATGCACAGAACTGCATTTGAGTATGTTAGCGCTGGCACCGCCACCATTTTCCACAGGGCTCTCGCCACCTCGTAGCGGTTAAACGCCCAGAGCGACCGACGGCCCAACATACCCCTACAGCGTGCCGTTTTCCCCCGCATTTCCCTCTCGTGTTGCCCGAGGTAGTTTGCCCCTGCCGACAACTTGACGCCGAGGTATTTGGCGGAATCCACCCTCTCTATTTGATTTCCCTGAAGTTCCCACCTGTGCCCGCTCAGCTTGTCCCTTTCGCCCCATGCCATCACTACACACTTTGCTGGGCTGAACTTCAGTCGACGCTCGCTCATTCCCGCAGCACAAATGTCCAGTAGTCTCTGTAGCTCTTCTGGTGTCCCTGCGAGGACCGCAAAATCATCGGCATACACCAGCGCTGGTATACGTCGCTCGACCTTCACCCCGGCATCCAGATGCTCAAACCGACATCCGTGCCCAGACACCTCCAGCTGTTCCGTGACCCCTGCGACGTACAACATGAACAGCAGTGGTGACAGTGGACATCCCTGTCGTAGCCCCTTCGGGCTCTCCAATAAGCTAGTCCTCTGACCTGCCCACTCCACGCACGCTCTGACATCGGCGTACAGCTCTTGCAGTAGCTCGATGCTGGACTCCTCAAGGCCAAAACCCCGCAGGATGCTCCACAATACGGCTCGGTCCACATTATCATAAGCCTTAGCGATGTCCAGGAACGCCACGAAGAGTGGGTTTCCCGTTTGCTGTGCTATTTCTATGCACTGTGTGAGGACAAATAAATTGTCCTCAATGCGTCGTCCCGCCCGGAAACCATTTTGGAGCTCCCCAAGAGCCCCATTTCTCTCTGCCCACGCTTGCAAACGGGCCTTTGCAACCTGTGCGGCCACTCTGTACAGTACCGGGGTCACTGCTATTGGCCTGTAGCTGTCCAGGCACTCTTTGTCACCGGTCCCCTTATACAGCGGCTTTATTCTTGTCAGTCTCCAGTCCTCCGGGATCTTCGCATCCTCCAGCACCTCTGCGACGGAGTCCTTCAACTTTGACTGTGACTTTGGCCCCAGTGCCTTGATCAGGCTCATGGGGATGCCATCGCACCCCACTGCGGTCCTGGCCTCCACCCTCTTCATTGCCCAGAAGATTACCACTGTTGTGGAAAAAGAAAATATTCAACAAATGGGAATTGAACTGCTGCCCTTTCAAATGCAAGCGAGGCTTGCTACCTGTATTCACCACTGAGGTGTGCTTGTTCAGTGCAACCACCTCATACCGTAGAGTCAACAATTGCACATTGCAGTACATCAGTGGTTAGCTGCAATCAAGACCATTAATTAGCAATACTAATAAGCACTGCTGAACAACACTAAAACTTACCTCTACTACTTCACTATTCTAATTAGTACCACAATTGGCATTATTCATCGGCATTACTAATTAGGACAATTACTTAGCAACAACACCTAATGACCATGCAGCAGTGCTATCGCATCAACTGTTAAAGATACTTACATGCCTCCTAATTGTTGTTTTCTTTTAGTCATAAAAACAATTTTACAAGAGGCTTTTGTTGCATCATTTCAGCCTTGGTCAAAAGTTTTATAGCCACATTGTTTGCTTTCTGGTTGTATTGTTGCTGTGTTCAATTATGGTTAACCAAAAGCATTTGAAAGCTGCCTGCAGCATGTGTTTATGAGGAGAGCGAAGACTATTTCTTTTCATAAGTGAGGCGTGGCAGTATTATGGACCCATCTTTGAAAATGAAAAGGTCTTGAAAGGTGTAGATGAGGCTACTCCCCAGCCTCTTCAGTACGCATTTTATGTTGTGTGTTCTCTTTAGCATCTTTCTTTCTCAGCACTGGTCAACGCATGGGTAGTTCTGATCACCTCTGAGAAATTTGGAACTTAAGGGGTGCCAGATTCTCCACTATGTGGGTTTTGAAAAGGAGGCCTTGTGACTGGGAATGTTGACCAGGGTTGTAAGTTATGAGATAGACATTACTGAGCTAAAAACTAAAATGCTACTTGCCAAAATTAACCGTAATCTTATAGCAAAACCCATTGAAGCCGCATTTCTCGAGAGTTGGAAGCTTTGTCCATGTGTCAGGATCTGGCAGGACAAATGGAATCAAAGGATTTTACGGATGGAAGAAAGGTGTTGATATATGACAACATAATGTATTTTGCATGCACACTACTACATTTTGTACTTTTCTATTGTGCATGAAGCCCATTAAGAGGGTTGCCAATTACCTCTGGGCAGATTTTTGCTGAATAGTGGTTTGTTGGTTTGCATGACTGCAGACATGTAGGGCAATTATAGCTCACTGTGGGGCCATTTGATTTCAGGTGTGAAGAAAGTGAAAAACATTATTTCTATTTTTACAGCTTGAATTTATTGCAGTGAAGTTGCTGTTCACTTTTGCTGCTGTTGAACAGCCACAAAGATCTTAAGAGTTTTGTTTGGTTTATGGCATTTAATATACCAAAGCAACCCAGGCTTTGAGAGATGCCGTATTGGAGGGCTTTGGAAATTTCAACCACTTGAGGTTCTTTAATGTGCACTGATATCACACAGCACACAGGCACCTTGCTTTTTGCCTCCGTCGAAAAACAGCCACAGAGGCTGTTTTTCGATGGAGACGGCCGCTGTGCCCGCATCTTGATAGTTGAATCTTCACATTTAATTGTCTGAGCAATCACTTCTTCAGGAAGTAAAGCTGAATGAGACAATAGTAACCATGGAGAATATGAGCTGTGGGGCATGAAAGTTGGTGTTCACCTTTTGTTCATGTTTTAAATTATTTAATTGGCATTGTGTAGCAAGATTGGGCTACATGGGGACCACATCTAATTTCAGGACTTTAAAAGCAGCTGCTATCGTTGTACCAGGAGTCATTGAGGAAGGTACTGTACCAGAAAAAAAAGGTTGGTGTCCATTTTTTTTTTTCATTAATAAAAGACCCATGAAAACCTATTTACTAGAATGATCAAACGTTCACTACCAATAGGTACCCCATCAATCCTCTCTGCAAAACAAAAATTTTTAAGCTAGCTTCATTAGCACTGAGCATATGAGCAATCAAATATGATGCTCCTCCGGTCCCCCCTCAACTCAACCCACGCAGACGCGCAAAAAAAAAAAAAAAGAAAAGAAAAGTCGCGACAGCGCTCCACCACGCCCCGTCCCGCTCGCCTAACTTGGAAGCATTCAATGAGCAGCCATGCCCAACAGCCCCACTGACGTCAGTGGGGAGTCCGCGCGGCAATGCATCGCCCAAATCGACTGCAAGCGGTCGCCAGGACCACTTTTTAAAATTATTTGCAAATTTTCGGCTTCACGTAAAGCTTTCAAATCTGACTCGAATACTCACAAAGACCACCTCTATGAATTGCTTCCATTATAATTTTACCCCAAGTAGCATTTGAGGGGCCCTTTAAGCTCATTAGCAGGTCTCCTGAAAAGAAAGAAAAATAGATAAAAAAAGCACATCATAATCGATATGAAATTTTGACGTGCAACGTTTTTTTGTTATTCATTTAGTGCACCTTTTAATGAAGGCTGCATCAGTGTGTAATAAGGCTTTATTTTTTTGGGCAGGTATACGGGTGCATAAGTAGCTAAGGCTACTATGTGCTAAATACACAGTAAAAGCTCTTTTTCTTTTTTAGTGTGGGTATGTTCAGCATGCCAGCAATGTTACACAAGGAACTCGTGATGGACTCGGTGAACATGGATGGAATCAAAAAATTTGTTAAGGCTATGCGGAGCTTGAATCAAGAGGAGTTTTTTTAATACTCAGTGACTGGACCAAAGAATTAGATCGAATTATTGGAAGTTCGAATTAAGCTGATGGTTGAATTTCCTAAAAACTTGAAAGCTAGTGAAGGGTCCAAGAGTGTTCAAAAATGCTTTTCTTTTTAACGTTACAAAACGAGTTTAGTGCAGTGTTCTGAACTTAATCATAGAAGGTATATGCAGAGAAGCATTAAGAAAATTGTACAAATTGAAGGAAATGATTCAAACCCACTTTCAGGAGTGAGCCAACTCACCATATTGAAAGAGAAACTCCTGAACAAAGTTCGGCAGCAGCGCAACCGCTCCCGAGAGCAACGTTACCTGCAACGCTGCCTTGACAACGAAGAACTACCACCAGACGGCGCAGTTCACTTGGACGACAATGCACCAAAGTCTCCCCTGGCACTCGCTGATGAACTTGATGAAGAAGAAAACGACTTTTCAGATGACCATGAGACATCGTCAGGTCGGTGCTTCTATTTTCTTGTCTTGAAAGCATGACTGCTTGCTATGCTTTCACTGCCTGCGAAATATTTATGTGCAGACCTTAGCCATGGAGTTTTAGCTATTGCTTCCCGGATGCCATATTTAGGTCTTCTGTCACTTATAGCTCGGTTATCATGTTGAGCAGAAGGTTAGAAATCTGTTTATTGGTGGGAAACCCAACCCAGCTGCAGAAAGATGCAAACAAGCAGCCCCTCATATAATGTTCAAATTAAAATTATATTTTGTGAAATGGTATGTTTTAAGCACATATAGAATGATTAGTCCCCATATGAAGCAGATAAAAGAAAGGGCTAGGCTAATGCATACACGGAATTGGCTGTTGGAGGAACCCAACAAGCATTCCAAGGAGCCCACAGGTTCTCCAGAACTCAGTGTGAGGACCCCTCATGTAGTATAAAACTTAGCTTTTTAAAAACATTTCCCTGGTCATCATAAATTTGTAGTTCACACTATTTCTCAACGTCTTCTTTTTTTTTTGCTCACTCATACTTTATGACGATTTCTGTCATGTGCTGTAAAGTGCGATGACAAATTAAACACCCTTATTAATGTCGCAACCTTAGTTCAAATTTTAGTGCCAGAAGTGTTCATAGTAACTAACCTTTACATGTTACTACTAGCAGGATGTGGTATGGATGCAAACTGTGAATATTTTTCTACCGATGTCGGGTAATTTTAAAAACAATAGAAACTGTTTCCTCATTGTATTATTTGCGGCGCTCTTGGGAAAGATGAACTATATTATTGCAAAACTTTAATTATGCTATAGTTATGTCGAAACATTCATTAAGGAATTCGGACCTAAATGAACCATTTGTTTTGACACTGGTATGTCTTTGACTCTCCTATTTCTTGACGCAGTGAAAGCTAAACTGTCTCCCTCTAATTGTTTCTCTCAGTGTGTTCAGATCTCGCAGCCGTTGAAATTAAGGTTTTGGTGCAGGTAAGCAAATAACTGACTTGTGTGCAACAGGTGACGAGGAAGATGAAGGTAAAGATGGAAGCAGCTCAGATGAAGAAGTGGTTCTGAAGCTCAAGAAACGAAAAAAGAAAGTGAACCCAGTCTCTGATGATGAAGATGAGGAAGATGGGGGAAAAACGAAAAGTTCATTTAGGAAAAAAGTCCTAGATGAGGAAGAGGAGGACTCGGATGGCGAGCTTCACTTAGAAATGCCTCAATTTTTCGACACAGAGGATAATGTAGATGATCCAGCGATTGAGGATGAGAATCGTGAGTTTGTTTTTTGTTTTTTCCTGTGTTTTCCTGCATGCTGTTGTCATGCTCTCGCATTTCTGCATGTGCTTTTCCATTTTAGTATCATACTTCTTTTCTTGTGTAACAATTCTCGAGGCCTAAGATGAGCCAGAACTTGTGTCACTTATACAGTCATCTCCCAATAGTGAAACTTGGGGTGAATGAACAATTTTTTTGCTGTTTTAAAATCCGCAATATTGAAAGGGGTACTACTGTTCAGTACACTTGTTGTTGACAGGACCAAATGTTTTGTCTGAGCAAACAAGAGTCCTTAGTATAGTTGTCTTGCTAAAATGTACCAATGAGCAGCTGACATGTATCCATACACCAGAGTACTTTTTAATGAAAGCAGGTTCTGTATTATCTCTAGTGGAGGCTGTTTGGTTTTGTTATTATATTTATGCAATAATATAACGTAGAAGCAGAGCTTCATACATATATTATCGCGTGAAATGTTTATTATGCTTGGCATGTAAGCATATCTCAGTGACTTGAACATACCTGGATCTGTAAGACTTGTTACTATGCTTGTGGCAGAAGGGAAGTATATGTTCTGCCTTGTCTTACAGTTCAGGTGCATTCCATCAGCTGGGAGGATGTACTCAATAGCAGCGCTCTTTTATAAAATGTTTGAGCTAGTGCAGTGCTTTTAACGCAATAGCGTTAAAGGCCCTGTTCACAAGAAAATTCTAAGTTGACGGCATTGTGATAAAAAAATTGGTAGGTGATGTGGCCAGACACTCATTGGTCGGCATGTTGCATGTCGTCATGAGGCCATATTACATGGTCAAGTTGGAGGGCTGCCAACTTGAACAGCTCCTTTGAGGTGGGTGGGTGAGATGAGAATCTAACACAATGGGACCCTTGGATCTCAGGTCGGGCATGCTACCTCGAGGCCATGAAGGCATGTTCATAGACGTAGTTAAAGCAGAGCTTTCTCTCTCTGTTGGGTGGTCTTTTACGTGATGTGGTAACTCGAGTCTGTATGCTGATGAGTATGTGTGAGATAATAAAGGCAAAATTTTAAGTTAAATTTTGGAAAAACGAAGGCGTCTTACGTATATTTTTGGGTGGACACCACGGAATGGTGGGCTCCTATACGTAAGCAGGTCAAAGCCATGTTTTCATATTTTTTTTCTGTAAATTCATACTTTGGTTTATGAGAAAGGAAAGGCGCAGTATCTGTTAGACTAGAGGGAAGGGAGGAAGGTGGGAGTAAAAGAGGCCCCATAGTGGAGGGCTGGAGTAATTACGGCCGCCTGGGGGCCTGTAACGTATGCTGATATCACAAAACACAGGGCTGCCTCTCCATTTATGTTAGGTTTGAGGAAAGGGAGGTGCAGTATACTTTTGGGTAGACACCACAGAATTGTGGATGTCCACATTTAATTAGATCAAGTTCTCTTGAAGGTCAGAATTTAGTGCCATGCAAAGACCGGCTCTACCTAGCAAGACTGAATGCATTCTGCAGTGAATACGTTTGTATCAGTGTGGAAGCAGGCAAAATAAAACCTGCTGATCATGTCCAGTGCAACGATAGCTCTAACAATGCATATTCACACACTGGAAGAGGAACTTGAAGTGCCACACGAAGCTAACTAATATGCATCAGGCAGCAGCACACATAGTCAATTCTGCTGTTCAGTGTCACATGCGGGAACAGTCGCATTCGCCTTGCAGTACCTCCAATCACCGAGTGTTATGTCAACACGTGCACATGCAGTATTGCATTTTCATGAACCCATTGTCAGAACATGTTCACAGAAGGGGAAATCACTAATTTTTTATTTTTCTCTTGTACTAAATGAACAGAAAGCCTTGTGGATTCCCCCCTGCCAGCAAACAAGGAGAAAACTGTTGAGACACCTCTGAACCAGAAATATGGAGCATTGCGAGGGTATCAGTCTGATGAAATGGAGCTCTTCAGTCCACTGACTGGGCTTTCTAGGACACAGTCAAAAACGGTGAGCGGTCTCCCAACTTCCTCGTGGTAGCTTTTCACTTGTGGTTGCATTCATGGTGCCATGGCCATCCAGCACCACTACATGAAGTTGTCTCTTTACCATTACATGCGGCGTTGATTCCTGAATGTTCATTTCCCAAGATGCTTATGCTTAGGAAGCTTCTGTGCGTGTTTTGAAGGTCAGCGATTGCATATCTTGGGGATCATTACCTTTTAGGCTGTACTGAGGATCGGGAGTGGCGGTTTCAAGTGCATTGCGAAATCTTACAAGCGTGATATCGGCTTACTCTGCCCTCAGGAGTTTGCTCCTGATAAAACCTCACCACAGTCAAAACTAGATTTAACAAAGATCTCCCGATTCCTCCTCAGGCGCCCATGGAGCCTAGTGCTTTGATTAACTCGAAATAACCAATTTGGTCTGTAGTGTGGAGAGCGCCCAAAAATTGATTGCGAGTCAATAGTAACATCGGGGAGCACCTTCTCCTGCTTTTACCCTACTGTGCCGTGTAAAAAAATATTTATAATCATGAATTGAATTGCCCGGATGATGGTAGGTGAAGTAGTGGATGCCCATTATCTGCTGCGGCAGTTTGCTGGAACACCCGAAGGGATAAACTGGGCGCACTTCAAGCTAAAGAGGAATCCATGCAGTCGTTGCTTGCAATGTGTGCACAGTTGAGCAAAGATCACCGATTTCTTTGCTGGAAGATAAATTTCTAGTCCCCAGGAGCTCCTCTTGTTGAGGTAACAGTTTTTGTTGTTTCTTTTTATACGCAATAATGGTGTCGGCTCCTGCAAGCCACAGTTTCATTTTCGTTGCATT
Source organism: Amblyomma maculatum (assembly GCF_055883805.1). NCBI lineage: Eukaryota > Metazoa > Arthropoda > Arachnida > Ixodida > Ixodidae > Amblyomma > Amblyomma maculatum. The sequence continues at coordinate 10,117,518 of NC_139352.1, forward strand.
TATACTTCGCTAATGTGATGCTGTGGTAGCTTTCTGATTTCCGCTACATCGTATAATTGAATCTATCTAATTAAGTGACCGAGAAATGCCGCACTCACTTCAACGAAGTTCCAGATTTAACAAAATAGTTTGTAACTTCTCTCAGCTTCGTTAAATTGAGTTTTAATTGTATAATGAATGTGGATATTATGAATTATTGGATATGTCCGACTCTTCCTAGATATTCTTAAATAAATGTAATAAACATGCAATTTTTACTGTATATATATTGAACACAGGTCGCAAAAAAATGAATATATATCGAACCCAACGCTAAATGGGAGTCAGGTGACAACTTTATTTCTGAGAGATTTTAGTGAGGGGCTGGAGATCAGAGGCTGCGAGCCCTTTTGCCACAACACATATGACTGTCCTCTCGTGAGTAGCAGCTTCTGAGCTGTGCAGCAGTGCCTTCCGCTGTTCGGTTGTGGTGATTGTTAGGTGCGTGAAGGGTAGAAGCTGATGTTCCCAAACGAAATATGGTAGTGTGGCTGATTGTGAGCAGAATTTGCATTTTAGTGTGTTTCTATTTGAATCTATCGAGAGTAGAAGCATGCGTGGGTACCACTTATTTTTTTATAGCCGTTGCCACACGTTTGCTTGAATTCCGGTCTGTGAATACAGGGTCGGTGACAGTCAGTATGTTGATGTAATTTCTTGGTAGGTTTAACCCTTTGAGGGTTCTTGCCGTAAATGTACGGCGGCGGTTTTCCGTCCCACAAGGTTTTTGCCGTACCGGTACGGTTTCAATCCTTGATTTGAATTTTCGCGACCTAATGATGATGCATGCTTACTGCCAGGTGGCACCATCTCCTAGGACTTACAAGAAGCACTTGAAATCTTTATGGGCGCTTCCGTGCAGGGGATAAACAGAACTGATTCCAAGCTGCAGCTTGTGGCCTAGTCTGTGGCAACGCCCTTGAATGGTTTTGGTTATCCCCCCCCCCCCCCCCCCCCTCATCTTTCCCTCGTGATCGCAATGGAGGCGCGCAAAACTTGATTTTTATATTTATAGCCAATCCCGGTGCAGGAGCCACAGAAACAGATTTTCATCTTTATTGGGGCTGCTGTTAGCTTGTTTATCATTGACGCTCACGAGGCATTCCTGCTCTCCTTGTAGTTTTCTGAGTTTCCCGAGTTTTAAGTGTGGAGCAACACTGACTCCAAAATACGGTTCCTAATATTTTTCTACAACTAATGCTTGACTTTATTCGTATTGAACTGTCAAAATCTGCAATAAAGTAATTTGACCATCTGGGAAAGTTTTGTTCAAAAAAATTTGACCCTCAAAGGGTTAAGGGCTATCCCTGAATGGAGAAGCCACCTTGTCCAGGAGGCCAACTCTCGGACTGAGGGATGGGTCCAGTGTGAGCCGGAGTGCAGATTAAGGTGACTTTCGATTGCGGTCCTGGGGCACCTGGCATGAGGTGTGCGCTGGTGGAGACATGGCTTTAGGCAAAGTTGCAAAAAACTGCTATGCTTTAGCTGAAAATTGTGCAGACACAGGCTGCAGCAGTAGCTAGATTGATGGCCACTTGTTCTGCCTGTTCTGGAACTCTGGGACGGTGTTTAATATACAGCAGCTGTTCTACCCTGTATTCGTCTGTAGCAACTATGATCATGACTACCTTGTGATCATGTTCTGCGGCATGTGTGTGACAACCTGGGGATCCAAGTGTCAAGCAGCGCACGCTCAGATGGCAGGCTTCGTTACACTGCAGGACTGTCTGCTGGTGAGGTGACAAGCATTCACGTCAAGGTTTGCACTTTTACCTCGCACTCAACAGCAGCACCACAGAAGATAAAGCAGTGTAGATGGTTGCAGCCCTGCAGTAACCATCCTGCACACAAGTCAATGGTCAAAGAGGTGGTGAAAGCAGCGATATCTTTCCCTAGTTTCTAAGCTATGCAGCTGTGATATGGGGTAGCTGCTTCAGCTGATGCTTGACCCACAGCCGTCGCTCTCTATTAGCGCTTTGCAGAGAAGTCAACCTAGCTGGTGTTTGGTGTTTAGCAGCCTCCTGAATCACAGCAAGCACCTTCGGAACGAAGCCTAAACTTAAAAAAGGTCTCGTTCTTTGTTTAGCAAGCATCACACAAGTTGCCTTTCATCCACTGACGAAGCTGCACCGCTATTGCGCACATTTATTTTTTAATTTTAACAAAATTTTATATTACAATTTTCGGCTGTATCAAAGTATTTAACGATTTTTTGCTTGTACTTTCACACTGTAGGAGCTGGTTGGCGTACCACAACTTACGCATGCAAATAAATTCATTCATAATTTTTGCCAGTGCATCATTTATGCGCATTTCCCACCATGATGCCACGCGTCTCCTTTAAAGAAAAAAAATGAATTGTTCTCACATTTATGCACTGCGCTTCACTTTAGGCCTGATCACACCTTCCTAGGATGTTTAGTGTAACTGTTCTGGTGTGCCTGCTGCAGGAAACCCCAAAGGAAGGAGGTGCATCTGCATCCAGCAGCTTTCAGGAGAGTCCGTTGTACTCAACTGTCTCCAGAGCTCCAAACTTAGAATTCTCACCCTTGGCTGGAACTACTGGGTCTGTTGCTATTTTTATTGTAAAGCATTTTGAAAGAAGCAGTTACAAAAGCTTGACCCAGTTGTAAAGTGCATGTCTTGGGAAAAGAAAGCAAAGATAGTTTTTATTTGTGAGGATAGAGATAACTCAAATCAGCTGCTTTTTTCTTCTTTTTTACTGCAAAAGCACTTCTAACAGCATACTCAATTACGCCGATTTTTGGTTTCTATCCATCTAAGTGAGTATTACTACGGCAATAAGTCTAACAACCAAGCCTAGCTTTGTTATGGTTATACTATCACTGGATTCCAAGGAAAGGAAAGCGTAGCAGGGGGCGGCAGAAAGTTAGGTGGGCAGATGAGGTTAAGAAGTTCGCAGGGGTCAAGTGGATGCAGCTAGCACAGAACCAAGTTAATTGGAGAAATATGGGAGAGGCCTTCGCCCGGCAGTGGGTATAGTCAGGCTGGTGATGATGATGATGATGATACTATGACTTGCTGCTTGTGACCATAACTAAGGTCAAACACAAAGCTAATTGGACCTAATTAACAAAGAAGCTAAACTAAGTGAAGCTCCTACTAGTGAAAGATAGGTTAACCAAGGGAAACAGTATGTATGATGTACTTTCGCATGTAATACTTCCACTTAGGCATAGCTAAGCTACTCTCTTGTTATTTTTTTTTTTTGTTCTTGTTTTTTTTTTTAATACCTGGACATTGTTTTAGGCTAACTACTCACTACATTTATCGCTTATCTCAGTGCCATGCATCATGCATGTGGAGTCAAAGTCCTGGCAGTGCTTGTAGTTTTTTGAGAAATGTTTAGTGCTCTCTTGGCAGAGGGAGCTATTGTTGGTGGTGTGAGCCTGAAAAGCAAACAGTCGCCTCTGAAGTGTGTTGAGAGAATAAATATCAGTTGTATAATAGATGCAAAAAACTGGCTTTTAATCAGAGAGCATGCAGTGCACTGTGCATGAAGCACACACAAACACACATACTCATATTTCCATGTGATGTGATACACCTCTGATTGAAGATTCTTGCTGTCACTTCCAGGCCTTTGACAGCCTGCAGGTCCCTTCGAAGGCAGTTTTCAGGTAAGACCACATGCTGCAGTATGCAGAGGCTCATCATACGCTGCCTTGCCATACGATATCAGGGCTGCTGTTGCCAGTAGCGTTGCTCGAAAAAGATTTGAACAGAATAGCAGGAGCTTAGTGTTCTTGGTGGCCACTGTTCACCTGCATTTAGTACACATTACCAGTCTTGTAATTTTTGGGTTGAAAGATTCGTTGCTCATTCCAGATTCTTTTAAGTTTTTTTCATAAGCAAAATGTGTCAGCAGTTTGACTTATAAAAAGTGCCTATTGGCTGAGTGAGCGTAGCACATTATTCATTATTAATTTAAACAGCACGAACACGAAGACAAGAAAAAAGAAAGCCACAGTACAAGCGCTGACTCGCAACTATGCCTAAGCCCTTTACTCCGAGGCCCAGATAAAAACAAACATGAAGAAAACGGAACAATCACGTGAAACAACCGTGTTTAACTTAACAATGAATAAGTACCAACTCGCCCAACAAAGTATCTTGGATAGCATATTATGTAACTTTTAAATTACTATTTTAGATAATTGTGTTAAAACGGCTGATTGGGCTAGTTGGTATGAATTCATTGCTACGGAGCAACGCACACTGACGATGGGCAAGGAAGGACACACAAGGCACTAACTGACACTATCAACTGAATTTTATTGGGAAAAATGTATTCCTTTATAAATGTGTTGCTGTGCTACAAGTCACGCGGTTAAACAACACGTGCCTCTGGTCAATCAACATAAGCGGTCAATAAACAGGAATTCTTTTTTATGCAGTTAATGTGGTGCTGCTAACACATGAGTGCCCCGCTTTTTGTATCTGATACGCCTCTGCCAGCTCTCAGGTTTCTTGGTTATTTTATCTCTGTGCCTGGAATTGCAATGCTCGGCTAGGTTCCTGAAGGGCCGACTTGAGAGAAAACGAAAATGCTCTCGTAATCGCTTATCAAGGCACCTGCCTGTTTGGCCTATGTATGTTCTTCCGCACTTCAGCAGAATGCTGTAAACAACACCTATGGCACATTTGGCATATTCGAATTAGTGCCGACAGTCACAGCCTGCATTGCCGTGTGACTCGGTCCTTCTATGGGCCCATGCACAGATTTGGCCAAGCTTCTTTGGAACTGAAGACACAACTTGTACCCCATATCTCAGTCCTACTTTCTTCAAACTATGAGTCATTTTATGGACGTGTGGCACCGCTGCATATTTTTGTTTTTCTTTTGGTTGAGGGTCAGTGGTGCCTGCCTGATCTTTTCTGCCACGCTTGAGCTAACCTTTGCTTACTGACACAAGCGGAAAGTCGGCGCTTATCAACCACGCCAACTGGTTGTGAAAGCTGCATTTTATATGGTGTGGAAGCATGATTTCGAAATGGCCAATCCTAAGCAGTACCCCTTTATACAATTTTCGAGTGAGCAGACCTGTAGTTGAGCAAGGGCTTTGCTGTCCAGAAATCGTAAGTCCAGCAAACGTGGTCCCTAAGAAAACTCGACCTCAGGTCCAAAAAATGTAGTTCATTGCCCTGCGGAAATTCCAACGTGAAAGAAAGACCCGTTGCGCACTCCTTAAAAACTTTCCATGCATCGTCGTGAATACGAGGCGCCACATTTCTTTCGACTATGACAAGGTAATCATCCACAAAACGAAACACGCGTGCAATTATCCCTCTGAGTTGGGTTTGTGTGTGGCAGTCAACTTTACCGAGAAAAATGTCGCTCAAGCAGGGCTCCACACATGATCTGCTACAAACACCAGCTTTCTGTACAAACATGCCACCACACCTAGACACAAAAGTCAATTTCAGATCAGCGCCTTGTGTGTCCTTTCTTGTCCGTTGTCAGTGCACACTGCTCCGTAAAAATGAATTTTAGAGGATCCACAACTATTATTCAGGCCTGTCTCTGGAGCAACCAAAGTTGCTTTGGCAAATTTCTTGCTATGGGCATGCAAACGGCGAGTCCTGCATGGACTATTAGATCAGTGTTTTAGACGATGGAATGGCAGGAGCCTTTAGAGGAATACAGTAATAATGTCAGATGCTCAGATTCTCTCATCACAGTGGCAGACTTTCCAACATGTGAGCAGCGCAGGTGTGACGAAATGGTCTGACGAAAGCTCTGACAGAGTGCCAGTGCTCGTCCGGTTGTGCAAGCCTCGTTTTCAGTATGTTCGATTTATCATTTCGAGTGGGCACCGTCCAGTGCCACACAACCATTGGAACTCGTGACAGTGCAAACGCATTTTGAAGCGGGCAATAGGTCGCGGCTGACGGCTTGCTTACGTTGATGAGTGATGGATAGAAGAATGGACAACTGTCGGGAAAAAAAATTTTTTTACCGCATAATGATTTGGTTTTTTAATTGGAGATTTGTAGCGCCCATCCCACGTCATAGCCTTTCATGGGCATTGGCTGGGACCACGCCGATAAAAATACTTATCTGTATTTCTGAATAAACAGAGGTCAAATTAAACAAGTATTTAATTGCAAGTTTCAGAGGTTACGGAGAAGAAAAGAGCAGGCAGCCACGGCCACCAACGTACCCCTACCCTCCGGCGCCGCCGATTGGTCATGGTGCCATTTAGGCTTTATCCACTCTTCCATGGTTTTACCTGGTTTCGACTTCTGTCCCTGTTTTGGACGTGCGCAGCTTAGAACTATGCCTCCCTATCGCGGAGGCTTTTCTTTGTCATGTGCTGGACGCCAGACCGCCCAAACGCGGCAGCGCATAGTTCGAATTACCTGTAGCGGAACAGGCTTGCGTTTGAATTAACAGGCTTTTTTTATACACAAACCTCTATGGAGCTTGGCTGGACCAATTAGTGTAGTTCGAATTGTCATGGTTCGAATTAACAAGCTTTCACTGTTATTCTCTCTTCCCCCCCCACTTCCTAACCACGTTTTCTTCGCCCACTTTATTTTAGGATGCTGTAATGGTTTACTGTAGACTGTTTAACCATGCAGCCAAGTCATTAGTAATTGAATTCAGAAATTCCTTGAGGTGCCATATGTCTGCATCACTGTGGCCTGCATGCTCTTTTTTGCAACCTTATGAATGCCACTGGGCTTCTTAGGGAATAGAAACGTTGAGAATGACTGCTTCAGCGGCTGGGGCAAACAAGCTTATCTCTGCTGTTAATGGTGTCTGGCATGTAGTACTATTTCTCGGTAGAGGTAGCTGTTGACATTGGTTATATTTGTCCGCTGAGACTGCTTTAAAAACTCTTTGAGCTATGCCATCCCCACTGTTGACTGAATCTGTGATCTCCACAGAGGACTTTGCCAAGCCTTGGGAAGGTGGAACACCTACCCCCACCAATCCATCTCAAGACATGGAGGAGCTTGTCGGGCTTTGCTCGGGTAGCTTTGCAGCACGGTAAGTGGGCCGCAAATCATGGATTTCCCATAGCCGTGTCAGTGAATTGTTTGCAGTGGCGTACTTACTATCACAATGTGAAGGTGGTCACTTCAGGTTTAGATTAAAATGCCTGTAAGGCGGCTAATTTTTGCACGAAGGTTGAACTTGATATGTGCACTTAGGTAACCTCTTGATTCCTCTGTCCTGTACTGTTATATATATGGCAGAGTATGTAACAGGAGCACCAGGAAGAAGTTATGACACACCACTATTGAGCGAAAATCTCTTCGGTCAACTTCGCAAAAGTCATCTTAGGTTCGACACCTTAGGTGTGCTTTAGGTGTCAAGTAGCAGTGATGCAGGCAGAAAGGTAGGCATAAAGAACAAGCTTTCATGGATCTTGAAACTCCATTGGGTGAACTTGTGCCCCTGATTGAAATAAAGCAATTGAATGGCAGTGATGGAAATGCTCACACCTAACCGCTGTTGAGATCGGTATGAACCTTGGCTCTTCACGTGCACTCTATTAATGAATTGAAATCTTTCAGATTATGAGCTTGCATCGTTGCCAGAAGTCTAAAACATAACAGGTCGGCTTCTTGTGAGTGATCTTTTTGTGGACATTCTAGCAGCACCTAGCAAGGATATAATTCACTTTCCTTGATGAAGAGAGAATGGTAATGCTTTGCGTTAGGGGGATAATAAATCGAGAACAGTAGCTAAAAAGCAAACCTGCGTAAGCTTTACAGTTAATTTTTCTGCACTTTTTGCATTCTTTTCTATTGCAGCACTCAGGCAGATGAACCAGAGGAAAATGAGGACGATGATGAGGAGGATGTTCTGAAAGCCAGCCATGACGAACTGGGCGAGGATGAAGCTGACAGCGATGGTGAAGATGAACTGCCCGCCCCCAGCAAGGAGGAGCCTGCATTGAGGCAAGCTTCCTCGGTGCTTTCGGCCAGAATACAGAAGGGACCACCTGAACTGTTCAAAACCAGTGTAGCTGAAGACGTTTACTGCAGGAGCATTATTCATTTACATCCATTATCGGTTGACTTGTTTCATTCAGTTTATGCTTTGTCATTTGCTGGCTGGGCTATAGCATACCACACATCTCTTGGGGCACTTACACAAGCATGAGACATGCAATTGTTGCATGTCATAGTAAAGTCGTACTTGTCACGGAATAAAGTTGCATTGCTGGGCCATATGACAGCATCGTCCCATGACATTTTTTGCACAAGTACAATTTTGTTAGCCAGCTGACATGCAGTGCTTTTATGCCTGTGTCTTACGATGTGTTGTTGATACCAACACGTTACCATAGCAAGGCTCACTAACCTGTCACTGTGTCGCAAATAAATGCATGCATGTTGCATGTATGTCATAACTGTGACTCAGTGCAGACCTTTTCCTGTGCTGTGGACAACATAAACGCCTCATTGTTTTCCAGGCTCGAAGATTTTCTCGAGGAAGAGGCTGAACTTTCTGGAAGTGACGTTGGAAGCGATGGTGAAGAGGACGAAGATGAAGAAGGCGTGCTGGCCGACCTCATTGCTGCCGAGAATGAGAAAGAGGACACTGACCAAATCCGGGAGGAGATTGGCCGCTTTCACTTGTAAGCCTTTTCTTCAGTCATGTTTGAATTCTGCTGCTTAATTTGGGAATGTAATGTGAAGGCAAGAGATGGTCGCTATGGGCAATGGATTGGATTGTAAGGGAAGCCAAGTGTAGAAGGGAATTCACGAGGTTCGGTGGGTGGATGAGATTAGGAAGTTTGCACTGATCAAGTGGATGGTGCTGACACAGGAGAGGGTGATTGAGGGATATAGGGAATGCTTTTGCCCTGTAGTGTGTTTAGTCTGGCTGATGATGATGACACACTTTGTAATTGAGATTCATAACCAAAAAGGTAGCATCAAGAGTCTGCACATCAGTTGAACCCAGATATATCGAACTTGAAGGGTCGCGAAATAATTCAATATATCGGTAATTCGATATACAGAAATCGGCTTGAGACGCCGCTTGCGTTTGTGAAAAATGATACTGTATTTGTCGCATAATCAACCCACTCACATAATGAACCCACCCTCCACTTTTGCCGAGAAAATATATATATATAAAGCGTTAAGATCGGTTCACATGCAAGCGATTGAGCGAATTGAGCGGCAGCGACAGAGCGAAAACTTTCCAGCTTCTTGAAAATGCATCGCTCGAGCCTCTGTGACGGCTCAAAACAGATTTTTGCGTCGCCAGGGCAGAAATTGCAAGCGTTTTCGCTTGCATGTGGATGAACACAAATATATTAATGCAACTCCGGAAACCTCAAGTACTCTGTGTTTTTTTTAAGCTTGGTCATTTTAACAGTAGAATTCAATTGGGGGCATCCTATCATAAGAAGAGTAGTCCACTACTGCATGGGATGTTTGCTGCTTTTCCTTTGTATTGTATAATCAGTGTCCAGCAGATATTTATGAAGAGCCTTCCAACATCGTGGTGTCAGTTCTTAGATGATGTTCTTGGTACAGTCGTAATTATTTGTTTTCAAAGCAAAAGTTTTAGGTCACTTTTTTCATAATAGTGGTAATGAAACTCCAACATGCATCTCATACACATACTATACGTCTATATTATTTTTCACCTGCATGTGAAGAAAGATGAACTGTTTTTTATTACTTTTTTCCTGTAGTGTTTGTGCAACACGTCCTTTCAGTTTGGCCTATTGTGGCCACATCTCTCTCGAAGCAGGTCAGTGCTAAGATAGTTAGCAGCATAGGAGGACTACAATATGACCTGAGTACTAAGCAAAATGTCCACTAGCTTTCACGGCTCGCAAATCAAATGCCACAGTGAAAGAATGGTGAAGTGTATGGCAGCAGCTGAAATTGCTGAGGCTGTACTGCTCAAATACATTCAGTCGGTGAACGAATTCATTTACCGTTTTCTCTTCGCCTTTTCACTGAGTCCTTTCCTGAAATAATTCACTCTGCCATTTTGTTCTTTTTGCAGCAAGCAGCTTCTCGACGAAGACAAGCGTGAGCTGAAAATTTACCAGGAACTGCTTTTGGAAGACGGCGACCTTCACACGGATGGCACTGGGCGTCAGCGCCAGTTTCGTTGGCGAAATTCGGGAGGTATGCGTTTGAGTAAATTCTGGTAATGTTTTTATCTAAAATGTAGTCATCTGAACAGAAAGCATGACATCGGGTTTCTGGTGAGTGCTACGTCATCCTCAGTCAACTCCATTATGCGAGTCGAAAAGCCTATTATTCGAGATAACTTTGGTCAGCGTTATGATCAAGGTTAAACATCGTTCTGATACAGGTTATTGCATGAAGTTCCAATAGCTGACAATGACAGTTGCGCATAAGATGCATAGGAAATTTGCGCATAAGTTGCATCGGAAATTTTAAAAATTTAGTCCAAGAAGACAGGTGGAAAGGCAAAAGCAGTGACACCACTATTGCACCAAATGCGCCAAACCAGAAAAGCTGTGCCATACTGACAAAAATTTGAAAAATGTTAAGGTCTGTTGAAGCATGCTTTATAAGGAATGTGGTTGTCTCACAACAGTGCAGATCTGCATGGTGAAATTTCTATGCCATATAGCGAGCTGCCTTTGGTCCTGTGAATTTTCTGTGCCTTTAGTTTCCAAATCTCTTAGGTTAGCAAATAATCCTGGAGAAGTTACTGTTTGATGCAAAGAGTGTTATACCAAGAAGTTGGTCATTGAGAAATTCAGCATAAGGGAGGTATACTAGCATAGTCTTATAGTACTGGTTTACCGAATGCCTCGTACGCACATGCACTGTATGGCGAGATGCGGTCATTGCTCATGCATAATCACCATCCAGGAAATAGCTTTGTGCCTACGCTAGTCAACGCCCTCAGGCTTGCATGTCGTTAGAGCCTAACTTTTTTCGGTGTAATTCCAACTGGCCAGCCATTTATGCCTAACTTGAGTCAACAGTTCAATGGATGCATTTAGTTATGCTGCTGTGGTGATTTGGTGATGTAATTCACATGTACAAACAACATGGTGATTTCTGAGTGTATGGCAGATCGCATTTGGTAGAGTATTATCTTAGCTGAACACGACAGCTTGTGGGGGAGCCCTCGCAAACTTTGTGCATTGGTGTGGCTTCAACACATAGACAGTGTTCAAAGCTGTGCATTCAAATTTTCGGACTAAGTGGCGGTCACTTTTTAAAATCTGTTGGTGAAAATCTCGCAGTGCGACTGACAGTGAACATGGCTGCTAGGAGCTGTCCACCAATCCAAATGAGCAAAACTGCATTGTGTCTGCACTTCGTCCTCTGTTTTGGTTGTGTGACATGGTGACCCCTGATCTCCACTGTTTGTTTTAAAAAATTGAAAATAAGGGAGGGTTAGCACAGGCTCATGCGCACACACACTTCATGCAAAATTGGTACAGAAAGCTCTCGGGGAACTGGTCAAGACTGCCCAGGTGCACAAAGAAGGTGCCCCAGTCTGACTAATATCTTTTGCTTGAGGGAAGCTCAAATGTGCATAGAATGATAACACGAGAGTTATTGCAGAACATGTAACCCCTCTCCTGCTTGGGCAGCGCTGCTGTCTGCAGTATTTGGAAATAAATAAATAAAAATGTCATAGAACTGGCTGACATAAAAGAAAAATCACGGAGGTTTTTAAGTTTCATTGGGAAGGAGGTTTACTGTATTTACTTGCTCAAGGAACCCATTTGCATGTTTAGCCCGTGGCCCATTTTTGCCGATGAGAATGTAAAGAAAAGCATTAGCGCATCCGTTCATTTGACATTCACACCACAGTCATCGCAGTCCTCAGCGCATTCCTTGGCATTGCACCAACGTGGTGCACAGCGATAACATTGTGGAATTTATTTTTTGGAATGCGAGTGCCCTTGTCAGGAGTGCATGTGATGGCTTGCTCGGCTCGTCTGGTTGTGCAAGGCTGGTTTTCAGCACGCTCGCTTTATTGTGCAGCGATTGGGGTGAGCGCCACCCGCTGCCGAAAGACCACTGGAACGTGCAATAGCAGCAAATGTCTTCTGAAGTGAATGATGCTAAAATCCAGCGTCATAATCGCAGCTGACCTTGTGCTTTCATCTAATATTGATGGGTGGAATGATGAATGATTCAAAAAAGAAAAGGTCGTTCTTGTCTTGTTTTTGTTCTTTTTTTGCATATTATAAACCCTCCCAACAAACTGACCGCAATTTTGAATTTCCTTTAAAAGCAAAAGTGAGTTCTACACTAGTATATGTGGTAATAAAGGCTCTGTTTGTAGTGAAAAGTGGAGAGCCACACATCAGCACATTTGAGCTACTGTGTTTGCAAGTGTGTGCGATTTATGTGCTCTTCAAGCAGTGTAAGACACTTTTCCAGAATGCACCTTCTTAATTATCAGCTTAAAACTTGGAATTGAAAACCTGCCAAATCCAATTGTGTGCCTGTGGCTCTTTTTTTTTTTTTTTTTTTTTTTTAGGTGATACTATTTTGATTCATGCATAAAGTAGTACTTGTTTATTTACTGTGCCTGTTGTTTGTATACATTGTGTCTCAAAAAAGATGAGGAGGGGCATAAAAAAGTGCTATTATAACACATTAATGTTATTAATTGAAATAACAATGGTTACGAGGAAGGGAAAGGTGAAGTAGTGATTGCCCCTACTAGCTATGGACATTTGACTATGCCACAAGAGAAGGTGTGAGCAAGGAGCGAAAATGGGCCTGCACAGTGGAGAGGTTTGAATTCATTTTGACCACCTGGAATCCTTTACTGCATGCACGCATGCACAACACAGAGGCACCCCTGCATTTTATCTCCATCAGAATGCTCCCCATAAAATTTCCAGGTCATCCTTAATCCGAGCAGAAAATGATAACAGTTCGTATTAGGCTGCCTAGATGAAGTATTCCTCAATTTAATCGCGTGTGATAATACAGGTTGCTCGTTGGTAGCTTGAACAAAGTTGGTCCTTCTGAGCCCATGAATGGCCTGATGTGGCAGCATGTATGCATGACTGTGTTCATCTGCCTGCAGGTGCTGATGACGGAAACCTGCACCCTGGTTCCGATGGCGAAGAAGATGGTCAGCCCGAAACGGAGCAGGAGGCTGATACTACGTGGCGTCTACAGCGCCTCGAGCGCAGGCGGTGGTTGCAGGAACAGGTGCGGCCAATGTCACGATTACGAAAGCACTAATTTAGTCACAAATTTCGGACTTAGGAAGCACACATGAAGTACACAGGTCGGAACACTGAAGTACTGACGAATTTATTGGTGTTTAATGAATGTTTTATCAAAACAGGCTTGAGAAATCAACAAGAAGATCCTGCTGTGTAATGTACACGTACTACATAATGATGCATTTACTGCACAGCAGTCCACTTGTAACAGTTCCGTCTAGTATATGACATTGTCTTGTTTAAAATTGTTAGTTTTGACTCATTGGCTTATGCATTGCAGATATATAAAAGCGAATACTACTAGACTGCACTCTGCATATTGGATGCGAAGGTTGAATATTTGCCCCGTGCACACGAATTTTCAATCACTCAGTGTTAAATTTGAACATAGAGATTCTTCTAGCTAAGCAGCTCAGAGACCTAACAAAATCCTTCTGGACTTGGTACCTCTGAGGCCATGGTGTGCTTTGCTATTTGGCAGGGTACGTTGTATTTGTGATCATTAGTGGATTAGGTGTTGAAATAAGGTTTTTGTATTTTCTCACCCTTGCCTTGCTACTTTTTAATGACAAACGTGGATCAGAAAGAATGTGGCTGTTTCCGGGTGGCTACTTTATAACAGCCTAGATACAGCCATTTAGAGTGGAATCTCATTGACACGTTCCCGGTTTATACAATTTCCCAGTTCATAAACTCAAAATCACGGCGAGAAAAAGTATCCCTTAGAGTTACACTCATTTTCTGTTCTCAAATAACATGATACCCCGGCTGCTGTATTCAAAAATTCGTCAAATTATGGTTCTCCTTATTTATTTCAGAATCCACATGGTATTTGCACACAAAACTGAATTCCACAGAAGTGTATATATCCTACTGAAGAATCCAGTATATCTAATTTTCTCTGGGTAAGACGTGGGAAGAATCTGACTACCAAGCCATGCTCCATATTTGTTATGGCCAGGGCTGTACAACTATGTTTTGGCTGCATTGCAAAGCCTCCTGTTGTCAGAGCCTTGTTCCAGCTCGTCCAGGCTGTAAACTTCCACTTAAAGAGCTCGAAGGGAGTGTGTATAAATACAATCCTATAAAAACCTGCTGCTGATATTTCATTCCTTTGGACACTTACTAGGTCATTAAACTAGCGTCAGACAACCGTATCAAATTTTTGTTTTCTGCTCCCCTCTTGGAAGCGTATAATTTGCAAACTATGGGTGGTTGCATTGCCACAGAAAACTGTAAACGCATTAAGAAATGAGGTGCAATATTTTTTTTTAATTTGTCCCTTCAGGAGGCTTCCCAGCGGCCTGACACCCCCAGCAGTAGCTCATTCTCCGAGCAGGACTCCCTGCTAAAAGCTCCCACAGGTGACAATGTGATTCTGACAATTTGGCTTGAAAAGTTTTGCTCCTCTGTCTCAGTTAGCCTTTCTGACAATGCATTGTTTGTCCATGTTTTCTTTTGTGCACAGTGATAGCAAAGCAAGATTTGAGGTTCAGCAAGAAAGTAGCTACAAAGAAAGGGGTGAGTCTCACAATACGCCAATGTCCTCTCTCTGTGTGCATGTGTACGTTGAGCAGAATGTGCCTGCAAACACTTGCAGGTTGGACTCTGATCTCAGGATTGTTAAATTTTTTGTTGCTAAAAATTTATTGTTGTGCTTTTTTTGGCCATGTTGACATTTGTCTGCAAGTAAAAGACGCTTTTACCTGTTGGATTTTTTTTTCCCCCATTCAGACTCTAATGTCATTGATGCGAAAGATCTCATGGTCATCGCAAGGAAGTAAATGAAAATGAAGCCTAGCCTCAAAGACCTCTTAAAAAAAAAAAATAAAGTTTTGAGGACACATAAGTACCGTTTTTCGGGGTATCATATGTATTTACATGATCGTTTTTTTTTTTTTTTTTTTCCCCGTTTTTTTTTAATTTAAAGAGGGGTGTGGACTTACTATCGAAACCAAAACATGGCTCTGCCAATAAAAAGCAAGTGAAACAATCTATCGCGCACACTATGGCAAGGTTACAATTTATGTTTACTTTATGGCTGTACGCTAGACACTCAGTTATCCAGCTCGCTTCTTCGAGCGAAAAAAAAAAAATTCTTTGCACGCACCACACTCATGTGAATGTCGATAGATTATGGTTATGCTATTCTCGATAGTCTGACAGAGCAGCTGCAAATCCTAGACGTCGGTATGAGCAAGCCTTTTCAAGAGCTTGCTGCACTGTGAACACAAGTGTCTGGAGGCCGCAAACTTACACAAACAGGTTGCGTGAAAAGAGCTTCCTCGCAACTGTGTGCTGGTGAGTACTTTGGGCATGGGCGGCAGTTCCATGCAATGTTGTAGTGCAGTCTTTTATGAAGTGCGTGATTTTGCTCGACGACAGTCCACTGTGGGAGTGGTAGCAGTGAAGGCACAACCATCAGTGAAGACCACGACACAAGTGGCAGCGAGTAGTCTGGCTGCTAGGTGATAAAACTTTCATTTCGCAGAGCGGTTGTCTGTATATGTATATATATATATAATATTTTTTTTTTTCTTGCCATTCAATTTGGGGGGATCAACTTACATTCAAATCGACTTGCAGCCATATAAATATGGTAACGCATCATCGGTGTGAACGTCTTGGTTTAATTCTCTTGTGTGTGTGTTGTGTTTGTGTATAACCATGCAGCGCCAGAGGTTGTCGGAGGGGTATTAGGTGACAGCGTTGATGGCTTCCATCTTGCTCTCTTTGCAGTTTCTCATTGAACTACATGCACTTTGCTGCTGGCTTAATCACCAATCTTCTAATTTGTGCCTCTGTAATAATCTCTCACATAGTCATTGCCACACAGTCACGGTCAACGTTACTAGAACCAGCTTCAGTTTGAAAACTCCCCGCCTCCACTGTTCATCGCGGGCAGCAGTCGAACCGGCTCCTGACCTTGGAGCGGTAGCGAAAGCTGGCACATGATGGGCCAAGGACAATATTTCGGACGTATTAATTTGTCTAAAGCAATAATGTGAGCATAGTTGGGTTTTTTTTACGATTAGGTACTAATGTGATGTTAACAGTTAGGCACTAATGTAATGTAAAACCTTGCAAGCAACCGGTCTTAAAGTATAGCAGCAGCGCGCGCGATATGTTTGACTAATTTTCACCAACAGGGAAGACAGTACTCTTCTGATATATTTTGTGCGATTTGTGTGATCAATCAAATGCCACACGCCTGGTTTTGAGAAACTGGCAGTGTACGCATATTTTAATTAAGACAAGTTGTCTATGTGTCAAAAAGCTTGGAGAGCAGGCTTTGCAATCTTTTTTTCCGCCACACTTGGCAATTAGAATGGTGAAGTATCAGAATAGCGGCATGAGGACCTGTCGGCCGTGCAGCTTGGCAGTTGTTGGTTAAGTGATCTGAAATGAAACGAGCGTACATGCATATTGATCAGTGGGCAATTTTAATGCGTAGCATTACTTGTTTCTTACCCTCTGTGTGCGGAATGTGTGTACAGAATGTATCCGCAGTGGCTGTGTATCTTATGTTGATATTGTTACGAAGCGGCAAGCTGATGAAGACAGGAGACAGAACATGACCGATGGCGATGGTAGATGACTTTTAATGAATGTTCGCGGGCCTAGCGTGAGCGCTCCTGCCCGCGGCACTGCCCACTTCTTCTTCCTTGTCGTCCATAACATGACCCGGGGCCACCGAGCGATCGTCCCGATCGTGGACGAGGAAGTTTAGCGATGTTGATGATTTGATGGCATGATGATGGGCGTGTCTGGATACTTGAAGAAGAAGAGGAAGAAGGAAGAATAGAACGGCTTGCCAGTACAATGATTCCCGATGAACCTTGGCCCAAGACACTCGGGCCACAAGTCGCCACGACTAGATGGCGGAGGCCAAGGCACGCACCGCATGGCATAGTCAGGGGAGGATGTGTAGCAGTGTCTTGGGTCGTTGGTCGGCACATCAGGTCAGTGGTGTGACATATGGTTGTTCAGGTCTCTCCTTGTGTCTTGTGGTCATGTGTGGCGTTTCGGGTCAGTCTCTTTTTCGTCGTGTCTTGTGGTCGGGGTGGGGGGGGGGGACGGTGCGGAGGAACGGCAAGGTCTTGCTGGGTCCGGCAGGCTGGGGAACAGCCATGCGATGCGTCCTAACCTTTCGCCGACGGCGCAAGAAGTCGCAGGGCGCCGAAGCTCCGGACCAGGATGAGGGGGTGATGATGAAGTCGCACCTATCCCGCACCTCCACCAAATGTTACGAAGCGGCAAGCTGATGAAGACAGGAGACATAACATGACCGATGACGATGGTAGATGACGTTTAATGAATGTTCGCGGGCCTAGCGCGAGCGCTCCTGCCCGCGCCACTCCCCGCTTCTTCTTCCTTGTCGTCCATAACAATATGATTGCACTGGACTAATTGTAGCTCTTTGTTGTTACCCATTAATTAGATAATTGTGACTATATTGAATGCTAAATCAAGTATTATATTGTTGCATTGCTTTGTAAAGTATACTTTTGCTGGACTAGCTGCAGGACTTATTTAGTTGTGATTAATTAGGTATACGTGATTAAAAATGAGCTTCATGCTATAGCATCAAATCCTATATCGTTATATAGCTTATGATGAACATAATGGCACTTCTCTATTGATTATAATAATTAGTTAATTGTGATTAAATGCGAACATTACAGTTCAACTTCAAATCGTATATCTTTGGACGGCTTGTATTGAGTACTATAGCACTACACTAATTTGCAGTACACTATCTACATATGCTGCCAAGCAAGTTGGTGTTGCATTTTGCTGTAAACAGAAAGCACGGCAACTCGGAGACGAATGGAAGTGTTGTGAAACGTAGATGATCGCGTTGCGTACGTCTTTTTTCTCTTCAAACTGTCACACTAATTGGAAAGTCACGGGTCCAGTCAGCGTGGACCGGGTCATTGAGCGTGCACGTTAGTCATCTATTGACTGACTGTGCATAGTATCACGGAAAGGGACCTTCAAGCACTAAAAGGACTTCTCTTACACACGCACGCTTTAAAAATGAACTCGTAGGCAGGGATAATAAAATGGTTTGTTTCCTATCCTTCTCGCTACCATTATTGGGTGCAATAGCAACTTAGCACGCCACGTCACCCACATGAATGGAACCTGCTACTCAACTCAGCGAACTATGAAAAAAAAAATCAAGGAAATAGGAATACTAAATTCATCATATTTCCAGTGCCACTAGGTTTCACGGCATCAAGTCAGCGCTTTGTACTCGCGCGTGCGTCACTGAAACGCCTGCACCTGCTGGCAAACGCACCGGCGCGATGAAGTCATGAAGCCTGGTTCGACTGCATCGCCATTCACCGGCGCCGCGCGGCGCTCCAGAGCTTTTAAACTGAAGCTGGTTCTAGTAATGTCAGTCACTGTGGTCTCTTGCTGTCAGACAACCTGCCGACCAATCAGTGCCGCCATGTCACCTACCAATTTGTTTATTAACTACCATGTGCCAGAAGCACACACAAATTTGTTTTGCTCACAATGCCACCAACACTGCATTTTCTGGAGAATGACACCTTTAACGCTATCATATTAAAGCTAGGCATGGCATCACCCCAGTTTGCAAACCAGACGATGGCTGCAATGCTGTTTGCTTGCTTGCTTGCTTGTTCTTCTAGCTTAGGAAAGTTCCTTCTTCAGTGGCACCAGCCTCTGCGGTTGGAATGAGGCAATCATGATAGTTATCTGCAAATCCAACATATATATTGTACCAAAGTGAAAATATTGAATTAAAGGCAGTAGCATGTTTTGCTTTGGTTAAATCGATGCAGAATAGGGAGCCATTTCCCAATGCTTGTGTGTGCTTGTAATGAAGTCTCAGCTCAAGTTACTCAGCCGTGTAATGAGACTGAAGTGTCTCGGCTTAAATTTGAAACAGTGGAAATGTCAAGTGGAATGTTTTATCATTCTTATATGCCTTCTCTTTTCGTAGGCAATGTGTGGTTCTTTTCTGAGGCTTGACTCTGGTGTTCTTGGCCGCATCGCCGAACGCATCAAGGTGACCGTTCCAACCGAGACCGAAGGCTCTGTCACCACGAAGAATTTTGTCTTCAGGGCAGCTGAAGAGAAACCAGTGAGTCTTAAACAGTGTCTTTCTCAATTGTGGCTCATACGATTGTGCTCATATCTATTCCAGAATACTGAGTATTCCAGTATTGTTCCTGACAACTAAAGAGCACGCGGGCAGTTGTTATTAATTATGGAACTGCCGCAAATAGTGGAGGAAAAGACATAGATCTTTATGACATCCAAAGATTTGTTTGTTCGTAAAAATGGGCCCTGCAGCCACGTTGTCCTTTTCTAATTATATACTTGGGCAGCAAAATTTGCATCATTACAGTTTTTCCGTCAAGTCTCCTATGCCCGCATACCATGTGTGGAGTTCTGAAATACCAATAGTACTTCACGTTAACATTTGCTCAGCCTTCTGCTGGGGAGGTTTTGCTCAAACCCTAAAGATGTCATGCTATCATGGTAGTAACTTGACATTACAGTACACTGTGCTGTGAACATTTTTGTGGTGTCATAGTGAACACAATGGTCTCACACCGGAATACCAAATTACCCTGTACTGCAAGGCATAAGCTTTGAAAGCAAGATAAGAACTATAAAGAAACCTTACATATTACTACAGTGGAACCCCATTCATACATTTTTCATGAGACCAGGAAAAAAAGAACATAACAGCCGGGAAAACGCAATAGTGAGGAAAGTTTCGAAAATGAATAAAACAGTGCAGCTTTGACTTGAAACAATTTATTGAGCTTAAAAATGAAAAAAAAAACTTACTTGAAAAATAGAGAATGGTGGATTGCCGTTTCTTTCGCTCGCTAGAAAGCACCACGCGTTTCTCAATAGCCTGGAAGGCCGCATTGGTGTCACTGTCGCTTTGAGGTGCGATGTACCTGTGGAGGAGGTCCAGGGCCGCGACGGCTTCTCCAAAGCTCGGCTCTGTCAACTGCTCGCAATCGTGCAGTTCGTGCTCCTCGTAATCGCAGTCAGCGCCTTCACTCGTGACCGAATTCACAACGATCTCGGCAATGCTCTGGCACTGACGTCACGACGGCAGCATCCACGGCGACGCAGTCATCATATGTGACTCCAGTGGCACCCAGCTCATTCATAGCCTCAGCTAGGTCTTGATCACAGAATACGTCCGACTCTTCAGCCTCCATGACAGTTTCCATTTCCCCTGTCTATGCGGAAGCCGCACAGAGCGAAGCAGTCTGTGCTTTCACTCGTGACTGAATTCACAACGATCTCGGCAATGCTCTGGCACTGACATCACGATGGCAGCATCCACGGTGACGCAGTCGTCATATGTGACTCCAGTGGCACCCAGCTCATTCATAGCCTCAGCTAGCTCTTGATTACAAGATACTTCCGACTCTTCAGCCTTCGTGACAGTTTCCATTTCCCCCGTCTATGCGAAAGCTGCACAGAGCGAAGCAGTCAGCGCCTTCACTCGTGACCGAATTCGCAACAATCTCGGCAATGCTCTGGCACTGACGTCACGACGGCAGCATCCACAGCGACGTTGTCATATGTGACTCCAGTGGCACCCAGCGCATTAATAGCCTCAGCTAGCTCTTGATCACAAGATACTTCTGACCCTTCAGCCTCCGTGGCAGTTTCCATTTCCCCGTCTATGTGGAAGCCGCACAGAGCGAAGAAGTGCTGTGCAGTTGACGCGCTCACTGCAGTCCACGCTGAAGTGACATAGTACATAGCGTCAAGTACTGAAATAGCCGTAGGTTGTTATCCGCGATCAATACACCCGAGACAGCACTTTACAATTAATTTCCTGTAGGCCTTTAGGTTCTTTATGATGCCAGCATCCAACGGCTGCAAATGGCTTGTAGTGTTAGGTTTGAAGAAAACAAGCTTCACGTTCCGAAGAAATGGCGGATCTCTCGATGGGAAGCACAGTTGTCCAGAAAAGGAACATTTACTGGGAACCCATCTTGTTATCAAAGTACCGAAGAAATTCTTCGAACAAAGAACACGTCATCCATGCACGATGGTTGATATTGTAGTGACATGGCAGCAAGCGAGTATTCTTCAAGCACCGTGGGTTCTGATATTTTCCAATTAACCATGGCTTTAGCTTGTCTGAGCCATCCATGTTACAACAAAGGAGCACCATCAATCGGTCTTTGCTGCATTTGCCTCCATGGCATGCTTCGCCTTTCAGGCTTAATGACTGATGACTGCACCCAGAAGAAAAGACCCATTTCATTAGCGTTATAAATGCCACGAGGCTCGTACCCCTCAATTGTAGCCGATAGTGTGGCCTTCCAATTGTCGACTGTTTCCAAGTTGACACTTGCTGCTTCTCCACTTACCGCCTTATAAGCGATGCCGTGCCTCTTTCGAAAACGGTCGATCCAGCCGTTCGACGCCATGAAGTCTGTGATGCCCAATCTGTCGGCTATGTCCATTGCCTTCTCACACAGAATGCTCCCGTCGTAGTTCACACCGGCTGCACGAGCTTGCTTAAACCAGATGAGAAGAACCTTGTCGAGGTTTGCATACTTGGCGCCACGAGGCTGCTTAACCTTCGAACCGAAAAGCGCGGCATTCCTTTCTATTTCGGCTCGCTTCAAGATGATGCTGTTAAGTGTAGAAGGTGGCAGACCAAGGTCTTTTGCAATATCCACTGTCTTCCGTACTGGCTGCCTGTCGACTGCATTCAGTGTGGCTAGCTTTTCCTCAAGGAAAAGCGCCTTCCGCTTGCGCTACACCATTGACGCCATCGAAGCACGGAAAAGACGTTACTTTGACGGTCCGACAGCGGAGGAAAAAAATATGGGTTTAAGGCTATGGTGGCGTAACGAGTTGATGGTATGGCCATTTAGTGCTAGCCTCTCCAACTCACATTCAGCTTCTTGCCGGCAAATTCTGTAGCCAAGCCTGGCCAAGACTTGTGAAAAGCCAAAATGGCGGCTGGTGTGCATTGCTTGGTCGGATTCGGGGAGCCAGGGTGTGACGTATCATGTGGGAATGTTTTCACTGCTTCAATGTAACAGCAGGGTTCCTAATACATTGCATCCTATGGAAGCTATGCCGAGACCGGATGAAAACGACGTAACAGCCAGGAAAACGCGGGAGTGAGGAACGTAACAGCGGGGCTCTACTGTATAGTGGGTTGTCTGAGAAAAGGTCAAATTTCTTTTGTATCCAGTAGGCAACGTTATTGATTATTGAAAAGTTGAGAGAGAGAGAGAAATATGAATCAGCCCAATAAAAAAACATTTCCACTGTTTATGAAGAGAGTACAAAGAGAATCACTAATTAAGAGACCAGCAAGAGTAGTAATGGGCATTAAGCTTGAAAATGTTCATAGGATCTGTGTTAACAAATTTCCTAGTTTGTCAAACACAAAATTGAAGGAAGCTATGCTTTGATTCAATTTAGCATAAAAAAAAAGTGCACTAGACCTCTAGCCTCATGAAAGGAGACACTATAATCTGTGACACCTTTTTCCTGTAGTGAAACTGAAGCTGTGGAGCCAAAAACACTCCTCCTACACAGCAGAATAGTATGTGCTCCACTGCCAGTAATTAGTTTTCCCAAAAAAATATACAATATTATCACTATTTAGTGTTTACCACACATTTCTAAGCAACTGACAGTGTTCAAGGTAAGGGGAAAATGATCTTGTTGTTTACAACAAATTTTGTAGCCACGTCTAGTGACAAGAAGCTTATAAAAATGGTGCCAGCAGCCCCAGTGATTTTGTTAATACTATACCGCAGAGGGAGCAAAACACAAGGCATATCAGTGTGACTTAACTATATTTGGCGGAAGGACAGAATTACAGATGACATGTTCCTGTTGCCTTTCCTAATTATGTTTTTTCATCTTGCAGCAAAAGCGGTTGGCTAGCAGTGAACCCAGCCAGGAGCCTAAGAAGGCGAAGCTCAGGAAGCTGTCGGAACAGAGAGACTTGGCAATTAGTGTCTTCAACTTTATGTAGGCATTTCAGTTGCTTTCAAGCACGGTTCTTATGCAACCATATTGCGAAATATTTTATCAATAAATGTATTTATTTCTGGACATTATCAGTTACTGTCTTATGCAAAGGTGAAAATTACTAGCTGTGTGCATGCATGTGCATCTTTCTCCTCTAAATCGTTATATCATGCTGTGTGTAGTTAGAGTTCGATCTCTGAAACAGTCATAGGAACAGAGAATTATATAGACAACGAAACAAAGTAGTATAGGATGAAATGAAGCATTTACTCCTACAATGCACTGCTCGGGTAAGAAGATGTCATAAAACTAACTTCATTTCATCCAAGAGTAACGCAAAATAAGGCTAGGGTTGTCCGAATACAATTGAACCAGGATAATTCAAATTTTGGTTATATCAAACTCACGGAATATCCCCTTGAAAATCCCATGTAAAAGTATAGGAATGCTGCGCCGTATATCGAACTCCAATTTCACAGGTCGTTCAATATATCGAACTCCGCACCACGCACGCACTGGAAGGTTTGCCTTTTTCAAAGATGATCGCATCACCCACGACCGTTTGCCGCGTGACTTTTTCGAGCCACGCATGGCAGAAGCGGGAGATTTTTTTTTTTTTTGTTTTTTGTTTTTCCTAGAGTGAATCTGAATCAACAAAAGCATTCTGTCAGCTGCGATCATGACACCGGCTTTTAGCATGGTTCGCTTCAAACGGCATTTGCAGCTAGTATCACGCTTTCCAATGATTTTGCGACAGTGGGCTACGCCGCCCCAAGAACGGCTTTATAAATTCAACCAGGCTCGTGCAATCAAGCCATTGCGGGCACTCTGCCAAGTTTGCTCCCCGCCATTGCAGGAGCTATCAAAAGTATAAAACACCCTGACGTTATCACTGCGCAGCATCTTGGCGCGCTGCCAATAAATGAACTGTCGATGCGACGGCCAAAATGGAGGGACATTTGTTTCACATGCAAGCGAAAACACTAGCGATTTCTGCCGCGCGACGACGCAAAACTGTTTTGAGCTGTCGCGCCGGCGCAAGCGGCGAGAGCGACACAGTTCCAACAAGTTGGAAATTTTTCGCTCTGTCATTGCTGAGTTCGCTCAATCGCTTGCATGTGAACCGGCCTTAACACTTTTTTTTTTTTTTTTCAAATTCTCGGGGGCAAAAGTGGAGAGTGAATTCATTATGTGAGTCGGTTGATTATGCGACTAATACGGTATCATTTTTCACGATGCCACCAAGCGGCATCTCAAGCCAATTTCTCTATATAGAATTATGGATATATCGAACTATTTTGCAATCTCCTTTAAGTTCGATATATATATCGGGGTTCGACTGTATATGTGTGGCTGAAAAGCAATTATGAATTATAAAACTGGTTTTGAACTGAATCATATTAAAGCTGGAATGAGAATATGCAGCAGCAACAAAAGCTGCTGCCGTTCATCATGAATAACCTTGCAAACCCCAAAATGGTTGGCTTAGTTCATGCGGTTTAACACCCCAAAGTGGCTCGACTCGGGCTTTGAGAGATGCTGTAGTGGAGGGCTCCGGAGATATTGCACTGACATCACACAGCACACGGGCGCCTTGCTTTTCGCCTCCATCGAAAAGCGGCCATCATGGCCAGGATTCGATCCCGCACTCTTGGGAACAGTAGCCAAACGCTGTAACC
Organism: Amblyomma maculatum; assembly: GCF_055883805.1. NCBI lineage: Eukaryota > Metazoa > Arthropoda > Arachnida > Ixodida > Ixodidae > Amblyomma > Amblyomma maculatum. The sequence continues at coordinate 10,142,446 of NC_139352.1, forward strand.
ACTGCACCACCAAGGTGAGGCAAACCCCAAAATGCACTGCTGGTTTCAGCTTTTAATTACTTCCTGGGTTTTTATTCCCATCCATATTTGTTATTTTATGTTTCGCTAATTTTGTCTCCACACCAATTTGGCTGCCAGTATCAACCGTCTCCTAATTTATTACTTCTAGTTTTCTGCACACAGGCATCGCGACAAATGGCCAACCTCCCATTTTTGGCCCACTCGGGCTGCTGGACTGCGATATGATTAAGTGACTTTCACAACTCTGCTGTACTTGCAGTGAGGATAAAGTTGACACAGCGGTTGACCTTTAGACGCTTAGAACACACAGCTTACTGCCATCACCAGATGCAAGTGTAGAGCAGTAATTATTCTTGATGCGTGAAATGCAAAGCGCAGACACCAAATTTTTATTGTGCGTTCTAAATTTGTAACAGATTTGCAAGATATTTGTGAACATAAACTGCCATGTAGAACTTGCCTACAAAATATTTATTGACCCTTTTTTTCCAGTTTCATTTTCAACAGCCAAACAGTGGCTGAAACTTTCATCATCATTATCATCAGCCGAACTATACCCACTGCAGGGTGAAGGCCTCTCCCATATTCCTCCAATGAACCCGGTCCTGTGCTAGCTGCATCCACTTGACCCCTGCGAACTTCTTAACTTCATCCGCCCACCTAACTTTCTGCCGTTCCCTGCTACGCTTTCCTTCCCTTGGCATCCAATTGGTTGCTCTTGGAGACCATTGGTTATCCTCTCTTCGCAGTACATCCTGCCCATGTCCATTTCTTCTTGATTTTGGCTAGAGTGCCAGTAACTCCAGTTATTTCTCTGACCAACTTTACACGCTTCCTGTCTTTTAACATTACACCTACCATTTTCCGTTTCATAGCCCTCTGCATTGTCCTGAACTTAAGTAGAGCCCTTCTCGTTAGCCTCCATGTTTCAGCCCCATAGGTGATTACCGGTAAGATGCAGCTGTTATATAAGCAGTGCTATGATAGGGGCCAGTTGATTCTGAATGTTGGTTCTCAGCGCGCTAGAACACACTAACAGTTGAAAAAACGTGAAAACGGGACAAACAGAGCGCAAACTCACAACTGTTTAATGAAAATACAACACTTGTTTTTATACATGTTTTGTCATGGGATTATCACATATAAGCACATGTCGCCGCACCTCTATCCGTTCTTGATAAAGTCAATTTCGGCTTTCGTCAATGTGATGGAAGCGTCACTAACACATTTTTTGCATTTGCCTCGAAAATTTGCCTCTCTAATCTCCCTTTCAATTCTCTCGCCTGCATGCCCGATTATTCTTGTTCCAGCAAAATCCGGATGACACCCGTAGATCACCTTCCAGAGATCACCTTGTTGCCCTGCAGCTAAATAGTGGATTCCTTGTCTCCTATATTCACGCTGTTGGCCCTCAGGCTCAGATTCTGACAATAAAACAGTGCCAAGATTGGCACCTCCGAGCAATGTCGAGCAGGGTACGAAGCTCCAAAACTTATATGTCATGATGTTGACATCGTCAACGAAAGGTAGGGCTGGGATGCATCAAGTTTTGTTGTGCCATCTTCTATGTAGGTCAGACTAAGACTGACACTACTGTCTGTGAGTCGTTTCACCTTGTGCAGGACAAAACAGCATGAATAATACAGGCGACTAAAACTATGGTTTTAGATGCCAAATATATGTGGTTAACAGTACATTTTTAGGCACAAAAAAAGGGGGAAATAGGCACTATAAATATTAGCAGAAATGCAAATTATTTCAGGTCTCAACATCTGCGCACAATATCTGCCGCAAGATAATAAAAAGACCATTTTGGCATCATAATATAGAGTGTAGCCTTTCTAAGGCTGTGCCACACATGCATATATAACATGTTTCGCCAAGGCAAAGGGGGCAGTAATTTTTTGCAGCAAGAAATCTTTGAAGAAAATGGCATTCCTAGCCCTTTTATAAACACTTTTCACGTTTCTTACTACAAGGAATAAAATACAAATACAACTGTTGAAAACTATTGTGTACGCTTGCTAAAACACGAGCTGTTCTATATTGAGCACCAAAAAATAGACCTCTCATAATACAAAACTACAAGAAAAATAAGGATGCATTGAAAGGAGACCATTTACTTAGAAATTAATGCAGTTACCAATGTTTTAAAGGTGTCAGTGCATGCATACAATGCTTGAACATTAATAAATGTGCTGCCACTTGCTTCGTAGCCGACATTTGAGGCAATACCGCCTTCTAATGATGCTTGCCTTTTACTAGGGTCTGGACAGCGGATGTATGTATAAGACGAAAGAGCATGTAGCCACGCAGCACTGCTTAGCATTGAATATGTCGGTAAAAATTAAAGTAGGATTGCATGAGCCTGCATATGTCCTGCCGAGAATTCATTATAATACTGTTCATCCAGAAATCACTGTGAAAAAGCTATAAGGCAGTAACTGCATACATGAGTCATCCCTCTTCTGGAATGTTCAAGTACCTCCTCATGCAAATTCTTCTAGCTACATAAAAAAATTTCTCTCCCTCTTTCTTAAGTACCTCTCATTTGATTGGCATCCACCTTTTTTTGTCTTTAGCACTAATCAATATTAATTTGTAACAGTAATTCATATAACGGATTAGTTCGTGAATTAGTTTTCGACAATTGTCCCACCCATGCATAATTTTAGAGGTGATCGATGTATATTCTGACCCACCAATCCTCCTTGATCCATACCAATGAATTATCAATATTATTAAGGCAGATTAGTGAGAAGAGTAAACGCTGGCTGTTGGCCCACTCTTGTCAAATTTTGGGAATCCTCGGCATCTTCAAATTTGGCAACGCCCTTCAATTGGTTCCTTGAGGGTAATCATGTGATCTTGATTTCATCACTATTTTGACCTATCAGGAAACTCCATTGGGGGTCCGGAAACCTGTGCTCGAACCACTAGAGACCCCCTGCCGATGGAGTCAGACTTTAACCACTGCACATGACTGATTGCTACATACATCTATAGAGGTGTTTCTCAGAAGAAAAAGGTCGTTCTGTGTCTTACAAACTATGTTGAAACTTCTGAAGACATAAACTAAAATTTGGTGTCTATAGTTCTTTCATCAAAGTTTGTGTAAATTTGAATCCCATAGGCCCCCTCCCCAATCCAACATCACTTTTTGTGACAAATGTTTTGATTATACTTCTACACCTTTGTTGTTTTCTATTGTGAACATCTGTGTGAGATAATTCTGCTATCAGTTTTTGGCACCACTTATCTTTTGTTACCTCACTAAGACAGCATTACAATATGACAGTAATCGTAGAACCACTTAATAGGTAAGGCACACTACAGCATGGAAAAGCTTCGTAACTTGCTGATTCTTCACTAAAACGGACTGTTGATAGAGTATGATAAGTGGTCTCCAATCACGAGACGTAAAGCACAGAGACTCAAAGACTGCACAACAAACATTTGCCATGTCACTTAAGAATGCAACCAAATTACAATTAGTTTTTCAGACATCTATACCGTCACAGTGACTAATAGCCAGGGAAGTAAGGAAACTGCCAACTGATAGGCCATTACTAAATGAAGTAGCAAGACTGAAGGATTGTGCTGAAAACATGGTCACCTTTATTTTCATATCACTAAGGCGTAGACAATGTCACACAAAATTTAGAATGAGATGAAAAGGCAGAGCTCTAACTCTTACAATGAACGTTATGTGAAAATGTGTCAGTATAATGTGTCAGTGCACTGACAAGGAATACATTTTTTAACCACACCATACAGCATATAAAAATATGCACCAAGCCCCATTTCCTAGGTGACTTGTTAGATGTTATAGCGGCATCTAAAAAAAGCAAACGAGTTCATGTGACATCTCAGTGAATAAAGGCAAATGCTTTTTTTTTTCAAGAAATAAACGTTCAAAGCACATGCCACAAGTTTTCTGCCCAGTTTGCTAAAAGCAGTTTCGTTACTTACTTTTGCTGTTGCAAGCGGGATAAGATGTGAACAGCATGCAGCATTCCCAACCAAAAGTGAGACATTATCATGAGCACATCTGCCCGTGACTGATGAACTTCCTTCTACGCACCACTATTCATGACTGGAATTGCAACGCTGGTGAATGGCACCAATTCACACTTTACAGTACGACACTTGTCAAAACACACTTTTGCATCCCTTCACAATGCACCATAACAAAACCTCAGTCAAGCTTGCAGGACAATGCAATGCACAATTGCTGCCTGCAACATTATTACCAGCACTAGAGGAATGCACCATAGCTCTATGGAACAGTGGATTCCTTTACTCTATTATTCTGTTCACGATATTTCACTTGCAGCACATGCACAAATTTTCTCACAGCAGAAACATTGCGTCGGCGGTTTTTCACCCCTCTGGGTTTGCACGTGGCGATTTAGGGATACCTTGTCTGCATAATCAACAGGACACAGATGGCACTGGTACTTCTCATCTGTATGTGTGCGAAGGTGGTCTGCAAGGGTGCTCCCCCTTGCAAAGCTTTGGCTACAGTGAATGCACCGGTATGGTTTATCACCAGTGTGAACACGAAGGTGATCTCTCAGAAAACTCCTCCTTGCAAATGCCTTGCCGCAATGAATGCAATGGTATGGCTTTTCACCTGTGTGAATACGGAGGTGGTCTGCTAGGGTACTTCTTCTTGCAAAGCTCTGGCTGCAATGGATACACTGGTGAGGTTTCTTGCCAGTGTGAATGAGAAGGTGCTCTTTGAGGCCTTTCTTCACTGAAAAGCTCTTGCTGCAATGATTGCACTCGTATGGCTTTTCATCTGTATGGGTATGAAGATGCGCTGTCAGGAAGCTCTTCCTTGCAAAGGCTTTGTTGCAATGAATGCACTGGTATGGCTTTTCGCCTGTGTGGATGCGGAGATGGTCTGCTAGAGTGCTCCCCTTTGCAAAGCTCTGGCTGCAATGAATGCAGTGGTATGGCTTCTCACCTGTGTGGGTGCGAAGGTGCTCAGTCAAGTACCTCCTTCTTGCAAACCCCTTGCTGCAATGAATACACTGATATGGCTTTTCACCCGTGTGCATGCGAAGGTGGTCGGTCAAAGTGCTCCCTTTAGCAAAGCTATCGCTGCAATGAATGCATTGGTATGGCTTTTTGCCTGTGTCAACTTGAAGGTGGTCTGCTAGAGTGCTCCCCTTTGCAAAGTCCTGGCTGTCATTTATGCGCTGGCATGGCTTCTCACCTTTGCGGAAGTGCTCTTTCAAGCCTTTCCTCATCGACAAACTCATGTTACAATGAAGGCAGTGGTATTGCTTCTCAATCATGTGGATGTGAAGGTGATCTGCCAACTTGTTTCTGTGAGCTCTTACTGCAATGACTGTACTGGAAGGTGTGCTCTCCAGTGTGTGTCCTCAGGCTGTCCTTCAAGGTGGCTTGATCCCTTTATGCATAGCTACACTCAGTGCAAAAGTACTGCCGCATTACTGTTCAGGCATTTGCCGAGATGAGAGAGCTGCAATGGGCGGTGACCAAGCCTGCACATTGGAACAAAGAACATGTTTTCTAATGTGCAATGAATATGCCTCACCGAATTGATTAGAACTAGATTTAAAGGAAAAGTTAAGAATCGGCAATTGTGCTCTTACATGAGCCTTATTTTCCTTTTGTACATATTCCAAACAAATTCAAAAGAGTTGTCTCGAAAAAAGACCATTTTAAATCGGCCTAAGCATCAGCACAACAGGACACAGCCTATCATTGCTATAGTACGGTTGAAGCCAAGTCAAAAGCAATGAATGTTCCGGACCTGCTGTGTGGCTACTCATCTTGAGGCAACTGCATACAATGCTGCGATCGTTTCCCACTGTTGCTGCTACAAAGATCATATTACATTGGGTAGCACTCGTGGTTCCCCATTTACCATTTCTTGCACTCAAGGCCTCCAGTACACAGCATGTTTGCCACCTTTCAAAGCAAAGAACACAAACTGCTGCCGTTGACAATGGCTGTTATAAGATGCCATTGAAAACACATGGAACCACATATTTTTGGAATATGGGTATTTATAAATATGGCCAAGAATCAGTTCTGGTAAGTGTAACAGTCGTGATGAGAGTGGAGTGGGCCAGGAAAAAAATGACAGTAAATGATTATCCTTGTTGAAATCAAGAAGAAATGGGCTGGGCATGTAACATAAAGGCATTTTAGCTGCCCATCTCTTCGTGTAATGAATTGAATTCCGAAAGAAGGCAAACGTGATCAGGAAGGAAGTCTGCAGGAATAAAGTGAACTTGAGTGGCACAGGCTAGGGTCAATTGGAAGAATATGGGTTAGGCACTTGCCCAGATGTAGACATGGGGTCAGGCTGGGGTCGAATTACACAATGATTGTAGCATGGTCCCAAACTTGTTAATTTGCCCTGCTCCTACTGATCAAATGTCTGCCAGTGAGAATCGATCAGAAAGGAACGGGGCTAATTAATTTATCGGTTTGTGAAAGATCTTTGGCATGTTTGTGATGTGATCATTGCATAAGACAACCATGATAATGTCCCTTCTGGAAATTCAACTAATCTGCATATTCACTTTTTGTAAAAAGTAATGAGCCCAAGGGGTCTCGGTCTGAACAATGCTGTCCATCACGCATTATCTGCACTAAGAATCTTTCGGAAGTCAGAAGTACCCTCCCCTTCGTCTGCATAAAACTTCCAACTTAACTTCCAAGGATACTGTGCAAGCTGTTTGGTTTGGTTTGTGGGGTTTAACGTCCCAAAGCGACTCAGGCTATGAGAGACGCCATAGTGCAGGACTCCGGAAATTTCGACCACCTGGGGTTCTTTAACGTGCACTGACATCGCACAGCATACGGGCGCCTTGCTTTTCGCCTCCATCGAAAAGTAGTCGCCGGGGCCGGGATTCGATCCCGCACCCTTGGGAACAGTAGTCGAGCGCAATAACCACTGCGCCAACTGTGCAAGCTGTATTATAACAAACGCTCACGTGCACGTCACGGCTGTGGACATTGATGGGGCTTCCTTCACTTTTAAAGCGAAGGCCTATCTACATGTAACGAAATCCCGTGCGCGAGATCTGTCAACGCCCGCGAGATTTTGCGAGATGTGTTCTCGTTGTCTAGCGTTCCTGCCATCTGCAATCCCACACTTGATCACGCGCCAAGGAACGCCACGCGACAGGAGCGGTGGTGTACCGTCCAAACACACTTGCCGAAGAAAGTATGACAGATACACCACCTTTCCTTCCCTGTAAGCCAATTAAAATTATATGTAGCACTGCAACGAATGCCGATAAGAGGCAAACGATGAAAGGCAAATGAGAGAAAGGGCAGGCTTCGCCATTCTCCTTTTAACTACATTTTTAGCGTTACAGTAACGCCTTTTTTATATATATTTATTTTCTGCAATGGATCTGTTATGTTACGAGAGGAGAACGCCTTCTCACATAACTAAAAAAGGCATTCGTTCGCGACCATCGATCGCCTTCCAACAAAGATCATCTTCCACAGATGCAACCACTAGATTCGCGCAGCATATCTGCATGCGCTACCCGATAAGCAATCTCTGCAAACAACTGCTGTTTTCCATCACAACGTCATAGCCGCACATTACGCGTATCATTTTGTTAGGACGACTATCCGCTCCGCAAGGTGCATCTTGCGTCACAGTTGGCGCGCGTACGTCACAATTTCAATAGGTAATGAAGTTACGAAAATGAGAACCCACCGCTTTATGCAAAGAAAGCTTTCAATTCCAGTGTTCTAGTACTTTCAATTCATGTTTCAATCACTTTTTAGCTGCTTGGATTGGATCAGCTTGGCTATATAGTTCCGAACAGAGTTGTTGATGCGTATGTTGATGCTGACTTTACCATCTACTTGGCTGCCCATTCTGAACACGCTTTGCATCGTACCGCTTGGCTTGGGCAACGAGCGTCTTTGAAGGAGACACTGCGAATTAAAATGAAAGACGTCACACAAGCAGCGGCTTTCAACTTACTATTTATTTTTGTTTGTTTTCTCTTATCGTTTCAATCAAGTAAAATTTGTGAACACTGAAAAAAGTGAATCCGCCTTGGATGGATGGATGGATGGATGGATGGATGGATGGATGGATGGATGGATGGATGGATGGATGGATGGATGGATGGATGGATGGATGGATGGATGGATGGATGGATGGATGGATGGATGGATGGATGGATGGATGGATGGATGTTGTGGCCTTCCCCGTGTAACGTATCCTGGCCCGGCGTAATAGTTGTAAATCAATTTTACCTACTGCACGCGAACACATACAAGTACATAAATATACATTAACATTTTCGGTCGCACTAGCTTCCACCACTCTCTCAGGCAGCTCTTGGTCTTAGATCTTGGCCACCTTTTTCACAAAATGTGGCGCCCTCTGGGAGGGGTTGAAAATTCGTCTGCTACTGGTTGAAAACGTCTTCCCTTCCTATAAATCAATCAATTTTTTTAACGTGCGCTGACATGGGGAGGTGGTGAAGGGTGGCTGTTCCTGGCACTGCGAGGCTGGGACGGTAGGTCAACGCCACTTGCGGCTGGAGCTAGCCAGCCACTGAATTTTTATCTGTTATAGGCCGTCATTGCACCCGCCACTGCTTAGGTGGTGGACGATGGCTGTTGCGGCATGCGTCTTTCTCTCCCGCTTCTCTTTCTTTCTTCTCTTCTTCCTCTCTTCTGTCCGCACGAGGCAGCGGAGGTGGCTCAGTTCCAGTGCCAGTAGCAGGCCCGTGCATTTTCTTTTCCTTCTTCCTACAGCCACAACAACAACGGTGACATCGGGGACCCATAGAGGAGGGTGGCTGGTCCTGGCCGTGGTGGGGCTGGTATGGGTAGGTCAACACTGCTTCCCAGTAAAAAAAAAAAAGACCATTGGAACCATTTGGAAATTTCCAAATGGAACCAATTGTGTTTTCTGACACAACCTATTGCAGTCAATGGGTCCAACAGGATTACCAATGGGCCACCCACTGCATACAATGGGTCCAATTGGACATACCAATTGGGACAAAAGGAAGACTGACGATTTGCATGTTTATTATAGTGGAAACTGCTAATTACATGCTTCATGGAAATAGCACAGGCAAACGCACATCTCACACAAGAACGATATACAGTTGCACATTACATATAACAGATCACTACATACGCCTAGCAAACATACTTCTGCTCCTGCTTATATACACCACTCACACTACTGTCATGCTGGGCCAGTGACTTGCCATTTGAGTGCAGTTATTTTATTTCAGCAATAGTTCAGATGATGAATTTAGTTCGACAAATTAAGCTGCATAGTTGTTATTATGAACAGAATATTGTGTTTGCTTTCTTTTTGAAATATGCGAATGTTCCCGTGGATCTACTCAGTGCAGTTGGACAGACCAATTGGACTCAATTGATAAGATCCATTGGATGCAATGGGTTGACCAATTGGGCTATGCAGTTGGCAAAGATTCGTCGAACTGAGTTTTCATTTAGAACATGAACTTATTAGTACTATAGCTATGTACAAATGGCGCTCTATAGAGTTTGCACGAACAAGTAGCAGATCCAATTGGCCTCTCCAACTAGAACCAATTGGAATGCTAGAATTCCAAATGGAACCATCTGAACTACCCATTTGGAAATTAAGTGACTTCCAAATAAACTTTCCAATGGGTTCCAGATGGAATAGGAATTCCAATTGGAACCCGTTGGAGAGTCCAATTGAACTGCTCATTTGGAAAGAAAATTCCAATAGGAACCCTTTGAGTCCAATTGGTACCTATTGAGATTCTAATTTGCTCCAATGGTGCTTTTTTTTAACTGGGTTGCGGCGGGGGCTAACCTACAACCAAACTTTTATCTGTTGTAGGCCGTCATTTTATCCGCCACCGCTTCGGTGGTGGACGACGGCTGTTGCGGATAGGGTGCCGCATATTGAAATGCTTTTATTTCTATAAATAAAAACAGAGCACTGCAGAATCTGCATTGGAGTAATCCGAAAGCACGGATGCTGACGTTGGTTGCTTCTAGTTGCTTAATTCAGTTCTTGTTTAGAGAGAGAGAGAAGACTTTATTTACACCGACATGGACCTCGGAGCGGGGGCTCAGCCAGGAGGAGGGTCTCCTTGCCGGCTCTCCTGCGCTGTGGCCCATTTTAGTCTTTGGTACTTTCATATTGCGCGCCAATCCCTTCCTATGCCCTTTTTCGGCTCTACTTCCGGTTGCGTGACGTCACATTAATTATTGTTTACCCATTTTAGTCTTCGGTACTTTCAAATTGCGCGCCAATCCCTTCCTATGCGCTTTTCCGGCTCTACTTCCGGTTGCGTGACGTCACATCCTTGACGTTACCTTAATTGACTGATTTAATTAACTACTTTAGTATTTTATACAGTCACATGTGGCACCAAGCCATTGGGCCAATGGCAACCATTTTATCCTTTACTTAACATTTTCCTCTAAATTATTACTTAAATAACTTATTGGCCTAATTATTTTTTCAGACACATTATGTCACCCTCTATCGATTGACACCACTCATTAATCTCTACCACTTCTCAATTACTCACAACTGCTGCGGACACGAGCTTTCGTGTTTTGCCTCTAATTAATTACCTAATTAACTTATTGGCCTAATTATTTTTCGGACACAACATTACGTCACCCTCTATCGATTGACAGCATTCATTAACCTCTACCACTTCTCAATTACAACTGCTGCGGACTTTATATACATTTTGCCTGTAATTACCTAATTAACTTGTTGGCCTAATATATTTTCCGGCAACAACATTACGTCACCCTCTATCGATTGACATCACTCATTAACCTCTACCGCTTCTCAATTACACACAACTGCTCCGCACACGATTTTGCTGACGTGGCCTGCGGACACAGCCTGCGGACGCGGTTTGCGGGCAGAAATCTGTGAACATAGCGAAGCAATGCTTTCGCATTAAAAACACACTAACGAATGAATGAATCCCTTATTAAGGCGAAAGCCGTTAATGGCTGATGCTGTCGTGGACAGTATGTACCGCTTTTGAAGCGTTCTGATGGTAAGACGCCCGACTACTGTGCCGGAGTTCCCGGGTTCGAACCCGACCGCGGCGGCTGCGTTTCGTTGGAGGCGAAACGAAGTGGCGTCGTGTGCTGTGCGATGTCAGCGCACGTTAAAGATCCCCAGGTGGTCGAAATTACTCCGTAGCCCTCCACTACGGCTCCTCTTTCTCTCTTTCCACTTTCATTCCCACCTTCCTCCCTTCCCTTACGGCGCGGTTCGGGTGTCCACAGTGCAAGTGTGACAGTTACTGCGCCTTTCCCTTCCTGTGAACCAATTTAACTTAACTTGAAGCGTTCTGAATGGCCGAGGCGGGATGCGTCCCTGCCATCACTTTGACGTGCACCAAGGGACGCCACCCGACAGGAGCGATGGTGTACCGTCCAAACCATATGGAGGTCCAAACTACACTTGCCGGAGAAAGTGTGATAGATACTGCGCCTTTCCTTTCCTGTAAACCAATTATAATTATATGTAGCACTGCAGCGAATGCCGACAGGTAGGATAGGCTTTCGCCATTCTCCTCTTAAGTGACGTTTAAGAGACCCTCTAATTTTATTTCAATGAGGATGCCAAGTGGCTTAATCATTGGGAGCGGAAATTGGGCAGGAAGCAGCTGTCAAAGGTAACGTTCCTACGTCTTACTAAACTTTCAAATGACAAAGATCATCGGCGCTGCCCAGAATGCTTGCTACTCGGTACACTGTTGGGGTTCAGTTGGCATGTGGAATTGTTCCGAGGGCGATGTATCTTGCGGTTTACAGTTAGCTACACCAGCAAGCAAGCGGCCCGCGACATAAATCGCGCGCTTCGCTAACTGCGGGTGGTCAAATAGGCTAGCAGCTTTTTTTTTTTTTTTATTATTATTACAGCATTAGGTTAGCAATCGACGGCGATATTCATCCACAACTCCTTGTACTCGCAGCTGATATGAAGCTGCTGGCTGCGGTCTGCGCATAGACGTGTTATGCCACTTGCTTGGGCGTAACAGGGATACAAGGATACAAGGGATGCAAGGATATATCAAGCTTTCTCACTTCCTCCATGATATCAAGCACGGTGACATCAAGGATGCCAAATCCAAATTCTAAAAAATGTTGTCGATGATGTGTGGACTGGCATTGGTCCCTTTTCACCAAGCGAGCAAACCTTGCTGCCTTGCTTGCTTCGCGTGGTAGCTAGCGCCATGCATTGGCCGCACAGAAAAACTCTCCATGTCCAGGCCTGGTCATTGGCCATGGAGCATGGAGCGAGTACCTTGCGGTTTCGCGTGACGGAAAGTGGAGGGTTTGTTTGAATGGGTGCGGCATTTACTTCCTTACGGTCCGTGTTCCCGACCATGTGTTCGGTGAATCCCGAAACGCCGTCGTAAACACGCACAACTTCCGCCTCAACGCCCGAAGCCGTAGCGAAGTGCTGCTCGCCTGTGTCTTTCTCCCCATCTCCGTCCAAACTCCGCGCCTCGATCCGGGAGACCGTCCGAAGCGGCGAAAGATCCCCTCCCGCGTCTGCGTGACGTCTCCGGTCGGCCAGACCAATGGGATATTTGCTAAATATTTGCGTGCGCAGCGGTTTTAAAGGTCATGAACTCTAACCTTCCCGTGTCGCGGATACTTCGCCGACGTTGCCGCCGAAGCAACAAGAGGCGCTTGCGGCCACTACGCCCGCCTAGCGTGACGACTCTGTTGGGGTCACACTGCCGGCGTGGAGGCAAGGTCAGTTGCGTGGTCGCCGTGCCCTTTGCGCTTGGAGGAAAGTCGCCCGTGCAACCTGTGACAACCGGCCCGCGGCGGAGGGCTCGAGGGCCAGTCAGCTCGACGCTGGCCGAGAGGTCCGCTACGTGCCTTTTCCGTCGTGCGGTCTCAGCGTCGGTCGACGCCGGCTGTCATCGCGCTGCCAGCACCACCGGGAAGCAGCAGGTGAGTGTTGTGCGCGCAATCCGGGATTTGTGTGTGCGCGTGCATGTTCAAGCTTACTGGTAGGGTTCACGTGAACCCGGCGAGGTTAACCTCGTTCGTCTCAACTGTCACCGAAAAGGGTGGGTATGGATCGAATGCTTGGCTGTGTACTCACGACTCATATCTTCCTCAGTACTGTGTCGCCGTTTCGCCCTGTTGGTACGAGTGCGCTTTCCCTCAGGTGCCTCCACATTTCTGTAATGAAACCACATGAGCCAGGCATCGTAGCTTGCTTTCAAATATGCTCGCGCAACGCATTTTGCGAGCATGCTGTGATGCTGTGTGATCCCACGGATTCTGAAGTCTCGGTTTTCCCGACGTTTGTGAGTTATATATCTGTGCATCCGGTCACGGAATGCATATTCTTGTGTAACAAGCTGGGTTCACTCTCGGTCGCGCGGATATATTACAGCGTGAGCGTGACCTGCGACGTTTGTCGACCCGCAGGTGCGATTGTCAAGCAGATCTTTGGTATTAACAGCCGCGCCTGCGCCTTGCATAGTTCTTGACACTCGTTCGGCGATGCGCTAGCTCTCTCTCCAACCGTACAGAGTACGCGTTTTCCGGGGCGAAAGTCCAAATGCAGAAGGGCGTTCGAGGGGGGAAGGGGAGAGGTAAAAAAGAAAATAAGAAGAAAATAATGGAATAGACGGGGGCCACGGGCGGAGCTTGCTTTGCTTATTCAACAGAAGGGAGCAGGCGCGCGCGGCGCTCACGCGCTCTCTTGCAACCTTTCGGCGGTGCAGACTCGGAAGGGTCCCGAAATAGTCGGGAACGCGCACGCTCGCCGCTCAAGAAAGCGGCGACGAGAGCTGTGCACTGCGTGAACATATACGCACGCTTGGAGTCTTGGGCGAGGGACCGTTTTAACCCTTTTCGTAACAAGCGGGCAAAAGAACTCGAGACGCAAGGGTCGGGGACGCGGGTTAAGAAAAAATAAATAAAGAAACGTAAGAAACGAACGTAAAGTAAACAAAGAAAGCGGTAAGCTCGGTGAAATTCATGTGCACGTGCCGGAGTCAACGCGTTTGTCTTGACAGCCAGGTCCTAGGTTTAAAATTTTTTTAACGTTTTATTATTATTATTATTATTATTATTATTATTATTATTATTATTATTATTATTATTATTATTATTATTATTATTATTATTATTCAGCATTAAAGTCCACTTGAGCAGCTGAAGTAGAGCTTGTTGCTGGGCTAGTTGGTTCATGATCGTACGGGGAAAGTAAGCGCAACAAAAAAAAAAAAAAAAATAAAAAGGAGGCAAACACAAGAGAGGACACAGGACAACGCGCTGAGCAGCTGCCGTGCTGGGGCTTAACATGGACGGAGGGGCTGGGTGAACTTTTCGGGGGAAGATAACCCTTTGATTATGACAGGCTTTTCCGGAAAAGATTCGGTTCATGGGGTTTAGCGTCCCAAAGCGACTATGAAGAGACGCCATAGTGGAGGGCTCCGGAGAGTCTACCACCTGGGGTTCTTTAACGTGCACTGACGTCGCACAGTACACGGGCTCGCCTTGCTTTTCGCCACCATCGAAAGGCGGCCGCAGCGGCTGGGATTCGATCCCGTGCCCTTAGGCACACTGGGCGAGCGCCCTAACCACTGCACCACCACGACGGGTCCGCCAGAAAAGAAAAAAGGGTCGATAATTTTCAGGCGTATGGTTCCCTCCAGTTGGAGGAGGGCAACGGAGCGTCTTTTTTTTTTTTTTTTTCCTTTTTTCACCAGTGTAAGCGCCCCTTTTCTATCCGCCCCGCCGGGGTGGTGCAGTGTTGCAGTGGCTGGAGTACCCGGGTTCGATCCCGACCTCGGCGGCTGCGTTTCGATGGAGGCGAAACGAAGAGGCGTCCGTTAAAGATCCCCAGGTGGTCGAAATTACTCCGTAATCCTCCATTAAGGCTCCTCTTTCTCTTTCCACGTTCACTCCCACCTTCCTCCCTTCCCTTACGGCGCGGTTGAGGTGTCCACAGAAAACAAGTGAGACAGTTACCGTGCCTTTCCCTTCCTATAAATCAATCAGTCAATCCTCTTTTCTATCCTGAATTCTCTCCCGCGTATTGTCTTTCTCCCCGCGCGGGTCACATAACGATTCCACACGAAGGAGCAAATTTCGCGAAGATGGACTGCACGCTGAGAAATAATAACTATATTTATTGCATGTGAAATGAAGCTCTCAACGTACATCGTCAAAGGTCTTCAGGACACGTACATGGTTAGCTTTTGAGCTGTATAGTAAAGACTTTGAGTACCACGAAAGACGAAATGATTTGGATCATTGGACGAGGATTCTTCCTATTACACGGCTGGATTGTGAAGTCTTTGACGTAAGTTCCAAGCTCCAAAAAAAAAAAAAAAATGGTTCGAAAGGTACACTGGGCGGGTTTAGGAGGTGCAGGGGCTGCGCAGTCACCCTTCCCATTCCTTCCCAGTCCCGACTGCGATCACATTCCTCGTGCAGCATTGTAATTCGTGCTGTAAAATTCGTTTAAAACCAATTTTAGATTTTTCTCCCGATACAGCGAATATATAGTACGCGTCGTTCCCATTATAACGAACGATCAACTCTGAGTTGTCTTGCATGCAGGTTAGTGCACAGTGTACGACTAATAGAAGCAAAGACCGAGATTTTGGTGACGTGGCCCGAACGGCCACCGTAATAGAGCTCTGTCGATGTGGACTAGCGCGTCCACGTCCGGCTGACGTGAGGCGGCCTGGCAGTGGTAGCCCATGGGGGCATGCAGGCATGTCGACGATGGCGGAGAAGGGCGCTTGTGCTAGCTGCCGACGCGCGTCGGCGCTCAAGCGACCGACCAGTCGACCTCGCCGGCGGTCGGCATTATGCGTACTTTTTCTTTTTTTTCCTTCTTTCCATTCACGGCACGCTGTGTGCGTGTCCGTCCAGAGCCTTCCTTTTTTTTTTTTCGATCCCTCCATTTTCGTTCCAAAGTTGAGAGAGAGGTTACATGGAGGACGGGGCTCTTTCTCCAAGTTCTTGCGTGCTGTCTGTCGCGTTGGTTTCGGAATCTTCCCTCCCGAAACGGGCAACGGCACACAGTGGGCGAAGGAAGCGGTGTGCACGCTCGCTACGCCCGTGCATGAAGGGCCACTGCGCGCGTCGTGTCGGTAGCCACCGGCTGTGGTGCTGGCTTGCCGCCCGCGGCGCAAGTGTGCGTGCGTGCGGCGAGATTATTAGGGGCGAGGTTTTCCACGGCCTTAGAGGAAGACAAGGCGCGCCGCCGCCACGGCGTTTGGTGGCGGCCTTGACCGATTTTAGAGAGCGGTTGGCCGCCCCGAGGTCGTGCGCCACGCAACGCCACGCGCGCTCGCGTTGAATGGTCGGGCCCCTGCAGCGGCGCGGGCAGCTGCCATCCCTTTTGACGTTGACCCGCGCCGCGCGCAGCCCCAGTGCTTTACGGCGGGCCTTTATTACGCGCCGCTGGCATATGAGGCCATGTTTTGTACGTGGTATTTGATAATCGAGAGGAGCGCAAGTCGATGCATGCTGTTGTGTTGGATACGCTAAGCATGGAGGTTTTCTTTTCTTTTTTTTTTTTTTTTTTTTTTTTTGGGGGGGGGGGGGTGTGGAATGAGCCTAATTCAGAAACCGAAACTAAGAAAAAAAAAAGAAAAACTGATAACGAAACTTGCCCTGCTGCACTCATGAAATAACCTGGGCGCAAATCTACATGTAAAAAATGAGTCAGATATCCTGAATGTACAAACCAAAATGAACCAAATCCACTCATCTTTTCAGCTTGAGCCTCCTAACTGGGAATGGTCAGTGTGGCATTTCTGCTTTTTTTCAGTGCTTCTTTATAATTGACTGCATGAGAAATCCAGACAACAACGATAGTAAGGGAATCATTGGCTTCATTGCTAAAGAATTAAGCGGAGAACACCTGTGCTACATTCAACATCAGAATTCTTTAAGGGGGGTTGCGAGGCTTAAAGAGTTAACTTTTAAACTATTCAATGTATTTTGGTAAAATTTTCAGAAATGGCTTATCTTTCTCCTATTAGAATATACTATTCTAACTTTCATTGCCGTAGCACAAATATAAAATAAGATGTAGCTGTCATAATGAATAATTAAATGTGTAAGCTTAGAAAACTATTAAAAATCACAAAGATGTGCTAACACATGTGCTTTCACTTACATCTAAGTAATCCATTGTGCATTATAAGACTAACTGTGCATTCTTTATGACATTTTTGTAAAAATCTGAGCACTTTAAAAATGAACTTTATTTTTTCTGTTGTCATTATATGTCACACATGTGATACTTTTTCCAAGAAGTACCTTATCTTGTTCCAACAAAATTTTAGTCCAAAAACCACCTCAAAAGCAGCCTTTAGCGAAAGAGTTTGGAAATTTGTGGGTTTCCTAATGGTTGTGCTCTTGCAAAAAGTGCAAACTGAGAAAAATAAGTTCAAAAGTTTCTGAACATGCTGTTCAAATTTAGGGCCTAAATTAATAAATCAAAATGGCCTGGTAATCTAGTAATGTTGGCCTGGTGCATATGATGGGCTGTTCTTTTCAACATGACACTACTCTGTGGAGTTGCGTCTTTATTTATCTATTTTTTTCAGCTTTATAGGTGTCCAGTGCCCTTCCTGCTCTCATGAAATGCTTTTCCTGGTTGGTTGTTGGGCCTGCCTCTTTGCACTGACATCGCACAGCACAGACGCCTTGCTTTTCGCTTTTCGATGGAGGCAAAAAGCAAGGCGTCCGTGTGCTGGGCGATGTCAGTGCACGTTAAAGAACTCCACGTGGTTGAAATTTCCGGAGTCCTCCACTACGGCGCCTCTCATAGCCTGAGTCGCTTTGGGACGTTAAACCCCACAAACCAAACCAAACCATCTTTGCCTAGACTCAATATTCTATCTCTACTTTGTCAAGCACTTTTGTTTAGCCACGCTCCCAGTGGTGCGAAAACAACATTGAAAAGTTGCGTGTTGTGTTATAGTCAATCCAAGCTTCTATTTCGGTTTACCAGTGAATCCGCTGTTGCCGCAGTGCAAAATTTGCCTTTCCTTTCCGTTTTTCTTTTTAGCAGTCTGCTGTACTCTTGATAGCAGGTCCTTTTTGGCTAGAGCGCATGAAAAGCAAGCATTTTAACTTGAGGATACACTCCGCGTTCAGTTTGTTGCCCGCTATGCAGCTGCATATTGAAATCAGCCCGCACAGGCGCTTTCGGTGGTAAGCGTACCCCATCTCATAAAAAAATTCATTTCAATTTATCTGCTGCGCAGATGGCAACCAAACTTGATGGAAAATTTCTTTAATACATGCACATTCCAAAACAACAAAAAAGTTAAAACATCTTTTTTTTAATGAAAATTGTGATTTCAGCCCTGCATCCCCCCTTAAGAAGTTGGGCTATCATTTTTATTACCGAAACAAGTGGCAGATACAGACTGTAAACGCCAGGACTAGGGGTTCCTCTGTCATTTTATGCCCTGTCTGCATCTAGCATTTTGGTACTAATCATGACTTTAAGATTCTACAGTGGAGTAGAATGATTTCTAGGTCCTATATATTCTAGCTACTTTACTTTTCCACTGCCAAAGCCAGAACATAACAAGAATGTGACCTCTGCACTCGCCACGGGAGTCTGCTGTTCACGCTTACTTGCTTTTGTTGATGAAGCACCGCAGTACTTATGATTGCACACGTCAGGGTGTTTTATTTGCTTTCTGCTCTGTTCACAGCACTATCATCTTCAATATCTTCGTAATCAGAGCTGTAATCAATTCTGCAGAAATAAGTTTTCTGGAACAAAACTTGATCAGATCTATAGTTTTACGTAGAAAGAATCCAAATCCAAACTTTACATGGCTGATAGTAACCAAATAATTTGCATAATTTTGCATTGTTTAGCAGTGTAAAGCATGTCATACAGCAGCTTAGATGTCATACAGCAGGTGTAGTTTATGTGAAGGACAAACTTTTGCATTTTTCTCAATTCCTGCTGAGGTGGGCGCAGCTCATTTCAAAAAAAAAAAAAAAATTAGTTGTGGTTCATTGTGCCCCTTTTTTTCTGCTTGCAGTATTTTTTCTGAGGGGACCAGCATGCAGCCTGAAAATTGAGCTCGACGCAGCCGGCCAATGGCGTCAGTGGACTCTCAGGACAGCGTAGAGATCAAGGAGGAGCGACACAGTCCCACCTCGCTTGCAGGAGGATCAGGTGCTTTCTTTGTTGCACTCTCGCACTGATGCCGTGTTTTGCAGTGGCAGCTGTCAGGGACAGATTTCTCAGCTCTGCGTCGTCGGTGGCTTTGGCATGACACAAAGGAGGGATGAGCAAGGGGAAATGGCTTTCACCACAGCACGCTTTTGCACTGCCCTCTGTCTGCAGTGGTGCAGACTACTTAGTACTTTCACTGTTCATGCTTCTGCGCATAGAAGGTGCCACAGCGAACTGTGCATTTCGTGCCACAGATAGGTGTTGCAGAAGCTCACGCTGCCGGTTGGATTTTTGTTTTTGTTTCCTTGCTCACACCTCTTTTTTTTTTTTTTTTTTTTCGTGTTCATGTATGTTTCTTTTTGTTTTTATCTACAAACAATTGGAAAGTGGTAGAAGTGGGCTGTATGCTTGAAATTGCTTAATGTCAGACATAATGCTTAGATGTTTCAATATGCTGTGTGAGCCACATTGCAATAGGTTGTTTCCATTTTCCTGTTGTAAATTCAGTGTTCTGAATTTGGTTGTGTAGACATGTAGTCTGTCTGTATTGAAGGAAGGCATTGTTCTAATGGGTGATGTGTAAGGCCTAGGAAACAGCAACAGTTCCTGCAAAGACTGACCGATTCAGGCAATGTTAAGTTGCTATATTGTGTGCTCTGCTGCCAGAGCAGCATTCATATAATATACAGATTGAATTACAGGCTCGCTGTGATGTTCATGAGCTGTTGACCTGCTTTGCAACATGCTGTTCCAGACAATGGGAGCAGTCCAGGGAGCCCCGAATCCGGTGAAACCCAGGAGAATGGTGTTGCACTTGGTGCAGAGTGGCTTGCGTTGCGTTTGCACGAACTCCAAGAGCCGCGTCGTGGAACCACAGCGGCAGCGGCATCGCAGCTACCCGCTTCGAACGTCATTGAACAGTGCGTGGTGTGTGGGGATCGGGCATCGGGGCGCCACTACGGTGCCGTGAGCTGTGAGGGCTGCAAGGGCTTCTTCAAGCGCAGCATCCGCAAGCAGCTGGCGTACACGTGCCGTGGCAGCCGGGACTGCCAGGTGACCAAGCACCACCGGAACCGGTGCCAGTACTGCCGGCTCCACAAGTGCCTGTCCATGGGCATGCGTGCCGACTGTGAGTCTTGCACTGCATTTTCTTGGTTCTGTCGCTTGTATGTGCGGACTGCTCACTCATGTCCTTGCTCAATTCACTCTTCTACAAAGCCACTCACTTGCTCGCTTACTTGGTTATCAACACAGCAGTGCTTTCTTTGCTCGGATTGCCTGAGACTGCTGGGCTTTGGTCGAATGTGAAGCATTTGTTGATAGGCTTGGGTTGCAGTTAAAGGGTCTATGAAAAGGGGCCAAAAGTCTCTGTGGAATGCTTACATTACAGCTGATGACACGAAGTATGCAGGCTACATGCAAGTCCTCAGGAGTGAGCTGATAACTTGCAAATGTTTATTTAAAATTGTCATTCCCGTGCCTCATGGCAGCCACCAACATCAGTTTTTCACGTGGATTCCACCTGTGAACATTGTAAGGCCTGCACGATGTCACCAGCAAGGAGCTGTGTCAGTGGCTCACCAAAGAGTGCAGTAAAGGAGGCAGTGCGCACACCGGCTAGTAGACCATGGCACATCTAGCTACCTTTCCCTTCACTCCTCTGCACTCAAGCTGTGATGGGAGAGCAAGTGGCAATAAGAATAAAGACTATGCAACTGAGCCGAATCAGCTTGGTGATGCATTCGGGGCAGTGTATGGTATACCGGTCTGTTCTCTTCGTGTGTTTCTCGCTTGGCCCTGAGTTATGAGTTGAGAGGGAGAACGTGGAGGCTGTTCTTAATCTCCAGTATCCCTGAAGCTATGCAAGCTACATATGCTGAAGAGAATTTTTATGCAAGGATGATAGGCTATTCAATACCTATCAGTTCCTTTACCCCCTCTGAGCACCTTTTCAGTGCTGCTTAGTCTGGAATGACAATGAGGGAGATAAAGAAGCAGCCATATTTGCTTGTTTTTTTCTCTCCGGCAAATACATGCTGTGATGGAGCTCCCAGATGAAGCCTGAAAAAAGTCAAACGACTGTCTTTACTTCATTTCACTTGTACCACTTGCTTCATGGCAGAGGTCCTTCGGATCCTGTGAGGGGGAATGTCTTTGTGATATAGGTGGGCTTACATAGAGGCAAAATGTCACATTGTTCATAATGTGTTCGCACATTGTCAGTGATATCGACAGTGAGGGTATTGGTAGTGACAGTGTGCCGAAACAACGCAGTGGAGTAAGTCGAGAGGGGCCATGCAGTATTCATACAGATGTGTTTTTAAATAAGAAAAAACTGCCTGAACTGTTGCTTAGCTGTCACAGTAATATAGTTGTTATGAGGGATATTGGAATGGCAAATCAAGTAAAGCTGAGTATATATGCACGACGTTTGGCTCATAACTCATTTGTAGTAGAAGAAGGAAAGCATCATTAACTGTAAGCCATCGATGACAGTATTCCTATTACCCCTTTTTTGCACAGATCCACTTTGTGTGCTGCAACTTTGGCAAGAAAAGCATTGGTAGCTCTGCCATAGCATATCCTGTGCAATGTGTTTAAATTGAACTACAGGTGTCATTTAGCTCACAATCCAATGCGCACTTAGAGAAAGGCAACCTATGTGCTGTACACTAATGCTTAAAACCAGCATGTGAGCATTGTATGGGGCCTTCATCCTCTGCACCCACCATTCTGACCTTTTGTTACCTGTGCTGGAGCTTGAAATGTGATCTTACATTAGCATTCGTAATCACTCACTTTGTGTCTTGTATTTCCACAGTGTTAGCAGTAAAGCTTGTTACCTTAGCTTTTTGTTTGTTTGTTTGCTAGGGCCATGTGACAGTTTCTTTTAAACCAGTGATTGATTGTATGTTCGTGTAGCTCTTTTGTTGACCATTTCTCGAACTGAAGCCTTTTAGTTATCAACTTCATATATGCTGATATTTTAGGGCAATTGAGATGGGCTAATCAAATTTAATGCAGGGATACTTGCCCCTGAGAAACTTTATAGTGAGGGCAAGTTGCTCAGAATTGTTCCTGCATTAGTGGTTCTTTGAATGGGTGTCATGCTTCTCTTAGCTCCCATGGTTGTTGGCTGTTAAAGATTGAGCAGCATTTGAACTATTATCGCAAATCACCGAGTGCAAATAATGGTCTACCCTCATCAAATCTCACTGTAGAGAGGTTCTGTAGCGTGTTTGCTCATTTGAAACAGCCCCTTCGACGTCCTCAGTGTCGGGCTGCACGTCATTGTTTGAATGATTTCCTTCCTTTCCTGCTTTTTTCATCCCGAGTAGGATTTCAGGAATGAGGACAAGCTGTCGGGCATCTAAAAGCCCAGAGTACTCCTGTGGAGAGGCATTGCGTACACCGAAACGCTCGCTCCTCGCCCAGTCCCGCTTGCCTTTCGTGACTGAGCTTTTCTGTCTTCCCTTCCTGCCTGCCGTGTCACACAAGCTGCGCCACGCCACCACGCACGCTGCTCACTTGTGGGTTTGTGTGGTGCTGGGTGCTTTGGCTGATGCGTACCTCTGCCCTTTGCCTCGGCCCTTCCCTCCTGACCCATGACCCCATCACGTACACTGTGACTGACCTTCCCCAAACCTGCCTGCTGCTGCTGCTGCTGGCACTTTGCGCCAAGCTGGTGGTGGTGATGGTGGTGATGGCTCTGCATTGGAGCTTTTCTGCCACTCGGTGCCAGGTTAGTATGTATGCATGTGCGGTTCTCCTACGTACAGCCGGTCTGTGTAAAGTTCTGACACTGGGCTCATATTATAGAAGTGTCCACTGTGTGGATGGGTCCGAATTGGTGTGGCTTAAATCAGGCAAATTTCTTTGCTTCGGAGCGGTGCATTTAGAGCTGTTACCAGCCAGAACTCACGGTTGCAGAGGTTTGCAGAGTACGGTCTTTGGCACTGCATCGAATGATATGGACATGTTCACTTGGGGGAGATTTGGAAAATGCAGACTCTGGCTCGTATTTTATTTAGTTTATCACTCTAGAGCAGGGCCCGTATTCCGAGTTTGCGTCGTTATCGAAGTGTCGCTATCTCACTTGACCTCGAGTCATCTAATTGGTCGAAACGCCGGAACTGGGTATTGCCATTGCGGAACCGGAAGTGATGGCAACGTTATGTTGCGGCGTTTCCACCAATCATGTGACTTGAGGTCGGGGAGATAGCGACACTTACGATAACGACGCAAACTCGTAATACGGGCCCAGATTGACGTTACTAAGTGAAGTGGGCGAGAAAAAAAGGCTTGCAAATTTTTACCGAGCATATTAGTAGATGTTACAAAGTTCCAGTTCATGCTAGTTTTTGGCATGAAAACTGCAAAGTAATGACTGCTTTTACCATTTGAAACCTTTGATTGGTGGTCTTTTGTGAAGTAGGGCAATAAAAGCGGATTTTTTCTGTGCTTCATGGCAGAAATAAATTTTTTGAGAAAGGCATAAGCAAGAAGTGTGGTGTGAGAAAAGAATTGAAAGATATTTTGTCATAAGTGACACAAGTGGGTCCTCTTCATACAATCTTTGTTCGCAGGTGTATGAAACTGGATCCATATCATCGCTATAGTAGATGTTAAATAATTTTCACTGATATGTGTGGTTATAATCATTTTACAGACTGAGCTGTCCTGTGTTTGTAAAGCTGTTTTGCTTTGACTTGACTAGGTTATAGGCCACACTCGAACTTTCACATCTTTGTTCACCTTTATTTTCGGAAGAGGGTAGGTGGAATCCTCCACAGATGTAACAGAGAAGGAGGTTGAGGATTTGAGTGTTACCGTATTTTCCAGTGAATAAGATGCATTTCATTTTTAACAAACATTAGTGCATATTATAGAACAGTGCTTCTTATGCATATTCCCTCCCACCACTCTCCATTTTGCGCAACATTTATTTTTAATTTTATCGTGAAAGGGCAGCAATAATAACTTCTACGATTACAAATCCTATGGTTGTCTCACAGGCCCTGACCATTAGTAATATAAAATAACAAAAGATGGTGACATCCATGCTCCTCACCCGCCCACACTACCAAGATAAGCCAGGGCACGCTGGCTAACTTTTCCAGTAGCTATCAAGGGCAATGTAACTATTTATCCTGTTGCCATTTGCAACTTTGTGTGGTGGCTACTGCATGTATGTATGGCTACTTCATGTGGCTACTTCTTGCATGTACTGCATCTGATGCACAATCACCCGGCGCCTGAGCGTCTGAGCACAGCTGCTGTCAGAGCAACGATTCTGGGTGGAAATATGTTGCCTCCAGAAATTGGCGAACATTTTGATAGTGCTTCAGATGAAGTCTTTGAGTAAAAAGAAAGAGTTGCAGCTCTGCCTCTGCGAGCTTTTTTCAGTGTGAGTGTTGCCTCTTTTTCTCGATAATTTTGCGCTGCATAAGGAATGTTCTCATTGGGCACTGAGCATATCGCAATGGCTGCGCAAGCATGGGTAGTGAAGTTACATTGCCCGAACTGGGTAAATTGAGCTGTGTCTTATACAAGGGTGTGTCTTATGCACCAAATTTTTTGTTGAAAGTCTTTAACCCCTTAACCGTTTCGGACGAGCTGCGCTTGTTCTTGCAAAGCCGTCCCCAAACCGTTTTGGACGACTATAGCTCGTCCTCGCTGAATAGGTTCTTCCCTTCAGCGTTTCGAACGAGCAGCACTCGTTTGTGGCTTAGATGGCATTTTGCTCGACAGATGGCAGCACCGACCTGTTAATATCGTTTTTTGCTACCACATAAACGTCTTTTACGTATGGCAACATAATAACCGAAATCAGCACTAAAAAAATAAGCAGTTTTGTTAAGAAATTCGTTGATATAACAAAGCGGTGAAGGGGTTAAATATGAAGGTGCGTCCTATATACTGCTGTGTCTTATACACTAGAAGATACGGTAACATAACCCAGCTTGATTGATGACTGCCAGAAGGCTTCACAGGTAGTTGTTAGCTGTAGAGGTTAGTCATATGGCTCAGAATCATTTTTAAGCAGGATTTCACTGACTGCTTTTGACAGCTCATATAAACCCCGGTGCAACAGAGTATTGATTGCGTTGGGCCACCGCTTGAATGTCTGCGTTTTATTTACAATAGAACCCTGCTTAGTAAACTTGGATATAGGAAAGTGAAACTTAAGTCCCAGTTCATCGTCTACAGACAACCGTACATTTTTCCCCCATTATAGTAAAGACATTTTGGTAAAAATCTGTTATGGTAAAGTGCGTCTGGCCGCAGCAATGACTTGCCACTAAATGACTTCACCAAAGGCGCCCTAAAAAAACACGAAGTGTATTGTTTTTTGTTAATGACTTTACAACCATGCTTAGCAGTACTCAGGAGAACCCAACTTTACGTAGGCCTTAGAGCCATGAGGGAAAGCATGCAGTGTGGAAGAAAAAAAAAAGGTAAAGTTGTCTACAAACAGAAAGAAAGTATTGTGGTCCATTTAGAAAGTAAGAGAGTAAAAGTGCAGCGAGAAGTAGGGAAGGGAAGAAAAGGCCAAAAATTTGTAGCACTGTGCAGTACGAGGAAATGGTGGAAAGCAGTGGAGGCGCAGCGTGTGCGGTTTTGCAACCCTTGACTGCCATGCACATTTCTCATCTATTGCCTTTTAAAAGACAAAAACAGTGGAAGATTATGCTGTGTTCATGCAAGGCTTTGGTTTCTACATGAAATCAAACTCAGTTGTATTCATAGCCATGTGTCCCTCGTGCTTAACAGAAACTTCCACAAGATGATGTTATAGCTGGAAAAATAGCACGAAGAGACAATACTAGAGAGATGGAAGGTATTTTAGAGTTTTTTTTTTTGTTTGTTTGTTTTATTATAGGGGTCATGCCACGGTCATCCAATGCATTACAGTTTTGTAGTCTGGCAGATAATACTATACCATTTTTTTTTTTCTGTTTCCAAAATTTGTGCGCCCTAGACGCATTTCTTATTCTGAAATAGGTGGCTGAAGTCGGCACTGCAAAGCCCCTCCCACTAACAGCGATCGCCATATTGAAACGCTTGGTAATGTCACAGAGCGACACCAGCCACCGTATCGTCTGCTGCTGTGCCGGCAACGATAAGCTGCCGATACACTGTACTTTGTTCGCGCTTGCTGACATGACTCCAATGTTTCTGAAAACAGAACACAGACTTTATTGAAGCACGGTTAAGTACTTGCCCAGGCATCCACCTTCGGCGCGACTGCCCCCATCGTCTGATGGCAGCACTGTTCCCACCATCTAGTAACGTTGGCCCCCACCGCTGTAAACACAGCCGCGCCGGCCATGCCCTCCGCGCCAGCATTACGGCGGATCCCTTGCGCTAGTGTCAGAAAAGCGTGGTAAAATTTAGCTTTTCTCATAATAATAATAGGCCTTGGAAAAGGGAATTTAAAAGTGAATGTTTCTTGTAAAATGCCGAGCAATATGGGTGGAGTTCTTGCTCGCAGCCGGTGCGGTGCCCATGTTCTTGTACGCTAGCTCCGCTGCTAAGGCGTCGGTGAAAATAATCATTTCCTTTACTACGGAACAGTTGGGTTGAGAGTAAGGAAGTTTCACGATTAAGTGGTCAGTTTACTAAAACGCCTCGCTGATCTATTACAAAGTGGCGTCGGTGCGAATTTAGGCCTAGCGACGATTAGGGAGAAGCAGACAGCCAGAACGCCGTCGTCCTTCGCGCTCGCAGGCACCGTTGCTTGTAAGCTTGTGGCATCTGGTGCTGTAAGCCTCATGGGTTTATTGTCTATTTTCATGATGCCGCTAGGGCCAGACTTGGACCTGACAATGAGCAGCGGAAACGACGCTGCTAAGGTACGGGATGGCCAGGGCGTCGCGCGGTACCCAAGATTGTACTAAAGCGCCGTCGGACGGCACAATATACATTGCGCATTTTGTGTATTGCTTTTGAAACATATTTCAGTGTAAACTGTATACGCGGTTCAAGTGGGTCAGCTGGTGCGCCTTTCGTACTCGAGCGCCGACGTGCACCTGAATCCTGCCCACAGATACAGCTCTTCCCTGGGTTAAAAGTGCTAACAGAGATCGACAAAAAGCTCAGTTAGCAGTAACATCAGTAAGCAGCATGACTGCTGTTTAGCCGACATTACTTTGGCCTCGCGTAACCACAGTTGACGCTGCTCGTGCACAGAACATGCAGCAGATGGCGCGGCGTTTGCTCATGCAGTGCCTCCTTGGGATAAATCAAGGAGGCACTGGCCTATGTTATCATCGGCTGTGCCGGTTGCCAGAACAGCAAGCTGTGCACAAAGAAATGAAAATACTAGTTTTAAAAATATCCGCAGCCTCAGTGCAGCTGAAACTTCGAGGTTTAGTTGCTGGGCACATCGCGAATAAGATGTAATAAACAGTTTATATTCTATAATTGGTGTCATGACCCCTTTAAGCTACAAGATGTGTTCAGCTAGTAGGCATTTAATTACCAGACAGCATGTTCAGGGCCATGTTATCACCAACAACTAAAATAGTTAAGATCCTGATGTAGTAAAGACTTTTTCCGGTTTCAGTGATACTATAAAAGGGGTTCTACTGCACCGTATTTCATGGTCTGCACCTCATACCCTCCTGCAAACAGCAATATTTCCTAAAGGAGTTGCAAATAAGTCGTACTAATGTATAAGAAATGTCCGCTCATCTTGCAAATGCAATAAAAACATGTTATAAAGACACAGTCAAATCAAGTTTGTTACATTCTTCTTTTTCTTCTTCTGCACCCCGGTTCTTCACGAAGTGCGCTTCAACTTGACAAGCGCGGGCAGTTGACACAGCGAGACGAAGGACGACGAATTCGGAGCAACATGCAAAACTTAACTTTATAATATAAACAATTACCACACAACAGTACAGAAACATTTACGAAAGAGAGAAAGACGACTACACTTCTACAATAAAGACTGGTTAACACTAAGCGTGCGCAGCTCCACGGGCTGGCTCGCTGAGCATCACTAGATCTCTTATCACGACTTCTAAGAGCTGGGGCCTGCCTGCTTCCACTTTCAAGGCCCAATCTAGAACTTACAGTCGCGGCAGGGCGCACTAATAATCATGTTCAGAAATTCGAGGCAGGAGAAGAGTGCAAAAACAGAATGTGAAACCTGCAGCAAGCGCAGTGCTGTGCTCTGTTCCCCTAGCCTGCTAGAAAGTGCTGGAATGTTCGGGAGCCTGCAATCAGTGCGCGTGATTCTCATTGATGTGACGTGAGAGGAGGCCCTGGATCATGCGCGGACGCAGCCAGTTCTGCCCTCTCAATTTCTTCATCTGGGCTGCTTTTGACGATGGTCACATCGAAACTGTTGTAAAAGGACCACCACTGCCTTACCGACACCATCATCAGATAAACACTTGCAGCAGTTGCCATGAGTGGTTGATACTTAATCTCAGTTGGCTTCAACCAGAGCGTTCCTGTGGGTTTTGAGCAATCCTTTATAAATTTATTTGCTCAAATCAGACTGTCCCCGTGTTGTCGAGATCCAACTCTCCAGTGCACATTCAGTGGCATGCAAGCTGAATTTTGGATCGCAACTCTTTCATTTGCCATGCAGGCAGCATCAAGCTGAGTAAGACAGAACCGATATCAGAACTCTTGAAAGTATAGTTGGACTGGATAGACTGGGCTTAGTGGTGAAATGTGCTTCATGCCACTGCCGCACTCAGTTTGGTCATGGCAAAATTATGTGATCCTATCCGTAACACCACATTTTAAACATAGCTAGACTTTTTCACAGCTCTATTACACACCAGTTTTCTTTCCCAACATAGTTACTGGGCACAGCTGTGGGTGATGTGTGTTGATGTGTTGTACCACTATATAAGGCACATGGACAAAAATTATGGGGGAAGAAAAAAAAAGCGAATCGTACTCTATAGAATATGGTACTCAGTGTTGGAACTTTCAAGGCAGGGGAAAGGGAAGGGAAAAGCTGCTTCACACATTTCATGCATGTCTGTAGATCCATTTTACTTCTCGTAGACCTTTTCACGAACCACTGAGCAACCAGTTTTTGGACTATCGGTGGAGCATTAGGGAGGCCTTAACTCTTTCCTCTTCTGCAAGCACAGTTTAGTGTCCAAGAGGGCGGCAAGCTTCGAGCTATTTATAAAAAGGCCTGTAATGTTGGTGATCGAAGCTGTGAAGTAATGGTTGCAATGAGAACCAACGGCACTAGCTGCAAGGGGCATGTTAGAGTAATTTGCACTTTCTGCTGAAGATGCTTGCCCTTTGGAAATCAGCATAGGATATGTCAGTGTTTTAGGATACTTTCTGGTAGGTGTGCCACCATTTGACTGCAAGTATTTTTATGACTACCACGACAGCCACGCTTATGAAGCATTGCAGCTAGCTTGTGTCCGCGCTTAATGAGTTTATCAGTGACTGCAGCAATGATACCCCATAGCTTGCTACATTATATATCTCATACAGCCTGCTGTTGATTATACTGATTATGGTGGTGGTAGTGGGGGTGTTTATGTAGGTGGGGTCAGCCTTACAGTAGTCTGTCTGCATTTGCTCTGCCTGAGTTACTATGGTTGCATGAAGGTGTCTTTGCCGCTTCCTTATAAAGCCAGTGTCCTCTAAAAACTGCCAATAGTGCTTTTGCCATCACTTGCCACTCTGTTTGTGAGCCCTCGGGCCTGAATGGCAATGACCAGTGGATGTTATTAGACTAACAGAGTGATTCTTAAACTGGGTTCTGCAAAATGGCTCTATTCCTTGAAGCGTTTCTTGGGTACCCTTGAGGACCTAAATCCATGCACACCATAAACCCCCGTCATTCTTTTACCCCCTCTATATAGGGACTTGCCTTGCTGTACTTTCTTATAGCTTGCTGTTTCACACTATGCAGCGAGCCATTAATTGAATTTAGGAATTTTTTATGCATTTTTTTGTGCATTTTAGGCCGGAAGGAATGAAAGGCTAGGCATGCGCTATTCCTCAGAGCCTTTTGTAAGCCACTGGATTTCCTCAAAGGTAAAAAAATGTGGGCAGGCAGTGTGGTGAAACTAAGTGTGGCAGTGGTGTTGCTTTTAGCAATATAGAGGTACCTTGGCACTGTGCCGTGTCACTGCATAGATCGACAGGCTGTCATCTTTATTCTCTGTTGGGAAGTTGGGTCACACACAGCTAGAAACCACGCCTCTCTCAAGGTCCTCCTATCCGATGAAATTCATTTTTCACTTCCATATCTTGGGTGCTGGTTCTCTAATGCCTCCATTGTCTACATGATCCTCAGCAGGTTTGACATGAATGGAACTTGTACTCAACCTTTGTTGGTACATAGCCTTTCTTTCCACTTTCCTCCAAGCTAGATATCTTTCATGATAGTGATGGTTGTACCTTCTGCAGACTGCCGTCATTTTCATATCCTGGGAGAGCAGAGGTATGGGTATGTGGTGCTTAGGTTTTCTCGTTTCTCTCTTCTGTTGTGAAAATCTGTTCAGATAAATAACAAACAAGTGGGCTGTCTAACATTGTCAATCTGTTTTGTTTGTCTGCCCTGGCTGTGAACTGAAGGCAGTGTCAGAGATTGAAATTGCATGTCTGTTGTGTTTACTGCTTTCACAGCAGGTCTGTTGCCAGGCAAATGATGTGCGCATTTGGCAACATTCTGATTGTATCCCAATTCTTAGTTGTATTCAAGTAGCCGCAGGTGTTATTTTACGCACACCTGACTATTGAATTGTTTTTTCTTTGATTTTTCTGCATGAAATTAGCACTATCTATTCTATTTTAAGAAATTTCTTCTAGTATGGGGCATAGATGCTCAACAAGGTGTGCTCATAATTTACTGCGCTGCTAAAGTAGCAGTTCTTGTTAGTCAACTTGCTTTATTCTGCATCAACAAGAGCTGCACTGGACTGCCATGTGTTTCTCCAAGCAGCTCGCTTTGTTAGCCAGCTGATTCCTTTCATGTGGGAGGAGCAGACGAGGAGCAAAGTAAACTACATATGTCGGCGTGAGACCTTATCATTAAAGCTAGAGGCTGTGCTTGTCGGCCATGGTCCAGCCTGATCAAAGCCGTGATGTTCAGCTTCATAAACAGCACAACACTTGACTCTTGTCATCTATGCCGTTCCATCTCCTACACCTCTTTATTTTGTTCACATTGCTACTTCTCGCATATTATGCATCATGTCACAAAATACTTGCGAGGGAATAATTCATACCTGTTTTTGTTCACCTTGCTACTTCTGGCATATTATGCATAATGTCATAAAATATTTGAGGGAATAATTCATACCTGTCTGTATGCATGTATGCTGGTTGCCTTTCTTCTGTGGTCTAAGTATGAAGGTAAACATACTTGTATTCCTTGCCATACCAATGGCATGCTTTGCCAGAGCACACTAAGGCAGTTCCTGAACCCGAGGCTGCACAGTTTCATTGTTATGTTTTCATTCACTGTTTCCAAATGCACCCTAGAAATATGGCTATTTCTTCACGTAGACTAGTTTCTTTGTGTTGTTTCTATCACTATGACGGCCCGCCCGCTCTCCCAGACCCCATAAAAGTGTTGCAAGATATACCTGTTTATGTTGCTATACTCTTCAGAAATGGCGGGGAAAAAGGTGCCATATTTGGCTATTTATTTTGTGTGTTGATGGCTGTTACTGTCGTGACGGTTGTCTCGAGTGTTTTGTTTTGCTTCATTCCGCCGTGTCATCCTCCGCCGCAGCCGTGCAGTCGGAGCGCAAGCCCAGTGCAGACTCGGCCAGCCGAGGTGACAAAGGCGCAAGCATGCTCCTCTCTTCCGTGGGTGGGCTGTCCAGTCACGTGCTGGCCCTGGCTCACCAGCAGACGACGCATGCCACAGGCCTGCCACAACTAGAGCACCAGGTAATGAGTTGTGTGGATTTTTGTGGTGCGTAAGCAGCTAAGGCTGTCATTCACCAAGCACGCAAACATGTCTGTATGTTGTGATAAAAGAGCTTTAAGAAAGACAGACACAAAAGATCACATGGTTTCTTTGTTGAAATGGTGGGCAAGACATTGGTCTGCATGAGTCCCCAAACAAAATTTGCTTATGGCCCGCAAATGATGAAGTAATTGCATTTCTTCCCTCCTAGCGTTTCAGTTTCAATTTCAATTTCAAATAGTGCGTTATATCTGCTTGACTTTTTTTTTTTTGTCTTTCAAGCTCTTGTCTGGGTTAAGAGCCGGTGAAAATAAAATGACAAAGCAGCAATTATTTTGCAGCTTCTATTATGCCTCCTGCGATCTGAAGCCTACACTAATACTCTTATCCACAGTCGCGGCTGTGAGACTGAAACATGAAAGGCAAGATTGAATTATATAAATTTTTACTGGATGGAGGCAACAGCCTTTATTTTCTAGTGTCTTGTTCAGCAGTACAAGGAATGAACACATAGCTAAAATTTGGTGTATTTTTAATTAACAAGATTCTGCTGTATACTGTGTCGATTCCCTGGTGAGAAAATTTTATTTCTCAATGTAGCAGATAGTCATGGCTTATTCCCTTTATTGTTGAGTGGTATTTCATCTATTACCTGCACTGCTAAGAAATTTCAGCTGATGTCCAGTGTTTAAGGTGTCCACCTGTCAATGCCTGCATCATGCTTACTTCAACCTCACAAATGCTGAAGGAGACTGAAAGACGGAATTAGTGGCTCAACCATCTCGTTCTTACATGCATGTCTTGTAATGCTGGCAGTAAGTCTCGTTGTGTCCTCACCATTTGTTCCTTACTTTTTCCAGAACTCAAAAGGGATGGCTAACAAGGACTGCCTTGGCCCGGTTGGCAACAGCTGGACACCTTGGGAAGAAGATGGCGAAGACCAAGGCGTTGACGAGGAGTCATATTCAAGTGAGCCATTAATATTAAGTTCGCTAATGCATAACTGGCCTAAGTTTCCTCAGATAAGATGGCCATGGATTGTTGTGACATGCCACCTTATAATGGATGTAAAGACTTGCTTTGCAATTAGCTGCAGCCTTGTAAAGTCCTTCCCCTGCCAGTCCCAGTGCAGTTGCTGAGTCATTGATGCTGACCTGCTTGACACTTGTGCAGGGTCGCGGCTCAGTCCATCATCTGGACCCCTGATCTCAGAGGAGCAGGCCCTCTTCCACGTTACTCTGCCGACGACTCCAGTGGGAGGGGCCCTCAATGTGCATTACGTCTGCGAGAGTGCTTCTCGCATCCTGTTTCGGTCTCTGCTATGGACACGGACCCTTCCAGCATTTGAAGAACTGCCGTGAGTGGAGATAAGTCTGCCTCCTACCGAGAGCAAGTTCCTTCTGTCGTGTATGTTTGAGAAATTTTCCTGTGTTATAGCCCTGGCTTAGAGGCCTCACAAATAAAATGCATCCTGTGGTTAATTTTTCTGTACATGTGCATTATTTTTTCCATGGTTTGGTTTGGTTTATGGGGTTCAACGTCCCAAAGCAACTCGGGCTATGAGAGATGCCGTAGTGGAGGGCTCCGGAAATTTCGACCACTTGGTGTTCGTTAACGTCCACTGATATCACACAGCATATGGGCACCTTGCTTTTCACCTCCACCAAAAAGGAACTGCCACCCAGCATTCGATCCTGCATCCTTGGGCACAGTATTGAAGTGCCCTAACCACTGCACCACCACGGTGGGGCCATTTTTTTCATGGATTAATCAGTAGAAGTAGTGAAAAATAGATGTGTGTAACTGCCACGGGCAGAGGCATATTATTTTCTATTACTTTTGGGTAGCCTCACCATATATATATGTCTCCCCACCAAGCTTCAAGTTCTGATCATTAGGAGTAACGTGCAGTGGTTGTTTGGGTATAGTGATTTTGGCAACAGGAAGTGGTGGCGGAAGTATGCATTTGCTGCCTGGACACAGTCGGACACGAGTTTATATTTACTGGGGGCTAGGCTTTAGAGATTTTTGTACACAATCTCGAAACCATGCAAGCAGGCTATGATCTCAGGTTAATAGCTCACTCTGGCCTGGTCATTTCAATGTATCTTATTGTTGAGTGAGATATTGTCATTGCATACGAATGTATGTGCACTACACGGTCCTGAAGGCCACGAATTTCGGTGCATAACTTATACCGGCATAGTTACTTGAATGTTCGGGTTCAAGGATACAGTTCTCTGATGTCGCTGCAGTTATGTTGAAACCATAGCCAAAAATGGAGCTACAGCTACTGTGAAGATTAATTTCAATCCTTGACTTGCGAGTTTGGATGTGCAAAAAAGAAAATATGAACAGCGATTGTGCTCTTGCAGTTATATTCTCACATTTTTCTGCAAGACCACATTTTCGTACTACTTTCATTGGATTACACATTATTAGAAGGAATGCTATTGCTCGTGCTGGAAGTTGGGAAGTCTTAAATTTGTTTGCAAGCTTGTGCCTGGTTTGCACTTCCTGCTGCACAATCTTTTATGTGTAGTTTTTATGTCTTTTATGTTATGTCTAGATAGCACAATGTACAGGACAAATGTAAGAAGAGCTGCCCTGTTTGCACCCTTCTTTCTCATAGCCTGTCTGTTTGGAACCTTGCCTCTAACATGTTTGACTGACTGGTTCAGAATTCTACCTTTCTGAGTTTTACATGCGGACTTGAAAAGGATTGGCCGCTTTTGCTGAAGGGGTGGCATCGACCGTCATCTCTGTTTCGCTGTTTGGCAGGGCGCAGCTGCAGCTGGCACTGGTGGAGTCAGCCTGGAGCGAAGTATTCACCCTGGGGCTGCTGCAGTGTGCGGAGCAGATGCAGCTCTCCACACTGCTGTCAACGGTGGCCTCCCACCTTAACTCCAAGGGCAGCCCCGCAGGCGACATCATGGGAGGCTCTCAGCGTGCCCAGGTATCGGATCACGTGGCGGCCCTACAGCGCCTGGTTGCGGCCACGCAGCGATTGCAGCCCGATGACCATGAGTACGCCCTGCTCAAGTCCCTGGTGCTTTTCTGCCCTGGTGAGCGGCTCTTTGTGTGGCTTTGTGTGAAAACATAGTAAAGGTGCGTAAAAGAAATTACCGTCCGTAGACTAGATACATACGCCACACACACAGCTTTGGCTTCTCAACTGTTTATGGCATTATAGCACACATGGTATGTAAACTCAGCTGTCATCTAGGGTGCTTACTATCAAACAAAACAAACATTAGGGAGGACACGTTCCACCTCTCAAGGGCAGCATTAATGACGTAAGTAAAATTACATGCAGCACAAAAAACAGGAACAGGAGACACAAACAATAGCACTTGTTGTTTGTCTTATTCTGCCCCTGTTTTTTTGCGCTGCATATACTTTTACTTAAGATTGATCACAGACTAGCTCACACCAAGATTGAGTGTTAGTGACTCTCGTTTGCAGGCTCCCCTTGCAAATTCTCCTTCGTGTCCATTTATTTTGCTCCTCAGTTAATTGGCAATCAGTAACGCCTCATTATGTTAAAGACCACCCGACATAGCTACCATATCGGCTCATTTAATGAATCCACTTACATAAATAACTCGCCCCCTAGTTTCTGCGCATTTTTAAAAAAGCATTTGCTTTTAGCAAGTCCCTCAGTTTTGCACCATCGTTGTCATAGCCTAACATATACCGTATTTACTTGCACAATGCTCGCATTTTTTTTTAGTAGAAAATTGATGCTAATTTGGGGGGTGCAATAATTATGCGGGGAAAATTTTCGAGCAAATGTTTTATTGCGCTAAAAGCAAATTTAAATAGGTGCGAATCGGGATTCTTAGGTCAGCTATTGTATATATAACCAAACATTATTTTCAAGCAGGACTTACCCTTACTGTAAGAGTACAGGGCCGCCAAAAGCACAAATTGCTAAAGCACTGTATTTACCGCACGCATCCTCATCATCACTACCCACGTTCTGTGCTATAGTAATGCTCACAGCAGACCATACAGTTCTACTCTTGATCAGAGACTTGATCCGAGTCATGTCTGCACTGAAATCGCTGTCTCCAGTAGCGCAGTACACAGAACTCGTTGACGCCGAAGTGCCTGCTGGCAGCGCGGTTGCTATGCTGTAGCGCGTACTCGAAAGCTTTCGGCTTAAAAGCAGCTGCATAACTTGCGTACCGCATAACTTGCGTACTCCTGCAGGGAAGGAAAAGTGTGGAGGTGTCCATTTTAAAAGCAGTTTTCTGCCAGCATTTTGTATGCCTGGCTCTAAACATACCCTGCACAATATTTTTTTTAGGTTTCAGCACATTTTTGTTGCATGCACATTTGTAGATTCTAGTCCGGTTATGTCGACAAAATTGGCTGCAGTGCCTGAAAAGGGCGTAAGGTTGTGACTTTATGGCTTGCAGATTGCATGTACTTCTGACTTGTAAATACTTTACTAGCTGGCCTGAAGAGGCACCTCCCACCATGAAAAGTTGTGTAGTTAATTTGAAGGAGGAGAAAAAAGCATTTATTGAAAGTGTTTTAAGGCCCAAGTAATTCATCCTTGTCCCATTGCAGATCGGCCAGGCCTGGGGCCCGAGTGGTGTGCCCGCCTGGAGCAGCTGCAGGAGCGCACCTGCCGGGAGCTGGAGTCGCACTCTGGTGGTGCCGGGGGCACCTGGAGTGGAGGCCGTGCACACCGGTTGCTGCTTCAGCTGGCACCCCTGCGTGCCCTGCAGCCCTCTCTGACAGAGGACCTCTTCTTCGCAGGCCTCATTGGTAGCGTGCGCATCGGCAGCATACTGCCTTTTATCTTGCGCATGGACCCACAGCAGCTCGAGCGAGGTATGCGCCCCCTGTTATGTTGTCATTCAAAGTTTCCACATTCAGACATCGTTGCAAAGTGTCATTGCCATAACTAGCCCCATTGCAGGGCAACGGCCTCACCCATATTTTTCTAGGTAGCCCTGTTCTGTGCACTACAGGACTACCTATACACTCAGGCATCACCTTATTTACCCAGCTGACTCTACCACTCTGTGCTGTGCGTACCTTCCCTTGGAATGCACTCAAATTGCTCAAATTTCCCACCTCAGTTACGTTCCTTTTGCGCTGCATGCATGCCCTACCCATTTCCATTGGCCAATTCTTTTACGTTCATATGAACTATGAGTTATTGTAAAGCAGACCAGACTGTTAGATGAGTGATGATGCCACATGAATTTCAGCATCAGTCCATGTGGGCTCCATGTTACGTGAGGGGGCCATGCTCCTGTGTAACAAATTCAACAGACCAGTAATCGATTGAAGTAAGCATAGCAGGGGAGTGGCAGCAAGTCGAGTAGCTGAGAGACTAGGAAGCTAGCAGGGGATCAGGGCTAATTCAGGATCAGTGGCAGAGCCCTTTTCTCTTGCATTGGACATACATGGATATACATGCAGTGGACATGATGACCTACTGGCAGGCAATGGGTTATGGGACACATTAATGTCACCAAGAGACCATTTAAATAGTTCATGTTTTTGATGACAGTGGGTCGTGTGACATTGCTTGTAGGAATCCATTTCACGCAGATGACGATTGAAAGATCTTGAGAGCAGGGAGGTCTAGCCGCGACAGGCATTGCTATAACAGGGCTGCAGACAAGACCCAGCTTGGCCAGCCTTCACTTTTACAGATGTAGTTGATTGGTTAGAAATAGTTGATGGGTTTTTACCTGCCAGAGCAACACTGTGAGCCATAAATCACTGCATTCCCTCTACATATGAGAATGCTATCACGTTTTCCTATTATAATGCATTATGTTCACGCCCTTTTGTGAGAGGTCTATCAACCAACACTGATTTGTGACATAAGCAAGATGCGTTGACGTTGCTGTTACTAGGCTGAGCAGACTTGGGATGAAAAGAAGGCTTAGCGCCCATAGGAATACATGGAACCAAAAATTTTCAAATCAGTTTCCCAATTTCACAGTCCGCCTATGATGTCCTTTGGTGCAGAGCAATTATAACATCGTAGAACACATTGCGAGACTATCAAACCTCATTACAGAGGCGGTAAAGCTCTGCAAAACGTATGGGGATGCAAGTCAGGAGCACGTGTCAAAGAAACACATGCAAGGAAAACTTAACCAAAATATTTTTTGACTTCGGAGAGTGCCAATAAACCCAGCAGATGGTTGAAAGTTTGCCGATATTTTGAAGAAAAAGTGTGACAAAGTATGCTACAGCATTTGAAAGCCAATCAACTTTTTAAGTGCATGTGCATTGTAAAGACAGACCGACAGAATGTGCCACAATTAACCCTAAAGTTATGGAAATGCTTGATCACGATGTTATTCGACCATCTCAGAGCCTCTGAGCAGCACCTGTCATACTTGTCAAGAAGAAAGATGGAACATTACGGTTCTGTGTTCACTACCACCGATTGAACAATGTTACTAAAAAGGATGTTTACCCCCTACATTATTAATATTAATAAGTACCAACTCGCCCAACAAAGTATCTTGGTTACCCCCTACAAGCTACAAGATAGGCTTGTGCGATCTAGAGAAATACCCAGCGGATAACGAGCATTTCGGTGATATGGCTTCGCAGCACATATTTTTAGCGGAGTTTTAAAAATAGACTGGCCATGGAATGATGTAACATGCTTTGTCACACCTTTCCTCAAAACTTTCTCCAACATTGAATGAGCAGCCACCTCTTCCGGTGCTCTGTGAAGCGAGAAAAACGTACGTTGTATTTACACGTTTTTGTGGGTTGTCCTCCCAATTCACACCCCCCAAACATTTCGTGGTTTTAAGAATACTGCACCTCTGAAATGGCTTTTTATGCTTTCACAATCTGTTCTAGGATGTTCATGGCTGCTCTGTACCAAAAAATGACATTATAGATGCCGGCTTTGAAAACTTTTGCTTGCTTGTATTCCTATTGGCGTTAAGCTTACTTTTCATCCAATCTGCTGCGACTTCACGAGTGCCCTCTTTGTGAACCAGCACTAGCACATGGAGGTTCGTGGCACTATTCGGCACCTGGTGCAGAGTTGCGTTGGATGCGACGGCATGGAGCGCATATAATTCACAGGGCAACAGTGAAATGTAGTGCAAATAAATATTTTTGCTGATATTTCCTCGCTCGCATTATAACCCGATGAAAACTGCAGTTTTTGCTATCCTGAAATTACGCCTCATATTATAAATGGGTTTTTATGGTATTTTGCTTTCCTTGAGTTGAGAAGTTGCATAGTAGAAAAGCTCTATCAGTTTGGTATGTTGCTTTTCTACAAAAACTTAGCAAGGGTGTTATGACCGTGTTCTCGAGTGAACAGTAATGTTGCTGTCAGCTAGACCTTGCTATACCAAAGTTATTTGTTTTACCACAAGCCTGCATTATAGGTGTGTGTGCTTTACTTTTTGGTTTTTCAGGCATGAAGTCCGACGCAGTGAGCTGAGGGCCCTTTTCACTAAAGACGAAGGGTGCCTTCCTACACAGTGGCCAGGAGTGCCTTTTTTGCAAAGCTGGTGCAAGCCCGGTGATATACTCAAGTCAATTGCAGAAATTAAAAGACAAAGCCTTAACGGGCAACCTTTTCAAGAATGAGAACTAATAGTTACCTTCTTGCATGTATTTTAAACAGATGTGCAAAACACACACACACACACACACAATTTCACACATTTATTTATTTATTTGCAAGTACTGTTAGCCCTTCCGGGCTGTTACAGGGTGGGTAATGTACATATAAGCGGCACAACAAATTTCCAACTCTTTCTCAAAAGTTTCTAAAGAACAAGTTTTTTCAAATACGCTTCGGTCAAGGTTGTTCCATTCAATGATTGTTTTAGGCAGAAATGAAAATTTAAATACATCAACTCTTGGCACATACGACATCACTGCAAAGGAATGATTAGTGCGAGATGACAGTCTCCCGGGCGGCCGCAAGTACAAGCCAGAATCCAAATCGAGTTTATTGTTATAAAGTTGATAAAGGAACTTGAGCCTAGCAATTTTTCTACGAATAGCCAAGGTTTGTAGTTCAGCAAGTAAAATAAGTTCGGTTGTGGACTGTGTTCTTCGATACCGAGAAAACACGAACCTCACTGCTAATCTCTGAATCCGTTCAAGCTTATCTATGAGATATTTCTGGTTTGGATCCCAAATTATGCTCGCGTATTCCAGACTTGGCCTTACCAATGATTTATAAGCTTTTAGTTTGACAGCCGGTGGCGCATCTCTTAACTTTCGCCATAGGAATCCAAGCTTTCGTTGGGCTGCTCCACAAATTATCTGTACATGATCACTCCAGTTCAGATATGAGAAATCGTAACACCTAAATATTTTAATCTATTGGAACGTTTTATTTCAATGTTATTAATTATATACGGAAACACTAATGGGGTTTTCTTGTTCGACACAATCATAGTAATTGACTTTTCAAAATTGATTTCCATGTCCCACTTAACACACCATTCATACAGAACTTTTAAAGAGTCATTCAAAAGGACTTGGTCTTGCAGGCTTTTTATGCGACAGAATAGTACAATGTCATCAGCAAATAATCGAGCTTCAACGAGAAGGTGTATGTCCTTTACAATGTCATTTATGTACAACAAAAATAATATGGGACCAAAAATGGACCCCTGGACACATAAAAGGCACACAGTGTAGAATCGTGCAAAGTTGAAAATAACTTGTAATGAAATAGCACCGTCTCATTAAGTACGACTTAAGCACCACAGTATTCACAATGAAATGAGGCAGTTTTAATAAAGCAAGCCCTCTTATGAGCTTGCATACTTATTTAGATATTGAGCTTAGTATGGAAGCATAGTGCATTTGCACATGCCAGTCTATATCCTTTCACTGCTGAGCACCTGGTCTTTTTTGCCCTCGTGTACCATTTATAAGACGGTGCTGAGCGTAGTTTTTAAGTCTTGCCACTCAGAGATCCAGAAGACTGATCTCCGTAGGCTCATCTTCGTCTGCTACGATGTGAGAGTGGTTGTAGTGTTCAATCTCAAACATGAGTGCAGCTGCCTGTGATGTTTGTGCCTCGGTGACGATGCTGGCAGGCATTTCATAAGATGCAGATGCAAGGCTGTAGATTATCAAAGTGATGATAAAAATCAGAGTGATGGCAGCACATCCAATCATTGCGCCATTAAAATTGTTCGGAGTGCCTTGGACAGTACCTCCTTCGATGGCAGGCTTATCTTGATTTTGCTGTAAGAAAGAAGTGCCGAGAAAGAGTGAACGGCACTGAAAAGTTGACAAATCTTTTAGCAGTTTAACTGAAACTCTTGTAAGGTAAGGATATTTTATCTGAAATTCCACAAGCAGCTTTTTTACAGATTTAAGTTTACTCAGAAAAAAAAAGAAAACGATTGCTCACAATGAGCTCTGAGAAAATGTGAAAGCACTTTTTTTGTTATCTTAATAAAATGTGTTTTGTGCTCTTTATCTGCATCTCTAGCACTTAACTTGTAGCTTCCAGAACTATTTTGACTAGAGGTCTACCATCTTGGGTGATATGTGGCAGCAAAGTCTGCTTCTGGACTTTTGCACGTGAGCTATTCTTCTGCCTTTACTGCCTGCTTTTTTTTCTTAGAATTTCAACAAAGGTGTGCATCTTGAGATCTACTTCATGTAGTAGTTTCCTATATAATTTCTGCTTGTCTAGTCATTCAGGCATAAAAATATGTCCTAGCCTTCCTAACTAAGTTGTTGGTGGATGGAAAATCGGCTAAGTGCGCCGACATTATCATGTGCCAGAAACATTCTGGCTCATAACAGCACTGAATCCTCAGATTGCTCTAAGATGCCACCTTTATCTAACAAGCCCACAGTCGAAGTATAATGGGTATTTTGGCAAACTCTTCAGAAATTTCTAAAAAGGGGAATTCAAGAGAAAAAAAATTTTGGGGAACACATTCTCAGCAGAATAGACAGTTCGCTATAGAAACAATGCTAAACAGGAAGTTGACTAAAACTTGCTTGTTATTTAATACAGTTGGGTGGTTTGATTATAGTTGCACTGAGGAGCTTGAAGCCATGGACACGATGCCTTACCAGGTTTTGAAACAAAGTATCAAATTCTGCAGCATGAAAGAACCTCGTTCTTTTTTTGTTCTCTGTACAAAATGTTTTTATGCACAGGAGGCTTGAGGAGAACACATCGTCCACTGATGTGTCGCAACGCTTACCACGCCAAGTTTGAACTACAAGGGTACTGTACAAGTCAGGCAAATTCTTTTGCTTTCTGATGAGTTTCTGATGTCTGGTAACACTTGTAAACTTGTGCTGAAGAAGCAGTCTTTATTTTCAAAAAGTCTACATTTAAAACTTATTCCTTGAAACACCTGGTATGCTTTGCACTCATTTTTGAGAGTGAGATTCATTTAGTACATATGATGCATACATCAGCCAAGTATTTATGGGAGTTTTTGTATTTTCCGACCTGTTTTGGGGCATTTCCCATGATAAAGCACTCTGCTTAAGGCTTAACTAAGGAAAAACTCCATTCTGCGTTAGATGCAGATTTCTATGTCCGTCTTAAATTTTCCAGCTGCGCTCATACTGACCTCAATATGAGCTGGGTTCTCGTCTGGCTTGTTGTCATCGTCAGCAGCCAGCTCAATGTCAATGGCTTGCTCTTCTGGCTTTGGCCCAGCTTGTTCTGGTGAAGGATCACCTTGTGCTGAAGGGCTTGCATCTGCCACAGGCTCTGGTGCAGGGTTTTCATCCTTGGGACTGTCTGGGAGCTCTGGGCTGCTTACTTGCACAATGTCAGGTTGATCCAGGTGCACGGAAATTTCATCCGTGGGTTGTGAATGATTTGAGACAGTCTCGCCAGTATGTCTTTCAACCTCAATTGCAAAACCCTGAAAAATGTTTTGATAAAATGTTGTAGGTTGATGTTTGTATTGTGAAAGTTCAACATGCAATTTCCAAGATGTGGACCTTTGGTCACAAAGAAAACCAACTTGATTCCTTGAATTCGAACCTCACAGCTGGTAAAAATTTTATCCTGGTGTAGGGAGAAACTGTGGAATCACACCTTTTATCTGGAGGAAATTTAGCTGGTTCAGTTTATAGCCAATTAGCTGTGTCAGGATCAAAATTTGATTTTTATAATAAGTCCGTGCAGCATGTTTATCGCTTGGTATGATGCAAATTTGCCAGCTGAACGACTGACAGGGTCACAGTGTATGCCACAATTATGCGAACCCTGCATTTCTTGCAACAGCAACTATATCATTGGGGTCAACTGCATGACATCCATTATGACCATGTCATTTTATATTTATTACATTTTATATTTGTAGAATATTAGT
Organism: Amblyomma maculatum; assembly: GCF_055883805.1. Taxonomy (NCBI): domain Eukaryota; kingdom Metazoa; phylum Arthropoda; class Arachnida; order Ixodida; family Ixodidae; genus Amblyomma; species Amblyomma maculatum. Next base: position 10,185,938 of record NC_139352.1, read on the forward strand.
TCATATCATCGAACAATGCACCATAAAGCAACCTACTCACTTCAATCCATAACACAACAGTAACTCGTTGCATAGCAGCAGCCACATTTCAGGGCTCCTTTGAAATCATGCAGTGATCTTCTTTAGCGGAATTGCAGAGTTTTCATGGAAACCGAGAGGTAAAGTTTAGCAGAAAGGAAATTTTTACAGACCTTCAGGAAAATTTAACATTGCCTCACTTTCCTGAAATTTCAGCTTTCACTTCGTGACTATATCTTTATGTGCACTGGTCACTTATACGGCCGAGTATTAGGCATGCGCAAATTTCTACATAAGGAACGCTCGGGAGCAGCAAAATTTATAGTTGCGCCCATTCGGATAGCAATAAACTGTAATTAAAAATTTTGCGCTCCCTTCCCCACGTTCATTAGGGAGACCCATGCAGTGATTCTCCCCGCACCAGTTTTTAGTGTGCGAGCACTGGACGTGTCGCTTTCTAAAAAATGCAGCCAATTTGTCATTACAATCAGATACGAATTAGGTACGCTAGCGCTGGTGAGATAGACCAGTTTCGACGTTGATAAGACACACTGCTCAATTATAATGGCCTAGCTCTGTCGATCCATGGACCACGCTGCCCTGTGCCTTGCACGTGGCATATAAGAAGGGCTACGGAGGCTGTTGAGCAGTGTCTCATAAATGTCGCATTGGATGAAGCAGGTTCATCCAGTTAGGATAAACCTATGTGTCTATAGCCATTTCTTTTTTAACTGATCTAAGGAGCTTAACCTGGTGAAGCAGTGCAAGCACACCCTTCTGAAGGCACGCCATTAATTTATAACAATCTTTATTGCTCTGACCAAAGATGACAATTCCACTTCTTCTCTGCGCTGAAAAACCCTCGCTTCCACCCCTATAGACAATTTTATTTCCTCAGAAAACATGTGGGAGGCACTGTGCCCCTCCCATCGCTACGCATGCCTGCGTGCACACCTGCTACTTCGACTCTGGGAATGTTAGCAGCGCACAAACACCTTTAATTTATACCACAGCAGCACGCATCTCACCTGATTGTGTCCTATAGGTGTCTCTATGCAGTATGGGAGGAAAGAGAAGCAGACGGCCCTATATGTCATACATGGGCCTTCTCTCGAACCTACCCCCTCTCAATACTCTCCACATAACCTGAATAAAAAAGTCATTCCCTGTTTTAACTAGCCTCCGCTATTGAGCCACCGAGACTTCAGTTATAAATTTCGGGCACGGATGCGATTGACGTGGCTGACTGTACTCGAAAATATATTTTGACACAATACCCTGTATCATTCACGTTCTGATGGGAAGGATGAAGGGTTGATACCCTTTTAATTTCCCGCCCTTTGCGTTTGCGTCAGCTGATGGCACAAGGCGGGATATTTGAAAATGGAATGAGATCAATTGTAAAATTGTTTTGTTATACCGGCCTCCAAATCTATATTTTGGCTTGTGCCACGTTCTGTTCTATTCTGTCGTGAGGGTCACAGTGAAGAGGGACGAAAGCCATTAATATTGCTGTTCTAACGCCGACTTCACCGCTTTATTATAGATGCGTCCTCATTTTCCTGTTCTGCCTCGCGCGAGGAAGAGGGGGGGGGCTGCTTAGCACTACCGAAGCTACGATGAGTGCAGAGGCGACGGTCTGTCGCTGCGGAGTTTAATGCCGCTAGGCATGCTGGATTACATGCTTTGACGCTCCATGCACCACGCTCCGTTCCGCCCATGTCGCTTTATTTGTAAATTATTTATAAATTGGTGGCCCCACGCAAAGCTGTTATATTTGCCTCGAATACTCACAAATACCAGGTCTACGGATTATTTGACGAATATTGGAGAAAGTACCCGGCTAGGTATCCGGCGTCGTCGAACCTTGACTAGTATTAACTGGCAATTGAAGGACATGTATGGGTACTGATTGGTTTGCGGGCTGCGTGACGTCAGGTGGAATTTGAATACTCTGTCGCAGTTTCTGGTTGCATATGGCACAAATGTGATCTAAACGGCGGGTTTGGCATGCCCCTTGTGTAATGGGAAACTAACGTACATTTCATCTTTAGTTCCATGGCTCGATAATTTGACATATACCACGTACGGGTTTTAAAAGAAGCCTTTTTACGGTGTAGCACAGTTTATTGGCGTCAGAAAAATAGAGTTTTAGTTTACCGCGATCCGCTACTGTGATCCGTCACCGCGCGTTCCACTGCGCATGCCCAGATTCCCTTGACGCCGATAGATGGCGCCACAAGCTTGTTCAGCCTAGGGAGCCTACATGGAGCCTACACCGTGTCGTCGAGCGCACTTCACCAGTGAATTAAGTTTTGGAGCCGCTTACACCATCTTCCGATTTCCGATGCCGTGGTCATGAGACTGTACATGTGCAGCGCCTTAAGCCATTCTACGACCCCATTGTATCTTCGTCTCCTTAAGTCGCCAGGATGACTCCTTTTTCTTGGGGGGGGGGGGCATTGTGAAGAAGAAGATGGGCTGCTGCGCTGGGCGTTGACGAAGAAGCAGCAGTCGGTGCAATTGCTGTCGCGCAGATCATTGTGCCGGTCTGAATCGCCCCGCTTCCTTGCCGACCTCTACGCCGTTCTCAACGTAAATTAAACCTCCCACACAATCATTAATGAGAATTAATCAAATTCGTTAGATATAATTAATTATTTTTCCTTATATTAGCCTCACCAAGCATTGCCTTTTCTTTTGGAGCACTTCCACACCTTTGACCCTCTTTTCCAAGTTTTCATTTTTCCAATTAGTTCAATTACTTAATTGTTCAATTACAAAGTGTAGACTTTCTTAATTAGCCCTGTCAAGCATTGGGTTTTCATTATGAGCATTTTCATACCTTTGAAACCCCTCTTTCGGTCTCATTTTCTGTTAATTTGATTATTTTATTTCATTAATTGCGCGCTCTAAGTTTTCTTAGCATCGTCAAGCATTGGCTTTACATTCTGAGCATTTTGACACCTTTTAACCCCATTTTTCTTTTTCTGAATTCATTAATTAATTACAATTTATTAACTCGTCATTGCCTATCATACATCAATCACTAGAACCACAAATTACCATGATACAATTTTTTACGCGGCCCCCGATTATTTCCAGCACATGGCTCAGACTACAACTACTACTACTATTTCTACTATGCCGACGGCTTTTCTTAATCGGGGCGCAGCGGCGAAACATGTCCCTAGAGCGCCCCGCCCACGAGCGGTAAAGGGCCATGGTGGCTGGTCGCGGGTTACGGTAAACTAAATCTCTATTAACTACTCAGTAAGTTAACTACAGGTACGCGCCCTGTGGTTGGTAATCAGTAACAGCCATTGCAAGTTTAGAATTTCGAAAGTGCAATCACTCTTTGTCCTGGGGAAAAACCAAATCGCGCGGCTATGGATCGCGCTCGGCCTCGATCAATACGCGTCACCAGGGTCACTCTGGGCGCACTTACCACCATGGAGGGGAAAAAGTTTTTTTTTTTTTTCTCCATGTTTACCTCACACGTGCTGCGGTGCTCACCGCTGCTCTCAGCTCCAACCGAAGCGCGGTACAGAAGGTCACGTGGCACGCAAGCTCAGTTTGATAAACGTCGCTGAGCCGGCTCAGCAGGCGCGCGAATTTCAAATTGCGCGGTCCATGCGCAAAATTGTTTTCGAGCTACAGCGCAAAGGGTAAACGCGTTTTCAAAGTTCTAACAACTGATAAATACCATTAGCGATCAGCTGCAAATCTTAATTGCAGTCTGTCACCTACCTATAGTAGTTAAACAATGCACTACTAAACTTTAGTTAACGAGCCATGTAGCATAATTAATTTGCTTTTCGATGTCCGCCAACACTGGTATTAGAAAGATTTAGCTTGTCTGAGACATGCAAGCGTAGTATATACGTCGCCGGTTTGCCAGGCATCTGCGCATGCGCATTGACAGGGGTGGGTGCAATCGCGGCCAGTGAGCCTGCGCGAGGTCCGGTAAACCGGTATAAGTCGTCTACGGCAAGCTAGATCTATCACTACACCGAAAACGTCACCTTCTTACACCCAAAAGAGATTATTTGTAAGTCTAGTATTTGACGCCATAGTATCATGATCATCCTGGCATTGCACAGTCTTCACGTTTTCTGCCCGTTTCTTCGGCTCGTTTAGTTCCTGCATGCTTGCGAATCCTTTTGGGTGGGTTCAATTTTGTCTTTGACGAAGACTATAGGAATCGAGGCGCAGAAAGATTGCCTGCATCGGCTATTTTCACGCCGCATTGATTGCTGTTGGCTCTAATTGACCCAAAGCATGCTAATCCTTTTGCCCTGTCGAAAGAGACGGCAGCTCTCACCTTTTCCGCCATGCTTTCTGTGTCCTCGTCATCGGTGAGGGCACCCATGGTCGCTGCAGTGGGAGCGCTTTCATGTGGCTGCCACCCCTCGTCCTCGCCTCCTGCGGCACCTTGCACCGCGTCCGCGGGTACCGGTGCAGTATCGGTGCCCTCACGTGGTTGAGGTCCGGACGGTAGCAGCGTCGTCTGTGGTATGGAATTTAACACAGGTGGCTGATTCGACTCATTTTGTTGCGATGTCGGTTGCGGCTCAGCTGGTTGCTGGGGAAAAGACGGCTGCATCTCAGATGACTGTGGCGATGAAGCTTCTGGCATCACGTTTATCGGCGTCGGTTGTATGTCGGGCGGTTGCTGCGGCAAGGGTAACTGCGCCGGTAAAAGTCCTTGTACAGACGGCGCTGCCGCGCTTTGAATGGGAGACTCTCCGGCTCCAACTTGATCTGCTTCAGGTGCTTCGGGCTTCTGTTCAGTAGAATTGACGAATGGGAGATTATCGGAAGCCTGCTGTGGCGATCCGGGTCCTACAATTCCCACTTGTGGTTCGAGTATGCCGGGGGCCTGCCTCGTGCGTGCAAGTGACGCGGGCGGCGCTGTCGTGTCTGAAAGACCAGGTGATGCTTGATCCTCGGATTCAACCCGTAGCGAGGGCTGAACTGTGGATGCGGTTGCAGTCCGAGGCTCATTGGTAGCAGTGGTGGATTGATCGACAACGGTAGTTCCCGGAGCTTGAGCGGTTGTAGCCGAGGAGCCCACAGATGCTAGGTTCTGGCCTTCAACTATAAGCGAGGGTTGGACTCCGGACGTGAGCAAAGGTTTAGGCGCGTCAAAGGCGGCGTCGGATGGTTCGACGACGCCTGATGCAGTACCGGCAGGTACTTGCGGTTCCACCTTCTCTTTGTCTTCAGTTGTCTGTTGGACTGCGAGTGAATCTGAAGGAATTGGTGGGGCAGCCGTCGTCTGGCTTTGATCGTTCTCGATTGACTTTGCGAGAAACTCGAACGTCTTTTTGGAAACGTCCGGACCCTGAGCTTCTTGAGCAGCGTCTTTGTTTTCAGTACGAACAGCTTGCACATCAGCTGCGGAGGCAGTTACGGGTTGCCCGAATTTTGCACGGTTTCGGCGCATCTTGTTCATCATTCGAAGCGGCTGCACGCCACTTGGCGCGGCCTGGACGAGCGTAGAGAAGTCGCGAACAGCCTTGGGTGGCGACGCTCGCTTCTGCCTCGTTTCCCACGCGCACTGTTCGCACTGACCTTGACCGCTGCCTCCCGAGCTGCCGGAGTATGAACTTCGGGAGCTGAGCCACGTCTGGAAAGGCACAATGGAGCCGGGCGGGTAGTAGTAGTACGGGTGCTGGGGAAGCGGCCAGTACGGCAGGACGCTGCTCATACCGAAAGGGTTTTGGAAGCCAAAGTTGCGATAGGAGTTCATCTGCGCGGAGAAGGTCCGGAAAATCTCCAGGGGGTCCGGGTAGCGGTAGCCGCAGCGACACTCTGAGCAGCAGGAGTGCTCTTGGCGGCAGCTAGACGCACCTGATGGTAGCAACACATAATAAGACGAGGGTTGCCCGCTGGCATTACATGCATAATAGTACTGGCTACTTTGAGACGATGGCAGCGTAGTGACCGTGGTTGCCGAGGTCTCACTCTGCGTGGGCCTTGGCGGTTCTGGCTGTCTGGTAAGGCTGGGGATCAGCCTGAACCGGTACCGGGACCGTACGGTGGGCACCGAGGCTCGAGGGCCTAACGGTCGCCGCTGTTGGTTATTAGGGGTGACTCCAGGGACGCTGGCGACGAAATTTGGAGCGGAGTGGACTTCGCGTAGACAGGATCGGGACAGCGGTCGCACAATGGTGACGCCGATGGAAGAGCTGGAGCTGCTGGACCGAATCATCTCCGGCGCGAATACCGAGAGGGACACATAGTCGAGGGTCTTGGCGATTGGCGACGGTTCCTCGCGGCCATTAGCCGTGGCTGACGAGGAGGCAGTTGCATCGCTGCTGGACTCGATAGTGATTGACGTCTGCACCAGCGCCCGGTCGGCCAAGTAGCCGAGAGCGCTCTGCAGACGCGAGAACGGACCTCCAGCGGACGGCGGGTTTTGGGACGTGGCTTCCTTCGCGCTGGTTGCGGTATTGAAGTACTTGAGCGCCGCCTGCCATGGAGACTCCTGCGCACTGCTTTCAGGCTGCGATGGCGCATCGGAGGGCTCCGTTGGAGGCTTGTCTGACATGGTCGCCGTTCTTCTTCTGCAAAGCAGGCGGTGCGTGAGAGCCAGCGCGTGACGCGAACTCAGGCTTATGGTTCCGAAGCAAAGCGCGTTGGCACGTTCTTATGGCGTCGTGCAGCGCGTTTCGGGCACCAAGGAGCACAAAGTTGACGTACTTTTAACATCCGAGCGGCAGCCATGCTACAAAACATTGCTGTCTCCTTTGGCAACAATATACACGGCTGCAACTATACCGCCTTTTCAAGCGTAACAGGTGCATCCCCTAGAATATGGTCACTAGAATTTAATGTTTTTTATTGTAGCATAATGTTTTGTAAAGGCAATAATGCACATAATTCCCACAAGCTTTATTTTAAAGAAAAATTATATAAGTACCCTATAAACCAGGTCAGCACACTCTCTCGCTCTCTATTCTCTCTCGCGGAATCAGGGGCGTTCCAAGGATCGCAGCAGGGTGGGTGGCCAAAAGGCTTTCCCCTTGCTGCACATAAGGTGACTTATGTGCTCCCATGAATTTTTTTTTTTTTTTGCATCTAGATCTCCCTATTTTTTTATGTATTTTTGAGTGTTCGCTGAAACATCCGATTTAAAGGGTACCTCGGTTATAGGGGTAGAGGAGTGGGAGCTAGTCTTTCTCTAAACACTGACAACACTATGTTCACCAATACCATAGCTCACTACATACCAGAATCTCCGTATTTAGAGAGAGAGAGAGAGTAGAACGAGTCTGTTCCTCTCTCATCACTGACTATCATTTTATATATCACTAACTGTAAATATCGGTCGCTATATACCAGAACCCAATCGATATCACGCGGAATCTCGTGGACAGATGTCGCCCACGCGATTTTCACCATGAGCCAAGTAGCATTTCGCCTTAAAATGGGAGGATTCAACGCTGCTAAATCGGTTGTGGAGCGAAAGCTTTGGCTGTGGGCAATCCAGCGTTGCATCGAACACAACCGGCGTTCTATACAGAACCCACTTTCAAACCCCTGCGCATGCGATGCGCCCCGCCGTGGTGGCGCGGTGGTAAAGATGCCCGACTACTATGCCAGAGTACCCGGGTTAGATCCCGACCGCCAGCAGCTGCGTTTCGATGTTGTTGTTGCGACTGTAGGAAGAAGGAAAAGAAAATGCACGGGCCTGCTACTGGCTCTGTAGCTGAGCCACCTCCGCTGCCTCGTGCGGACAGAAGAGAAAAAAAATACCGATTTATTTATAGGAGGGGAAAGGCGCGGTAACTGTCTCACTTGTTTTTTTTTTTTTCTGTGGACACCGCAACCGCGCCGTAAGGGAAGGGAGGAAGATGGGAGTGAAAGTGGAAGAGAGAAAGAGAAGCCGTAGTGGAGGGCTACGGAGTAATTTCGACCACCTGGGGATCTTTAACGTGCGCTGACATCGCACAGCACACGACGCGCCTCTTCGTTTCTCCTCCATCGAAACGCAGCCGCCGAGGTCGGGTTCGAACCCGGGTACTCCGGCACAGTGGTCGGGCGTCTTACCACTGCACCACCCCGGCGGGGCGGACAGAAGAGAAAATAGACAAGAAAGAAAACAAGAAGAGGGAGAGAAAGACACGCGCCGCAACAGCCGTCGTCCACCACTGAAGCGGTGGACCTGAACATCGGGAGAACTGCACATGCGCGCCCACACCAGTGGTGGAAAGGAACATGCATGAGACGCTACGCTCGGCGTATATGACGTCAAATTTGTTTTTGTTTTTTTTTTCCCAGAGTAAATCTCAAACCCAGGGCGTCCAGGAGCCTCAAGAGCCCGCCAAGCGAAAGTTCTGCTGCCGTTTCTTTTTCGTGGGTACGACGAATGCTTTCGCTGTTCGCGGGCAAGTACTTACGAAACGGCATTCTACGTGAGCAACGAAGTATTTTCGCGGCGCTCACCGCAGTCAGGAGACGGTAGAACTGCCCTTTTTATTAGAGCTAGGGACTCTACTTTTATCCAAGACAATAAACCCCGGGCATTGACGGCCTACAACAGATAAAATTCGGTGGCAGGCTAGCCTCCGCCGCAAGCGGGGTTGACCTACCAGTTCCAGTCCCGTAGGGACAGGAACGGCCACCCTTCACCACCCATCTCCTCCCCGCCGCGTTTCGATGGAGGCGAAAGGAAGAGGTGTCCGTGTGCTGTGCAATGTACGTGCACATTAAAAATCCCCTGGTGGTCGGCATTACTCCGGAGTCTTTCGCTACGGCACCAATTTCTCTCTTTCCACTTTCACTCCCATCTTTCTCCCTTCCCTTACGGCGCGGTGCAGTCTCGGGGACGGTACCCACTTTTTCCCCTGGCTAAAGTTAGCTTGGAAACTCGATATATAGACTGGATATTTTTCATTCGTCGGGCGAGACTATGGCTCGCCGGTCTGTACTCCAAAAGGCTTTCCCTTCAGGTCCCAATTTATGGGTGGTGGTCTCGGGGACGGTACCCACTTTTTAGCGGCGGACGGTCCTCGCTTCTTTTTGGAGTTCAACTTCCCGTCGCCCTGACCCACCTTAAGCCTAGCTTCGTCGACGTGGCTGTTAGCGCTTTGTTTCAAGCGTCTGGGGCTATCTTGAAGACGGAGGACGGTCTTCCGGGTTACGCAGGTCTCGGGCTTGTTCACGGAGCCCGTCGGCGCGGGGCCGAGCAAGGCCTACGCGCTACTTAGCTCCTTCGGTCACTTGGTCCGGGTAAAACGTCCGAAAAATACGTAAGCTGGGCGTCGACTTGCCGAGAATTGGTATGCACAGGTGCCGGGTGGTTCCGAGATGTTCCAATATGTGACAGGTCCAAGAACCGAAGCGTTCCGCCAAAAGTTGAATTTGAGGCGGGAGTCCATGCGACGCACGTCGCACTGCTCGACAGCCCAGGCAGGAATCCTAAAATGGGCAAACAAGAAGTGAATTAAGCAACTTAGAAGCAACCAACAGCAGCATCCGTGCTTTCGCATTACTCCAATGCAAATTCTGCAGTGCTCTTTAATTTTTTTCTGTGCTTTTGGGGCGTATTCAGAGGTGTCTCCTTGTTGCATCCCCAGGAGTCTTCTCTGTTGACCTCATCCGCTTCCAACCATTGGTCGGTTACCCTCGGTCCAGGGCTTCGCTGGCCACTGCCACAAGTTGCGCTCGCTGTACCAGACCTTGCTGGTCTTCTCAGCGGTCGCTGGACAGTAGTCTCCCATTGCTTCGCACTCGGGTTTCGTATTTTGGGGACCACGTCTGTGTTTCGACACGCTCATGTGATGCGATATAATGTGGGTATTTTGTTGCGCCAAGGACATATGTCCGCATATATCATAGGGTGAATTTTGTTTAGTATGTGTAGTTTTGGGTACGAATCTATCTGTAATTGTCTCCAAATGACAGCTTCCTTTCAACCTGGGAATATGTATGCTGATGATGTGTCCACAAAGGACTTAGAAAGGTAATCACACAGTCGTCCAGCATACCACAGTTTTAGAGCGCAGCTCTTTGGCGGCCGTTCCTGGACTTCGCGCAACGTTGTCGCCTTGTCCCTCCTAACCAGTCCTCTTTCCTTCCTTCCCTTACAGCACGATTCAGGTGTCCACAGAAACAAGTGTGACAGATACTGCGTCTTTCCATTCCTGTAAACCAATTATGAAAGGCATGCTTCGGAGCTCAAGTGGAAGACGTGACCATGCATGGTACACACTGCAAAGGTAAATCATGAATGCGAGCGCCCACACCAAACTGCAGCGTAACGTGCAGTAACTGAGAATTCACAAACTCTCAGAGAAAAGCATCATATTTTGATGTAGCGTGCGTATATACAGCTAGTTTAATAGTTTGAATCTAGCCGATCGTCCCTTGGTTTTCAAGGAAGGCTTGGCCCGAATCTAGCCCACCCTCATTTGCCTTTAAAACATACATCTAGAAATTCCATGAGGCGCTTGCTACAGCGTTTTCAAGTCAGATATTTGCGAAGGTTCTTGCTTCTCGTCTGCAGCGTGTGGCATTAGTCTCTTCGCCACGCATTGCTCCTATGGGCCCATGCGCTGCCTCCCGCAACCTCCCGATAACTTAATTGCTCTCTTCATTTCTTCGACCACAAAGCATCCTTCACGACAGTCAAGAACTGTCAGTGCAGTGTTTCATGAAGGAATATGTGTGAAAAATAAAATAGTTGTAATTGCACACAAATTTTGCTCAAAATGTTTGCCTCAATCTATCGAAAAGGTGACACAGCTGATGAGCTGCGCTCAAATTTCGCATTAGTAAGTAACGTTTTCGTCGGCAAATTTTGTTCTATTCCTCTAGATAATACTAGCCCTTCAAAAGTATCGGACTCTAATAAGTAGGAGAATAGAAAGAGTTATTACACTAAAATTCGTCTAATTTGTTTGGGAGTATGTTGTGTCTGGCAAGTACATTTCAGGTTAATAAAACCTGAGCAATTTAGCTTAAGCGGGTAATGGAGTAGTAAAAAGGAGAATGTTTCATTTCGCTCTACTAGCCACAGTATGAAGTCCTGCATAGTGTGAAAGTCCAATGAGTGAGTCGGTGCACTTATAATGGTTGGATAGAAAACAAATTGTTTACTTCTTACTCCTGTGTCATTTTGGTTTACTGCGTGTTATTTCTTCCAAGGGCTGATGGCCGGCTCATTCCAGAGCTATAATGCTCTATACCTTCCCCTTCTTCAGTACTGTGTCGTCCTTACGCGTCAGAGATTGCGGGAAACTATGTATACAGAGCGTTCCACTCAACTGCCAGTAATTTTTGTCTTCGTTAGAAGAGCTCTTTTGTTTAATGTTGAGCAGTTATGTGCCTCAGAACACAGCCACAACTGGCAAAATAACTTTTGGAAAGTAACTAAGCTACACTACGCATTTCTCTAAAATCTCAACTATAATTCAGCTGCATCTGTAGTTATCATAGTCACAAAAATAATGACACTGCATTATACAACTACTCTAAGATAACTTTATACTCTATTGTCAATATATGCAAACAAGTATACAGTGGTCGGAGGTATTGTAAGCATTTCAGATTTTCAATTTACTGCATCAGAGGAGCAACTGAGCTTCGATATGGGCATCGAAAATTATTTTTTTTGCTCTGAAAAACTGGTATTCTCAGCTATGCTACAAGCCACTCTGCTGATTCAGATAAGGGTAGCCCAGCGGTCTACACGCAAAGCTTGCAGTCTCTGGTATAACTCCAAACAACCATAAAATCGCTGACATCAAGCCTCACCCGACAGTGAAGTGTACTATGCGTCACACGGGCGCGCGCTGATGTTGAGGAATGTGCCGTCTGCACTACTTGCGGGTGGTGCAGTTACTTTTCTGCAGCGGCACCTTGCCTCTGCTCAGCCCAGTGTCGTGGCCTGGCGCAATACAAGTAGCCAGTAAAATCAAAATGTGAGCTCAATCCGCTGAGTTGTGCGCCACACCGTTGGGTTTTACGAAGCCTTATTGAAGGGCAACTCCGGTGGTTCTTTCATAATTTTTAGTCACTGGTAGTATTACGTTCTTTGGTGTGTCCCGACTCAGACACAAAAACTATTTTTTGAAATTCCAAGTAGAACTGTTATCAAAAATTAAAGAACAGGAAATCAAAACAGACTGGCTTCATGACCAGTAAGGACGTTCCAGTTGACGGAATGATGAAGTTACATGCACTATTCTAAAAACGCTCGCACTCGTTGGATAGTGGAAATGTCTGGAAATCATGACTCAGTGCACGAAAGGCCCGAGATTGCCCAATACAGGCCTCAGAATTTCATGATCACGCTAGGAGCGGGCTATAACACTGGTATAATATTTGTGACGTCGCAAGGGCAGTTTTCCACAGAAATAGTCTTTACTAAGGGCCCAAAAACCGCCAAATTTAAAATAGAGTTGCGCGCTAATGAATTATAGCACAGCACCCAAATTTGGTAAAATGCGTCAGGGCTTAGAGAAAACTTGCATTAATTTTCTTTTGCCTGAATATGTGAATGTAGAAAACCTTCCGGAGTTGCCCTTTAACTTTCTTCGAAGGACAAAAACAACAACACACTCTTAATGGCTGATTAAAAAGTTTATTTATACTTGCGTACGTATGGAGCCCTTTCTCATTCCTACAATCAAGTCTGTAGCACCATAAGTACATTCCAAATTCACATTTGCAGTTAATTTCTCTATTTGGCCAGAAACAAGTGTTCGCCACAAAGAACACCTTGCATTGCGCTGAACCGAAAGGCTAAAACATAAAACATTTCATCAGGATTGCACCTAGCGCTCTTTGCCTGACAAAAAAAGATCAGGAAATTATCTGGACAAAAAGTGGCTAAAAACATGCACGCCCTATATTAAAACTTAAGTGGATCAGGAGGAAACGCAGTAAAAGGGGAACAAGTCCATTCGATACACATGCAAGACCAAGCTGTGCCTTTCTAAAAATATCGGAAAAAAGACAAGAGGTGTAGCAAAGGGCTGATTTAATAAATAGAGGGAAAAATGTTGCTGCCAGAACAAACAGCACGAGAGGAAAAATAAAAAGGCACCCTACTAAACAATGGTGATGTGCACTCCTCTCCATCATATAAGCTATAATGTGGATTGCTTCAAGATTGCTCCTAATTATATATGTACACATGCCACCACTGACCGCCTTCGATGAAGAGGCAACCTCTATTGCAACATAGTGTGCGAAATGCAACCGGAACATAAAAAGGTCTCGAAAAGAATTCATCCAACTTCATCCGAGGCAGCAAATAAGGTGACGAAAGAGCTAAACACATTGTCTCAAAGCTCGTATAGAGAGCTTGGAAATGAAGTGTTACACGTGTGAGGCCTGAAATCGCGGATGAACGTAAAAAGCTAGTTCGATGCAAGCAGCATGCGTGCTATACATAACAAACTCGACGAAGTGCAGATTTGCAAGACTTTCACGACAGCAGACAAACTGCAAAAGAAAACTGCACAGAAGGCGAGAAAAGCGCTGCTCGCCACCAGAAAGTATAGCAGCTACCACGCGACAGTGAGCTCTCCGCCGAATGTGCTACCTCTATCACTGAACTGCCGGCAACATTACCGTAAAGACTGGGGGTTTCGGAGACGGGGCCTTGCTGTGCTACTGACATGACAGATAAAAGTGAGAGGCACGTTCGACCGGAAGACCCGATAACGGAAAAGCGATGCCGCACAGGCTTTCAGAGCATGCTGCCGGCTTCAGAAAAACACTTACACATAGAAGAGCAATGATCGAAGTGAGCAGAGTTTGGCATTCATCCCATTTTTTTCCTCCGGGAAGCTTCATTTAGAAGCATGCTGGGGCATGACATCCACATAGCAGTGGCATAGTTTGAAGTGGAAAGGGGTACTTGAAATGCGTTTTCGTCTGGAAAGGGTTCCAAGAAACGATAAAATAATTTCCCAAAGCCCCTCTCAAAAAGAGTTTTTACAAGTCAGACATCGACAGTGTGTGCGACGACGGCAGGTAGCCATTAGAGAGAGAAGACAACGATTGCGCGACGAAAAAAAAAAAAAATCTGCGATCGAGCGAGTGCTTGCAGACGGGGCTTGGCGAGCTTCAAGAGTCGCGGATGTCTCGATTCCTCGCTGCCCACTGTCCGAAGGCCTCATCGCGGGCACGATGATGTAACCAGGAGTTGGGGACATCTGTCAGCCTTGGCGCCAGAGAGGGAGGTCGCAACCTGAAAAACCAGGAAAAAACAAAAGCCTATTCTGTAATGTGAACTGCTGGGCCAGATGATTCATGGCTTATGCATAAAAGACCAGCAGTTGCCCACTGCAATTGGACCTTACCACACTGCTTTTAAGGTTTTATCCTCATGAAACGCTTACGATGTTCAGCCAAAAATTGAATAAATTAAAGCTTCCTATTGCATGAAAATTGACCGCCAGAACATTTTTGTAGCACCAAGTTTATAACCTGGCAGTAACGAATCACCATATAGCAAATTCACTGATATTGCAAAGTTACTTAATTCCTCATTGAGACTGCCTCCATGGAAGTAGTACATACAGCAGACTCAATACCTTGAACGCCATGGTGAAGTCAAACAAATTTCAATATTTTGGCTACCTAGCCATATTTTAAAGCCACTTAATTTGTACTGCAGCAGATTTACTTAGTTTAAGCTTCGCCTTGCTTCAATGCTCTGAATACGTGAAAGAGTAGCCAAGACGGGAGAAGTCAGGTTTGCGCCGCATAGGCTGAAAATGCAACCCATCCAACCATAACCGAGTGGTTTGGAATGGCACTTAGCATGACGCATGGTAAACTTGGTTCATCACAGAGAGGTGAACCAGCCTTAACTAGTACGCGAGCAGTAACTGTGGCCATGATACACATAGAAAGCACACTGTCGCCAGACGCAGCCTTGTAGCATAGCCCTGTTCATTGTAGTCACCTGCTCAGGGCAGTTAATGGGTCCAGAAGAAAAGCGAATTTTCGAGGCAAAGTTCCCGAGAAAGCTGTATAGGTCTCCTTTGCATCCATATGGCTGCGCTTGGGTGGATGCCAATGAGTAATTACTTCCTTATTAAAAAATCTACTCCACCTTTGAGGTTTCCCAAAAATATTCGACTAACACTACTAGAGTTATTGATCAATTCACTCTCGCCCTACCATCTGTTCTACAGACCGTCCTGGTTAGCTCAGTTGGTAGAGCAACTGCCCAGAAAGGGAGTGGTCCTGGGTTTGATCCCCAGACCAGGACGAATTTTTATTTAATTACGAAGTTTCTGAGAAAGCTGTATAGCTTTCCTTTGTAGCCGTATAGCTGAGCTTAGATGGATGTCAGTGAGTAATAACTCCCCTCATACAAAACGAACTAAAGCTATGAGAAAGACATTGTTTCCCTACCTGCAGTGACATGGCAGCGACGTTTGATACCACCCTAGCTTCTTGTTTTACATCTGATCAGTAATCGGTTAAAACTTGCTGGCCAACGCTACGACTCCGCAAAATTAAGGTGGTGAGCTCCCTTTCACCTAAAGCACCCTATTTTGTCAAGAGAGCACGTCTAAAGGCATTATCCATGTAGATTATAATCCATGCATGATTACTGATAAATTATCCAATCTTTACCACCTTGTTCTTGAGCCGCACTACACACTATAGCAGTCTAGGGTCAGTGACGCTGACTGACCTAGGTGTCGAAAACCCAGTTTCAAATGCAGGGACTTGAACTCACGTGCTTTTCTACAATAGGACACACTTTGACTTCTTTTTGGTGTTTGGCTTTTTCTCTGGGTTCTTGCGGTTGATCTGCCGGACGAGGTCATAGAAAATCTGCACAAATGATAGAGAAAAGAGCTCCAATGATGGCTCAAGGCACAGGAGCGGAGCAAGGCACAGGAGTGCATTACAACACTTGCCAACCTGGGCAGATGGCACTGAGAACATCAAAGACTAGGCTAAACTGAGAAACGAGGGAATAAGAGGTAAGCTCTAAAGTAAGAATGTAGGACATAGTTGCAGAATGAAGTCTGGCACACTCAGGCCCAGTAGGCCACATGCCCGAAATCCTTGCTCTAGACAAATTGCCAAATAATCTGACGTCACTAATGAGGCTGAAAGTGCACGTTGACCCACACCTTTTTATGCCTATGCTTTTTTGGCACAGACGCACAAGTAGTAAACTTGGCTTAGTGCTCTGTTTCAATACCAATTCTCACATGTCTGCCACAAGCTCCAAAAGCATGCAAGTTACATTCACCTGGGCGATAAGTAGTGTGCCATTCTTCCCAATATACTGTCCATAATTTTGACAGCACCCAAATCATGACCCATTAAAACCTTTGATCCTCACCTCGTTGACATTGATCTTGGCCTTTGCAGAACTCTCGAGAAAGGCGCAATTGTTAAATGAGCGGGCCAGGTTTGCACCCTGGTCTTTGCCGACCACCCTCTCATCTTCCAAGTCGCACTTGTTTCCGACGAGAATCATTGGCACCTGCACAAGAACAAGACATGCCATCAATAATACACAAATGCACGTGCAGTGACCCTTGATTTGGGTAGCAATCCCACCATTTACACATGCACCAAGACAGGGTGTCTAGCAAACCACTATTTTCAAAATCCCTGACTTTTCCAGGTTTTTCCTGATTATTTCAGTTAAAATTCCCTAACGAGTGACGAGGTCAAAAATGTAGCTATGTATAATGAGCATAGACGAATAATTCCCAACAAAAAGCTATTTATTAATCATATTCTCCAATTTACAATCGTGAAAGGCTGTTATTCGTGTTAATGGCAAGTAAAAATGTCGCAAGTTTACCGATGCCACTGATGCCAGCCTCAGCAGAGCTCTTTGACACTAACAGTTGCTATAGGCCCCCTGTATAAAAAACTGCGATTTTGATTGCTCGAACTTCGGGCGTATATAGGGTGCCTCGACGCGAGGCCATCTAGGTCACGGCAGACCGGCCGTGCCTATGTGTATAATAGTGGCGGAGCCCGCGGCATTAAAGGAAGCTGCATCTAAGTTGCTAACTATCATATTGTTGATAAATGCACAATCAGCTGGAAAATAAAATTAGTTGAAGACTTGCAGTAGCGAAAATTCTTATAAATATAACAGCCGTAGAGTTAATTAAGGGGAAACGCGAGTCTTGCAACGGTCGAAAATGGTCAAAAATCAATTTCGAGAAACACACTCTAAGGAGGGCTTTTCGATTTTTCGGAAATTCCAAGCGTCAGTCGGGCCAACTACCACACATTTTCAGCGGTGTCGCTGCCATCTTGTTTACTTTTTCCTTCGATAGCCTCGAAACCGGTGCCGGCCTTGCGCGCCAACTGACGCTGGATCGAGGCTATATTATTTGCCTAGCAGCTTCCGTTTCCGGGACAACGTCGCTGCCGTCACTGCTCGCCGCCGGAGTGCTTTTTTTTTTCTTTTAGCATGATCGCTTAGACTGCCTGTTCCTCTGTGTGTTTCACGTGCGTTGCCGAGCGTAGCAAGTAGGCCTAGCCATGGTCGTGCTGATGCGAAAACTACATTCTGTCGCTACTGTGGCTCGCATTTAATTGAATCGGCTTCGGTTCTTCAAAAAACTGTTTCCGAATTTTATAAGGATTTTTTTTTTTTTTTTTTTTTGAGTGCAACGCAGCAGCGAGAAGGCACTCAACGGAGTCGGTGTTGTGATCCAGTGGTTGGTGGTTGTGGTGTGCCACCGACAGTGGGAAAACCTCTGTCGATTTGCTTGGAGCACTTAGTACGCTCGCCGATGCGTAGAAGTCTGTAGCACCCACAACGCTGCGCATTTGCTTCCGCCATGCGGGATTTGTGCTGAATGACGAGTCGGCTGCCTTGGATGAGGAGAGTCTAGCAGCTGTCAGGCAGTGAGCAGCTCATTCACGACCTTCGCACTGCTAGTGTCGAAATTCCACCGGCCGTCTTGTTTTCCGAGTTCACAGACGCAGAAATTATTCGCCAAGTGCTTGTGGAATCTGAGAGCGACGACGATGACACCTGCAGCAGTGCAGCCGACGCAAGCTGAGCTGATGCAAGCGAAATTCAGGCGGACCTGTTAGCACAGAAGCGGAGCGCGGTACAAAAAAGCATTCATAACTTTTCCGGCCTCAAAGTGAATAATAGACAATAAATTGAGCTTTTTTGGTGCACATTTGTTTTTTCGGACATTTTCGTGGTCTGTTGAGTCCAAAAAATCGGTCACCGACTGTATAAGGTCTCTTCGATTTGGCTTGCACTGGCTGCACTAGTTCTGAAAAGTGCTGCAGCGGTGCCAGGCGGTCACGTGAGCGTGCAGTGCCAGTTCAGACGCTGGCAAGCAACGGCAGCTGCCAAAACGAGTATGCAAGTGTAGGACTTTGCAACCTAGCATACATGTGCATGCAGTATACATTTCATGTATGGTGTGCTGTAACATGATCATGTCCAATTTCGAAGCCAGCTGTCATAGGCCTATACTGCACTCGATCGGAAAGTGACGACGACTAACACTGACGTTGACCGCGACCAATTGACCAACATATATCGGCCAGTCTGCGAAGATGCCATTCATGTGCCTGGGTACGAGAGAATCAACGTTGCATGCAGTTGCCACGAGTATTAGTTACGAGACGCTTGATTGGTTCAGCGGTATAAATCCGAGGAATTCCGCGGTCTTCTGTCTAAAAGCGCTGCTGCTGCTGAAAAGACTTGTACCTCAATGCACGATGTATACATTGACTCTCAGACGTCTATGTACTCTATGATGTCTCAGAGTCAATGTGCATGCTATCGTGTGGCACACACACTTGGCATGACAAACTCGATCGATTGCAACTGATTTCTGTTCGCAGCTACCCGTCTTCTTCGGTCAAGACCAGTCCCACAAAACACGATAAGAAAATACTACATAGGACAATTATGCGCGCGAAGGTGCCCAACTGCATAACTGCACAACTTTTTCACCCTCTTGGTGTTCAAAGCAAAACTTTTTTACCCTCTTTGGGTTCAAAGCAAATTCTGTTTATTTTCCTAGCCTCACAAGCTGACAACGACTCTCAATGTTCAATCTTTTCTTGAACCAAGATTACTGCACCTGTCCCCCACTTAGTGCTTGCGTTGTGTCGGGTTTTATGGTGCATAAGCAACTAAGCGGCTATCGAACAAGTAAGGTTAAAATCAATGCCACAAAGGGGTTCCTTAATAAATAAATAAATAAATAAAACTAAAAAATACGACAAGACTACAGCTGTATTTCTTCCTAAAGATAAACTGGGATGCAACAAAATATACTAACGAACCTGAGTGTTTCTGCAATTATCTGCAAACTTGGGTAGAAAGATGCTGCCTAATTAGCATATTTAGCAACCTAAAGATGTAAATCTGTGCACCTGGATTTTTAGATTAAGCTCAAATTGTGGCTTTTCCATACCATCATTCAGATTACACAATCCATTCACCAGCAATATCCTTGTTGTAAGGACAATTATATCGACACGAAATTGTGCACCCACGCCAAAAACCAGCCAAAACTCATTTTAGTATTTTACCAGCCTTGGTACTTCAAGAACAGCAAAAATGTTTTCCCTAATTAAAAAAAAATGCCTTTTTAACCCACTTAGGATAATGGAGGAGCAATACATCTGATTCTACATCAGCTGTTACTGTATTATTTTTAGCTAAAAATATGAACGCATAAATTGTATAAAAATTAATCTTAACCCTTTCGTTACTGCGAGAAAATGGCCATTTTCCATAGGTCTCTAAAGATATTTTTTTTGCCAGCACAAATACTGCGGCACATGTTGCAGCATACAAAATTGCACATAATGAAATGCTCTTTCAAAAGACACAAGTTATAAAGCAAAATATTTATTAGGTAACACACAAAAAATCGAAAAATTGCCATTTTTTGTAGCGGGTTGATAAAAATAAGATAGAAAAGGCACGATATCTGCAGACGCATTATTAAAAAAAATTCAGAATATACATTTTGAAGATCGATGACCCAGGAACACTGAGTAAACAAAAAAAAAAGTACCTGTACAGCGCTGTTTTAAGCTACATAAAAAAAAACTACAGGTGGAAACGGCCTCATTTCTCGTGCCATGCGGAGAAGTTGGTTTTCGTGAGGCACCAAACTAAAACTGCTGCAAACTGGCTGTAAAGGTCGGGTATATATGCTGGACATGCGGCGGATCTTCAGGAATGCGTTTTCACGGAATAAAGCCACCCGGACTCAGAGTCAAAGCTCACCAGTGTATAGCTTGCACCATTTTCGGGTAGTTATCAACACTCAACACCACCAGATAACAAAGCCAACAATATAATTCGATATCTGGCTAGAAATCTTTTGACCACGAAAATTTGAAGTTAATGCTGCACTACCATGAGTGGCAGAATTTTTTTTTTTTTTCCGCCGACAGGCCCCCTTTCGTAACAACAGGTGCACACTAGTTCTCAAAAAGGTCTAAGAAATCAGAACGTCACCAGAGCGAGAAAATTTAAGCTGGTCCAAAAAGTGCACCCAGACTAGCTAACGGGTGGTGCTAGGTGCACAAGAAACGATCCCAACAGGTCGAAATCGGCGGTTTAAATCTTCGATCATTGGTGATCGATTTGGATAGGCATGGTAACTAAGAGTCAAACAGCTGCTTAACTGACAAACTATAAATCATTTGCCTCAGTCCCCAACACAAGCTTTTTTTTCTTTCAGAGTTCAACAAGCTGCTACCTTCAGCTGAATAGCCCTGGAATGCATATTTATGCTTTATTGCAGTCCTTCGTGGCTGTAGATTGTTAACACTAAATGCCCGCAAGGTCTAATGAACAAGAGATCAATCTTCCCTGATATACCAAACTACCTGCTGCAGGTGAAAAATATTTACAATTTTGGATTCAGCACATAAAAAACGTACAATCAAAATCTTTCAGTGCATAATGCTATAATATATTTAGAGATACAAATGCACAGTGCAGGTTTGCAGCAAAACCGATTAATCGAGAAAAGCAAGCATTGTGCAAAGTTTGCAGCAACAAGATAGCACTGCTTCAGCATGGCTTCCATCCCTCACTCACATCATCCATGTCCTTGACTCTGAGGATCTGCTCCCTGAGGTCCTGGAGGTCATTGAAGGTTGACTGGGCCGTGATGGAGTAAACGAGCACGAAGCCTTGGCCATTCTTCATGTACAGGTCACGCATTGCTGTGAATTGCTCCTACGGGTGGGAGAAAAAGGCAGAGAAATGCATTTACATAAAACGCAATAGCACAAAAAAAACAGCCAGAAAGCACACTCACACAACCAACTAGTTATCGTGCGGCCTTAACTACTGATACATCAGCACTCGGCAATGCTGCAAAGCTACATAGCAAGTGAAGGCACTGCAGAGAGATAGGCAAAATGTGATCAGATACTTCTGCATATTCACGATTCTCAAGCTGCAAAGACATCTTTCTACATGTTAATGAAGAAATGCAGTGTATTCTTATGCTTTAAAGTTTAGCAATACTGAATTTGTGCATTTGTTTTAGGTGTTAAGATCAAAACTGCATGTATGGCCCTACTACACGTTTCAAGGTGAACTGCAAGTGTTCCGACAAGATGTAGTTAATTTAATCTGTGGCTATAATTAGCAATGACGAAGTCAGGAGGATATCATCTCAGCATGTTTGTCAGGTCTAGATGAAGTGAAGGCAATTTGAGAATTTGAGGGTGCACATAGTTCCCGCAAACGCTGCTCCAATCTCCCTTTATCCAGACACGACACTTTGCTGCAAGTTCTTCTGCCGTATGGTTGAAACTTTTTTCAGTGACAGCTCAGGTGTCTGAAGGTGCTGATTGCCATCACGGCTCCCTTTGACGCATCCGGAAACAGTCTAACATTGGTTTCAAGGTTGAATGCACACTTGGCATGCGCAATCATATGCGGGGGCGAGGAAGCGCGTCACGCTTGACGAAATGCACCAGTGCAACTAAGTATGTGTCAACGAATACCTTCCGTAGCAGTGAGATGCTGGAACGGACGTTGCATCACCTGAAGGCGAAAGCATTGCCTTAAGTTGTGGCTTATAGGCACTGCTCCAGCTGTGCTTTGTCATAATCGGCCTAATTACCGCCCGTTGGTCCGCCTAGGTACCATCACAATCTGGATCACTGTCCACTGCTTCAGCTAGGCTTTGTCACGGTCAGCCTAACAACTACTGCCCATGACAGGGCAAAGGTCTCTTTGCATCTCTTCGCGTGCCATTCATGCAGGCGTGTACTTACTGTGCTCAAGGCTTCAACTCTGAGCCCAGACAACCTAAAATTTGAATCACGAGAAGACAGTCACAAAGGCTTTTTTATGCTTTTTAAAAACAGCTGGTGTGACACACAATGAAGTGAGTCACGCACTAAAAGAATGACTTCAACTTACCGTTCCAGCAGTGTCCAAGATTTCCAGCATGCACTGTTGACCGTCCACTTCCACTTGCTGAAAATTGAAACCAGAAAAAATGCCAATTAAATAACTGATTTTTGGGCATAACTACGTTTTACGGAACCAGTGACCCTCCGAGAACCTGTCTAGCACTAACCCAGCCCCAACTAAAGAAATGTCACAATTCTTGAAAAGGGTTTGTCTAGCACACGAGGCAGCATGAAAATGTGAACATCCTTTTTTGCACAACTGCCACAAGAATCCATTCTTTCCAAGGACAAAGATTAGAATGACACTTAAGCTCCGCCTTTAGTGGTATGATGCGATAGTGTAGGCGACCACCCAACACAAAACCCTTTATTAACCAAGCCATGTGAATGTGCCTGCGTAGCGTTGGTATAGCGTGACTGACTTGGCATCCAAAAGCACTGGAAGGTTGGTGCTTATTCCACTTTCCCACCTCATATGAGTAACCTGAGGTGGATGCTCCTCTTAAGTTTCTGATATCATGAGGTCTCATTAAGTCTCACAAACCATCAAAGTGCTTGGCCACGAGAGCTGCAAGCTATCACCTGCCAGAGCTATGCCCATTATTTTTTTTGCTCACAACATGGATGCCGGATTTTCTGAGTAATGGCACCTTAAACACTGTTGATTAAAACCACAAGTGAAGTATAACCATCCCTGCAACTGTTTTTCAGCTTCTCGTTGCAGTAACTGTGCATATTTAATTTTCTCCCAAGGACTGCAGTATAAACAGACAAATATAAGAGATGTTTGAAAGCACAGAGAACTGAGCCCTGACACGCGCATATATGGGGTTCATTTAGCAGCCTTGTAGGCAAGATTAACAGAACAAATTAAATTAAAATGCACTCACCTTCCGGTAACTGTCTTCAATGGTTGGGTCATATTTTTCCACAAAGATGCCCTGAACAAACTGTACCGTCTGTGGTGAACATATAAAAAAAGAAAAAGAAAAAAGGGTTGTACTAAATCAGTACAGTCAGTTCATGACTGACATAAGTGAAAAATAAATGCAGACCTACCAGGGCACTTTTACCAACACCTCCGCTCCCCAACACCACAATCTTGTACTCCCTCATTGTAGACCCAGACAGGGCTACGGCTGCATCAGAAAAATGAAGTGAAGATAAGAAAAAGCAAAGATTGCCACAGGCCTTGCACTTCATCGGTTGGTTCCGATAACAGTACAAACAGAAAACACCAGTGGCTTATCTCTGCACTCACAAGTCTTCAAGTACCCAGAATACACACATGCCAACAGAAATTCGTCAGTGCTCTCGATATTACAATGGACGCGGCAGCCAATTCATCAGTTCAAAGGCCAGAAAAGCTTAGCAAATACATCTGAGCACTGCATGTTTCTTGCTATTTAACTGTTATAAGTAATGTTGGTCCTAAATAAAATGAGTCGTGTAGTATTACTCACGCACATGATGCAACGGTTACTCACAACCAGTTGCTCATGTGAATCACGCCTGCCACCCGCATGGCTGAACATAACACTGATGACTACATTGCAGTCCGCATAAAATCTTGCATTACTGCAGCTTCCACAGCCTTCATACAATAAATAATACAAGCAAACTTGCTACACTACGTTTTTCACTAGCAAGCAAAAGTATGTATAAGAAAGAGTATAAGCATCGCACAGCGTTTTCTCATAATAAAGTATTGTTGAAAGCGTAGAGTCGTCCTGAGCTTCTCCGCTCTGTGTCATCGTTTAGCACTACAATTATCCTGCTAAATCACATTAACCTTAGTGATTAAGGGAATGCTTACCAAGTCATAGACAAACATGCCAGCTTCTCTGAAACTAACCTTCACTTTTTACACAACATAGATTATCACCGCAACATCTACGCATTAACACAAAACGCAATGTAGATAACTGGAGTTACTGTGCACAGTTCACAAGGAGCAAGCAGAAGTAAGGCTCCACGAAATAGCGCGACCTGCGACAAGACAGCTGCTGCCCGACAAATGACGGTGCCTTCAAACTTGTGACCTCGTTCAAAAATAAAAGCCTTGGGGCAGGAAAGCCTAAGCCATTTCCGCCTCGTCGACACGCATGTTCCGCGCTCGCTGAGCATCGAACAGGTTTTGACTTTTTCCGGAGCAAGGCCCCTTGCCTTGTAGCAAAGCATGTGTACAGGCACTTTCCTGCACAAAGGCAGACAGTCATGAAAACTCTTGAACAGTGAGAGGCTATGAAACTACGCTGCACAAGAAACTTTCCGACCACCCGCTGCCTGCTAGACTAGCACTCCCCACGAGGCTGCTGGCAGACATCCAGACGCTACATCTGGACACAGCTGTCACATCCATGTCCCACACACCAGACGAACGACCTCGTGCTCTCGAAAAAAGTTGGGGGGTGCCACCGCCCTCACTGTAAGGATGCTGAACAAGTTAGTAGGGCATATATTTTTCATCATGATGTTGCCGGAATAGTACAAGTGAAACTGAACACCGAAAACCTCATGCCCGCCTGTACTTAAACTGCACAAACTGACCAGCAAAGGACTAACTAGGAACTGCAAACTACACCCAGGGCAAAGCTACTATGATGGATCTCCTGACTATGCATTTAGAAAATTGAATGAAAAGAAAGGGTGCTCTTAAGGAGGCAAGGAGCAATTACTGCCTACTTTATATTTCAAGGTGGGAATACTGGTTATGCTGAAATGTTGGGCTCTGACAGCTCGTTCAGCAACCTAGCAAGTTACCAACTAATATAGATGTAACAAGAATTAGACAATTTACGCAATCCGCGATGACAGTTTGTCACAAAACAGTGCGGTACCAGGACGGGCTGCAATCGCTGCCGTTCCAAGCTCTGATCGAAGCGCTAGTACACGGCAGAGTCACGGACAAGACGTCGCCTGTCCAAATATAATCGGGGAGGCAGCGCGCGGATGGAAACCACTCGCGTGAGCGTAGCGGGACCACAAGCAGGGGAGAGGAAACTGCGAAAAAAAAAAAAAAATCGCAAGTTGAGTTACGCAGGGGTGGGCGTTTCTTCCTACAACTTTTTTTTTTCTTTTTCGTTTTGTTGCGCCAGTCACCTTTTCCAGCGAAGCGAGCGAAGGCGGTATATTGGACGGTGGCCAAAATCGACGGACCACGCATGCACCATTGACCGCACCGGTGGGGTGGCCTCTTCATTCAGCGCGCTAGTTTGTACGCTCCAAGAACTCTACGCAACGCGTGGCTTAGCCATTCCGAGCCGCGTGCGCACCAAGGTGACAGCACCTTACTACGTTACGCCTCGTGCGTGTGTCGCACTTGGGCTCGGCATGGAGCGGCGGCTAATGCGGCGGAAAATGCGATACGCACCCCCTCCCAACACTGCCGCTCCGCCCTCCTGAAGTTGCGCTCCGGGTCTCGACACACGCCCCAAAATTGCGGGCAACCAGAGGCGGCGGAGGCGACATCGCCCACCACCATCGCGACAGAGATGTCCTCCAAAGGAAAAGGAACAGATGAGAGCGCAGCAATGAAAAAAAATCTCATGACCCGCCTTCCCGTCGCTGGCGGGCATGCTGGGGCTCCGAAGGCTATGACAGCGAGCTACACACGCAGCGTGCCAAAATACAGTGCTAACAATGTGACATTCAGTAGAAATCATACACAATCATAAACAGGGAAGCGGGAGCTGTCGTCACTCAAGCAGATTCCTTTTATGGATGTCAACGATCTCAGCTCGCTTTGATTAGGAGGCGAAAAAAAATGCATTACGAGCGTGGGTCGCCAAATAGCTTTTCTTGAAGACAGCAAATCGGCAGCTGTCTCTGCTGTTGCGGCGATATTAAACGGACAGCCCTGCCCGGCCTACACGTAAGGCTTCGGGGGCACTTCACTATCGTACGAGATGAGTATTTTCATAAACAATCAGGGCAACCCTTAGCAGACTGTAGGCCTAGCATCGCCAGACGGGCGGAGCGCGGTTCATTGCAGAGAATTACACAAAAACGGCCCCGTGCGCTAAAGTAGGTACGGCACAGAATACAAGCAGGGCCCAGAAATTGACGCAAGAAATAAACTCCACATACCTTTAGATAGGATACCAACTGAATAAAGATATACAACAGGGCGATGCCTCTGTGCTTTCTGGCGCAATGACGTCAGAGCCGCAGAGCTACCAAAAGGCGATGCATAAAACAAGCTAAATTTTAAGCTATAAATCTTATTTCAAAACATTATTATTTTCGTAAACAATTTTAATTAAAATAACACTTACCAGAGCGATATGGTCTGAAAACACGTTAACATTGTTTTCTTACTTCTCTGCAATTTTCTTCTCGTCCCTCCTATTCGCTTGCCCGGCAAGCGGCAACCGGCATTCATTCCCCATCATTTCCTTTCATTCTCATGTGTGTCTCTTTCCCTGCGCTGTATTTCTTCTGTATTTCTTTTCTTGCTTTCTCATGTCCTCATCCACGCTCATTCTGGTCTGTCTTCACATCCTTTTATTTTCGCTTCATCTTTGTCCTCTTCTCATTTCATCCCAAATTGCGATACTATTTTGATCTTATTTGATCGGGGAAGTGTTCAGCGCCGTTAGGCCTCGCAACCCCGAAGTGATGACAAACGAGGAGATTTGAGCCTTCGCTGTGATAATCCCAGGCCCAAACTATATCGGAAGTGATGACAGTGAACGGATATCTTAGCGCTACGCCGCACCTCTGCCGGTTCGCTTGTCATGAGTTTGAGCTGGCGAGTGCGGCTGTTGGCGCCGCTGACGATGCCTTTCACGGACTGATCCGATATTTTCATAGAGTTAATACATAGACTTTGTATTAACTCTGTGGATATTTTCTTCCACGAGGCGTAACGTAAGCATGGCGCCACCACCCAAAACATTCGTTACCGTTTTGCGGATTGCGTGCCCTAGCTCTGCGACTAGGCCAGCTAGGCTTTGCGAAGCGATACGTGCTTGGTTGTATTGTGTGTGAGGGCTGGCGAGGGCAACATGTAGGTAGGCTCCCTAGGTAAAGATTATTCTGTTCACTCAGGTTGCGTTGCACTGCGCAGCAGATATATGCAGCGTGTATACAAGTATACCATAGAGTTAATATAATAAACCAAACGTTGTTGCCTGACTTAAATATTTCAATGTGACAGGAAAAGCAAGCACAATGACGTTGACAACGTGCTGAACTGGAGTCCGGTTGACTTTACGACTGAAAATTACGAGGGACGTCAGCGACTAAAGTAGTGAAAGGAGAAAGCCTGTGAATTCTCATCTTGTGTAGCGTTCCCACCACTTGGAATCTCACATTTGAACGCGCGCCAAGGAACGCCACGCCACAGGAGCGATTGTGTACCGTCCAAATGCACACGTGTCGCAGAAAGTGTGACAGATTGTGCGCCTTTCCTCCAGGTCTCATCTTGTCTAGCGTTTCTGCGATCTGCAATCCCACAATTGAACGCGCGCCAAGGAACACCACGCGACAGCCGCCGGCTGGCTGGAAACGAGGCTGCCGACGCCGCCGCCCGCGCGCTCTCTCTCCGGGAAGTTTCCTCCTCCTCCCCCTCCGACCAGGACGCTGATCCTAATACGGCTTATACATTCAAAGATATCGTAAATTACTACCAATCTAGCCACAGCCTTTACCCCCGCCCATGTAAAGGCCTTTCAAAGGCGGATGAGCGGCTCTTCGCCTCTATACCAACACACTGCTGTGCCCGGCTGCTGCCAACACACTGCTGTACTTCGACCCTGCTTTCTCTGGCAGCTGCCCGCACTGTGGGGTGGTGCCTTCGGACATCTACCATATGGTGTGGGCCTGCCCCTCAAATCCGGCTATTCCCTCTCACCCCAACCCAACCCGGGAGGACTGGGAGGCGACCCTGCTCGGCTGCTTCGACCTGAAGGCCCAACGGGCCTTAGTCGGGCGAGCCCGAGCGGCGGCAGACGCCACTGGGGTCCCGAACTAGGGACCTCCACCTAGTGTTTGTGAGGGTTGGCCCCTTCAGGGTCAGCTCATGCATGACCTCCTGTATTTGTATCCTATATAAATGTTTTCTACCACCACCAAAAGCGGGACACACTTTGTCCACGACAGTATGAGTCATTAAAGGCTTTCGCCTTAAAATACAAGACAGGAAAGGCCTTAGTTCGAGCTCAGATGGAGAGGGAAAGAAAGCGGTTGGGTGTTGGGTGGCTTGCCTTGCACATCGTTTTGTACAAATTTAACGGGAGAAATCATTTTTCTCCTCGGGCTTTAGAAAATATGTTAACGGCTTTTTATTCAAACTTAAAGAGGAATTGCTGGAACAACAGAGAAGGAAAGTTCTGACAACCACTGACAAGAGAGAGAGAAAGCACTTTATTTGCACCAGTCAGAGAGCATGGATGATCGGGTGAGACGCAGCTCCCCCTTTCACCGTCTATCTCCCCACTAGACTTCGGCCGGAATCAGTTGGCTTACGGCGGCGGCCTGGGTATGCCTGGGCTTGCCGGATGACTTGCTTCTGGATTTGTTCTTCCTGGCTGTGAACACTACAGAATGGCCACGAGGACCCCCCCTCCCATAGATCTCTCACAAAGAAAGGAGAAGTAATCTGGCGAAAACTGCAGACGGGCACCTTCCCAAACCCGTATATCCTACACAAATGGCATCCTGAGGTGCACTCTTCCAAATGTAAAAACTGTGAAGGCATAGCTACCCTAAATCACTTGGGATGTGGGGTTTAACGTCCCAAAGCGACCCAGGCTATGAGAGACGCCGTAGTGGAGTCCTCCACTACGGCGTCTCTCATAGCCTGGGTCGCTTTGGGACGTTAAACCCCACAAACCAACCAACCTAAATCACATGCTCTGGGCTTGCCCAGCGCTGGATACATGGAAATAAGGAGTCATGGGAATCCTTCCTCCACAACCACTGACAAGAAAAGATGGTAGCCTTAATCGTATTCATGCAGTCCTTGTACAGTATACGAGCTCGGAGGGGGGGTCTCAGGAGACCCCCCTAGCTTTAAGCTCTGCTCGTAGTGCTCGCAAGCAGTGCAGGCGCGATGGTGAACTGTGCTGTGCTGTAACAGCCGCATAGAGCGACTGTGCGTTCAGGATTCCTAGAATACGTATACCTGTGCGAGAAGGCAAAAGAGCTCTCTGAGCGAACTCGAGGTCGACCTCAATCCGGGCATGTTACCAAACTAGTCCTCAGAACCACAAATTCATGAATGTCGACGCGCAACCACAAGCCCGACAATACCCACAGTAAAGTTGGTGCAGTCGTCCGCGCGTAGCGTAAAAGGATCCACGCCGAGCACTGCTTTGCCTTTTCTTCAAGCGCTTCCGATCACAGCATTGACAAGGAAACGGGGACATCTTGTATGCACGTAGGGGCAGAGGACGAGTAACCAAGTGCTTGCTTGGTGAATTTATTCATCTTGATCGGAATGCAGCCGCCACGGTTCTGTCGAGCCCGGGCACTCCGGTTGTGAGGAGGAGGTTATGGCAAGAATGAAAAATTCAAGGGGGCACCATAAAAAAAACGTTTCTCTGAGTACCCAGGGTCGAGCCCGGGTACTGCGATTGTGAGAGATAGGTTATGGCAAGAATTATAAAAAAAATCGAGGGGGCACCATGAAAAAACATATGTTTCGCTAGGTGGGGCACTTTGGACCACTAAAGTGCGATGTTGTAGTTGCGACTGTAGGAAGAAGGAAAAGAAAATGCACGGGCCTGCTACTGGCTCTGTAGCTGAGCCACCTCCGCTGCCTTGTGCGGACAGGAGAGGAAATAGAGAAAGAAAGAAGATAGAAAGACGCGCTTCAACAGCCCCAATTCTTGGCCGATCCCCCTGTGTGGATATGTGTCATCAAATTAGAGGAGAACAACAACAACATCGTCTGCCACCGAAGCGGTGGCGGGTGCAATGGCGGCCTACAACAGGTACAACCGCTGGTGGCAGGCGAGCTCCCGGCGTACCATTCCCAGCCCCGTAGTGCCAGGAGCAGCCACCCCACCTCCCTCGTCAGCGGTGGTTGAAATTACTCTGGAGCGCGCCCACTACAGCATCTCTAATTCTCTGCCCTGATGGGGCTGGTGCAGGTGGGTCACCGCTGCTTGCGGCGGGGGCTGGCCTGGCACCGAATTTTTATCTGTTGTAGGCCGTCATTGCACACGCCACCGCTGGTTGTGGACGACGGCTGTTGTTGCGGCTCGCGCCTTTCTTTCCCTCTTGCTTTTATTTCTGCTCTATATTCTCTTCTATCTGCACGAGACAGCGGAGGTGGCTCAGCTACAGAGTCAGTAGCAGGCCCGTGCATTTTCTTTTCATTCTTCCTACAGCCACAACAACAACAACTACAGCATCTCTTTTTCCGCATTCACTCGTACCTTCCTCCCTTCCTTTATGGCGCGGGTCAGGTGTCCACAGAACAGGTGGGATAGATACCGCGCCTTTCCTGTGGCCAAATTATTATTATTAATTATGTTACCTATTTGACACATCTGGAATTCAGGATTCTTTCTTTGACTATTATCGAAAACTCGTTGGGAGTTGTGAAGGGCCAAAATGGGAGATCAGATTTCAGTAACTTGACAATGGGCAGCGTGGTGTAGTATAGAGACCTAACACTTTGGACGAGGTTAAATCTGTTATTTTCTGTTATTTCTGAGTTGCAGGGTCAGAAATCCCCTGGGCCGGATGGCGTTTGTAGCGAGTTTTAGAAAAAAATGTTTGCCTTGCCTTGCACCTGTTTTGCTAGAAGTTTTCCAAGCATCTTGTGATGCTGGTTTTCTGCCTCCCACTCTCTATTTCTATTCTGGGCTTACTATATATATATATATATATATATATATATATATATATATATATATATATATATATATATATATATATATATATATTCATACCAAAAGCAAATACAGCAATCGTTTGAATACGGTTGAAAGGTATCGTCCAATTTTCCTCTGCAATGCAGATCACAAAATTTTCGCAAATGTTCTTTGGGGCCGTATGCAGCTGGTAGTCACAAACTTAATAGAATGCACCAGGTCTGTGGCATTCCTGTCTCGAGGGAGAGCGTGCTTCTCTTCTCTTACGGTCTCTCCAATGGGGTCTGTTTCCACCGCCCGCCGCGCCTCGGTGGGGTCGCCACCGCCCCACTGCTGCTCCTCCGCTACAGCCGTTCACGCGCAAGGGAAACGCGCTCGCTTTTAGCTCCGCCCGCGTTAGTTGCAACCGGTAGGTCCTGACATTTCGCCCCTTATGGTTTATACAAAGGCCGTAATCAGCATCGAACATTTATCGTGTACGAGAAATAAAATACAGTCAACAATCTGCTCACGCGCGCGCGCGCCTTCGTCAGTGCGGCCGTGCACGGTCGAATGAAGCTTCGGTTACACTTCAACATTTTTTGCCCCTACTTTTTGTACAAAAATAAATTTACCAGGTTATGCAATGCGCCTTTGAATGTTTTAAGCAGGTGTAGCGCGACCTGACATGAGTGCATGGTGAACTGTTGGGTGGAGATTCTGTCAACCGCTACCGTTTTCGTTTAGATCAAAAGAGGCACAGGCGAAAAATCATGGCGCGTCTCAGATTCAGAGTAAAGAACAAAAATCTACTCATATAGTTAAAATTTCACTTTTCTAGTGGAATGGGCTGTTCTAGCTTCGTTCAAAACATATCAGTCGGTTGAAAGACCGAAAATGTATATGTAGTCTTGCGACTACTTTTAATCAAGGAAATTGGCGTAAACAGTTAAGCAGAATTGAAAAGAGCGGCAAACAATAAAAAATGTATCCTTCAAAGTTACACATTTCACTACATATTCATGAATTCATCAAAATGCGACCTGCGTCTAGAAAATTCAGTCTCAGAATCTTCCTGCACAGCTTGTGCACATAAGGAGTTGGCCTCTCGTTAATATTCTCGAGAATATTGTCCTCGTAGAAGAGGGGAGCTGCTACATGGGGCTGCTTCTTTCGCTAGTTTCAAGAAGAATAGCGCAAGCGTCACACCCGAAGTTGATTAACTTAATGTATCCATCGACGTAAGGTAAACTGGAATATGTGACAGTGGGAAATGGGATGGTAGGATATGACATCACTTCCTTCAGTTCCTCGGTTACTGATTGCGGCATAGCAGAAATGATTTTTTTTTTTTTGGCATCGACGCAAGATGCCTTGATTATGCTCTCAGATGAAACGTTCGTCTTGACGATGTATAGTCAAGTGCCGCTAACTGTTACGGCCCTCGCATCTAGCATATGTCGCTCCCTTCCGCACCTTAACCTTACTTCCCCGAAGAGAGCCGCAATGGGTCGCTGTATAGGGCTTGAAATGAGTCTTTAGTGAGAGTGTCCTTATTTAACGCTTTATAAGTTTCCTGCATACTTTCGATATAGCAGCTGAACTCATTTGTAAGTCACTGCATCGAGTACCACCTTCATCATTCATTGGTCTCTTTTTACCACTTTCAGCACAAATGGTGTCATGAATATCAAACCATTTTTGATTGTTTTCATAATAAGCTTAATATCATATAAAAACTTAATTAAAACAACTCTTATATGCAAAATTAAAATAATGTTTATAATACCACACATTGGTTAATATATGAATTGTAACACCATTTAAAACTCAACCATACAACGTTTACTTTGACTGTTATACTAATACTTTATATCATGAGAGCATTTTGCAATTTACGTTACATCTTTATGAAATTATTTTCATCTTCGGTGCTACATGGATGGTTTCGCATCTAGCGCTGAAAGACGATTTTGTTGTTGCAGACGAGTTGCTGTCATGTTAGCCTTGAAGAAGCTTGGATGTGATCACTGCTCATTGTTGTTTTTTTATTCATATTCTTGTACACGCTTGGGAAAAATTCGGATTAAAATGGACAAAAGTAGCTGCCATGTCGCAATGTATGTCATGCTTGTCGAACGTTTGCTGAACGACAGTGTATTTTATATCCGTTCACGTGCGTAGTACGTTGACGACATGCCGCTGCAGCATCTACCTTCTGTGTTCTTTCATTTCGGGGCTGCACTCACCACGAAAGTCGCGAGCGACAGCGCGAAACCGAGCAAAAGACCCGCCGCCACCGAAGCTGACGCGGAGCGAACAGGGAGCAGGTCGCGCCCCTTGCGGCGGCGGAGAGCGCAACTCAATGAGAAACGTTCCCATTGTTCCCGCGGCGATTGAGAAGGCCGTAAGAAAGAGAGCGCGCTCTCCTTCGAGACTGGCTGTGTCCATATTGCACGTTCGGTATTGAAGACAGTATCGGATGAGACTGACAGCTAGGTAGCTCTAATTCAGATTGACCTTGCAAAAGCGTTTGATAAAGTCCATCACGATTTCTTGTTCACAATCTTGCATCAAATATTGGTGATATTGTCATATATAAGGCTAATTTTCAACCAAGGGCTAACCAAACTGATTCCACTGACGCGGAGCGAACAGGGAGCAGGGCGCGCCCCTTGCGGCGGCGGAGAGCGTAACTCAAGGAGAAACGTTCCCATTGTTCCCGCGGCGATTGAGAAGGCCGTAAGAAAGAGCGCGCGCTCTCCTTCGAGACTGGCCGTGTCCATATTGCACGTTCGGTATTGAAGACAGTATCGGATGAGACTGACAGCTAGGTAGCTCTAATTCAGATTGACCTTGCAAAAGTGTTTGATAAAGTCCATCACGATTTCTTGTTCACAATCTTGCTTCATGCAAATTTTGGTGATATTGTCATATATAAGGCTAACATCCGCCTCGCATGCAAGAGGACCGGGGTTCAAATCCCGGTGCCGCGCAATTCTCCACCGGATGAAAGAAAAAAAAAAAAAAATCCGCGTTGTTGATGGAATTGCATAAACAGGTTTGGGGTGCGACCTGATGCCGGTGAACACCTCCGGCAACGCACTCCCTCACCAGAACAGGAGTTGGCCACCCTGGTGCAGTAATTGGCCGCAACCTCCTATGATAAGCTCCATAAAACCCCGGCCCTCAGTCACTAGCGGCTGCGGAACAACTGACCACGGCGGCGGTCAGACCTATGACGCAGCAGGGGGTGCTAAGAAAGTCTGGCTCCGCTGGACAGGCCGCCATTGGAAACTGACCCTGGCAACGTTTAATGCTAGATCCCTAGCTAGTGAAGCTAGCTTAGCAGTGCTGTTAGAGGAACTAGAGGGCATGAAATGGGATGTCATAGGGCTTAGTGAGGTTAGGAGGCCGAATGAGGCATATACTGTACTGAAAGATGGGCATGTACTGTGTTATCGAGGCTTACCAGAGAGGCGACAACTAGGAGTAGGTTTCCTTGTCAATAAGTATATAGCGGGCAATATAGATGAATTCTATAGTATTAATGAGAGGGTTGCAGGCATCGTAATTCGGCTTAATAAGCGGTATAAACTGAAGGTTGTACAGGCCTATGCACCTACATGTAGCTATGATGACCAGGCAGTTGAAAGCTTCTACGAAGATGTAGAATCGGCAATGCGAAAAGTAAAGACGCAGTATACTGTACTAATGGGCGATTTCAATGCCAAGGTAGGGAAAAAACGGGCAGGAGACAAGGTAGTAGGTGACTATGGCATTGGTTCTAGGAATAGCAGGGGGGAGTTAATAGTTGAGTTTGCAGAGCGCAATAACTTACGAATCATGAATACCTTCTTCAGCAAACGGAAGAACCGGAAATGGACATGGAAAAGTCCTAACGGAGAGACTAAAAATGAAATCGACTTCATAATGTGTTCAACCCCCGCCATTATGCAAGATGTAGAGGTAATCGGGAAAGTGCGATGCAGTGACCACAGGATGGTGAGGTCCCGAATTAGCCTAAATCTGAAGAAGGAACGCAACAGATTAGTAAGAAAGAAACCCATCAACGAATTGGCGGTGAGGGGGAGGGCAGAAGAGTTCAGGATCTCGCTACAGAATAGGTTTTCAGCTCTAACTGAGGATGGCGACATTACCCTAGAGGCAAGGAACAACAATTTCAGAGATATCATTACTGAGTGCGCGGTAGAAGTAGGCGGTAGGATAGTTAGAGAGGATACCGGTAAGCTGTCTAAGGAGACGAAAGATTTGATTAAGAAACGCCAGAGTATGAAAGCTTCCAATCCAACAGACCAGATCGAATTGGCCGAGATATCGAAGCTAATCAATAAGCGCAAGGTGGCCGATATTAGGAAGTATAACATGGAGAAAATTGAGCATGCTGTAAAGAACGGGGGAAGCCTTAAAGCGGTAAAGAAGAAATTGGGCATAGGCAAAAACCAGATGTATGCGATAAGGGACAAGGCGGGCAACGTCATCACTAATATGGAAAAGATAGTCAAAGTAGCCGAGGAGTTCTATACAGATCTCTACAGTAGCCAAAGTAGTCAGGACCGTAATGAGATTGGCGGTAGGGAAAAACAGTCAGACGTTCCACCAGTGACGAAGGACGAGGTCAAGAAAGCACTAGAAAGTATGAAAAGGGGGAAATCAGCTGGAGAGGATCAGATAACTACAGATTTGCTGAAGGACGGGGGGGATATCGTGCTAGAAAACCTGGCCACCCTGTATACGCAGTGCCTGGTGTCATCGACGGTACCGGAACCATGGAAGAATGCAAACATTATCCTCATTCACAAGAAAGGGGACTCTAAGGACCTTAAAAATTACAGACCAATCAGCTTACTGTCTGTTACGTATAAGGTATTTACTAAGGTAATCGCTAATAGAATCAGGACAACCTTAGACTGCAATCAAGCAAAGGATCAAGCAGGGTTTCGGAAACGGTACTCTACTATCGATCATATCCATACCATCAATCAGGTGATAGAAAAATGCTCGGAATATAACCAGCCCTTATACATAGCATTCATTGATTACGAAAAAGCATTTGACTCAGTTGAAACCTCGGCGGTGATGCAGGCATTGCGAAATCAGGGGGTAGACGAGCCATACGTGAAAGTGCTGGAAGATATATATAGCGGCTGCACAGCAACCATAGTTCTGCATAAAGAAAGTAACAAAATTCCCATAAAGAGAGGTGTTAGGCAAGGAGACACAATCTCCCCAGTACTATTCACAGCTTGTTTAGAGGAAGTATTCAGAGACTTGGAATGGGAGCAGTTAGGGATAAGGGTAGATGGGGAATACCTCAGTAATCTGCGATTTGCTGATGACATTGCCTTGCTAAGCAACTCGGGGGATGAACTGCAAATAATGATTGATGACCTAGACAGGAAAAGTAGAAAGGTAGGCTTGAAAATCAATATGCAGAAGACTAAGGTAATGTTCAACAGCCTCGGGAAGGAACAGCAGTTTACATTAGGTAGCGAAATACTGGAAGTAGTAGGAGAATATGTCTACTTAGGACAGGTAGTAACCGCAGACCCGGACTACGAAAAGGAAATAACAAGAAGAATACGATTGGGATGGAGCGCATTTGGCAAGCACTCGCAGATTATGACTAGCAGCTTACCGGTATCGCTCAAGAGGAAAGTATACAACAGTTGCATCTTGCCTGTGCTCACCTATGGGGCTGAAACGTGGAGGCTAACCAAGAGAGTTCTACTTAAGTTGAGGACAACCCAGAGGGCTATGGAACGAAAAATGGTAGGGGTAACATTAAGAGATAGAAAGCGTGCAGAGTGGGTCAAAGAAATAACTCAAGTTACCGACATTCTAGTAGAAATTAAGAAGAAGAAATGGACATGGGCAGGACAAGTAGTGCGAAGAGAGGATAACCGATGGTCGCTGAGGGTAACAAACTGGATTCCAAGGGAAGGAAAGCGTAGCAGGGGGCGGCAGAAAGTTAGGTGGGCGGATGAGATTAAGAAGTTCGCAGGGGTCAAGTGGATGCAGCTAGCACAGAACCGGGTTAAGTGGAGAAATATGGGAGAGGCCTTCGCCCTGCAGTGGGTATAATCAGGCTGATGATGATGATGATGATGATGAAGGCTAATTTTCAACCAAGGGCTAACCAAACTGATTCCACTGAAATCGTCTGTTCGCTAAGGACGTCCATTGTCGCCTTTCCTGTTCACCCTATACCTTGAACCCCTTGCTCTCAGCAGCATTAACAGTACTACTTATTGAGGTTCCTCCCTGGCTCGACGTGAAATTAAGATTTTGGCGTATGCTGATGGCATCGCCCTAATTCTTGTTCTGACAAACACTGTGTACTTAAGGCTCTGCATTTAACTGAAGAGTTTTGCGGTATCGGCAAATCCAAAGGTTTCTGGTTGGGTCAGTGGGATACGAGGCCGAATCTCTTAGGGGGCATAAGTTGGGATTGTGGCCCCTACGCTACCTAGGGGTCCTCTACATCAGGTTCGCAACAGTGGGGCATATGGGGTTCAGAAATCGCACGCAAATCTGCGAAACATTCCTGTTTGCAAACTTGCCTACGTTATGCAAGTCATTGTCCAAGAAAGAAGGTGCAGACAATACACATAATATTCGCAGCTTTCGTATATATGATGCTCTCAGTGGGAACCCATGCGTCGTGAGCTGTTTCTTCCAATAGGGTTTGGCGGATTAGGTCTTGTTCACTTGTTCGCACACAAGCTAGTTTTGCGTTTTTTTTTTTTTTCAAATTGCAATTAATCCCTTTTTATTATCTGCGCTTATTATGCTTAGTTCTCATTTGCCTTACCTATTCGCACCTACTGGACAGGCGCATGAAAGGACTCTGGGCGTTTTTGTTTAGATTACCTGCATACTATAATATAGTCTATCCAGAAGGCAGATAGATATGACCGAGGTTTTTACTGAGTCTTTGTTCCTCATACCTTTGTATCGGCAACCTTGTCAGGAGCTTTTTTTTTTTTTTTTTTTTTTTTTTACATCAGCGCTTTAAAGCGTGTTACGCGCATGTGGGCATACAGTCTGCAGCAAAGCACACTCTTAAGGCATCGCTCCACACCTAGCAGATGTTTGTGCCATGGCCGGTGAATTGCTGCCCTTGTAACACGCTAGAGACCATGTCCACTGCTTTATTCAGTGCCGTGATGCTGTGTTTTTCTGGGGCATATTGCAGCGGAAGCCAAGGAAGGACGTGGAAATCACGCCGTATAATCGTATAATATTCGTTTTTTGCCCGTTCGGAAGAACTGTGATGTGCCTTATGATATTAATGGGGCTGTTTAGTTTATGGAAAAGCCGAATGATCATGGAGGAAGGAAACAACTTAGGAGAGGCCCTTGCCATTCTCAATGCATTGGAGAAAGTGTGGCGGAAGTGACGTCAAAATTTAGGGTTAGCCAAGTCGGGCCATTAGCAACGGCGACGCTGTTGCTATGAAAACTCGGGCCACTAGCAACAGCCTTGCTAAGGGCCCTAGGTACGTGAGCGTCGCGGAGAAAGGAGGAGAGACGTTGCAGCGTCCGGTCGCGGCGCGGCCGCGCCGGCTTCAAAAAAAAAAAAAAAAAAAAGAAAAAAAAAAAAGTCAGGGCCTCTTCTAAGCTTTCCTTCCTCCATGCGAATGATGGACCGTGCTGAACCACCACGATCAACGAAATCTTCATTGCGAGAGCAGTGCGATTTGGTGCGGGGAGTGTATGCTGCCCTAGAAGTATAGTTGGCTACAGGATCTCGATGCTTGTGTGTGCCTCCATGAATTTTGACGTTGGTTATGGTGGGGAATTATATAGCTGGCTTATAGTGGGCTTGCATTACGCAGCCCAGCCGGTGATTTGAGGCATGGGCTGTTTTAGCTTTTATTCTTCGGTAGTTTTCTCATGCAATAAAGAAAAAAAAAATGCCCGACGTGGCTCTGCTAACACGCTCGGCTGGTGATCAGAGGGGTAAGAGTTCGTTTTCCAGTGGAGGATGATTTTTTTTATTAAAAGGTTAAACAGCTAGTCGTTAGCTTTACACACTACGCCTCTGAGGACGTCATCACTTTGATTGACAGCTATATAGCTATATAGCAGGCCCGGGGTGCGCTCGAAAAGCACAAGACTCACAACCCACCACAAACGGGCCAAATGAGGTAGTGCAGAGTAGGGCATAACGCCGGGTCGACGCTTGGCCAGCCAGCGTCACGACGCTTTAACCCGTCGTCTGCCGGCTTCTTAATAAAGTTATACATACATACATACATACATACATACATACATACATACATACATACATACATACATACATACATACATACATACATACATACATACATACATACATACATACATACATACATACATGCATGCATGCATGCATGCATGCATGCATGCATGCATACATACATACATACATACATACATACATACATACATACATACATACATACATACATACATACATACATACATACATACATACATACATACATACATACATACATACATACATACATACATACATACATACATACATACATACATACATACATACATAAAATGCGCAACAGGGGGCCGTGACGATCGTGAGAGAAGGACGTTATGGCGAGGACTCGCTAACCAACTTGTCTAAATTAAGATTGCACTGCTGGACTGCGTTAACACACTTGAGGGTTGTAGGCTGAAGCGATCTTTCAAAACAAGTTCCCTTCACAGCATCCCTGCCGACCTGACAAGTTCAGGTTCATCTCTGGCAGTCTGAATTTTCGAGAGAGAGAGAGAGAAAGAGAGAAACCGGACATAGGGGCTCGCGAAATATTCTTTGCTCTCGTCACAACAGCCAACGCTCAAACGTATCGCGTTGCACGATCGTAACTTCACCGTAATTTAATTGTTTTACTTCATTGCCCGCCAGTGAAGTTTGCAACGATGTGGTGTCGTGTATAGTATGCTTTCTCAGATCTGAATAAACCTCCTAAATTTCTTAGGAAAAGCGTCTCACATCACCCCGACAAGAAATCTCATCTCGGATCACGTACTTCGGTTTAGTAGTGAAACCCTTGAGAAAAAAAGCGACTGTTGAGCGCCTTAAACCGGATCCATATATTTAAGTGCAGACATGTGTACCTCGAAATTTCCGGGGGAAGCAGCCTAAATATCCAGCGTTGAGATACGTAGTGAATATAATTGACAGCGATATCTTTCGAGAAAGGAATTTTTCGAGTTGCGACGCTTGCCATGTCCTCTCGAATGGCATATCCTTCCATCATTTGCGAAAGAGAAGCGCATGCATGAGTAGATGTGAACGAGCCCTTGTGGCCAACATTGAACAGCGATAACGGCATCACTTTTATAATTTTGAAAACGAAATTTCAGCCACCGCGTTCTATTTTCAAAAAACCCGCGCAAAACAATGCTCATCGATCATGCATCGATCCCGTCCGCAAATCACGAACCACACGTTTTATCTTGCTGTATCCCGGAATTATTGCTGTCTTGGGAGCTATCTCTTATCTATATTTTCTAGGCACTACATCTTATCTAAGAACGTTGTAAGAGCAAATAAACAGTGGGCTTGCCTTTCTCTACTTTTCTCGTAAGTCGCACCACCATCGAAATCGTTTCTTGTCACGTGACGTTGTGATGTGCTTTCGCGCCTGTTCAAGACGTTCAAAACCATTCAAAACTGTGGAAGGTTAGTTTTGCGACGCAAAAGGCGTGATTTTATACAATTTACAGCTAGCTCACTTTCCAAATGGCACGTCGAAAAGCAAAGGTAAGCTTTCTACGCTTCCTAAATTTTGCGGTGAGCTGATTGCATTCGAATGCTGGAGTGACAGGTGGTGTTATGTCGCGGTTACGCCTACGCTGGCACTGCGGGTACTTTGTTTTGCTGGTTTCTGAGACTGCCGTCGATGTTTCACTATCCTCACAAGAAAGTGTTACCCATTTAAAGACTTATTTTTGTTTAATAATCTCTGGCTTTCGGGCAAATTGGCGAAATGTAGCAGTACCTTCCAGCGTCCGTCTGGAAGGGGCATTTATCTGCCAGGAATCACAAAAACGGAAAGGTTGCATTCTTCTTGGTTGTATTAATTTCCGGTGCCCCGTTCTGACTTTTATTTCTCCCAGTGGAACTGCAGTGTAGTTCAAAGTACACAGAGAACGGGTATTCCACTCAGATTGTTGCGCGATCGACACTGGTGCGATGCTTTTGATCGAAAGCACACGGCAGGCTTGTGGCATATCTCGCACGCAAGTTTCCCGCACGCTTTCAGGGCTATTGCCCTCTGCATTTAGGGGGAGAGGTCTTATTGGGCAAAGGGCAGCGCTATGTATTGGTGGTGGCGATAGAAAACATTTGTTCATGGCTATTACAGGAGAGAGTGGGGACTGGCCTTAAGGGCCAGCCGGTGGAGTACACACCTTAGTACTAAAATGATATATTTCTTTTTTCATGCAGGTATTTAGTTCAATGTTCATT
Source organism: Amblyomma maculatum (assembly GCF_055883805.1). NCBI lineage: Eukaryota > Metazoa > Arthropoda > Arachnida > Ixodida > Ixodidae > Amblyomma > Amblyomma maculatum. Next base: position 10,227,658 of record NC_139352.1, read on the forward strand.
CCTTTGGGAGAATGTTAGGTGCAGTATCTTTAAGGTGCCATTTTTGTCATCTTTACGTAGGCGTTCCATTTTTGCATGTTCCCTTCCAATGACCCAAGTTTTCGCTTACCCACCACCCGCGCCACACGCCGGTGTGGCGCAGGGGTTACGGCGCTCGACTACTGTTCCCAGCAATGCGGGATCAAATCCCGGCCGCTTTTCTATGTGCGATGTCAGTGCACGTTAAAGAATCCCAGGTAGTGTAAATTTCCGGAGTCCACTACGGCGTCTCTCATAGACTGAGCCGCTTTGGGACGTTAAACCCCACAAACCAAGTTTTCGCTTAACTTCAACCTTGCATGCTCTCATTAAGCAGTTCATTCATATGAGTCTGATCTCCCATATATAGCTTAAATCTTGATGAGCACTTTACTGTTCATGACCGGTAAATACTTGGATGTGCACGTTTCGGGTCATATTGTTCTTTTTTTTTTTTTTTTTTTTTTGTCATTTTCTGCAGTCCCAGGAACCAGGGCCTTCCAGGCAAAGAGATGCCCCTGGGGAAGATTCCCTTTCCGACACAAAACGAGCCAAAGTTGTGAAAAAAGGTGTTGTTCGGGGAGACCAGTTTCATCATACCTCCTTTTGGTTCTGCAGTGATGTTTTCTTCTGGCCTACTTTGTAGAAACAAAGGGAGCGGTGATCGTAGGCGACCATGTGCAGTGTGCTGGCATAATTTTACCCTACCTGATTGTTGCCACATGGCTTAGAGTTATCCAAAACAAAAGTAAGTAATTTTATTACAAATACAGGATTTATAATAATAACAATAATAATAATTGGTTCACAGGAAGGGGAAGGCGCAGTATTTGTCACACTTTTTTCTGTAGACACCTGAACCACGCCATAAGGGAAGGTAGGAAGGTGGGAGTGAAAGGGAAAAGAAAGGGCAGTCGTAGTGGAGGGCTAGGGAGTAATTTCGACCACCTGGGGATTTTTAACATGCACTGACATCGCACAGCACACGACGCCTCTTCGTTTCACCTCCATCGAAACGCAGCTGCCAGCGCTCGAGATCGAACCCGGGAACTCCGGCACAGTAGTGGGGCATATTACCACTACACCATCGCGGCGGGGCACAGGATTCATCACATGGGCAATTTGGTCGACTCTGCATTCATGCAAGAAAGTAGATTTCTACATGCCAAGGCCATCTCAGAAAAAATGGGTTAAGGCAAAATTCAGCCTCAGATTTACCTTTCCAAACTTTTATATAGAAACTAGCAGCAACACTGAAGCCGTTTCAGTAAGACCTCCACAGGTAGTAGTGTGCACTCCAGGTAAAACTTCAGAGAAACCTAGCCGACGCTCGTAGTAAGGCAGAACAATCCCCATTTATTCCGAGAAATCTTCTATATACAGCATTCAGTTGTGCCACGGTCCATTCAAATCTGAAGCACATGCATACATGACAGTTGCAGTCCTAACCACAAAATTTGGTTTGGTATGTAGGGTTTAACGTCATAAAAAAGACATCTGGGCGAGTTGGTATGGTGACATGATGGAAAAAAACACCGCAACAGACGTGGACGGAGGTGAAGAACAAACAGGACGGGCGCTCCAAAGCAACTATCCACAAAATTTAAACCAAGAGTAATATACTACAGGTGGTCCTTGTAGTGATCATTTATTTTAAAAGAAAAAAAATTTTTGGCCACATTCTACCTAAGTTTTAAGGAAGTCAGTTTTGATGTATAAAACATCAGTGATTTTTTTTTTTTTTTCCACAGGCAGACACAATATTTCACACAAAATAAATATTGGTTGAAACACCATGCCATGTTGAAACATCAGGATTAGCCATATGTTTAGTCATAATGGGAAATTACTGTTCGTTTTTTTGTCGGTGCATATGATGCTGAAAAGAAAGATAAAAATGTTTTTATTATGGGTGACACTTGTTTGCACAAGTATTTTGTGTGAGTGTCGCCACGTTCCTTGTTGTGAGAGATATTTACTACAGTTTATGGCAAACTTGTAAGAGCACACTTTTCGTTCATGGTTTGAAATTCCCTATTGGTACTAACCATGAGGTTGTGCTGTTAAGAAATTCATCAGAGGATTTTATTAACTTTCCCCATTAGTGTAGTTTTTGAGTCACATGCAGAGTTAGACACTTTGTCCCTGGAAAGTTTTTTTTGTGTTCACTTAACTGCCTATGTTTAGGAATTTTTGGAAGTGTTCACTGAAACGCCTGTTGTATAGCCTGAACAAATTTTTCAGGGGGGGGGGGGAGGGGAGTTGGTCCTTGCGGTAACTGTCACTTTGTTTTTTCTGTGTCTGTGTGTGTCATTGTGTGTGTGTCTTTCTTTTGGAAGGGGAAGGGGGGAAGAAGGGATGTCTGTGTGAAATGAGCTCTAGTGTGCGCTGGATTTTCAGTATTCCTTTGTAAACTCTGTTGCAGAAGTGGTTGTCAAGAGGCGCACAGTGCCTGGTCAAGTTTACACAGTCGGCCAAGGGGATGTCGGTCAGCTTGGCTTGGGTCCGGACGTCATGGAGAGGTCGCGGCCTGCTCCTGTTCGCAACTTGGATAATGTAGTTGACATTGTTGCAGGAGGGATGCACACTCTCTGCCTCACAGCTGATGGGAAGGTGAGGCTATTTTGCAGTTCTAAGGTTCAAGGGGACTCTCTTGTGGGGAGTGAGGCAGTTAAGCCCACATGGCCTTTGCTGGCGTGCAAGCTTATGTTCTGTGCATGTGCGACGTTGTAGTGCAAGTGCAGAATAAAAGATCCCACGCTGGCAAATTTATGGTATGAAGCCCTGAGGCACGCTGATTGATGCTCTAAGCTGCTAAGGTTAGCCCTACCAGTTTATGTTGTTATTTTTCCTTTCCTTTTGAAGGTAGAGTTTTGTTAGTGTGAAGGCCCTTGATGATTGATGCCATGAAGAGGGTGCAACTCTAAATGACCTTGATGCTCATTGTCGTGTATAGAAGATGGACAGGCTCAACATAGCACATTCCATTTTAAATGCACAGGTGTACTGCTGCTAAAGATAGTTTTTGCAGAAGGGACAGCAGAAGCCTCGTGGCAGAGTCTTACTTTACATGCAAGTATGTCATATTCCGCCCCATTTATATGCGTAGCATATGCTCCACATTAACAAGGAATCTCTTTCATCGCACATTCCTTGCGGGAGGCCCCTGCTGCACAGTTCACTATTCAGAAGTGATTTCTACAGGAAAGCTTGAGTGAATTAATTTCTGAGCACATAAGAATGGCGAGTGCACAAGGGTTGTTCTCTAGTCAGATGAAATTCCGAATGTAAGCTTACCAGCTTATCGCATTATTCAACTAAAGCTGATTTGCATTAGCGGATTGGCTTTAGCGGCTAAAAGATTTGAAGCAGCAGCCTTGTTTTGAGATTCCGTACACTACTTTCCAGTGATTTATTTCATAGGCTCGTCATAGCAACTTTGCGCTCATGTGCATACTGAGCATTATTTTGACATTAGTGGAAGTGTTGTTTCATTTGCTTCATTCTGCTCTAAACTGCTTTTCCTGTTCCATCCTGCTCCGTTTTGCTCCAAATTGCAGTATTGTCCCAAAACTGCTCCAAACCAGCTGCCTCAGTGTTCTGCCATCAAATTTAACAGAACACGGATTATTGCTGCACAGGGGGCTATTACTGATATTTCCTCCTAAAATGTAATTCAATGCAATTTGATTAAATGACAGTAAGAAGCACATGGGGCAGTGGCATGCTGCGAACTCCGTGTACATGCTCTTGGGGCTGCTATAGTCGAAACAAAGGCAGCACAATTGTGGCAGTTGTAATGCACCTCGCGCTGAGCTTAATAGTACATATAAACGTTTCATAAACTAGAAAAGCATAGAGCATAACAAATTTGCAAGTAAACTTAAAAAAATCACAACAAGCGATTGGAGGGAAATAATGAAAAAAAATGTTTTGTGTACTTGACATAGCACCGTCTTCAAGCCTTTTGAATTACCAGTGGTGAGAGAAGTGAGCGAAGCAGTCATGGCGGGTACATCAAGCCATTAGGAAAGTTGTCCGACAGCACAGAACAACTCACAACTCGAGTTGTTCTAAGGGTTCAGCTGTGAAAACAAGCAGGTACTTCACCATCACGCCCCTTTGTTAGTACCAAGTGTGTCAAACCTACGTCAGACAAAAAAGCGTACTTGAAGCATAAGGGGTGACACCACAAAGGTGCCATTCACTAGATGTATTCTCAAGAGTGTTGGAAAGCCATACAAGGCCTATTGCCAACATGTGGAAAGTGCCAGTGTTGCTCAGGTAAAAACAGGAGCCACTGGCAGAAGGCTATGAAGCAAAAGAATCTGGAGGAGGAAAAGGCTACCCTCGAATACAGTCTATCCTTCCTGAAGGTACTACTGACCAATGCCCCAGAATTTTTCAGAATAGGCATAGGATCAAAAAAGATTTTCACAAGGAGAGTGGAAATGTGCTGTTCATTGATGTGAACTCTGAAGTAGTGGTGGTGCTTGAGCACATCAAAGTGATAGACACCACGTTTCAATCTATCATGTCAAAAAAAGTCAGACCTAGTTCTGTTATGACGTGTAAAAGCAAGCGTTTGGTTTGCTGCTAGTTTTTTCTAAATTTTCTAAATATCTGTACATGTTGTGGCTGTTCATGTTGTCTTGTGAGAGATGCAGGTGCAGTCAGAAAAGCATTGAACATTGAATAGAAAAGGATCAAATTGGGTATTTTTGTATGTCAGGAACAAAAACTTGCAATCATTAAAAGTGTTTGATTTTAGAAACATGCTCCAAAACATAATTTGAATGCTCTGAACTCTCCTTATATCTATCCAAAGCTGCTCCAAATTGGCTTTTTTAGTGCTCCCTGAGCTGCTCCAAAATGCTCGAGCCTGCTTCCACTCCTGTTTTGAGGACATTGGTTCCCTCTTGTATTATATTCAGCCCCACTGGCATGTTAAATTTTAAAGCATCATGTGATGCGCTCTTCTTCATATTGCAGTGTCATCTATACTCACTTGCACTGTGAGTCACGCCCTGTTTGCACTCCGAGGCCTTGTCCAAAGTTAAGTAACAGCCTCTTTTGTGGCTGCGCAGTACTCACGTGTATGCTGGTCGGGCAACATTCCAAGACACAGCACCCATAACGCCTGCACATAAGAACACAGAAGCAAAAGATGCTACATCAGTCTCATTGAGCTATTTAGTTCTGATCCAACACAAGCTACTACTGCGACTATACTGTGTGCCTCACGTGACCAAGAACTCATCTCGTATATCACGGCTGTCATGTGGCGGTTAAAACCAGAACCAAAACTGCATGAGATAAAAGATTCAATTATGCATTATTTACTGCTTTTTAAAGCAATCCATGTGTTTTGTTTTATAATGTGTGGTGCATAATTCCAACGAAACAATAGAAAATTCGATGTGTCTACTCCGTTCTCAGCTATATCACATTTTGACAAAGGCGAAGTGGAAAGGTCATCTGTATCTTGTGCGATGCTGGTGTGTGGTAGTGATTCCCAGGTGATCGAAATACTTCTGAGCCCTTCACTGTGGCACTTTTCTCGTTCTTTCACGCTCTCCTTCGTGACTCCCCTCACAGCTCAATAGAGGTGCTCTCGGAGAAACAGAATGAGGCTTCCCGTTCTGCAAAGCCAATTTTCAATCTCTTTTTCTTACGGGACATACTGGCTCCAGACTATTCGAACACTACCTTGGGTGTTCTTACAACCATGGTCTGCATTTTGCATTGGCCTCTTGCTGCTTCTCTGTAGGTATGGTCGTTTGGCTGCAACGACGAAGGTGCCCTGGGTCGTAAGACGTCGAGTCTCGATGGCACAGAGACCACACCGGGACTAGTGGAGCTTCCAGAACCTGTTGCCAAGTTGTCAGCGGGCGACTCCCACTCGGTGGCACTTACAGTTTCTGGAAGGGCATTCATGTGGGGAAATTATCGGGACTCTAGCGGGCAGATGGGTCTCATCGTCGAAGGCCAGGCAGAGCGGGAGCCCAGGCTCGTTGCCACAGGCATTGTGGAGGTAAGATTTGCTTTTTTTTTGTTTACCCCTGCACGTGCTAGGTGATAAAGTTAATGGGTATGGTTAGTATGGTTAGTATTGTTGGTACTAGCCTTGTATCTCAAAGGCTATTGCATATTTTAATTCTAAAGTTTTTATCTTTATTAAATTAAATTACTGGTAATGCTTTTGGCAATAAAATCATGCAGTTTGTTTACTGCAGCATCTTTCTTTATGATACTTAAGTAACAAAACTTGAGCTAAGTCTTAAATGTAAATGTTCTTTTTCTCAGTACCTGCCAACGGTCTTGATTCGCACAAAAGACTTTGGATTACTGACTGAACTTTTCAATTGCACAGCTCATAATCGCCATCATCATCATCAATGGCTGCACTAGCACCATCGGCGTCATCGGCTAAGCAGCCAATCTAAGCCAGATCAAGCCCAAAGGCAAAGTCGCTGTTGCTGGTTGCATTTCATGTTTGCTGTTCCAACTGCTTTTATGTGTGTTTAGGGTGAGCTAGGCTGCCCATGGGTGGTGCACACTATAGAGTTAGAATTCTTGTGCGCTTGAAGTCGTTGTGCTATCAAAGCCAAAAGAAAGATATTTGTGAAAGTTTTTGCGATTTCATAATGCTGAATTTCCGTGTTGTGTGACATTGAGATAAGGCGAAAATTTTGTATTTTGCAAAATGTGTGGATTCGACGTCAGCATGTCTCATTGTGGCAAAGGGGATCTGAAACTGAAACTAGAACTGAATTCTACTAATAATATGCAACACAACACTCCGAAATTTGCTGTTGTTGAAGGGCCATCATTCTGCGCCATGCTTTGGGCAAAACTATTCTGACAGGCTTTTGAAGCTATCAAAGTCTGCTATTGCAAAGCTCCTCCAAAAGGACCATTGAAAAGTCGAGCCCCCCTACTTTCTTAGGCGCGAATAAAAAAATCTTCCAATTTTTGATCTCTCCAAGTTGGCAGCATGTAGGCCGGCATGCGAATTGTTTTCTTGATTATTGATGTTTTGTGCCCTGTGTCCTGTTTTGCAAGAGTTTGGTGACCACAAACCCTGAAGCGCCTGCTTCATTATATTTAGGACAGGAGATGAGCGGCTGCTTTCATGAGAATATGTCTTAGGATTGCTTCGAGAGACAGGTCATGATTTGGCTCCTCGCTTTACCACGCAATTTTATGTTGCTTATCCACTTGGTAACTGTTTTTGCCAAGATCAGGCACCAGACTGTAGAGGAATAATTTTAATGTTTTTTGTCATGAAAAAAGGAAAAAACAAAAACAAAATCCCATTTTGCAAAAAAACAACAAAGTATCATGTAAAGAAACGCTGGCATGTGCCATTTTTGTATACAAAGATGCGCAGCATTTGAAACGATTTTTGAATGTCTTGGAACGCTTTTGTGCAATTGCCTCTGCAGGGTTTGTTCCTCAAGTTATGAATTATTTCTTGGTAATGAAATAAAAGAAATATCAATTTTTTAGTTGATTTATCTGCCATACCCTTGTAAAGCTAGGGTTTTTATCTTTTTTTTTTTTTTTTCACTCTGCCACTGTATTGACAGGGGATCAATCACATTTGTTGCTGGTCATAGATCCTGCCTTTGTGCTCTGCCAGAATCATAGTGTGCCTCATCTTCAGTGTGCACTTCAGGTATAACTGGTTATTTCAGCCAGCGTTAACATAGTGCGTGGTTTTTGAAACGCTTCATGGAGATCTTTTGTAATCTAGGCTGTGCAGTAAGAACATTTCATTGTATTGCTATTACACATGTAATTACGCGACTCTGATTCACATATTTTTCTTGCAAAAAGAAAAAAGAAAAGTGGCATGCACTTACGAATTGAGTAAGAAAATGAAATTACGCCAGCCATACCTTATTGTTGTTGGCATCACAAAATGACGGTTTTTTATTGCTTCACAAAATGGCTTTATTGTGCATCATCCTAGCCCACCTTAGTCACGGGTACCAATATGTCCTATGAGCACATGAAGTGTCCCGTCAGCAAGGCGCTGACCTATACTTAAACCAACATAGAGCATCAGTCACAGAAATGCGCTGTTCTGTTCTGCAGCATTGAAAAATAAAAAATTAAGAGGTAGTTTTATGTGTGGAGGCAAGTAGCAGTTGAATAGCTTGCATGCATTTGGAGTTGCTGAAATTCATGTGCATGACTGGCGGAAGTAGATCGACTCGGAAAGATTTCCGAGTCCGAAGGCGGACCAATTCTTAAAAATAAAAAAAGTTTGAAGTCTTCATACAACAGTGAACTGATCAGTGACCACAGGCTTGTGACTATGGAAGTCTCAAAATTTACGACTATGCAACTGGAGAGGCAGAAGTGGAGCCGACACGGACGGAGTTAAAATAAACAGTTGAACCACGGTATAACAAGCCTCAATATAATAAAGTTTGCGATACAACAGACTTTTTTGTTTGTTTCTTGCTTCCATAGAAATGCACACATTTTTTCCCTAAATTTAACGGAGTAATTTCGTGCTGGAGTTTTGATACAGCGATGTTCTTGCAAGCACAGAAAGGAAATTTCTGCAAATTCTACCACCTGGAAGTAAAAAAATATTTTTTTACTTACCACAAAAGCGTGCAGCATGTTTGTAAGGCAGGAAAATTTTCTCCCTCCGCGAAGCCCGGTCTGCTCGAACATTCAAATGATGCATGTGGTGCTTCGACGTCTGGAATGAAAGTGCTCGGATGTTCAAATAGGGAATGTGGCATTTTGACGTCTGGAATGACGTTCTAACTAGAGCAGCGCTGTCTAGAGCATCTATTTTATTCACTGGCACACAAAGACACACTGAGACAGTTATGTCGTTTTCCTGGAGCCAAAGTTAGTGACCTGTCTGTGTGGCTTGTACGTTTCTCGTCTGGATGCAGTTGCAGCTTTATCGCCTCGGACATTTAACGTGACCATTGCATGTCCACAGATAGGATCTGGCAGTGACCACGTGGTGATGTTGACGGCAGACGGCAACTTGGTCACCAGGGGCTGCGCAGAGCAAGGGCAGCTAGGGCGGGTGGCCGCCATGTTTTCATCGCGCGGTGGACGCAGGACAACAAACTACCTGCTGGATGCCGGCACTGTGAGAGTGCGTCGCCTTAAGGGTAAGCGGAGGGTGATGTGTTTCACTTCATTGCAGTCTCATTGCCATGCAAACGTGCTAATGGCTCTAAGTTGTATTCTTTAATTTTTGTGCAGCGGATAATGTGACGAGGTCATGCAAAGAACCCTGGAATACTTCATGTACAGTTGCCGACTGAAAATTTGTACTCCTGGTTTCTTGGACATGCTTAACTCTTTGGACTTTCGCCTCATTCGCATTTGCTACTGCACTGCTGCTCACAGCCAAAGTGTCACTTTCAGTCAATTCCAGGTTTATCGGATTATTATTTGTGCAGAACTGTTCGAATGTCTCCTTGAAAATTCTATGCAAAAAGTATAGCAGAATTGTTCACATCTGTTGAAAAGTCATTGAGCAGAAATTTAACATATCAAATTGCGTGCCACACCCGTGTAAGTGGCACTTTTTCTAATGCCTCACTCACGGCCATTTTTTTCGCACTGAGCCGGGTCAGCTGCATCCCTTGCAGACCGCAGCGCTAGCGCTGAAAAAATACATGACAAAGTGAACGTGGGTGTGTTCAAGGGTGGTCTCTGATTAGGTGTGCAAGTTGTTACCATGCGACATCGCTGACACGCGGGGCACCCAGCATTCAGTGAACTGTTTGCTGTGCGACACAAAGCGAGCTTGGCTGACTAGAGGCTTCTGATGGCTATCATGTAGCCCGCTGTGCTGCTGGGTTGCTGCACAATGCAGAAATCAACTTGGGCCTAATTTTCATTGACATGTTATAATGTTAACAGTGTACTGGTAACAGAATTAAACCTCCTGTGATCGGCACTGGCTTCTTTTAAAGGATCGTTCACTAGTGCTTTCGGTGTGAAGGGAGCTAGGTCTAATGGCACCCAGTATACCCCATAGCTCTATAATATATTAGCCTTGCCGTAATGGTGCAGTTAGGGCGCTCGGCCACTATGCCCAAGGATGCGGGACCGAATCCCGGCCGCGGCGGCTGCTTTTCGATGGAGGCGAAAAGCAAGGCCCCTGTGTCCTGTGTGATGTCAGTGCACGCTGAAGAAACCCAGGTGGTCGACATTTCTGGAGCCCTCCACTACAGTTTTTCTCATAGACTGAGTTGCGTTGGGACGTTAAACCCCCAAAAAACCAAAAACCAATCTTTAATATTACCAGTTGCGAAACTTCCCATAGGGCCCATGTATTAAAAAACGGCGGTTTTGATTGGTCAAAATTCAGATGTTTATGAATAGTGGCGGCACCCATGGCCATTAAAGGAGACTGTGTCTAAATTGCAAACTTTCAGACTGTTGATAAATGCACAATCACCGGGAAAATAAATAAGTTGAAGAGTTGCAGTAACAATACTCTTAGGTATAACAGCCGTAGAATTAATTAAGGTGAAAAAGAAAAAAAAAAAGATTTCCAGAAGGCAAGGACAGCAGTAGCAGAAAGCGACAGTTTATAGGCACCTGAAAAGTGCATATTAAAACTAGTCACTTTTTCAGGCAGAGTTCCACAACTGTGGGATCCAAAAGCTCTGGTACACTCAGTATGCCAGCGTGCAGCATGTTGCTGCAGGAAGTGCGCTTCTTGCCTGAGGGCACTATACTCATTCTTCTGGGTTATATATGTTATATAAGTAAAAGCTCGTTAATGCAAACTTCACAGGACCAGAAAAAAGTTTGAATTATTCGATATTCGAATGATCGAATGGCCTTACAAAAGGCATACAAGAACCATTTGCATTACGGTAAATTTAGTGTATTTACTCGGGTAATGAACCCACTCACCTAATCAAGCTATTCTCCACTTTTGCCGCTGAGAATTGAAAAAGAAAAAAGAAATTCATTCGTCGTTAGCGATCCCCTCTGCTTCGCGTCATCACACTCCACAGCGCATTTCTTAGCAGCACGCCAGATGCTGCGCAGCATTAACATCATGGTTCCAGTATCGTTTGATGTTAGCTGTAGCGGTTTGGGAGGGGGGAAGGGGCTGAACTTCTCGGAATGCCAGCAGCCTTTATTCCTCGTTAGCTGTCATCCTTCACGATGTGATGTGGTAGTGGCAGTGTTCACAAGCAGCCAGCGTGTAGTGCGAGACTTCACCGCATAACATGCTGAACGGCAATTGACGAGTGTCAAGTCGTGAGCAAAAGTGGTATACAACACTGTCGGTTGCGGAGCTCGAGAAAACTGCATCCAAACTTTATTTAGTAACGGCTATCTAAGATCGCGACAATAGTAGCGGTGTCTCAGTTTATCCACATGCATGTGCCGATGTCGCCGTCCCTTACGCTATCGCTAAATGGCATTTCAATGTAGTTTTTCCGAGCTTTGTCAATAGCTGAGTGTTGTATACCACTTTTGCTCATGACTGTACATATTAGGAGCTGTCGAAAAACCACGATGGAAGCACATAGAAAGCCTTCTAAAATGCCGTGCAGCTGCGGTTGGTTAGTCAGCTGATGCATGGTCAATGACAATCATTGCCGCGGGCTGGCGCAGACAGTGCAAAGAAACATTACTAGAATGAACTCAGTTTCAAAGCTCCCCATACCGCCCAGCGGAAGATTGTGTCCCAAGTGGCCATAGCAAGAACTAATGGCGCTGCAGTCAATTCTTGCTTCTTGCTGGGCACGTCATCTGTGGCACACAATGCGGAAGTATGGAGCGGCCGGCACACACGTAGCTTTTGCGCGCTGCCATTTCACTTTACGTGGCTGCAGTAAAATTATAACTACATTTCAACAGCTTCGGCTTTGAAAGCACGCATTACCCTTGGAGAATGCGTTTCTGGGAGACATTCACTTGTTAATGCCATGAAACAAGTGTGACAGCGCCGTTGGCTTGCTCACCAAAACTGTTTTTTGCTGGCTTTTGTTTTGTAGCGCGTTCTTTAGGGCATAGTTTCTGTCATGCAAAGAAAGTAGTTAAATTTTCAGTGCATAGGAGCACTCTAACCTTAGAAGGTAACACAGTGCATGTCTTGTTTACTGCTGTGCTGCACAATTGTGTGCATTGCATACAGAAGGCTTGTAGCCTGGGAAGCCTATTCATGCAGGGCATGAGGTCTGGCTACTCGCTTGAAACGGTATGAGTAAACACCCTCCCTCCATCGTCGTCTCATCAGAAGCTCTTTTCTAGTGTCCTACTTTTGAGGTCTGACTTCGAATATAGCTCTATATCGGCGCTCTCAATCGCATATAGCAATGTAAAAACATTTTGTTGCTGTGTCGTCTAAAACATGAGATATGTGGAATTATTAAATGAATTTGCTGAAAGAGAAATTGGTAAGAATGGACATATGCACTGTAAAAGGAAATGACTGAACAAGCATGAGTCAATTCAAAAAATAAATTATTGCGAGTAATGACAAGAAGCTGTGATCCTAGTCCTAGTCACTCCCTTGAGAGATGCTCCCCCCCACTCCCCCCTTTTTACGCACATACAAAAAAAAGAAGCAATGACATAATTTTATTGCTTGCAGGGGAAATTGGTGTAATTTCAAACTAGCACTGCACTGCAGTTTTAGAACACAATTTTGAAGGTATCCACAGCACTGGAAAGGGAGTTAATTTCATGCACATGAGGTATTTATCAATGCAGCAAGAAAAAAAATGAGCAAAATGCAGTATTGTCAATAACACTATTGTCTTGTAAATCAAATGCAACAAATAACTAGAACTTGATTTCATCAGCGCAGACAAACTTTGCAAGATTACTTTGCAACGCAACGGCGAACAATATACATACTTCTTTTTGGAAATATTTGACTGTGTAATATAATCTTTTATTGTGTTTAGTGAAAAATGAGTGTTAGGGGGCCTAATTTCCCCTGGCCATCTTTTGTTGCATGTGATTTTGTACTGCTTCAGCCACAAAAGCCATATTTGCAGGGAATGTGCTTCAATAATTGAACTAGCTAGGAACTCATATGCTTAGTTGATAGCATATCTTAAGCTCAATCGGAAGCTTATATGCTTTTTTGCTTGCCAGCCTCATAAGCACGCCTAGCAAGCCATTTGGCATTGCAGATATCTCAGTCCAGGCAGGCCCTTGACGTGCCAGCCGTCAGTGGGGAAGGTGGACACCGATCTAGATCCTCTCCTAAGCACTGCGATATTTCTGTTTTCTTGTTCTTGCCAGCTGCTGCTGCTTGCAGTATGCATTTTTTTTTATGTTCAGTTATTTTAAAGATATTTTCATTTTTCTGTTTTCATCTTGCTTGTCGAATTCCTCTCCACAGCTTTAAAATGCAAACTAACACAGAGCAGTTTTTATAATGTCTTCTCTCTTAATTCTCATAAGCTCTGAGATGCAACCCCTTTCGCCAATTTCGTTTCATTGATCTGATTCAGAAGAGCTTCTACTTCAGCAACACTGAACTTATGAGAACTTTATGCGTAACTTATAATCGTTGCTGTGTAGTTTCATTGTAATATGATAACCACTCATCAATGACAAAAGTCTTCTCAACAAGCAAATTTCCTCACACTCGATGACTAGCGCAAAATAGCCCGCATCATTCGTCTCTTTCCTCATCGTGGAAATACTCAAATTTTCGCCGAATTGCTGGTAATGTGACACACTCCAAATGATCCAGATTAAAATTCGTTTTTGCAGTGCAGCTGTTTGGTTTGCCCTATGGGGTGTGCTTAGAATCGAGTAGATATGTTAGCTCTGTGGCAGTGCACTTTGCTTTTTAAAGCAATAGCCTTTAATGGCTCATGCTGTTGTGGACGAAGTGTGTCTCGCTTTTGCGGCGTTCTGATTGACCGAGGTGGAATGCGGCCCTGCCATCTGCAATGCCACACTTGAACGCGCGCCAAGGAACGCCATGCGACAGGAGCGATGGTGTACCGTCCAAACACCGTGGTCCAAACTTACACTTGCTGGAGAAAGTTTGATAGATACTGCGCCTTTCCTTTCCTGTAAACCAATTATAAATATATGTAGCACTGCAACGAATGCCGACAAGAGGCTAACGATGGGAGGCAAATTATAGGATAGGAAGGATAGGCTTTTGCCATTCTCCTCTTAAGAGACATTTAAGAGACCCTCTAGTTTTTGTTTTGTGCATGCTCACTCATCTTTATTGATACAAAGGTAGCTGAACAATGCATAAAATTGGCAGGGCTGTTGATGGCTGCTTCTATATATAGTACATATATATATATATTTTTTAAAAGCCACTTAATGAATTAGCTTCTTTCGTTCTGCTTCTCTCATTGTTTTCTGTTGGCTGTCCTTGCCATTGAAGTTGGGGATTGTCTGTATATACTTGCTGCTTTGTGCTGAATTTCCCCAGGCTGCAAATCGTCTGCATTCGATCGCATCTGGACTGGAGCATACACAACATATGCCCGGCTGCAAGAGACTGGGGCCATTTATGGCTTTGGGTTGAACAACTACCACCAGCTGGGTTCAGACCAAGCTGGGACCATATTCCACATGCCTGAACTGCTCGGATCGTGTGCTGCGCACAGGTGAGTTGACCCCCCTGTTGACACGCAGCAGTTGCATGACTCTTTTAGGGTTAGTTGACAGCATTCCTCTTCAAAATTTCAGCGAGATGCCATGGCCACATAAAAAGAAAAAGTACTTTTTTGCTATGATTTTTTTTTTCTAGAAATGCAAGTGCCTTACTAATGGGAAGAGTGCAATTTCTGATTAACGATGACTGTGATGCAGCACTCTGTTTGGGAAAAACGTTGAAAAGCTGAGCTGTAGCAATGGACTAAATATTTTTTCATTTCATTTCTGTCTCCGCACGTAAAAAAAAAATCTTGCACGGTGTCTCCTGCTTTTCTGCTTGCGGTTAGCAGCAACAAGGTTCTTTAAGATTTCCTAGCATCCCACATTGTATGAACCTGTCAAAATAACTCAGAGGTAATACCTATTCCTCACTCCTACACGAGCAGTGGGAAAGTGAGCTGTCCAGCTCAAACCTGTGCTGGCAACATGAACTGGCCTCGAGGGTTCAGCAGGCATAAACAGCTGATGGGGTCCCGAACTAAGATCTCCACCCTCAGTTAAATATTTTCTTTTCAGTAAAAGTTTCTCCCTCCTCTCACGATCGTCTGTCATGATAATTCTGAGTGTGCGAAATGTCCTAAAAATGTGGTAGTTTTCCGAAAAATCGATTGGAGCAGCTGTGCATAGAGAGACAGCAGCGAGGAAGTAGAGGGGTTGCAGCATGTGTGCTTTTGTGCTGTTGTATCCAGCACAGTCATCTGTCAGCACCGGGTCATTCATATAAGCCACAGGGACAGGAAAAAAGTGGATGATTTCAAAAAGAAAACAAAAGCCTAGAAGCCAACCCACAACAGAGCATCTTGTACAACAGTGCCTGCACACCATCTCTTGTGACGTAGTTTCATTTTCGCGGGTATTGCGCAAGAAGCGCTAGCAACTTGATCACCGTTTTTACTGCTCGCTCATGATTGAAAAAAAAAGAAAAGTGAAAGCCTCAGAGTCAGCCCATGCCACAGCATCGCATACAGCAGTGCCGTGCCCCACAGTTAGCTTGGTAGCGATGATGTCGCAGCAGTTTTTGCCAGCAAGGAGGCAAGTCTGCGAAGCAACACAGTTTTGTGTTCTATACTTTGTTAGGGCAGGCATGCTTTTGTCCAACCAAGACCTAATTGAATGATGGGCGTGATTGTAGACTTAAGTGGCCAGGTCTACTGGTGCGAGGTAAAACGACCGCTACATTATGTGTGGAAGTCCTGGGTCGAGTTTTAACATTTAGGAACCAATAGACAAGCCTCTCCAAGCCAGTACATCTGATTGACTCCATTTAAATCCAAAATGGCACTTTTCCCGATAGCAAAGAACTAATTACTTTTTTCTGTAATACCTACTAACTATTACACTAGGTAAAACAAATGACATCTCGGTTAATAAGCAATCTCCACAATATGGGTGGAATTTGTTCTAGTCCAAAGAGTCAAACGGTTAGACTAGACTAGCGACGTTTTATTTGCGTAATACGATGCACATTTGCATTGCTGATAATCTTGACATGATCGCTGCCAGTGCTATTTTACGTTTTTTTTTTGAAATCACTCTTCTGTGGCTGTTATATTTGCTGATCAGCTTAATCGTGAAATTATGCATATAGTATGAGGTTTTTGTCCCTATTTTATAGTGTCACATCTCTACGTCATACTATATGTGGATCCAAACAATTTTCAGCATAGATTCTCAATACCGGACTGGTTATTACTCAGCGGTATCAACATCAGGCTTCTAGCGAGAGGAAGCGCCATCTAGCAGTGGTGTCAGTTGACTAGATGGTTTTCATTTCGACGGCATTTCGCCGCGCTGTCCTTTTGACCATGGTAACTACGGTGCTCGTGACACATGTGACTGTAATCAGGGCAAACACACGCAGCATAATGTCAAGTTCGCGGAAGCAGCACTTGACACTTTGCACGGTTCTCCCACGATCCTCCCCAGCCATGCTGGCCACAGCCTACGGCTAGTTTGTGAAAGTTTGACGAGCATTCCTGAGCAGCTTGTCAGTTGCACTTTCAAGAAATACGGAAAAGCGAATGTGTTTATAGGTGCTGAAAAAGAGGTTCTATGACTGAATGTGTCTAACAAGGAACTCTGGGCAGACAATACACTGGACGACGAATGCTGAAATACCGAATCTGCAAACACTTTCTTGGAAACACATGGTGCGAACAGGAGGGAGCACAGTGCTTACTCAAGCTGGAGGCAGCGTGCTGGTTTACAGCAACTGAAGGACCATGTGACAACTTATGCAACTGCAGGGGGACTGAGCTAGCTCTTCTCACGGAGCATGAAATTCTCTGATCAAGCGTGTCTGCTCGAGAAGGGGAGCAAACCAGCACTAGCACATGAATGTGCATGGCCCTATTCAATGCCTGGCTTGGGGTAGTGTTGGACGTGCAAGCACAGGGCACATGCCCCTTGCGAAGTGCGGGTGAAATGCAGTGCAAACAAAAGCTTTTGCAAATCTTGCTACACTCACATTATTCGTGGATGAAAACTTTTTTCCCCTTTGTTTTCCCAGAATGGGACCTCATATATGCGGGTTTTTACGGTAGCTATTCTGTACTATGTCCTTGCTTACTTTTGCTTGACACTTCCTTGTTACTTTCATGTTTTTCTTTCATCGTAGTTATTTGATAGAAGCGGTCAGCATACTCTCATTGTCTGTGCGACTTCCTTTTCCTCACTACGCTTTGTAATCTCTTTGAAGGCTCATTGAAACTGATTCTTGTTTTTCAGGTGGGAAGCCATAAGTGGAGGCCAGCATCATGCTCTTCTGCTGAGTGAGGAGGGCTTGGTGTTCTCGATGGGCCGCAAGGAGTACGGCCGGCTTGGCCTTGGTGCTGCTAACCCGCCTGACAAAGACGACCAGAAGACCCCCCAACAGGTGCCCGGCCTCTCGAACTGCACGGAGATCTCCTGCGGCGAGGCAGTCTCTTTCGCTGTCGACGGAGAAGGTAAGCTTCCATTCTCTCTCTCTTTCTTTACTCCTGCGTAGCAAGTTTAGTTGAACTGTAGTGTATTTTATCGCTGAGCTGCTCATTTGTAAGGATCCAGCAATTGTTTTAAGAAAATGTTTCAAGTGGTAACTGTCGAACGGTATTCCACAGAGGGATTTATGTGTTAGACAAGCCTAGAAGGGACCCACCAATCTGTGCTGGCATGAAGTCTCATCAGCAGCATGGCCTTATTTCAGTCACAGGCTGCATAGTTGCGTCCCTTCCAAGATGTGCTCACTCTTTTGATTTGTTGTTGAAATGCAGCTGGCACTGTGCAACGTTTGCACTATGCCTGTAAAGTGCAAGGCTAAAGACTGGCAACTTTGGCAACCATAGGTGTCATCATGCCCCAAGCCAGTCTCTTTCTGAGCCTCAACATTCAGTTTGTTGATGTTGCAGCTAACAGTGCAAGCATAACGGGAACTTTGAACCTGGTGGATCTTGACCTGTATGCTTACACTGCGTCCATTTAGCATAATGGAGCACTGTCTGCAGGAGGATATGTGTATAGACATAGAATAATCTTCCTTCCGATGCTAAAGGTCATGGATCAAAGCATTTGATGGAAGTGTGAAAATTGCCGTCGCACAGTTTTAGTTTTGAAAGGGAAATGATTTTAGTGCTGCTCTAAAGAAATTGCATACCACCTAGCTGTTCAGAGTAACTGGTAACTGTGTGGCATTTTATTAGTCTGGACAGGTTAGCAGTGGCATTATGTGTGATTAAAGGTGTTTCTTTGCTGCCTGCATGGCATTTGTACCACTGCAGTTCCAACAGCCTGCCTGTGTGCGAACTAGTTTGGCTATTTCAGTCTCATTCACTCGAATGTGCTTCTGTGTTTACTTCAGCTACACAAACCTGAACCACTTTGTTATCAATGACTGATACATAGTAAACTAACTTAAAGGTGGGTGTCGAGGCAGAAGGGGACAGTAGTCTTGGGCTATACTATATGTAGTACAGTTGTCGGGTTCGCGTGTATGCAGTGGGGGCACGTGAAGTAAGCGGCGGAGACACCATATGGGTCAAGTAAGGGTGACCTCGCTTACCTAATGCTGACTTGACCCAGTCCTGTTGAGTCCATGTATATAGAGGTTATATAATGAAGTCCTACTTGCAGCCGAAAATTTTGTTAACACCCAAATGCGTGCAGCAATACAAATTCTTGATTTATCGCGTGTGAGCTACAGCAGGGCTGCGAAGCACGCAGTAGTAGAGGGCTGCGGTTAAATTGCGAAGTCAAAATATGGCATAAAACTTCTTAAATTGCGAAAAGTTGGGGAATTAAAAAATGCTTTACATTGAGGTTTGTTACCTCAAGGCTCAACTATATTTATTAAACCATATTTAGTTGAGTTCATAATGACCTCCCCCACACACACAGGCACACACACTTTTGGCATTGAGAATTAATTTTTTTTTTTATGTGTTAGCTTTTTGTAGAGAGTTCCTCTGTTTTACGTCGGCGTTGGTGGAGTCAGGAATGCAGATCTTGGCGACATACCAATAACATCATACCGGATTTATCCTTTGACCAGAGTTCCTGCACTGATGACCGTTTCAGTGAACTTGGTGGAGTGCCAGTATCCTCTATGCCCGGCTGTGCCAGTGTCTGCTTAGAAAGCTTGGTGTTAAGCATATTTCGCTTCATTCTGCCGTGATTGGCTGGTATACAATCTGCTGTCACAAAGTCATCAGATTGCGCTGCGGTAATAAGCGTACCAGCCTTGTCTTGTTTTAGTGAATCGTCTTGGCCTACCTATAATAAGACATGTTTTGAAGTGAGCAATGCAGAAAACTGGTGCTATGGTTGAGGCTGGCTGCATGCTTTTGTTGAAGGATGGATGACCAGGTGCAAGAAAAGGTTGAGTTTCGCAAAACAAAAAAGAAGAGAGAGAATCTGTCGAAATTCGCTCTGTAATGAACCCTCTCCATGAACTGATTTCACCTTTTTCTTGTATAAAAAAAATAAGCTGATTCACCTCAGCGGGACTCGGGAAATGATCCGCATTAAAAAAAGACCAAAAAACTTTTGAACTTAAAAAAAAAAAAAACACTTTTCAGCTACAAACCGGCATTACAAATCACGAACTTCGTTTTGTTTATGTTATATCTATGTTATCACGAAGATGTTTCATTTATGTGTCGATAATAGAGAGTTAAAGTCATTAAGGCATAGCGTGATCTGCTACTGTGATCTGCTTCCACACATTGCCCATGCATGCGCACTAGCACAATCCGATACGGTGGGCGGGGCTGTCAGTTTGCACGCATACTGATTAGTGCTGATGCGGTTAGCGTGTGTGCTGCCGGGAATCATGCAACACACTCAAGGCGATCACTGCATGTGCGTGGAGCCCCAAAGAAGTGGGTTGGGCTAAGCTGTAACCACTATTACCCTCCGGTTAGAATATCTCTGCCAGTCATGCTTTCGTCACGTCCATGCCACTTCACAACGCTCCGTGATGCAATTGCAGGTTCCTTTTCCACTTTTCCTCATGAGTGGCAGTGTCTGAGTGAGTCGCGGCGGACAGTGCTCGCGTTCCATTTTCAGTTCTTTTGCGCACTCTTTGTAAGCTACCGCGATGAAAACAATGAGCTTTCCCTTACTGCCACTGCCTGAAATGGCAACAATGAATAGAGGGCCAAACTAGTCCGTGCAAATGACTGCTTCGCCTAGCTTTCACGGCCTCGTAAAAGCGGCTGTTCGCGACAAATATGCCCGCTCTCGTCTGTCATGCCGAAAAAATGAACCTTCGGCCGGGGGAAAAAAAACAAACAAAACAAAACCAATCTCTACAGTATTGCTGGTGCCAAATTTGGTCTGAGTTTTTGGTTGTGAAAATGTACACGTTCCTATGAGGCATGTGACGGTTCCTGAGTGAAGTCCAAAATGTTGCGCAAGTTTGAATTATTGGAGTCCGAAAAATCTGTTGGCTACTGTAATGTCCGCGGTATGTGCTTTGAGTACCTTGAGCAAACCTAGGAGGCTTTGTCTCTTGATTTTCTTTTGTACTAGTAGCTGTTTTTATGCTTATTTCTTTTCTATGGACTTTGGCTTAAGTTTGTTTTTTACTCTTTATTTGCAGGACGCCTGCACTCGTGGGGCTTCGGCACGAATGGCCAGCTGGGCCATGGGGAGGATGAAGACGTGTTTGAACCTAAAGTCGTTGTTGGAAAGCTGGCGGGGAAGAAGACACTCGTCGTGTCTGGTGGGGGCCAGCACGCTGTAATTTTAGCTTCGTGACACACCTAGCAGGATAGTTTTCCTTTAACCGATTTTAAACTTTGTACAAAGAAGACACTCGTCGTGTCTGGTGGGGGCCAGCACGCTGTAATTTTAGCTTCGTGACACACCTAGCAGGATAGTTTTCCTTTAACCGACTTTAAACTTTGTACAAAAAAATTAGAGGGGTTCAACGCTGCTGAAACAAATGTGAAGCGAAAGTTTTGGCTGCCGTGGCCCAGTTAATTAAGCCGTATGAATGTGCCTGTGTGGCATAGGGGTAACATGAATTCTAATTTCGTGGCAGGCTGATTCTAATGTCACCCTTCCACATGAAAGGAGAGGCCCAAGTTGGCACTCTTTCAAGCATCAGCGAAATGAGTGTGAAATGCTCAAGGATAGCGTAGTGTAGCTTTCGCTGCAAAAAACCTTTTGTTTTTGTCAGAAGCAATGTGTTGTGAAATTCGGTCGTGTTGTCTCCTGCTGTCTTGTTTCCGCAGAAGGCCCGAGGGCCTTTAAGGCAACCAAGAATTGAGTCAATGCTCGTTGTGATGGAGCCTTGCAGGTATGTTTAAAATGCACTAAATCGACTGAACAGGCTAATGGTTTCAGGATTTCAGTGCTTCGCAGCCTGCCTTGGTGCTTGGAAACACCACCCTTGAACCTCATTTTCTTGATCTGTCTAAAACTTCTATAGTTATAATATATTTACGACCACTGTCGCTGGTTTGTATAATTTATAGGGTTTAATGTCTAAAAGCAACTACTGAGAATGCCATAGCAGAATGCGCCAGATAATTTCGGCCACCTAGGGTGGTTTACCTTAACCAATGTTCTGGTAGACCTTAAGTGGGGAAGGGGGATATGTGGAATAGCAAAAACCTTGGATTTGAAAAACAAACATTATTTAAACAATTTTTTTCCCCTCAAAATGGTCCAGAACAGAGTTTAGATTTTGTTACCATAAGCAGCATAAAACTGGCTGAAATCTCCACGACAATGGATTAATTTTCCAGCTTGATGACTCCTCTTTTGGACAGCGAGACAGCCAGAATTCTGCTGAACTGGTGCTCTGTTCATGTACTAACGAGATTCAGTCCGTACAAATGCATGAACCATTCTTTAAACCTTGCAGAGCATACTAAGATAAACATTTTTCTCAATGCCCCTGGTATACTTATTGAGAGATTAATTGGCTGACTACTTGTTTCTGGTCATCCTTGATGTAAGGTCAGCTCGTTTTTGTATTTTATACTATTAGGCCTTACACCGTTTGCCACGAACTTAAGTAGTTCTTTGGTTATTCCTGCGCAGTCAGTGCATGCAATCTGACATGCTAACAGTGCTTCTATCAGTTGGTTTATTGGATTTATAATCATCCCTCAATTCAGCCTTTTGTATATCTTTGAATTGTTCTTGATTTAATGCCAGTTGAAGTTTTAGTTCCTCTTTCCTATTCCATATTCCTACATATAACTTTATATGCTCTGTGTTAGCAATTCTGGGCTTTTATGTCTTTTAGTGGCTTTGCTTATTTTCAAACCGTTAACGGTCAACTGCAGTGATATTTTACTTAAGCTACAATCCCTAGTAATATGATTAGGGAGCACTAAAACCAATCATAACGAGGTTTTATGCTTCTTAGAACAGTATTTCTGCAGTCACGAGCTTTTTAAAAGGTTTTATAGCAGCCAATAGTATGTGCACCTGGCAGTGTGTTGCGGAGTTGGGCAACTTACTAGACATCAAACAATTCCAGGTGGTAGAAATTCCTGGAGCCACTGACTACAACTTCTCTCACAGCCTGAGCCACTTTGGGATGTTACAACCCTATAAACTAAAGTTTTGCTCTACCCTAGCTCTCTCCATTTTTCCAGTTGTCCTGTTATGCCCAGCAGATGCCTATTTGTTGTAATACGCACTCTTTTTTTTTATATATTCGCTAGGATACTAGCCTTAACAGTCGTTAACAGCTTTGTATGGGTTACTGCATGTTCATTTTACCGAAGATGCAGTGTTGCTAGAGGCAGCTCAGCATGGCTGTTGCGTTTTGCCAACACTTACAACCTGTGGTCATATTTGTACCATGTCCACAGCACAGTGGTAATAGAACAATTCATGAGTGGAATTCTGATGCCTTGAATACTTCTGGCTTCCTGGTATCCATTGATTGTTTTGTTCGAATGGGTGACTAAGCCTTGTTGGCTACAAATGCTGTTTAGTTGTCAAAAAGTGTTGGCGTGCATTAGTTTGTTCAGTTTGCTTCCTTTGTCTTAATTATTACTGCAAATAGATGAAGCCCAGACAAATTGCAGGCTTGGCAATGAATTTGAGCACATCTACAAACATTACATTGAAACTTTGTATGAAGTACAGATGAGTGCAGGATTGTGCTTCCATTCACTGTTCACATTTGCCCCGTCGAAGTGGCGTAGTGGTTACGGCGCTCGACTACTGTTTCCAACGATGCGGAGTCGAATCCTGGCCTCGGTGGCAGCTTTTCAATGCAGGTGAAAAGCAAGGCACCTGTGTGCTGTTCAATGTCAGTGGATGTTAAAGAACTCAAGGTGGTTGAAATTTCCGGAGTCGCTTTGGGACATTAAACCTCTCAAACCAAACCAACTGTTCACACCTCATGATGAGATCTGTTTGAGGTTGTGCAGTTTACGTTTCGGCTGCTCACCTGCCACAAAATGGCAGAGTGCTGCTTACAAAGAGGATGCTGACAGATAAATTTAATCAGGTCGACAAAAACAGAGACTTGTGCGTAATCTTTGAAAGCTTCTCTATGTATGCCAGGGTTGGCAAAGGGGGTCCATTGCCCTCTAATCACTGAAGGAGGTGACACACACGTAATTCCGCATATCATAAGCCACTTTGTGAGGACACCTGCAGTAGGTAATTATTATGCACCTCTTTATCGGGTTTAAAAATCCCACTGCAGAGTTTCAGCGGCCACACTGGGTGGTCCCACTATAGAAGAGGCATTTGATTTCTCCCTTCGAGATTCCTGCAATGCAAGGCATCATTTCTGTGTATTCAATTTCTACATTAATGTCGTGTTCTGTTGCAGTTGCACCTGTTAGCATTGTTGATAACAGTTCCATGGGAATGAGCTTGGCCTGTCAAGCCATAACTGTTTTCGAAGTTGCAACTCGGGGCTCCAAAAAAAAGCAGCACATTCACTGTACACTTGGTTTTCATTGTCCTATGTAAGAAACTAACAACTGACCGACTCTTGTCTTCAGATTAGGTTGGAAATGAAAAGATTTTGCCTCTTACTTTAAGAAACGAGCATTGCAGTATATAAGAAACCTGAATTTACAATCTTAATTTAACATCGGAAACCACACAAAACAGCCTGAAGTGCTATCCTGCAGTGAAACCTTGTCCTTTTAGCTGTACGCTCCAATTGGTGTACGCAACACCAATGGAGTGCACTCAGAGCTTTTCCCCGAATGGCACTTTTGTGTTTCGCAGTTTTTGGTTGCAAAAGATGTCGTGGTCTGCTGAAACCCTTATCACTTGGGCACATTTCACTGTCATAATGGCTGAGCCCGTGGAAGCCAATATGGACGCAAACTACAGTAAAACTGTAATTAAATTCTGGCAAGTGGGACAATATTAGTTACCGGTTCATCACTTTTGTCAGCGTATGTGAAATTACCATTGTAAGAGCTATGTTAACTGGATGGCAGTTAGACTGCGAAATCTGCCTCTGAGGCCAAGAAGGAAATGGTTGACAGGCACGCATGACTCCCAACACCCCCGATAATGGCGCATTGTGTGGTGGCTGGTCGTCTCAAGTCCCTGAATGGCCTTGAGGAGCGGAATGTGCGCTTGCAACACACCTAAAATGGTTGCTCACTCCTGGTCTTATTTGAAGAAGGGTGTGTATGGTGTAACATGCGTGAAGGCACCGTGGATTGATGGTATATGGAGTCCACTAACAGCTGCTGTATGTGTTAGAACCGTGTAGCGGGTGTCCCGTTAAGAAATTCTACCAAAGGAGAAACCATTACGGACACGGTGGCTTGGGCAAGTGCCCTTGCAGCGGGCCTAGCAAGCGTTCAGTGGCGGCCCGAGTAATTAAGACACTAAAGGGCCACTGACTTGGGTATGGCATTTTAAAGAATCATTCATTTTAAACCAGCCAAAAGATGAGACAAGCCCAAAGCGTCGACCAGCTATCGGAGATAGTCGTTGCAAAATATCACAGCGATGTGCGAGCCAGAAAGCGACAAAAATGCAAATCAAGGCACTCTCATGCTTCCCTTCGAAAGCCAGTTTCCTTGCTCTCTACTCTGGCCGCCCTTCCTGCATAGTGACGTCGAAACAGTTTTTCTGAGGACTATATCGAAACCGTGGACTAAGTCGCTCATTGCACGCTTCTCTCTCGCCCGTTTCATTGTCGTGCACGTGGTGTCCCTGCTTCGAGACTGCTCTGTGTGCTACGCTGTTCCTAAAGCCTTGCTACGGACACCACGCCTCCTAGATGGTTAGGCAGGAGAAAGAAAGCCATCTGAGAGGGAACGGGAGGAGAGAAACACCACCGAATTGGTTGATTGGGGTGGCTGTAATTGCGCTATAGCAGTTTTGGGAAATCGAGGAGCAAGGAAATGAACACTGCCCTCGGCATCTCGAATTCATTCCTGATTACTGTGATTTTCACCTAACCTAGCCAGCTTATATGGTTCTATAATTTTCTTGATGTGCCTTTATATGCATCGTTGATTTCAGCCATCCAGCTGCCACCAGTGGGCTGCTTTATTTTGCTTTTTACAACCAGTTTCTTTTGTCGATGCATTCTCACCTGAAATAACTTCGTCTTCTTTGCCTCTTGGCATTTCCTTGAACCTACGGTCTCTGTTCGATGGCTTCCTTTCTTTCTATACCAGCAGTTTGCTACTTTTACTTCCTTAAATTTCTTACTTATGAGTGGTTTTACCTGATTAGTATACCATTTTGCCATGCGGCGGTTCTCTATTGCTTCCTCTCTACCTGCTGCTATTAGCACTATTTGTTTGTCATTTAATTGTGCTTTTCTTTTGTCTTACCTGTATTTCTTTTGTCTTACCTGCAGGCTAATACGTTTATGATCATTTCCCAGACAGCACACCCCCTCACTATCTATTTCCATCTTCGTGAGCTTGCATTACATTCCCTGCGACATTGGTCAGTGGTCGTCTCCTTGTTCCGAAATTCCTGTGTGACTTGTCCCCCACGTTTAGTTTCTCCGTTTGCGATAAGCAGGTCGTGCCGCTCACAGAAGTCTAGCAACTTCCCGTTTTAATCGAGATCCTCGATGCTTCTGTTGGAGTCTCCCAATAGAATAATATGGGCATCGTCTCCAAACTTGTTTATATAGCCTGTAAGTGTCAGTGTTGTTACGCGGAAATGCGGTGGGCACAGTCAAGCGTCACCATTCCTTATGTGCACACAGGACAAAGGTGGTTGCTGACCTCGAGGTATTCGTGCAGGGCTAGGTGGCCAGCATCTACAGCGGTTGTTGGAATGGCAGGTGAACAATGTCTAGCGACTGATGCGTCGAAGTTGTACGAACAAAGCCTGCGTATGGCAAAAGGGAAATGCACCTGCTTGGAGGGGGTCGTTTCAGCGACAAAAGCAAGGGTGAAGGCCTCTGACTGTCACATATTGTATACGCAAAACGACAACAGCAAATTAGTATTGTCATCCGTGGCGTTGGTGTGACCAGATGCACAGTGCTAGCGTGTAGGCGACATGAGGTTACGAAGGGAAGCGTAGAGAATATTGAGTATTTGGTTGTTTGTTGTTTCCTCCCTCTGTAAGAGAGGGGCCTGCGTACAAGTTAAGGTAGGTTAATATGGTTACTGGGGTCGCTGCCATTTGTATGCTTTGATTTTGTTGCTATTTGCTTGCGTATGTGTCTCGGGAAAGAGTGGTTAGTTATAGGAATGTCGGAAGGAGTGTGGTAAGCAGAAAGCAACCAATCGTGATGACGCTTGCTGCAATTGGCTATTATTTAAATGTGGGCTGGACCCCGAGGGCATTAAAACTGAGCCAAAGGTCCCTGTCTGGAGTTCTGTGCTATGGCTTAACTCATCTTTGGCTAGTCTGAGCTAGCCAGATCCATGTGTAACCAAACCTTGTTGTATATATTGTGAAGTTTTTTTGCATAAACTTCAGTTCATCTCTTCATTCATCTCGTCAAGTGGCGTCATCTTCCATTATCGTCGTCTTTAGCATCACCATCATGAATAAGACCTGAAATTTACTTAGCCGTTGAGACACTCAATCAGATTCTTGTTTTCCTACCTGCATTTATTCAATGTCCCTAAACTAAGCGCCCCCTTTTTTTTGGAGAATTTCGTAGAGGGAGAAAGGCGGACGGGCGCTTCATTTCGCCATGTATGCAAAATTTTTTTAGAAAAATGCATTATCCCAAAGGACATTTTCGATGTGCAAATCTCGTGAAAGGAGCGATTAATGTTAAATGTGTAAAATGTGGAGCAAACAGCATAGCGATGTTTCTGTGCACGTGGAGGGCACGTGTGTCGCAGGTGATATGACCCCGAAATGGGCATCACATGCGATGTCAATTTTGGGGTAGTTGACAATTTTTCAGGTTTTCTGACAATAAATTGACTTTCACTGTTAATGAGGAATGCTATAGTTTTAGATTTTCGGCAAAAGTCTATTAATCTTGTCAACACACCGTTTCTGACGCACATGATGCATTTATATTTGGCTCGTGGTAGAGCATATGAGCGCAGTTCAGCATGCTAGCTGCGGCATTCTAGTTTGCACGTTCATGCATATACGCTCAGTAACATTGCATACATGGAGCCCGGAGACTATATGTTCCTTTGGATTGCTATTAACGATTGCGGGGAAACACCATAAGATTAAAGACCCCATTTTATTTTTGTCCTCGGGTATGCTCCTGCACAATTATGCAGGCATGCTTTTGGTGTAATTATTAATGCGTAAGCATTGTATGGCTATATGTAGGCAGGTTTCGCGTGGCCATGACTTTGTCAGCACTGTAAAACAGGAACTATTTGGTATATTGAAAAACGAATGGTACCATCAGGTTGAGTGTCAAGGAAAGGTATGCAAGTGATAAAATGGTTGACATGTGTTAATTAGTTAAATAATCAGGACCTAGTTAAGTCAATCAGACATCTAAATAGCCGGAAAAGGTATTTTCGACGTCCAAAAGGGGTCACGTGGTACTCGACTTTCGGTGACGTAGGCGGAACTTCCGGTGGCGGGACATTTTGGAATGTTTGAACGTGAACTAGCGAGAAAGGGCGTGATTTGCTTGCAGAAATGGGCGGGAATGGTTAGAAAGTTTGTAAAGAAAGGTAATCAACCAACTGCAGCCTGAAAATTCCCGAGAGCACTGCAGAAGCTGCAGTGCAGAAATGCGAAAGCCCAGTGCGAAAGCTGCAGTGCAGAAATGCTGCACACGGTACATAGCGCGACCCTTGTCGAACACAGCGTTCCGTCGAACGCATCAAAGATCACTGGCGTTCTATAATTGGCTTGCAGGGAAGGGAAGGCGTAGTATCTGTCACTCGCGGAATCCTGCTGACACATCTTTACTCCGCCGGGGTGTTGCAGTGGTAGGGCATTCGACTACTGTGCCCAAGGGTGCGGGATCGAATCCCACCCTCGGCGGCCGTTTTTTGATTGAGGCGAAAAGCGAGGCGTCTATGTGCTGTGCGATCGTGCACGTTAAAGATCCCCAGGTGGTAAAAATTTCCGGAGCCCTCCACTACGGCGAAATATCGATTTCGTTCACTTTATGGTAAATTGTAAACTTCCGAATCGTTGCAGTTTCAAACATTGCATGAGTTTTCATCGGAACAATCGTTCTCTGTGAACGCTTCGCATTGCTTCATAATAGTCTTGTGGAGATGAATCGCAGACGCACTCGTCGTGTCTCCACAAATATATTTTACGGGACCCGATGAGCCAGGCGGGAACGGAACAGTGAACCGCCGGCATTCAGTCCTGCAGCCACGAAGATCAATGTTTGCGAGCTTGGCATGCGTGCTGAGGCTGTCTTCTGCGGCCAGACCACGATAGCATGGTACAGGGCCCCCCGCTAGTGATGAAGCCATGGGCAAAGGGAATAACGAAAAGCGGATACTATGGGTGCGAATCGTACGCGGCGAGAACTGGCACGATCGGGAGGGTGGTTGGCGATGACGTCTGAGTCAAGGTGAGCCGGTTTAAGACGATCAACGGATGTATCCTCCCGGCCGTTGATGCGCAGTAGAAAGTGCTTAGGAGCACGCTGGAGCACCCGGAACGGACCATCGTATGATGGCCGTAAGGGTGGACATTCTCGTCAAATACGTGGAACGTGGATTTGACGAGAATGCTGGCGCTGCCGTGGTGGAACGACAGTGCTCATAGCGCTACGTAGACGGCAGGCGTAACCTGTGACGTCGGCAGGTGTGGGTGGCGAAGGCTTGAACCCACCAGGGACACGGAGAGTAGCGCCAAATTTTAGCTCTGTTGCACAGGTAGAAGAGTCACTGCGAAGTGCAGTGCGGAGACCAAGCAGGACGAAGGGTAGGCGCTCAATCCATGGTGAAGGGAAAGCGGACGCCATAAGTGAAGCTTTCAACTGCCGGTGAAAACTCTCAATGATATCGTTGGGAATCGGGTGGCAAGAGGTCTTCTTAATGTGATTGACGCCGAGGAGCTATAGGTTGGCAAATAATGTTGAGTGAAATTGACGACCTCGTAATGGTGGAAGGGACACCGGGGCGAGGGCGACCGATTGACATATCACATACAAGAGGATCTGCGTAGTCAGGGTGCAAGACGTCCTCAAATACTAGATAGGTGTCGAGCGTGCGAAGCCGTTCCAGCTTTGCACCGGCTCGTTGAGCAGCAGCCATAGCCGTGAAGTCGACGACTGGCCGTCCAGTCCATTATGCGTCGCGTCGCATTGAATTCAGCCCGAAAAAGAGCGTCGGCAACTAGGGCCCGCTCATTGAAGCTCATTGGTGCTTCACTGAGCGTGCCCTTGAACACAATAGGTCTATGCGCACCGGCACAGGTAGCAATTTACCTCTGCATTGCAAAAGCTGCGGATGTGGCCCCTGTCTGGAGGGACAAGACTGAAAGGGAGGTCATCGAGGCCTACCTAATCGCCAAAAAAGGTGACGACTGCGTCAGTTCGCCGTCACTATCGCTATCGAGACAGGAGATAGAGTATCTGGAAGGGCATGTTCGGGTTCCACAGTCGCTTTGATTCTGCCATAATGTGCTGTTGTATTTGCATTTTTCGCGATAGTGTTTTTGTTTTGTTGAGAGGCTATACTATAAGCCAGCTGTTTCGTGAATAAAACTAGTTGTAAGCCTGCGCCTTGTTTGTGCCTGTGTGTTTCCTACGTCCCGTCTTTTTCGCGCAGTTTTACTCGTTCGATTCCAGCCAACCTCTCTGCCTTTCCTTTCAATAAATCCATCTGTCTATCTATTTATTTTCTCCCATTATCTATTTTTTTTTAAGTTCTCCGCATCGCTCTCCTGTTTTTATCTCCCCAGTTCCCTTGGGGTACTCATCTGGAGTGCCAGCGAGTTCTTTTATTTTTCCCGAGTCGCTTTATTTGTCCCGAGACGTTAAACTATACAAACCAAACCAAGACATCCTATTTTTGCCAATTATATAATTCTATGGGCTCTTAAAAGTCGGGGTTTCGGACATGACGATTTTTGAAAGCAATCTTCACGGAAAATAGAGGGTACGCAGTGGTAGATGGAAGGAAAGAATGGTCAAATAAGTGAAAAGTGTGACGCGATAGTAGCCTGTGGCCATCAGGATTTTCCCGAGCTGAGAAATGAAAAGAGCAAAAGTAGGCGACAGCTCCTCCGAACGGAGAGTGCTGAAAACATAAAGACGCAATCCACCCATGCGCAGGTTGTGCACTGAAAAACAAAACAAATCTATACTTCCCATAAAAAGCCCAGTTTGTAACCTCGGTTGGTTGGTTGGTTCATAGGAAGGGAAAGGCGCAGTATCTGTCACACTTGCTCTGAACCGCGCCGTAAGGGAAGGGATGAAGGTGGATAGAGAGAAAGGGGAGCCGTAGTGGAGGGCTACGGAGTAGTTTCGACCACCTGCGGATCTTTAACGTGCGCTGACATCGCACAGCACACGGACGCCACTTCGTTTCGCCTCCATCGAAACGCAGCCGCCGAGGCCGGGATTCGATCCCGGGAACTCCGGCACAGTAGTCGGGCGTCTTACCACTGCACCACCCCGGCGGGGCCGTTCAAACTTTTTGACAGGAGTCTCGTCTATCGCCTTCCTAAATTTTACAGTATCACTGAAATTGTAACCATTCGAGGTTTGCTCTCCCGTGCGCTTTATAATCTGCCCTTGCTGGTTTATTCTCGTTTCCCTTCTACTTTACCAGGTGGTCGAAATTGATCCGTAGCCCTCCACTACGGCTCCTCTTTCTCTTTCTCTTTCCATTTCACTCCCACCTTTTCCTTTCCTTTACGGCGCGGTTGAGGTGTCTACAGAAAATAAGTGAGACAGTTACCGCGCCTTTCTCTTCCTATAAATCAATCAATCAATCAATCAATCAATCAATCAATCAATCAATGTTTTTTATCAATTGGCACAGTTGAGTTGCTCTGCCTCCGCATTCTTAGCAGATTACCCGGTGTGCATGTGTGTACGTGCCATTTGACGTAAAGCAAACAACAACACGCATAGACGTGACGCTATTTTCCAGCTGTAACCTTGAAGAACTCAATGGTGACCGGTATCTGCGCGCATATAAAGGCGAGGAGGAAGGAGTACAAAGAGAAGAGCACATTTTCAGCGTACAGTATGACAAAAGATGATGGGTAGAAACAGGCAGACTAGCAGCTGGCACAAGCTTGTTTCATTGCCAAATACAGGCAGATTTTTTAGTTTTTAGCCGTTTACAAGCTTGTATCTGCAGAACATCGAGAAATATGTCTGTGTGTTCTGCGCAGTCGTGTGTTAGATCAAAGCAGACATCATATACGAGCTAAAGCTTGATGTTTAGGCGATGGAATAACAAATAACTATTTTTTATTTTATTTTAAGGGGCAGTGTTGAGGAACTAAGGCTGTCTACATCAAAGGTGGGCCCCGTTTCTAAATTCTTAATCGGCTGTGGGCGCAAATATCTCAAAATAACGGCTTGAGGGGCTAGTTGGTGCTGCATCGTATTCAGAAATGTGGCACAACAAACACAAACACAAGAGCAGATACACAACACACGCGCACAAAAATAAACTACCAATCAGAATCTGAAAACACTTCCTCTTCACACTCCTCCTCTTCTACACTCAGGTACATCTCATCTTCCTCTTCTTCTCATATTCCTCTTGTTTGCCAAGGGGATAGTGGCACTTCCTTCCTCGCAGACCATAAACATCGTCCAAACATTGGCAATCACCAATCTCATCTTCCTCTTCTTCCTCTTCTTTACCAAGGGGATAGTGGCACTTTCTTCCTCGCGCGTGTGTTGTGTATCTTGTCTTGTGTTTGTTGCGCCACATTTCTGAATACGACGCAAATATCTATTGTGAAGTGCGCATTTAAATTCGAGTTGACTTTCTCGCAATGTATATTTATACAATGACATTTTTACGCGTGGCAATGTTGAGCTCTTGAATGACGGCGATTGCCCAGGAGGGGGATTGGTCACCCATGTAAGAGTCAGAAGTAGGTATTGTACCTACTACGTGGTAAGATGAGAAAGTATCTATTTATATAATAGGATAGACAAAAGCCCTACTGACGAGGAAAATATATTGATCTCTTCCTCGGTAAGAAATTGAAGGCGAGAGCGCGGAATCGGCGCAACTAACGGAATCCTTCCAGAGGCGTTGATTTGTGAACTGCCGAGCGAACCGTCCCGCTGTTGAAGCACAGCCGAGTAGGTTAAAACAGTAGTAAAAGAGCCATAGATAATCCGTTACAAGGAATTTGAAGGAAAAGTTTTCGGAGCGAGGCGCAACGGCGAAATGAGATGCTAATGTTTCCTAAGCCATGGTAACTTCATAATGAAATACACAAACGGAGCCTGTTGCATACGAAATGCTGCAGACGCCATGCTCTGAATTTGCTTTGCTGGAAAGCAGACTCAACAGGCTTTTAAATGCGTAAAATAAAAATCATAAAGTTACATTGTTATAGATTTATTACGTCACCTAACCTTCAAACTATCACGTACGTAATGTCTGCCTTGCAGTAACATCCACCTGCACAGAAAACACACACCTCTAGTAGTATATTTGACATAAAAGTTTATAAACTGTTACAAAAAAACATGTATATAATGCTGCTTTTCGAGTGCGAAGGAAAGCTAAATGAGTGCAAAGTAATAAAAAATGAGATTCAAGGACACCGCCTTCAGTACAGCACTCTATTTATGAACCAATTGTTGGAACGCGGGAAGGTCTACTCGATCAAAATACAGCGAACCGAGGTACAAAACATAATTGATGTTGGGCTGTTAAATTTATCCAGATTCCGCTGGGTCGTCGTCCTCACTTTTCCACACGGGACACAGGGACACTGGAGTGTCACGTGGGCACTTGAATACTTTCCGGAATCTCTCAAGGTCCCGGAGAGCAAGGTTGACCCGTACGCTGGGCGGAAGACTGAGTCTATAGCGCATGCGCTCCTTCATCTGTGCCTCCTCGCTCTTGGGAACGCAGAAGCCGGCTGCGTAATTGACAAAGAACAACCGCCAGGCAGTTATGTTGGAGGAACGCTGTCCGAGTTGAGAGAGTGGAGCATGCGAGAAGCGTCTGAAAGCCACCGTTAGGGGCTTGATCACAGCGTTGTCAGCGAGAATATCTGCAAGGAAGTAGCGTACGTTGGCTGCGGATACGCGAAGCTTGTTAATGCCTTGCTCGTAGCGCTTCAGAAGACAATATTGGAGCTCGCGGAACCGGTCCTGTTTCCAGCTGGACCACTGGGCGTCGTCGAGCGAGGACAGAAACAGTGCTCGCGTCATGTCGGCTGCCAGAAGTGAGAACAGGGTGGAAGGGTAGTTAGCTCGCGCTACGAGCGCCGCAGAGGCCACGCTACTGGAAGTTAGATAGATCCCCGACGTCGACTCTGGAGAGCGCGTCCACATGACATCCAGGTCTGTCGATCGTTGGTCATGACGCGCATCGTACCCGGCGCCGTCCGAGCTTGACTCCCAGTACCTGTTCAGGGTGCCGGCGAGCAGCTTGCCGTAGTAGCGGACCAGGCTGCCTGGTCCGTACGTGACGTTCATGGGCGCGTAATACTGGTCAATGTCTTCTTCGCGCTCCTGACCCGCCAGGTATCCTACCTGCAGTGTCTTGAGTCGCCTGATGGCGGAAGAAACATCCACACTGCGCGTCCAAGCGGCGCCCTGACGGAATGTGCGCGCCAATGAGGACACCATGTTCTTGGTCGTGAGGTCCCACTGGCGGTCTAGGTCGGACGTCTTGGCGAGAATGTCCCGCAGGACCCACCGCATACCATGTGGAAAAAGCCGGCTCACCAGATGGAAGCAACTTTGGGTCCTAGCTTCTACGTGGTGTTGGAAACTCGGATAGCCCATGCGCATTAGGTCTCGCGGGATTGAGTCCTGCGGTAGGAGTGGAGCCATATGTGCGATTACATGGACACCGAGGAAATTGAGGACAGTTTGTGGTATAAGTTCACGCAGGATGGTGGGCAGCAGACTACTAATGTAGGCCTCGTTTAGGACCACAACTTCGTTTGCGTCATGTTGCCTTAGATAGGAAAGATAAGAGTCTACGCGAAACATAGGTAGCCTCAATGACGCTTCCAATGAATAGACGACGGGTTTTTTCCAGAAAGGCTTGAAGACAGGTTTCGATGCGTTCAAAAGCTGTGCTTCGAAGTTCATGACATCCTCTACCATGGTGCCGCTACGAGGCAGCGTCTTCCATAGGGTAAGTGTCTGTCGAATAATCTCTTTGTAGGGTAGCGATTCGTCAGTCTTCTGTATCGTGTACTGCACGAACAGAATGTTACTCGGCGCATCCAAGTGAAGCACATAAGAACCGTTGTCCGACAGCCTCCGCAGGAAAACGCGCACAATAGGAAAGATGGCCATTTGTCTGTCGATGAGCTTCAGGACGCTGTCAAGCTGGAAATGTTGCCTCGGTGGTTCGATGTAGGGCCAGTCCTCCAGACCGACGTCTCGAAGGACACCCCGTATACCATCCCACTGGCTGACTGCTTTCACCACTGCGTTTTTGAGGCAACCGTTCAGCACTAGGCTGGAATGGTCCAAGAAGTTGTGCTGGCCTTGAACACGATTCGCTGCTGCTGCAGCTGGCAGTGAGTGCGCGTGCTCTCGAAGGTACCTGCAATAAGATGTTGGCACCGAGATCACTTGTGCTGGACGCTATATTTACTGACCGTTTGCACTAAGGTATCCCAAAGTGGTTCAGTTAATGAGAAATGAGCACTTTAGGAATGATGTTTAAAAATTAGCCTCAAGAAGCATCTGCTTCGAGCCATGAGCCGCACGCGTCAGAATTTCTGCATGCATGACCATGATTTCCACGGCGTAATTTACTGCGGCTGTCGGTAACAATAAAACCGAAAACACACCACCCTGTTACCAACTGTCTTAGAACGGCGGTTTTGTTGCTTGATATCTGTCTCTGAAATATATTCTGGGAGTAAGCAAGTTAAGAAACAGTAAGCACCACAGATGGGTAAATCGGCAGCAGGCTTATAAATTTCAACCACGTGATGCGACTCATCCGGGGTGCATGCCAGACGACACTAATGACACCGCATTCTCCCGCTCAGCTGTCATATTGTAAAATCAGTTTATACTGCTTGTACCCTTTAAGCAACGAGTAAGCGTCTATTGGCTGTACTGTTGGCAAGACGTATAGTGAAAGTCTAGGATTTTATTAGTTTGCTTATGGCTGACGTACCTTGTAACCTCGTTAATCAGGAAGGCTTTCCCGGCCGCTCTGTAGGGCAGGTCATTATTTAGATCCCAAGCCTTCGAGCAGACGTACGCATAGAAATCGACGCATGGGTCAACGCTCACGTTCAGCTTTTCATTCACCAGTCGGCTCTCCCAGCGACATGCCTCGGTGTCGCATTCCAGTGGCGTCTCCTGTCCTCCGGGCGGCGCATTGGAGTCACCTTTTCCGGCCAAGTCGAAGGATCGCTTGCGGGTCGCACGTGGCTCCGAGAGCGAAGTCGCAGAAGATGGCACCTCGCTAACGTCAGCACCGCTCCTGCGCCTCCTCCCTGCGTTCCCTGGCGACAAGATATCTCCGTCGTCTTCGACTCTACGACGATGGCTGCTTGTGTTTGGGACTAATAAGACGCCCATGATGATCAGGAAGCTTACAACGAGCACAGAGACGGCAGTGACGAGTATGGCCTTCGTATTCACGGGCTGTGCATTGATTTCCTTCCACGCTTCGGATGCGCTGTCATTTTCGAGTTCGTCAAAGGGAGCTGTGGCATCGAATGACACGGGGGAGGTCTCATCCGGGCTTCTGTCGGTATATGCATCTCCTTCGCCAGCAGTGACCTCTTCGATTTTCGCGGACGTTTCTGCCGATTTTCTTGTTGGCAGTGACGAACTCTTCACTGCAGGTGCTGGTGCTCTTTCAGCTTTTTCTGTAAACAAGCCCGACCTTACGGATGTTGGATTGCTGGACGACCGCACTGTTTTGGCTGATGGCATCACCACTGTCGACCTCTTCGGCTCTGCTCGCTCCTCAACTGTAGTAAAGTGCTCTTGAGAATCATCTGCGTCGTTCTGTCTCGATTCAGATTTCGGAAGCTGTATACGATCTAGTTCGGGGAAGCGAGGGCAATTAGGGAACAAGGCGTGCTCGAGAAGGGGGCTCGGCATCTGCATACGCGGTCGGAGGTATGAGTAAGCTTTGGTACCTGTCACGTCATCCATTGCTGATGAAACGGCGGCTGTACTGAAGTGGCGCGACTCTCTTGATGCGCCGGTGAGCTTTGAGGGTGAAATACGCTCCGCCAAGGATGGCAAGAAATCTGACAGTTAAACCTTTCTCTCAGAAAAGAGCGTAGGATTCTGGCGCGTGCTAATGAGAGCGCGCCATTGAGAGCGTCTTCCTTTTCAATCATCCAATCTTCCGAAGTCCAAATAAATATTACTGCTTTCAATATTGTTTGTCTTCGAAGACCAACTGTATTGCGCGTTGCACAAAATTGTCGTGGCCCAGAAAAGAAAAAGTAAGCGCCGGCGAACACGATCTTAGCATATAATATTAGCAAACAGTTAAGCAGGAATGCGCGAAATAACGTTTATAAATTAGAGCAAACCCGGTAACGACAGGCTCACTGCCGTCCATTTTCTAAGGTGAATAGTTATGCACTGTATGGAGTACGCTTTACCTTCACCACTGACACTACCGGGCGCTGGCAAATTCTCTCAATTCTTAGAATTCTAAGGCGTTTTGTTATAAAATTTGGTATAAGTGCGCTATTTTCCGGGAACGATTCTCAGCAACGAGTGATAGGTGGCGTAAGGAATAGAAAAAAGATGCAGACGAGGAATCAGTATACGTGGTTTTGCCTTGCTATCTCTTTGCACAGTTCTTAACCTGTTTCAAACACGTGGACTTTTACAAGGGAAAATTTAGTAGCTTCGCGATAAATAATGTTCTCACGTAAACCAGACAGTCGGAAACGCTGCTATTACCACATGACACTTTAGAACTACAGAAAGAAGAAGAGCCATCATCAGCCATGGAACAGTTACGCAATGAGTTAGAGCCGGCTTCTGAACGGGCTGAACACCCCGGTATCTTGAAGCTTTCCGCAGATCTCTCCGAGTCGAAGAGTCCGCGGCAAACGAAGGCTCTGAGGTTTCGCGCTGAGTCTGACCACTTCGAAAGCTCTGCGGGGACGCTGCAGTCGGAGCAGCCCAATGGTGAAAACAGCAACGAAGTCGCGACCGGCAACACTCTGTCTCTGGAAACCAGCGAGAATAGCGACAACAGCCCGCCAATTTTCAGTTCACAGAACGCCGGCAGTTCACACAACTCAGCTGAACACCAAACTTGTGCTGTTTCTGGCGCACAGGGCAAGGCCAAGCTATCTTCGTGGTTCTCCAAAAACGTTAGGCACTACTTCGCGGCGCTCAGGGGTGGTGAGCGAGGTAATTACCAAGCCGGCGACAAGCATAGCAAACGCACAGCCAGTAGTGGCCAGTACAGCGCAGAGGGCAGCGTAGACGAGGCTAAGACCTGTCTTAGAAGAATTAGGAATGGACGCCATAGGGCAAGACGGAACCAGGACCGATGCCGTGGCTGCAGCCGCTGTCGGAGGAGCGACGCCGTGAAATGGACTGCGTGTTCTTCGTGTAGGGACGACGTTCGTAGGCGAGAAGCGCTGTCTCGCTACGCGCTTCTTTCGATGCTCGTAGCCGTGGTGCTTCTTTTTATGGTCGTGGCGGTGCTACAACTTAGCCGACCGTCAGGCGGACGTGAGAGGGTTCCCGAAAAGGACGACTCCTACGACAAGGAAAGGTCCACAGTGTACGCTCAGGAAACGAGCTCGTACCACGATCTACCACACCACGTGTCAACCACGGAGGAAGAAGCGGACCCTCAGCCTGTTCTCGTCGGAGGGACGAAGCCGACGGAGGTAGTGTCGACTACTGGCGAGGCATTCATCACTGGCAACAATGATGCAGCAGAGGAGGAAATGACTCTCGCCAATACTCAAACAGCGTGAACTCGACCGTTCAATAATGTAACATACTTCGCAAGTGCGCCTTTGGTTGACCCCTACGGTCAACATGTTGGAATTAAGTAGACGGCTGACATTATGAGGCTAGACATAGGATCCTCTAAACGGATGAACTCAAAGAAAACTTTCTCCTGTACAATGCGCCTCCTGGACGAAACAACGCCGTCCGATGCTACCAGCTTTTACTCCCGGACACGGGGCCATTGCACAACTTTAAATCATTGCTTAATAAACCCAAGTATTCGTAATAGTCACTGCGAGTCATGAGGCAAAGGCTGCAACTTCGGCAAGCCAGGCCGACTAGCCGCGAATAACATCGGCGCTTGACCACGGTATCACTACTTGACTAGTGTTTTGCACAACGGGTTAGTACAGCTAATCAAGAGTGCTGACTTATTTTGCTTCGAGATGTGTCCTAGCTATACTACGCGTTTAACGGAATTATGAAATTATAATTGGTGGGGTTAGGTAAATCAGAAGAGAGAAAGTATTCCATCACTGGTCACCTCTCCGCGAGAATTTTTCAGTTAGCTTCGAAACGCCAAATAAATTGGTTATAAAGAATTGAATTAATGATTAAAGATTGCTGTTGACAGGATTGATGAAAAAAAAAAAGATTGAAAAGTGACTTCAGGTACGCATTTTACTTGCGAATTTGGTCGATGATTGCTGCACCTGAGTATAGCTTTTCTTACAGTTTCTAGCGAATAAATATTTGTTTCATTTTTCTTTTTGCCTCTGTTTTAACGTGATACCCTACTGACACCGACCACCAATTTCTAATTTCCTTTAGTGTTTAAACTGGGAGGGTGTACTGACAACTAGGGTCAGAATGATATGTTCTGCACGTTGAGAAAACAAATTGTGAGGGCACTTAAATGTGGTGAGAAAGCTTTAACGACAGCCGTCTGCGATTTATTTACAGTTCACTGTTCGCCAGTCACAATACCATTAAAGAT
Organism: Amblyomma maculatum; assembly: GCF_055883805.1. NCBI lineage: Eukaryota > Metazoa > Arthropoda > Arachnida > Ixodida > Ixodidae > Amblyomma > Amblyomma maculatum. The sequence goes on from NC_139352.1 coordinate 10,267,272, forward strand.
ATGGTGCCGGAAGAGGAGCCCCCCCAGGTTGGAAGGCGTCCCACATGTTACTGGGGATGAACAAAGGGCGATTCCTAGTAGCTCCAGGACGAATGAAGCGGCTGGGCTAAAGCCAAAAGGACGCTCAGTTGTGGATGTGTCGGGAAGCGACCGGAAAGTCCGATGTTGCAAGGAGATATACCACATAGCAACATGGAATGTAAGATCTATGACACAAGGTAAACTGGATGTCGTCAAGCGAGAAATGGACAGATTGAACATTGATATCTTGGGTATCAGCGAGCTCAAGTGGACCGGAATGGGAGAATTTAACTCCGGCGACCATTATGTCTTTTATTGTGGGCACGAATCCAAGAGAAGGAATGGGGTCGCTCTCATAGTAAACAGAAGAATGGGCAAAGCAGGGCTAGGGTACAACCCCAAAAACGACCGAATGATTTCACTTCGGATCCAAGGTTACCCTTTCAACATAACAGTTATCCAAGTCTATGCACCGACCACTACTGCTGAAGAAGCTGACGTTGAGAGATTTTATGCGGACCTACAATGCCTTTTAGACTACACCCCATCATCAGACGTCGTTTTTCTCATAGGAGACTGGAATGCTAAGGTCGGGAGTGAAGAAATATCCGGAATTATAGGCAAGTTCGGTCTTGGCGAGCCAAATGAAGCTGAGCAGAGGCTAGTAGAGTTTTGTCAAGAAAACAACCTGACCATAGCGAATACTCATTTTCAACAGCACAAGAGGCGCCTGTACACATGGACTTCACCGGACGGTCTGTACAGGAATCAGATCGATTATATTCTTTGCCGGCAGAGATGGAGAAGCGCTATACCAGCAGTAAAAACAAGGCATGGGGCCGATTGTGGCACCGATCATCAGCTTCTTGTTGCCAAAATTAAGCTTCGATTGAGGAAAACGCAGAAAACTAGAAGGCCTTTCAGGTATGATCTGGATCAAATTCCATTAGAATATGCTGTGGAAGTGAGGAATCGATTTCAAGAATTAGATCTGTAAGACAGACAGCCCGAAGAGATGTGGACTGATGTTCGTGATATAATACAAGAAGTTGCTATTAAGGTAGTTCCAAAGCAAAAGAAATTCAAGAAAGCAAACTGGTTATCTGAAGAGGCTTTACAAATAGCTGAGGAAAGGAGGATGGCAAAAGTTATGGGGGAAAGAGAAAGATACACGGTTCTCAATGCGGATTTTCAGAAAATAGCAAGGAGAGATAAGAATGCCTTCCTGAACATACAGTGCCAAGCAGTTGAGGACAACAGCCAATTAAGGAACACAAGAGCTCTGTATAAGACAATCAAAGATATCAAAGGAAGCTTCTGTGCTAAGCTGGGCGTGATAAAGGACCAACGAGGCAAGGACCTCACTGAAGCCTCAGAGATAAAGAAGAGGTGGCAGGAATATACAGAAGGACTGTACAAGAAGGACCCGAATGTGCAAACCCAACATAAGACGGTTGTGATTACTGATCTCGAGCCAGGCATCCTGAAGAGTGAAGTTGAATGGGCCTTAGCCAGCCTTGCTAAGAACAAAGCTAGCGGAATTGATGGCATTCCAGCTGAGTTGCTTCAAAACCTCAACCATGACGCTGTTAACATTCTGAATACATTATGTCAGAAGATTTGGACAACCCTGCAGTGGCCACAGGATTGGAGGAGGTCAGTTTACATCCCCATTCCAAAGAAAGGCAGTGCCAAAGATTGTTCCAACTACCGCACGATCGCGCTTATTTCGCATGCTAGCAAGGTGATGTTAAAAATCCTGCAAGGTAGGCTGCAGCAGTATGTGGATCGGGAGCTTCCGGACGTGTAAGCTGGGTTTCGCAAGGGCAGAGGAACTAGAGACCAAATTGCCAACCTTCGCTGGATCATGGAAAAAGCAAGAGCGTTCCAGAGACCCATCTACTTCTGCTTTATTGATTATGCGAAAGCGTTTGACTGCGTAGATCACAGCAGATTGTGGCAAGCTCTCCAAGATATGGGAGTTCCAATTCACCTCATCTGTCTCCTCAGGAACCTGTATGAAGGACAAGAGGCCACAGTCAGAACTGGGCATGGTCTTACTGATTGGTTTCCGATTGAGAAAGGAGTGAGGCAAGGCTGCATACTGTCGCCCTGCCTATTTAACCTATATGCAGAGTGCATCATGAGGAAGGCCGGTCTGGACGAGTCTTCAGCTGGAGTGAAGATTGCTGGAAAACGTATCAACAACCTTAGATATGCGGATGATACCACTTTAATGGCAGAAAGTGAAGTGGAACTCCTGAGACTTCTGATGCGCGTACAAGAAGAGAGTGAGAAGTTTGGGCTTAAACTAAACATTAAAAAGACAAAGATCATGGCGTCTTGCCCCATCAAGTCCTGGAGCATCAATGGACAAGAAGTGGAAGCTGTGACAGATTTTCTCTTCTTGGGCTCCAAGATTACCTCGGAAGGAGACTGCAGCCATGAAATTAGGAGACGCCTGCTTCTGGGAAAGAGAGCAATGGTTAGCCTTGACCGCCTAGTAAAGAGCAGAGACATTAGTCTGCCAACCAAGATCCGTATAACTCGTGCTATGGTCTTTCCAGTTGTGATGTATGGATGCGAGAGTTGGACTGTGAAAAAGGCTGACCGCCAAGAATTGACGCGTTTGAATTGTGGTGCTGGCGAAGACTCTTGAGAGTTCCTTGGACTGCCAGAAGATCAAACCAGTCAATATTGTCTACCATAAACCGTGACTGCTCATTGGAAGGTCAAATTCTAAAGTTAAAGCTCAGCTACTTTGGTCACACACACACACACACACACACACACACACACACACACACACACACACACACACACACACACACACACACACACACACACACACACACACACACACACACACACACACACACACACACACACACACACACACACACACACACACACACACACACACACACACACACACACACACACACACACACACACACACACACACACACACACACACACACACACACACACACACACACACACACACACACACACACGCGCACGCGCACGCGCGCGCGCACACACACACACACACACACACACACACACACACACACACACACACACACACACACACACACACACACACACACACACACACACACACACACACACACACACACACACACACACACACACACACACACACACACACACACACACACACACACACATACACACACACACACACACACACACACACACACACACACAAAGCAACAAAGCCGCTTGGGCGACTGGCCTCCTAGACGTGGAGGTTCGTCTGGAAACGCGCTGCACATATTTATTGATAAATATGCTTTACAGAGATGTCAGATACGAAATGTTTTTGCGTACATGTATTCATGGTCCTAAAGTATGGCACTGGCTCTTAACAAACGACTGCTTTCGTAGGCGCAAAGTCAGCCTCTTTGCGAACCGTTCGTTAAATATATTCTGTAGGGGCAGCGCTACCGCAATGCATTTCTAACTCAGATTCTAGACAACGAGGGGTTTTAAGTGTAGATTGCCTCCGCAATGACGCAGCATACTTTGTCACACACTTCTTCAAAGCTCTGGCCAGCGTTTAACGACCGGCCACTACTTCTGGTGCTCTGCGAAATGAGAAAAATGTTGCGATAAGTTGTGTTTACATGTGTTTCTATGGGTTGCCCTCACAACTCGCACCCCCATACGTTTCGCGGTGTTTTAAAAATACTTCGCCTCGCTAATGAGACTTCATACCTTTACAATCTGTTTTAAGATGTTCATGGTTGCTGTGTGCCGAATAACGGCATACTGTGTGCCCCGTGTAATAAGAAAACCGCTTTGAAATCTTTCGTTTCCAAGTTCCTATGGGCGCTAACCCTACTTTTCACCCCCTGTCTCCCCAGCCTGGCGACAGAAGCGCCGCCGCACCGTGCTTACGCCACAGATTGGTGTTGGTCTATACCATATGGAACCAATTGTTCCTGTTCTGGCCACGTCCACCTCTGCGTAATGCTTTTACTTTGTCACACTGTGGCCTAAATGTCCCTTTTTGAGAACAGCACGCAAAACACGAAATGGGGTTCTTGTCGATCGAATTCACGAGCTGTTTCTGCGCTGAACACGCACACGGAGCAATGGATGTGTGTTTTATCGCACCCAGACAATTTTTTTTTTTTTTGCTGTTGCTTGCTTAAGCGTCCAATTGATTCGTCACATTGATTCGAGAAAGCAGAGCTTGGGCTCAGCAGGGAGACAAGGATTGTTTATGGGGTATGCGTGCAAAGTCTTAAACCTGCTGTCTGGCCGAGTTCCCATCAGGCGTTTAACACATCACCACTGCTTTGGGAAGCTAGTTTAAAATTTTTGTTAAATAAACACAAAGTATATACACCTTTATTTCTTTCCGTGCAGCGTTGAGTAGAGTGATAAAAACTTTCTTGTAATAAAGCAGCACACTTGGGCCACTTTCTCACCTGGTACGTTCAGGACACAAAAAACAATCCTTATCGCTTCACTTTGCCCAAGCAGCGCCTTCTACGATCAATGGTACGAATCAATAGGACGCTGAACGCTTAGCTCCCACACGCGACAATCTGATGTTTAAAAGCGACGGGAGGTTTCGCCACGTACGTGATAGGAGTCGTACACTGGAAAATACTAAGGAAAGGATCCACCTCTCCCGTTTCGATTGCGAAGTTTCTTTGTACACCTTCAATTTTCAACACTCATAAAGACAATGCTGATCTCTTGACTTAGGCTCATTTTTGCGAAGACGCCATCGAGTGAAGACCCATTAATAATGTGATCTGGTTATTCGTGCAGCTTATTCCAGTAATAGAGATCGTTATCTAACGCACCCAATTTTACGAGACGACGAGCTGAAAGTGCAGCATGTTTGCTGCAATAGCGATGGGGCTTATCTTGTTGCATATAGTCATAAAGTGAGTAATGATGTCTTCGAGCCTGAAAGCTTTAGTACTTGAGGCAAATCCTGCTGAATTAGGTGCAGGTAGATCATGCTGTTCAAAAAAGAAAATCGACTCCCGCCGAGTGATTTCTGGTGCTCAGTTTCCTTTGCGAACGTTTTTGCTACCTTCCATTCTCTTGTTTGCCACCGTGTTCTGCGCCGTATCAGCAGGTCTAGGGCCGAAAATAATGAGCGTTATGGAAGCTTCGAAGGTGTCTCACACAAGAACTCTCCTCATCTACTCGCCGCCGAAGCTGCATGAACTCTTGCCTCGCATTAATGACTTGCCCATTCCATTAAAACTGGTGAAGGCTTCATACGATGACCTGCGATGCGAATTTTCTCCTTTGACTGTTAGAATTCCCGAAAACTGCTTTGTTCCACGGAAAAATGCACTGTCCTTCATGCTTCAACACAAACTAGTCTTCTCACCTTGGCACTCGAGCCACAGCCTGGATGTGCGAAAAGAATCAGCCGGTTTAGCTAGAGACATCGAATACGTAAGCTGGTTTATCTCGACGGAATCACACGAGAAGACACTAACGGAGTTCGCCAGTGGTCTATGCCAGCTTACCAGCGTTTCTTCCGAGGACATCAATGCTCCGGTTGATCGATTCAGGAGATGTCATTTGCGAGAAGCAGTTGAAGCTCCTGCACTTTTCGCTTCCCACGATAAACCACAAAACTCTTTTCCTAAAGCGCACGAACTTTTCATAGGCACGGATTTGCATGGTACTTCGGTAGAGAAGGCTTTAAAGAATCCAGAAGCAGCTGCTCTTTTAGACGCATACCAGACACTGAATAACAGCCTGCGTCTGTTTCGCACATTGGGTTTTCGCAAATTCATGGATAAATCTTTGGACACTATGCTCCTACCTTTCCTGAGCAGTGACCTTCAGCTTCCAAGCTTGTTTAAAGACGCCCAGTATGCCCCTAGACAAATGTGCTTTTTCAGTCGTCATGGCAATGTCTTACAAATAACCTTTATCGACTCGTGGATCTCATTCACGTTGCTAGCGATCACTTTAATATCCTTGGGGGTTTTGATTTCGTTCGGGCTGTGGTTAAGAAGGAAGCATATTTCGAGGCGATACAATTTTTCTCAGTGTGACATCGTTTTCTTTCTGGTTTCTGGCTTGCTAATGCAGAGTCCACCATGCATAGTTAATGAACGCAGTCTTATGCTTGTCGCCTGGTCTTTCGGCATGTTCTTCATTGGGAACTACGTTCAGACTACTATCACGGCGATCCAAAGCGTACCGAGCGTTTCGAAAGGCATTGAAAGCGTAGCCCATTTAAGGTCCTTAATTGAGAAAGGTTCAATTAAGTTGTGTGCGACAAGCGATTGGACGGGGGTGTGGGAGGTCTACAAGATGTTGGGAGAGATATCACCTGACATAGAAGCCATCCTGAGAGCGTTAGGGCAGTGTGGAATGGACTGCGGAAGGAAAGACCAGACCACGGACTACTGCTTCCGCTTGGGCGCCGAAGGCACTCACGCGGTCTTGTCCTCGTGCGCCGAGGACATCGTCGCTGCAGCTTCGTGGTGGAGTCTTGCGCCTGCGGAGCCCATCTTCATGGAGATCCAGGCTCTCGGCATGCATGGCACAAACCCTCTTAGGTGAGCATATTCATGGCTGTGGGGCGATTTGTTACCTTTTTGGCCGGTCTATCCTGCTGCGGTATGGGGAGCTTGCATGAAGCGATGCATGCTGGGTAATCGGCCATGGTGTTGCCGTTGGCAGCAGAGGACGCAGCAAGGCTCTACCACACAGACTTGTCTGCGTGGTCGCGTAGTGCGCGCCGAGGATGCTGACGCGATCAAACAGGCCGACTGCGGGCTCTTCACGATTCCAAAATACGTCTGCACGAGGGCGAGAAGGCAAATGATTCCACTAGAAACGCCGACGCGAAATAATGGCTCGCACGGGCCAACACACTCCAAATCGACGCCAATCAGTGCAAGCATCAAACTACTCGCCAGAACTGAAATCATGAATGTATGCGATGTCGACGGGCGGCCAGGTCCACACACATAGTGCAGTCATTCGTTCGCGCTTGAAGAGGCGTAGCTTGAACAGGTCCGCGACTTACGTGCATGCTTTGCATTTCTCTATAGCGCGCCCAATTTTTCGAGCACAACGTCGACGCCTACGTACTTCAGGAATCTGCTGACAATTGCAAGGGTATGGCACTAAAAGCCGCGTGTTTGCTCGGTCGATCGCCGAAAACGACAGGCACTTGCTCAATTCAGCCTGGCTGCGCTGCCTGCCGTCTGCTGTCAGCGACAAAATCATGGCGGATTACCCAGTATGCATCGCTTCATGCAAGCTTCCTATATACACAGAGGCTGTGCGGTGAATGGCCCAAGTAGGGAATACACGGGCGTGAAGAACGCAAGGGCCAAATCTTGACGTTTTTTTTACAGGATTTCTAGACAGGCGAATTCGCCCTATGACGCTCTACGAATCTAATTCAAATATAAACAAGGACTGCGTCGATTAAAAAAAAAAAAAAAAAAAAAAACTAAATAAAAAGATGCTACTTCGAGCCTAATTATTGGCATGAAAGCGCGCACTTATATCTTAGGGTGTACGTGCATTGAGGAGTGTCTGAAACCTGCGCTAAGCTTTGACATGTCCCTCTGTTTTTCGGTACGTTTTGCCTCTCCAGGATGACGTGAAGGGGGTAATTCGACTGCTTGGTGACATCGTTATAGAGTGGAAATTATGCTTATGTGTGACATTTATTTAGACATAGTTTCTAGCTGCTGCTGGTGTTCAATTCAGACTCCGAAATATGAGTTCTCCCAGGACAGCAGCAAACTCCGAGCTGTACTACTTTAGCAAGATAACTTACAGCCGTGACAGTTGACCTCTACATTTGTTTAGACGTGTTGGCTAGAGAATGTAATACACTCTTGAAGGCTTAGATATCTGAGAATGGTTTCCGAACACCACTAGACAAAAGGTGCAGTGCGGTTAGCGAAACCTCTTCCAAGCGCGCATCGGACAGACGTACGGGCCCGGGAAAGGGTATGGTTGTAGTCAGCCTTCTGCGGCAGTGGGTTTCGAACCAATTAGCCACCTGCCGCAACCAAGGCGGATGCCTAAGCCACAATGCCACTGATCGCCTTCCAGCCTGTCTCCCACATTCGCTTTTATCATATACCTTAACTGTGGAGAAGGGGACCTCCCTCTTTCCGCATTGCAGCGCAGAATACAAGCTATCGCCATAAAACGCCTGTATCGCCTTCTTATAGGTATTGAATCTATATTGTGTGTATGGCTGTTATGAACTAACGTGACATTTTGGCACACGAGTACTCACGTAAAGACTGGGCAGAATCGCCAGATGCACCGTTGATATTCTTGCGTGCCTGTCACCCTTCATCTTGCACTGACTAGTATTGTAGTGCAATTTTGATTTAATAATAGGGTTAGTAATTCCATAACGGTACAATATTTCTAAACAGGATCCATGAAATTTCTGGAAGGACTACTTTCTTCTCCAGACATAGATAGCTGATGCGTTCAAGCGCAGTAGCTTTCTCCGCATAGCCGCAGAAAAATGTCCCTGAATATAGACTCCCTCCACTCCCCTCCTCCAGCAATCGCTATCATGATCTCTTCCAAGAACCTCCTCCCCCTAACAATTTTGGATGTACCAAGTGCACAGATTCAATACAGTCGTTACACGTAATGCACATCGGGCCGGACGCTTGCACAAGTAAGGAATGATGTGGAAAAAGCTCTCACCCAACTAGGACCTGCTATTGTGAAACTGAGGAGGATTTCTGGTCACACCCTAATCCCGGCCAATAAGGGGGGCGTCGCCTCACCTACTGCACTGGACTTCTAGAATTTCAGGGTAATATTGAATCGCGTGGGTCACTACTCCCCAATAAAAATAAGATCATAAAATAAAAACAAGAAACAAACTGTCACTGTGATTACATTAGAAAAACTCTTCGGACAATTTCTGTTTTGGGCAAATCTCTCATTACCATGCAGCTACGCAATATTCTACGCATACACCTAAATGCATTCATCATTCTGGTACGTTCTTTTCTCTGCTGTATCCGACACTTCTCTGCGTGCCCATATTATCCCGGGCTCAAGGCTAATTAAGACCACTGACTTTAATTCTGCATTGCTGCTGTTCATCGCCCTCAGTTTCCATTCCCAGAACGTGGCGGGCTTGCCTAGCCTCCTGCCTAGCTTCCGGATCGCTTTGGTGAACTTGGTCAAGGACGTATTCGGGACTTCGAAGTTGCGTGAAAATAAAGTTTTAGTGCTCTAGCATCAAGTGCCTTACTAGCGAAAAATTCGTGATGTCCGGGAATGAAGCCGCGCAATAACACGTATTACCAAACAGGACGACAGATATCCGGTAGCCGACTGGGGTAGCACTTTTGAGATGGAACTCGAACTCCTGGGACCCTTGGACACCGCTTTAGACCCGCTATACCTAGACAGTGCAGGCACTTTCGTGTGGATTAGTTAAAGCGGGGCTTCATGCCAATGCCTGGTGGTCTTTGCCACAATAGGGAAGAGTGCCACTCCATGCTAATGAATATGTGCAACTAGAAATCGAATTGAAAAGCAGAACGCTAGAGCATCTAATTCGCATTTTGTCCCGCTACGCTAAATCGTCGGTAGATTTTCTCTCTCCTTTCAATTTGGATGCTCTTACTCTCCCTCGTAGGTACCAGCACCGACGCACACTGCGGGCCATTGCGGAGGCTGGACTGGCCGCCCGTCATCGGAAGCCAGCTGCCCCAAAAAACAAGGAGCACAGTCCGGCATCTCAGCCTTTCCACGTGTATATAATCGTGTACGCGCTGGGTTGCGGGATGTCCGGTTTAGTTTTCGTCTGCGAATTATTCTGGCATGCGCGTCGACGTAACAGCACAAGGAACTGTAGGCTTTAGAATCCCACAATAGTAACATACATCCGCCCGCTATCGCACATGTCACTCCATTCGACCATTAAATTGGTGGGGGAGGAATATTCATGCATTAAGAACCGGCAGCCATTCAGGAGGACGACTGTGCTCAGCATACAGCTTGGCTCTCTGTTCATAGAACAGAGAGCCAAGCTGTTCTATGAACAGAGAGCGAAGTCTCTGCTCTGTGAACAGAGACTTCGTCGAACGAGATGGTTTTCTTGTGGTGATCTGTCGTGTAGCCTTGCTGTTATATCCTGCACAAGTTTCGGTTTCGTTTCCATACACCAGTGCTATCATCATCAGCACATTTTCTCTCTCTCTTCTCTCGAGCTCACACTCTGACGTAAATAAACCGTCTACCCTGAGCTGCGGTCTGCGCCTGTTCGTTCCCTCCGTCCGGACACCACAGAATGGCGACGAGGATTCAAGCATAGTTTTCCGTTCTGAAAACTGTACATTCGCCAACATGTCGAACATGTCGGGCGGATCTTACCCGCCGCCCCCACCGTTCCTGCCTACGCCAGGCGAACCTGCAGTACCTTGGCAACAGTGGAAGCTGGTCTTCCTGAACTTCCTGGAAGCGGTGGGAGGCGACGAGCTACAGCCCAAGCGTCGCAAAGCAATACTTCTGAACTCCCTCGGAATCGAAGGCCAACGTGTGTACCACAGCCTCGACGCAACAAGGAGCACCGCAGATCCTTGGGCAAGTGTCACGTCAAGCGCTCACGAAGACCCCTTCAATGCTGCTGTGGCAACGCTGGATGTCCACTTCGCAACAGCAACCAACGACCTGGTGGAACGTCACCGGTTCTGTCAGCGCAAGCAACTACCCGGTGACAATTTTCAAGCCTACATAAACGGTCTACGAGAACTTTCCGCAACGTGCAATTTCGGAACTGCAACTGACAGCATGATCCGTGACCAATTATTTGAGGGAACAACTTCGCAAAAGATACGAGAGCGCTTACTTTACGAGGGATCATCTCTCACTCTTCAACGCGCAGTTGACATAGAAAAGCAGATCGAGCAGGCAGAAAGGCAATTAGAAGAATTCAACGTCAGCGCTCCTGTGAACCGCGTGCGAGAAACAAAAACGGAATCATTCGACCCCTCGCATGGCACGTGCTACCGCTGTGGTTCGGCTTCCCATCTAGCGAATTTCTCTGCATGCCCAGCAAAAGCCAGACACTGCCGCAACTGTGGAAAGATTGGACATTTTGCAAGCGTCTGCAGGTCAAAGAAAAAGAAAACTGCTAAAAGAAGAGCACCATGCCCGAAAGCAGAGACAGCCAACGTCATTACAATCTTAAACGTCAACGATAAAGATGGGCAACCGAAAGAAATTCGTGCCACAGTTACGATAGGGCAACGTCCTTTTTCTCTCATTGTTGACACTGGGGCTACAGTCTCTCTGCTGAGCGAAGAACATTACCGCAGATTCTTCGCGGATATCTATGCGTTGTGCTCGCCTGCTGTCATCCTCCACAACTACTCTGGAGAAAAGATAAACATCGTCGGATCGGATGCTTTCTGGCCGACGTAACTCACGGCGAAACCACCGCCGGTGTGCTGTTCCACATCACAACTAAAGGCACGTCTTTGCTGGGACTCGACGCCATACGCAGTCTGGGCATAAACATCGTCGGTTCAACTTTAACCTGCCGCAGCGTCGCGCACGCAGACTCTCCCCCCTCGCTCCCCGCCGAGCTGCAGGATCAGTTTTCGCACCTCTTCTCGACGGGCCTCGGGCTCGTAAAGAACTTCATGCACCACATCAGGCGTCGCTCGTCCGTGCCGCAGGTTTCTGCAAAACTGCGGCGCCTGCCCCTGACTCTTCGAGAGCGTTTCGGGGGAGCTACGCCGTCTGCAGTCGCAGGGGGTGATAGAACCCGTGTCTGCGTCGGAATGGGTCTCCCCCATAGTCGTCGTGCGAAAGAAAGATGGCTCGCTTCGGTTGTGCGTGGACCTCCGCGAGGCTAACAAAGCTGTCATCGCCGACGCGTTTTCTCTTCCGCACACGGAAGAACTCCTGCATCAACTAGCAGGTGGGACGTGTTTTTCGAGGCTTGACTTGGCGTCTGCGTACCACCAAATTGAACTTACACCGGAGAGCCGCGACCTAAAAACTTTTATCACGCATGATGGGTTGTTTCGATTCAAAAGAGTATTCATTATTAATATAAACAGCGCGAACATCTACATTATCTACATATTGATAAGATGCTGAGGCTGGGTCCTAAGCATGCTTTTGAGCCTAGAGTTGATGAGGCTGAACAGGTGACCATGTCACGCTGTATTGCAAATAGAGTTGAAGATTCTGATAGGTCGCGGTGCATCCATGAGTGCATGGAAGTGCTAGAGCACACAAAAGAAGGATTAAAGGGGAAACGGTGCCCTATTAACTATATTGCTAAATGGATGGCCTCAAGAGACCTCAGAGTTATACTATCAGATAAAGAAGGGTATTTTACTATTTTTTCTGAGAATCAGTTTCAAGAAAAAGCCGAGGCTGCTGTTGAGAAGAATTTCAAAAGGTTTCCTATGGAAGCGACCAAGATAAAAGAGAGGGCTATGGCTCTTCTAGATGATCTTGGGCTTGAACGGATACGTGAACAGGTGAAGAAATGCAAGCAACTACATTTGGAAGTATTCTTTTCGGCAAAAACCCATAAACGAGATGTTCCGTTCAGAGCCATCGTATCTGAGAAGAGCACGTGGCAGCACCTGGTGTCCAAGTATTTGCAGAAGCACCTTTCCTCGTTGACTTTATCAGACCCTCTAAGGCTACCTAACTCTGAAGCCCTTGTCGTGTTCCTCAAAGAACACAACCCAAGAAATTGTATCGGCTTCAGCATGGATGTCAAGGATTTATATTATAGCCTTCCCCATGACTGCCTCCTTAAGCGAGTACAAATGTGCATTACAGAAGACAATAATGAATGTGAATTCATTGACGCCTCAGGTGTTAGTGTTGAAAGTTTCCTTCAACTTTTGAGGTTCTACCTGGAATCCGCCTTCATAGGATGGAAGAACAAGCTGTATACGCAGAAGGCTGGAGTCTGCATTGGGTCGAGTGTTGCACCGGTATTGAGTGACATCTTCTTAATGTACGTGGACAGACACCTGAAGGATAACTTGGAGGGCCTGCATTACTCCACCTTCAGGTATGTGGACGACTTTTTAGTATTAACAGACCGTGAGGGATTCAATCAACGAATGAAGGACATTATGGATGTTTTTACTGAGTGTGGATCCGGCCTAGAATTTACTGTTGAGAAACCAGTGGACGATCGGTTACAGTATTTAGATATTTTGATTCAATTCGGTGATGATCATGTTTGTTGGGAATACAACCCGAGATCGATGAAGCCGTTGCTAGGCTCCAATTCAGGACATTCCAAATTAGTGAAGAATGGGATGATAAACACTTGCTTATTAAGTGCGTTGACGAAATCTTGTTACCACGGCATGGGCAAGAGTTTTGAAAGACAAGTGAAGAGAATTGCAAAGGCCGGTTATCGGGAGTCAGTTATTATTGAGGCCAGTTGCCGGCTACTGAAGAACCTTAAAAGAACGCACAGTCTGAAATCCCTGCCCAGCATGAGTGAGAGGAAGAGGAAGGTTGCCGTGGTACCGTATGTGCACAGGATTTCGCATGGCCTCAAAAATGTAGGCAAGAGGTATAATGTGGACGTCGCACTGACCGCCCCGCTCAAGATGAAGAGGATTTGCCCGGCTGTTCAAAGGGAAAGAGAAGAGAAGAAGCAAGAATGTGGGGTGAAACATAGAAACCCCTATGTTGGATGCAAGACAGGTGTTGTGTATAGGCTTCCACTCTCTTGTGGAGCCAGTTATATAGGACAAACCGGACGGTGTATAAATAAGAGACTACAGGAACACTGTAACAACTTGGAAATTGGAAAGGACAAAACGTTTCTGGTATCCCATTGCCAGTCATGTGAAATAATGAAGAAGGAGAAGAAGAAGTGCACTCCTAAGTTTGACAGTGTTAAGATTTTATATCGCCACAAAGAGAAGATAACGAGAGAGATAGTGGAAGCGTATTTTATTTCAACGGACAATAAGTGTGTCAGCAAGACGTCTCTTGCTCTTTCAAGCAAAGAGGTGTCTTTTTTAAGTGATTTTTTAAAGTAATTTTTATGCAGCAGGTGAACCCAGGGGTTTTTTCACGTGACTGTTTCGTTTTCTACATGTTTGTTTTCCTGGGCCTTGGAGTAAACGGCTTAGGCTTAGTTGTGAGTCAGCGCATGTACTGTGGCTTTCTTGTTTCTTGTCCCTTGTTTTCGTGTTCGCGCTGTTTATATTAATAATGAATAAGTACCAACTCGCCCAACAAAGTATCTTGGTAAGTCAAAAGAGTATGTTCTGGTCTGGCCTCTGCTCCTGCGGCTTTTCAGAGAATGATGCAACTGCTTTTGAAGGACTGCAGTGGTGTGCTCTGTTACATTGATGACATAATCGTCTGGGAAGGACACGCCAGGAGCATAACAAAAATTTGAAGCGGGTACTTGAACTTATAAGCGCTTCAGGATTGAAGCTAAATGATAAATGTCTTTTCGCTGTTCCTGAGCTGCACTTTTTGGAACATGTCGTTAGTGGGAAAGGTTTGTGCCCGTTGCCTTCCAAAGTAGACGCTGTTGTGAAAGCGCCTGCCCCTCATGATCTCTCAACATTGCGTTCTTTCTTGGGACTTGTAAGGTGCTACTCCCGTTTTATTCCCCGATTTGCTGATTTGGTCGAACCGTTGAGAAAGCTTTTGAGGACAATTCAAAAGTTTGATTGGAATGAGGAAGCTCAACGCAGTTTTGATCTCGTCAAAAGCTCCTTATCAGCTAGTCCCGTCATACAGATGTTCAACCCAGAGTTAGGTGTAATCGTCACCACAGATGCTTCGGAAAAGGGCTTGGGTGCTGTGCTTCAGCAACGCGATGGTGAAGAAATGCGCACCGTTGCATTTGCATCGAGAACCTTGACCGAGGCGGAACGAAGATATTCCGTGGGTGAACGAGAGGCTTTGGCATGTCTACCTTTGGGGAAGAAGATTTCTGTTGCGCACAGACCATCAGGCTTTGGTAACTTTGCTTTCGTCAGCTGGCGCAGGACGTCGGCCTCTTCGATTATCCAGATGGTCTGCTCGCTTACTGTACTACAACTTTTCGATCGAGTATCAGAAAGGGTCTCAAAACGTCATTGCAGATGCACTTTCACGCCTGCCTATTGAAAGCGCTTCAAATCGAACCGCAGACGAAGAAATAGTCTCGGTCGTGTCATTATCCGTGACAAAAGAGCAGCTGCAGCTTGCTACCGCTGCAGACGAGCTATTGCAAAATGTTGTGGGGTATGTCACAAAAGGGTGGCCGCCGAAAAAGTCCGTGACACCTGATGTGTTTCCTTACTTTGACGTGCGAGAAGAACTGTCCCAGGTGCATGGCTTGTTACTCCGAGGGGAAAAAATTGTAATCCCCCATGTGCTGAAGGCTACGCTTGTCAGCTTCGCACACGAAAACCACCCTGGCATAGTAAGGACTAAGCAAAAGCTGCGTGACCTCTATTGGTGGCCTCGAATGGACAAACAGGTTGAGGAAGCTATAAGTCACTGTCACATTTGTCAGACACTCGACAAGTCTGCTAAACCATCTTTCGCGCCTTTGCAACCTGTGGCATTCCCAGACAAGCCATGGCAAAAGCTCGCGATGGACATTGTAGGTCCTCTTGAATGGGCACCTTCCAACTGTCGATGCATAATAACCCTGATTGATTACCACTCGAAGTGGCCTGAAGTTGCATTTGCACCGACAGTAACGTCGCATACTGTTGTTGAGTTCCTGCAGGGAGTATTCAGCCGCGAGGGTTTCCCGGACGAAATTGTGACTGACAACGGACCGCAGTTCAAGTCACAAATGTTCGAGGAATTCTTGCGCGAGAGGAGCATTATACATCGTTTCTCTTCAGATTACTACCCTCAGGGAAACGGTGCAATAGAAAGATTCAACAGGGTGCTCAAGGATTGGATACAAATGGCGAGATTGGAAAACCGCCCGTTGAAAACTTCCTTGGTTGATTACCTCGGTACATATAGATCAACTCCGCACGCGACGACTGGCTTGTCACCTGCGAAGCTCCTACATGGTCGTCAACCCAGAACACGGCTCAGTATTGCTGGAATGCCCTCTGGGAGCGACGTACACTCTAATGCTGTATTGAAGCCCGTTCGCGAGAGGGTGCAAGCTAAGCAGTCGTACACCCAACAGTATACGGATAGGAGACGCGGTGCTAGAGCCTCAACATTTCGAAACGGTGACCTCGTTCGAGTAAAGATTCTCAAAGCTGGAGGCAAGGCATCGCTTTCATACATGGGTCCATTTAAAGTAGTCAGAAAAAGAGGCCGGAATTCACTTCTCCTAAGTGACGGTCGCATCTGGAATGCATCCAAATTATCTCGCGTACCAGAAAACAGCTTTGACTCTACTCCAACTACATCTGAAGATCGCGCGGAACCAGCACCAACTGAAACGACATTTGAACCGCAGTCTCCAGTGGTTGAAGCAAGTTCAACTCCTCCGCAAAGCAACGACACAGAACAAACGCTGCGTCGAAGTGCAAGAGACCGTCGTCCACCTGACAGACTTCAATACTGACTTTACTGTTTCTGCCCTTGTGCATACTGTGCTTTTACGTGTGTTTCGTGTTGTTTTTTTAAGCGGGAGGTGATGTTATATTCTGCACAAGTTTCGGTTTCGTTTCCATACACCAGTGCTATCATCATCAGCACATTTTCTCGCTCTCTTTTCTCGAGCTCACACGCTCACACTCTGACGTAAATAAACAGTCTACCCTGAGCTGCGGTCTGCGCCTGTTCGTTCTCTCCGTCCGGATACCGGACACCACAACACACTTGGCGTAAGTCAGAAAGTTCAATCAGCACTAACAGGTCGATCCCGGAGCCTTTCAATGCAGGTAGAATCTATGGTAGGTAGAAATCCTATGATGTATGGCTACATCTGATTAACATTTCTGATTGGTCACTGAAGTATTTTGCAGCAAAACGCCGCATAAAGACACCGCGCAATGCAAAGATCAATCAACACCGGGATAGTTCATACAACTGGGTTAAAAGGCGGTATGGGCTGGCAACAAGCTTGTCGACGCATCTGAAAAGGTGCGCCAGGGGACACCCAAGTCACCGTAGGTACCTCTAACGATACGACGTCATACTCTTGAGATTAATTTAAGTGTCCCTCGTGTTCTTCTAAAGTTATAGTGGCAGAATATGTAAATCAAACTTGTTCTGCATCGCTTGCTCGTCAGGGTGTTAATAAATACATTTTATCAGGCCTAAGTATTGGGCAGCGCATACAAACATTGTAAGGAATTTGGACGGACACGGAGATGAAGAATCTTTGAGAAATCTTGCAAACATTTTAAATTATATGGCATCCAGAAAAAAAAAAAAAAACATTTCAGCGCAGCACATATACCTAACCAGATTCTAGCCGATGACAGAGGAAGCAGAAGCACCTTATATTTTTCTTGTATGATTTAGTATCATAGAAGCTCGCATCAGTAGAACAGATCATTTGTTGTTATCACAAGAACGAATTGCCCGTCTTCTCATGGGGGGATTGTCCATGAAACGGGAGTATAAAAAGGCTAATAAGCCGGGCATTATCGGGGTAGAAATAGAAAAAGAAAAGCAAAATACACAAAGAGAGAGAAAGAAACGATAATAACCATTCACAATCGCAATATCTCGGTATTCTTGAACGGGTACGTAAGTAAAAGCTATATGCGTTGTGTTATAAATTTAAGCACGGCACTCGATCGGATCCCAGTTAGAAAATTCACATAGCGCCGAAATCATTCGGGTGGCTGCACCCGTTAAGGTGGCGCCGAATTTCAGCCCGAGAGAGGTGCTTAATATAAGTCGAAGCTGCTGCAAATTCTCCTTCAATAACTTTTTCTCGAACGTTTTGTTCATTGTGATTCATGGAAGAACGCGCACGCAAGAGTGCCAAACAAATCCTCTGTAGGTTAAAAAGTTGGTCCTTGACGTGCTAGTGAATCTTCTTGAGATTTCAAGAGATCGTCTTCGTCAAAGCTTCGTGCTTCAGTAATCTATATCATGCTTAGCTGTTAAACGATCATGTTTTCCGGACTGAAAACATACGTCTCCTAGACTTAGCTGCTATGGCACGCGCTACAGCCGATGTGGATGATAATGCAGGGCCTCGGAGTGGCGCACTTCCGTGTACTCAGCACATTGTTGTATGTTACATCGATGTGTACAGGCACCCTTTTAAAGGCACAGATATGGCACAAAAGAGAAGTACTGAGTGCAGTACCTTTTAAGGCACGAGAGTCATTAGGCAAGTGGAGAGACTAGTATAATGATACAAATTGGATATGACTGCCGCTGCGCAAGTTGAGTGTCTAACTTGCGTAGGACAAGCCCTACCGCCACAACTTTGCTTACTATATAGGAATGGATATGTCCTTGGCTCGCCTCCCACCGGCGGTTGTACCTGTTGTATACCATCGCTGCACCCGCAACGCGGTCCTCACCTGCCTTTTCTGCTACTTTGCAGGAGCTCAGTATAGCTGTTATTTTAGTCACGCGGAGGATAGCAGCGGAAGGGGGAATGGCGTGAAGAAAAGGGAAGCTTTGGAGGAGGGTGTACAAGGAGTGCTGAATAATGTGCTTAAGCTCAGTTTGCACCTACAGGTGCGATCGCTAACGCGACAGCTTCACAGCCTCATTTAGCAAAAAAAAAAAAAAAAAAAAAAAAAGAACTGTAGATCTGTTGCAAACTCGGCGCTGTGACCGAAGAACCTGGAGCATGCCTCTATTTTAGAGGTGCAATAGATTACAAGCATGGAGATGACATAGAATTCTACCTGAAGGGGAGAGAGATGGAAGGGCGGAAATCCAGCCCAGTGGCCTTGGATTCCGAGGATTCCGACACGCTACACGTCCACGCAGGAAGGTACGGACGGCATGGTTGAATCTGTACCTTATGTTACATGGAGTTTACATAAAATGTGGTAGCCTACCATTGTATGCCAATGAGAGTGTGTGAGATAACTGTGACACAAATCAAGATGTCAACGCCAGGGTCGTTAGTAATGTGCAAGCAAAAGGGAGCTGTAGATTGGAGTCAGTAATGCGTTCGGGTCATAACATCAAAGGCGACGCTTAAATGTCCAAAATTTGTCTCCGTAAAAATATGCGTGCGCAGAACAGAAATGTACCGACGTCGCCTCCGCGCCGCTCGAGACGAGGTCGTGAAGGCAGTGAACGCACGGCGGCAACGCTGGCGGGTGTCACGCCAGTGTCTCCTTTGTCAACGTCAAGAACCGGGAAAGGAGTGAGTGCCAGTTCAAGAATAGTTATGTGCAGGAAAAAATAGAGTTGTTCGCAGGGGTCAAGTGGTGCAGCTAGCACACAAGTGGGTGCAGTAGCGCAGAACTGGGAGAGGCTTTCGCCCTGCAGTGGGTATAGTCAGGCTGATGATGATTATAACTGCTCACAACCCCCCCCCCCCCCCCCCCCTTCACACACACACGCACGCGCAACAAAGCCGCTTGGGCGACTCGCCTCCTAGACGTGGAGGTTCGTCTGGAAACGCGGAGCACATATTTATTGATAAATATGCTTTACAGAGATGTCAGACACGAAATGCTTTTGCATGCATGTATTCATGGTCCTAAAGTATTGCACTGACTCTTAACAAACGACTGCTTTCATAGGCGCAAAGTCAGCCTCTTTGCTAACCGTTCGTTAAATATATTTTGTAGGGGCAGCGCTACCGCAATGCATTTCTAACTCAGATTCTAGACAACCAGGGGTTTTAAGTGTAGATTGCTTCCGCAATGACATAGCATACTTTGTCACACACTTCTTCAAAGCTCTGGCCAGCGTTTAACGACCGGCCACTACTTCTGGTGCTCTGCGAAACGAGAAAAATGTTGCGATAAGTTGTGTTTACATATGTTGCTATGAGTTGCCCTCACAACTCGCACCCCCATACGTTTCGCAGTGTTTTAAAGATACTTCGCCTCGCCAATGAGACTTCATACCTTCACAATCTGTTTTGGTTGCTGTGTGCCGAATAAGGACATGCTGTGTGCCCCGTGTAATGAAAAAACCGCTTTGAAATCTTTCATTTCTAAGTTCCTATGGGCGCTAACCCTACTTTTCACCCCTAGTCGGCCCAGCCTGGCGACAGAAGCGCCACCGCACCGTGCTTACGCCACAAGTCGGTGTTGGTCTATACCATATGGAACAAATTGTACCTGTTCTGGCCACATCCACCTCCGCGTTATGCTTTTACTCTGTCACACTCTGGCCTAAAATGTCCCTTTTTGAGTACAGCACGCAGAACACGAAATGGGGTTCTTGTCGATCGAATTCACGAGCTGTTTCTGCGCTGAACATCGAGAAAGCAGAGCTTGGGCTCAGCGGAGAGACAAGGATTGTTTATGGTGTATATGTGCAAAGTCTCAAACCTGCTGTCTGGCCGAATTCCCTTCAGGCGTTTAAGATATCAGCACTGCTTTGTGAAGCTGGTTTAAAATTTTTGTTAAATAAACACAAAGTATATACACCTTTATTTATTTCCGTGCAGCGTTGAGTAGAGTGATCAAAACTTTCTTGTGATAAAGCAGCACACTTGGGCCACTTTCTCACCTGATACGTTCAGAACACAAAAAACAATCCTTATCGCTTCACTTTGCCCAAGCAGCGCCTTCTACGATCAATGGTATGAATCAATAGGACGCTGAACGCTTAGCTCCCACACGCGACAATCTGTTGTTTAAAAGGGACGGGATGTATCGCCACGTACGTGATAGGAGTCGTACACTGGAAAATACTAAGGAAAGTAAACCACCTCTCCCGTTTCGATTGCGAACAGTTTCTTTGTACACCTTCAATTTTCAACACACATAAAGACAATGCTGATATCTTGACTTAAGTTCATTTTTGCGAAGACGCCATCGAGTGAAGACCCATTAATAATGTGATCCGATTATTCGTGCAGCTTATTCCAGTAATAGAGATCGTTATCTAACGCACCCAATCTTACGAGAAGACGAGCTGAAAGTGCAGCATGTTTGCTGCAATAGTCATGGGGCTTATCTTGTTGCATATCGTCATACTGTAAGTAATGATATCTTCGAGCCTGAAAGCTTTAGTACTTGAGGCAAATCCTGCTGAAATAGGTGCAGGCAGATCATGCTGTTCAAAAAAGAAAATCGACTCCCGCCGAGTGATTCCTGGTGCTCAGTTTCCTTCGCGAACATTTTTGCTACCTTCTGTTCTCTTGTTTACCACCGTGTTCTGCGCCATATCAGCAGGTCTAGGGCCGAAAATGATGAGCGTTATGGAAGCTTCGAAGGTGTCTCACACAAGAACTCTCCTCATCTACTCGCCGCCGAAGCTGCATGAACTCGTGCCTCGCATTAATTACTTGCCGATTCCATTAAAACTGGTGAAGGCTTCATACGATGACCTGCGATGCGAATTTTCTCCTTTGACTGTAAGAATTCCCGAAAACTGCTTTGTTCCAAGAAAAAATGCACTGTCCTTCATGCTAACCCCCAAACTAGTCTTCTCACCTTGGCACTCGAGCCACAGCCTGGGTGTGCGAAACGAATCGGCTGGTTTAGTTAGAGACTTCGAATACATAAGCTGGTTTATCTCGACAGAATCACACGAGAAGACACTAATGGAGTTCGCCAGTGGTCTATGCCAACTTACCAGCGTCTCTTCCGAGGATATCAATGCTCCGGTTGATCGATTCAGGAGATGTCATTTGCGAGAAGCAGTTGAAGCTCCTGTACTTTTCGCTTCCCACGATAAACCACAAAACTCTTTTCCTAAAGCGCACGAACTTTTCATTGGCACGGATTTGCATGGTACTTCGGTAGAGAAGGCTTTAAAGAATCCAGAAGCAGCTGCTCTTTTAGACGCATACCAGACACTGAATAACAGCCTGCGTCTGTTTCGCACATTGGGATTTCGCAAATTCATGGATAAATCTTTGGACACTATGCTCCTACCTTTCCTGAGCAGTGACCTTCAGCTTCCAAGCTTGTTTAAAGACGCCCAGTATGCCCCTAGACAAATGTGCTTTTTCAGTCGTCATGGCAATGTCTTACAAATAACCTTTATCGACTCGTGGATCTCATTCACGTTGCTTGCGATCACCTTAATATCCTTGGGGGTCTTGATTTCGTTCGGGCTGTGGTTAAGAAGGAAGCATATTTCGAGGCGATACAATTTTTCTCAGTGTGACATCGTTTTCTTTCTGGTTTCTGGCCTGCTAAAACAGAGTCCACCATGCATAGTTAATGAACGCAGTCTTATGCTTGTCGCCTGGTCTTTCGGCATGTTCTTCATTGGGAACTACGTTCAGACCACTATCACGGCGATCCAAAGCGTACCAAGCGTTTCGAAAGGCATTGAAAGCTTAGCTCATTTAAGGTCCTTAATTGAGAAAGGTTCAATTAAGTTGTGTGCGACAAGCGATTGGACGGGGGTGTGGGAGGTCTACAAGATATCGGGAGAGATATCACCTGACATAGAAGCCATCCTGAGAGCGTTAGGGCAGTGTGGAATGGACTGCGGAAAGGAAGACCAGACCACGGACTACTGCTTCCGCTTGGGTGCCGAAGGCACTCACGCGGTCTTGTCCTCGTGCGCCGAGGACATCGTCGCTGCAGCTTCGTGGTGGAGTCTTGTGCCTGCGGAGCCCATCTTCATGGAGATCCAGGCTCTCGGCATGCATCACACAAACCCTCTTAGGTGAGCATATTCATGGCTGTGTGGCGATTTGTTACCTTTTTGGCCTGTCTATCCTGCTCCGGTATAGGAAGCTTGCATGAAGCGATGCATGCTGGGTAATCCGCCATGATGATGTCGTTGGCAGCAGACGACGCAGCACGGCACTGCCACACAGATTCGTCTGCATGGTCGCGTAGTGCGCGCGGAGGATGTTGGCGCGATCGAACAGGCCGAAAGCGGGTTCTTCACGATTCCAAAAAAATACGTCTGCACGAGGGCGAGAAGACAAATGATTCCACTAGAAACGCCGACGCGAAATAGTGGCTCGCGCGGGCCAAAACTACACGCGAAATCGACGCCAATCCGTGCAAGCATCAAACTACTCGCCAGAACTGAAATCATGAATGTCTGCGATGTCGACGGGCGGCCAGGTCCACATACATAGTGCAGTCAGTCATTCGTTCGCGCTTGAAGAGGCGTAGCTTGAACAGGTCCGCGACGTACGTACATGCTTTGCATTTCTCCATAGCGCGCCCGATTTTTCGGACACAGCGTCGACGCGTACGTTCCTCAGGAATCTACAGACAATTGCAAGGGTATGCGCACGAAAAGCCGCTTGTTTGCTCGGTCGATCGCCGAAAACGACAGGCACTTGCTCAATTCAGGCTGGCTGCGCTGCCTGCCGTCTGCTGCCAGCGACAACATCATGGCGGATTACCCAGCATGCATCGCTTCATGCAAGCTCCCTATATAGATAGAGGCTGTGCTTTGAATGGCCCATGTAGGGAATACACGGGTGTGAAGACGAGGAACGCAAGTGCCAAATCTTGACGTTTTCTTTACAGGACTTCTAGACAGGCGAATTTGTCCTATGGCGCTCCACGAATCTAATTCAAAAATAAACAAGGACAACAGTCGGTGAAACAAAAAACGCAATAAAAAGATGTTACTACGAGCCTAAACATTGGCATTAAAGCGCGCACTTATGTCCCAGGCTATACGCGCATCGAGCAGTGTCCGAGACCTGCGCTAAGCTTTGACATGTCCCTCTGTTTTTCGGCCAGTTCTGCCTCTCCAAGACGACGTGAAGGGGGTAATTCGACTGCTTAGTGACATCCTGATAGCGTGATAGCTATACGCGCATCGAGCAGTGTCCGAGACCTGCGCTAAGCTTTGACATGTCCCTCTGTTTTTAGGTCAGTTCTGCCTCTCCAAGACGACGTGAAGGGGGTAATTCGACTGCTTAGTGACATCCTGATAGAGTGTAAATTATGCTCGTGTGCGACATTTATTTAGACATAATTTCTAACTGCTGCTGGTGTTCAATTCAGACTCCGAAATATGAGTTCTCCCAGGACAGCAGCAAACTCCGAGCTGTACTACTTTCTCAAGATAACTTACAGCCGTGACAGTTGACCTCTACATTTGTTTAGACGTGTTGGCCAGAGAATATAATCCACTTTTGAAGGCTTAGATATCTGAGAATGGTTTCCGAACACCTCTAGACAAAAGGTGCAGTGCGGTTAGCGAAACCTCTTCCAAGCGCGCATCGGACAGGCGTACGGGCCCGGGAAAAGGTATGGTTGCAGTCAGCCTTCTGCGGCAGTGGGTTTCGAACCAATTAGCCACCTGCCGCAACCAAGGCGGATGCCTAAGCCACAATGGCACTGATCGCCTTCCAGCCTGTCTCCCACATTCGCTTTCATCATATACCCTAACTGTGGAGAAGGGGACCTCCCTCTTTCCGCATTGCAGCGCACAATACAAGCTAACGCCGTAAAACTCCTGTATCGCCTTCTTATAGGTACTGTATCTATATTCGTTGTATGTTTGTTTTGAGCTAACGTGACATTTTGGCACACGAGTACTCACGTGAAGACTGGGCAGAATCGTCAGATGCACCGTTGATATTCTTGTGTGCCTGTCACCCTTCATCTTGCACTGGCTAGGACTGTAGTGTAATTTTGATCTAATAATATGGTTAATAATTCCATGAAATTTCTGGGAGGACTATACTTTATTCTCCGGACATAGCTGATGCGTTTCGGCGCAGTAGCTTTCTCCGCATAGCCGCAGAAAAATGTCCCCGAATATAGACTCCCTCCACTCCCCTTCTCCAGCAATCGCTATCATGATCTCTCCCAAGAACCTCCTCCCCCTAACAATTTTGGATGTACCATGTGCACAGATTCAATACAGTCGTTACACGCAATGCACATCGGGCCGGACGCTTGCAGAACTAAGGAATGATGTGCAAAAAGCTCTCACCCAACTACGACCTGATATTGTGAAACTGAGATGGAGTTAGTCACACCCGAATCCCGGCCAATAAGGGGGCGTCGCCTCACCTGCTAACTACTGCACTGGACTTCTAGAATTTCAGGGTAATATTTAATCGCGTGGGTCACTACTCCCCAATAAAAACAAGATAATAAAATAAAAACAAGAAACAAACTGTCACTGTGATTACATTAGGAAAACTCTTCGGACAATTTCTGTTTTGGGCAAATCTCTCATTACCAAGCAACTACGCAATATTCGACGCATACACCTAAATGTATTCATCACTCATTTACGTTCTTTTCTCTGCCGTATCCGACACTCCTTTGCGTGCCCATATTATCCCAGGCTCAAGGCTAATTTAGACCACTAACTTCAATTCTGCATTGCTGCTGTTCATCGCCCTCAGTTTCCATTCCCAGAACGTGGCGGGCTTGCCTAGCCTCCTTGGTAAACGATGTATTCGGGGCTTTTAAGTTGCGTTAAAATAAAATTTTAGTGCTCTAGCACCAAGTGCCTTACTGGAGAAAATTCGTGATGTCTGGGAATGAAGCCGCGCAATAACACGTATTGCCAAACGGGACGACAGATATCCGGTAGCCGACTGGGGTAGCACTTTTGAGATGGAACTCGAAGTCCTAGCACATTTGGACATCGATTCAGACCCGCTATACCTAGACAGTGCAGACACTTTCGTGTGGCTTAGTTAAAGCGGGGCTTTATGTCAATGCCTGGTGGTCTTTGACACAATAGGGAAGACTGCCACTGCATGCTAATGAATATGTGCAACCAGAAAACGAATTGAAAAGCAAAATGCTAGGGCATCTAATTCGCATTTCGTCCCGCTACGCTAAATCGTCGGTAGATTTTCTCTCTCCCCTCAATTTGGATGCTCTTACTCTCCCTCGTAGGTACCAGCACCGACGCACACTGCGGGCCATTGCGGAGGCTGGACTGGCCGCCCGTCATCGTAAGACAGCGGCCTCAAAGAGCAAGGAGCACAGTCCGGCACCTCAGCCTTTCCACGTGTACTTAATCGTGTACGCGCTGTGTTGCGGGATGTCTGGTTTAGTTTTCTTCTGCGAATTATTCTGGCACGCGCGTCGACGTAACAGCACAAGGAACTGTAGGCTTTAGAATCCCATCATAGTACCATACATCCGCACGCTATCACACATGTCACTCCATTCGACCATTAAATTGGTGGGGGAGGAAAATTCATTCGTTAAGAACCTGCAGCCGTTCAGGAGGACGACTGTGCTCAGCATACAGCCTGGCTCTCTGTCCTCTGAACAGAGACTTCGTCGAACGAGGTGATTTTCTTGTGGTGATCTGTCGTGTAGCCTTGCCGTAAGTCAGAAAGTTCAATCAGCACTAACAGGTCGATCCCGGAGCCTTTCAATGCAGGTAGAATCTATGGTAGGTAGAAATCCTATGATGTATGGCTACATCTAAATATTAACATTTCTGATTGGTCACTGAAGTATTTTGCAGCAAAACGCCACATAAATACACCGCGCAATGCAAAGATCAGTCAACACCGGGATAGTTCATACAACTGGGTTAAAAGGCGGTATGGGCTGGCAACAAGCTTGTCGACGCATCTGAAAAGGTGCGCCAGGGGACACCCAAGTCACCGTAGGTACCTCTAACGATACGACGTCATACTCTTGCGATTAATTTAAGTGTCCCTCGTGTTCTTCTAAAGTAATAGTGGCAGAATATGTAAATCAAACTTGTTCTGCCTCGCTTGCTCGTCAGGGTGTTAATAAATACATTTTATCAGACCTAAGTATTGGGCAGTGCATACAAACATTGGGAGCAATTTGGCCGGACACGGAGATGAGGAATCTTTGAGAACTCTTGCAAAAATTTTAAATTATATGGCTCCATCCAGAGAAAAAAAAAAAAACATTTCAGCGTAGCACCTAACCGGATTCTAGCCGATGACAGAGGAAGCAGAAGCACCTTATATTTTTCTTGTATGATTCAGTATCATAGAAGCTTGCATCAGTAAAACAGATCATTTGTTGTTATCCTAAGAACGAATTGCCCGTCTTATCATGGGGGGATTGTCGACGAAACGAGAGTATAAAAAGGCTAATTAGCCGGGCATTATTGGGGTAGAAATAGAAAAAGAAAAGCAAAGTGCACAAAGAGAGAGAAAGAAAAGATAATAACCATTCACAATCGCAACACCTCGGTATTCTTTAACAGGTACGTAAGTAAAAGCTGTATGCATGGTGTTATAAACTTAAGCACGGCACTCGATCGGATCCCAGTTAGAAAATTCGCACGGTGCCGAAATCATTCGGGCGGCTGCACCCGTTAAGGTGGCGCCGAATTTCAGCCCGAGAGAGGTGCTTAATATAAGTCGAAGCTGCTGCAAATTCTCCTTCAATAACTTTTTCTCGAACATTTTGTTCATTGGGATTCATGGAAGAACGCGCACGCAAGAGTGGCAAACAAATCCTCTGTAGGTAAAAAATTTGGTCCTTGACCTGCTAGTGAATCTTCTTGATTTCAAGATCGTCTTCGTCAAAGCTTCCTGCTTCAGTAATCTATGTCATATTTAGCTGTTTGGTTTGGTTTGGTAAAACTTTATTTCCCACAGTAGGGGTCCTGAAGGACACTCGGCTGTAGAACGATCATATTTTCCGGACTGAAAACATACGTCTCCTAGACTTAGCTGCTGTGGCACGCGTTACAGGAAATGCGCCTCAGAGTGGCGGATTTCCGTGTACTCAGCACATTGTTGTATGTTACATCGATGTGTCCAGGCACCCTTCTAAAGGCACAGATATGGCACAAACGAGAAGTACTCAGTGCAGTACCTTTTAAGGCACGAGAGTCATTAGGCAAGTGGAGAGACTAGTATAATGATACAAATTGGATATGACTGCCGCTGCGCAAATTGAGTGTCTAGCTTGCGTAGAACAAGCCATACCGCCACAACTTCTGCTTATACTATATAGGAATGGATATGTCCTTGGCTCGCCTCCCACCGGCGGTTGTACCTGTTGTATACCATCGCTGCACCCGCAACGCGGTCCTCAGCTGCCTTTTCTGCTACTTTGCAGGAGCTCAGTATAGCTGTTATTTTAGTCACGCGGAGGATAGCAGCGGAAAGGGGAATGGCGGGAAGAAAAGGGAAGCTTTGGAGGAGGGTGCACAAGGAGTGCTGAATAATGTGCTTGAGCTCAGTTTGCACCTACAGGTGCGATCGCTAACGCGACAGCTTCACAGCCTCATTTAGAAAAAACAAAACAAACAAAAAAAAAAAAACAACTGTAGATGTGTTGCAAACTTGGCGCTGTGACCGAAGAATCTGGAGCATGCCTCTATTTTAGAGATGCAATAGATTACAAGCATGCAGATGACATGGAATTCTACCTGAAGGGGAGAGAGATGAAAGGGCGGGAATCCAGCCCAGTGGCCTTGGATTCCGAGGATTCCGACACGCTACACGTCCACGCAGGAAGGTACGGACGGCATGGTTAAATCTGGACTTTATGTTACATGGAGTTTGCATAAAATGTAGTAGCCTACCATTATATGCCAATGAGAATGTGGGAGATAACTGTGACACAAATCAAGGTGTCAACGCTAGGGTCGTTGGTAATGTGCAAGCAAAAGGGAGCTGTAGACTGGAGTCAGTAATGCGTTCGGGTCATACCATCAAAGGCGACGCTTAAATGTCCAAAATTTGTCTCCGTAAAAATATGCGTGCGCAGAACAGGAACGTGCCGACGTCGCCTCCGCGCCGCTCGAGACGAGGTCGTGAAGGCAGTGAAGGCATGGCGGCAGCGCTGGCGGGTGTCACGCCAGCGCTGCTAGTTATGTGCAGGAAAATATAGAGTAGTTCGCAGGGGTCAGTGGGTGCAGCTAGCACAGAAGTGGGTGCAGTAGCACAGAACTGGGAGAGGCTTTCGCCCTGCAGTGGGTATAGTCAGGCTGATGATGATGATGATGATAGCTGCTCACACACACGCGCGCACGCACACACACACACACACACACACACACACACACACACACACACACACACACACACACACACACACACACACACACACACACACACACACACACACACACACACACACACACACACACACACACACACACACACACACACACACACACGCACACGCACGCGCGCGCGCGCGCGCGCATATATATATACACAGATCGAAAGCGGACCACGTGCCGTTGAGATGAAGACTCTATTGCGGTACGGCAGATGTGACGGGACCTGGGGATTCGCGTATTTGTTAAGAACGGCCAGGCCGATCAACCTGCCTCTACGCACATAGCTCCTGCACGTGGCCCGTACTAGAAACGCCTTCAGATGTTCCGTATGAAAGTCGCAACGCGAGTCTTAAGCTTCTTTTGCGGAGACACTCACTGGGACCATTGTCGGCCGCAAACCTAGCTTGATTGATTCATCTGTGTAACTGGCCGAATGCCATTTTTTCTGAGGGTGCACGCTCTCCCCTGGGTTTGTGCTAGACTTCCTGTGCTGTTAAATATTTGACAAAGGAGTCATTGACCAGATCAGCGTGACCTGCAAATGTGAAAGTTGTGCTAATGCTCACCATTTTAATTATCGCATTTTGAAGCAAGTTTAACAGCTTTGTTAGCGTAGGCTGTTAGATTGCACTGAGAAGAGTCAGATTTTATGCGCAGATAGTAGTGTGATGGTATAAAGATGTTATTGCTATAGCAACTACAATCTCTGATCAAAATTAGCTTTACAGCCTGCAGTCAACACTTTCAATGTGCGCCGCCTCCGAATTTCGGAGCCCATTAAGTGCACAAGCTCATGAATAAACTTTCTGTAATCTAAAAAAAATCGAGAAATGTGTGCGCATATCTAGTTTCGACAGGCATCTGTTATATAGACACGGGAGCAGCAAAATGTTCAAGGTGAAGGCGACGATGTTAACGATGAATACGAAGAAAACATCCCGCAAAAAACAAACAAAAAAAAAAGCGTTGGTAGCAGCGTAACTTAGCAAAGCCAGGATATACAAAGCGAAAGCAGTGGTATTCGTGGATGAGACCGGATGGTTTCTTTGCTGCTGTTCTTGTCGTACCACCTTCTCCGACTCCGTGCGTCGTCGCTTTGCAAGTCTCTGTTCTCGCTCTCCGAGAGTTTCCATTGCTAGTGTAGCTCTGTCAGCTTCATGTTTCCTACGTGCCGCTTCTTCACGGAGAGCGATGTAGACAGGATGAGCAGATTCGTCTTGTATACAGGCACACTAAGCGTTCTTGCCTCACCCATGGCACAGCACTACAGACTTGGCGAGTTCACAAGCGAGCAGCTGCTCCACGTCTTATATGCCCCGGTGTGGCGCAGCAGCTGAAGTGCACCGCACATGCGCAGTGAGGCGCAAACCTAAGTGATGACGTCACGTTCGGCTCTCCGCGGAGACCGGCGATATGTATCGGTTCGCATGAAGTTTGCAGATGTGTGAAGAAGAAACAGGTGTGCAATGTAGAAGAAGCAGCAGCAGCAGCAGCAGCAGCAGCAGCAGCAGCAGCAGCAGCAGCAGCAGCAGCAGCAGCAGCAGCAGCAGCAGCAGCAGCAGCAGCAGCAGCAGCAGCAGCAGCAGCAGCAGCAGCAGCAGCAGCAGCAGCAGCAGCAGCAGCAGCAGCAGCAGCAGCAGCAGCAGCAGCAGCAGCAGCAGCAGCAGCAGCAGCAGCAGCAGCAGCAGCAGCAGCAGCAGCAGCAGCAGCAGCAGCAGCAGCAGCAGCAGCAGCAGCAGCAGCAGCAGCAGCAGCAGCAGCAGCAGCAGCAGCAGCAGCAGCAGCAGCAGCAGCAGCAGCAGCAGCAGCAGCAGCAGCAGCAGCAGCAGCAGCAGCAGCAGCAGCAGCAGCAGCAGCAGCAGCAGCAGCAGCAGCAGCAGCAGCAGCAGCAGCAGCAGCAGCAGCAGCAGCAGCAGCAGCAGCAGCAGCAGCAGCAGCAGCAGCAGCAGCAGCAGCAGCAGCAGCAGCAGCAGCAGCAGCAGCAGCAGCAGCAGCAGCAGCAGCAGCAGCAGCAGCAGCAGCAGCAGCAGCAGCAGCAGCAGCAGCAGCAGCAGCAGCAGCAGCAGCAGCAGCAGCAGCAGCAGCAGCAGCAGCAGCAGCAGCAGCAGCAGCAGCAGCAGCAGCAGCAGCAGCAGCAGCAGCAGCAGCAGCAGCAGCAGCAGCAGCAGCAGCAGCAGCAGCAGCAGCAGCAGCAGCAGCAGCAGCAGCAGCAGCAGCAGCAGCAGCAGCAGCAGCAGCAGCAGCAGCAGCAGCAGCAGCAGCAGCAGCAGCAGCAGCAGCAGCAGCAGCAGCAGCAGCAGCAGCAGCAGCAGCAGCAGCAGCAGCAGCAGCAGCAGCAGCAGCAGCAGCAGCAGCAGCAGCAGCAGCAGCAGCAGCAGCAGCAGCAGCAGCAGCAGCAGCAGCAGCAGCAGCAGCAGCAGCAGCAGCAGCAGCAGCAGCAGCAGCAGCAGCAGCAGCAGCAGCAGCAGCAGCAGCAGCAGCAGCAGCAGCAGCAGCAGCAGCAGCAGCAGCAGCAGCAGCAGCAGCAGCAGCAGCAGCAGCAGCAGCAGCAGCAGCAGCAGCAGCAGCAGCAGCAGCAGCAGCAGCAGCAGCAGCAGCAGCAGCAGCAGCAGCAGCAGCAGCAGCAGCAGCAGCAGCAGCAGCAGCAGCAGCAGCAGCAGCAGCAGCAGCAGCAGCAGCAGCAGCAGCAGCAGCAGCAGCAGCAGCAGCAGCAGCAGCAGCAGCAGCAGCAGCAGCAGCAGCAGCAGCAGCAGCAGCAGCAGCAGCAGCAGCAGCAGCAGCAGCAGCAGCAGCAGCAGCAGCAGCAGCAGCAGCAGCAGCAGCAGCAGCAGCAGCAGCAGCAGCAGCAGCAGCAGCAGCAGCAGCAGCAGCAGCAGCAGCAGCAGCAGCAGCAGCAGCAGCAGCAGCAGCAGCAGCAGCAGCAGCAGCAGCAGCAGCAGCAGCAGCAGCAGCAGCAGCAGCAGCAGCAGCAGCAGCAGCAGCAGCAGCAGCAGCAGCAGCAGCAGCAGCAGCAGCAGCAGCAGCAGCAGCAGCAGCAGCAGCAGCAGCAGCAGCAGCAGCAGCAGCAGCAGCAGCAGCAGCAGCAGCAGCAGCAGCAGCAGCAGCAGCAGCAGCAGCAGCAGCAGCAGCAGCAGCAGCAGCAGCAGCAGCAGCAGCAGCAGCAGCAGCAGCAGCAGCAGCAGCAGCAGCAGCAGCAGCAGCAGCAGCAGCAGCAGCAGCAGCAGCAGCAGCAGCAGCAGCAGCAGCAGCAGCAGCAGCAGCAGCAGCAGCAGCAGCAGCAGCAGCAGCAGCAGCAGCAGCAGCAGCAGCAGCAGCAGCAGCAGCAGCAGCAGCAGCAGCAGCAGCAGCAGCAGCAGCAGCAGCAGCAGCAGCAGCAGCAGCAGCAGCAGCAGCAGCAGCAGCAGCAGCAGCAGCAGCAGCAGCAGCAGCAGCAGCAGCAGCAGCAGCAGCAGCAGCAGCAGCAGCAGCAGCAGCAGCAGCAGCAGCAGCAGCAGCAGCAGCAGCAGCAGCAGCAGCAGCAGCAGCAGCAGCAGCAGCAGCAGCAGCAGCAGCAGCAGCAGCAGCAGCAGCAGCAGCAGCAGCAGCAGCAGCAGCAGCAGCAGCAGCAGCAGCAGCAGCAGCAGCAGCAGCAGCAGCAGCAGCAGCAGCAGCAGCAGCAGCAGCAGCAGCAGCAGCAGCAGCAGCAGCAGCAGCAGCAGCAGCAGCAGCAGCAGCAGCAGCAGCAGCAGCAGCAGCAGCAGCAGCAGCAGCAGCAGCAGCAGCAGCAGCAGCAGCAGCAGCAGCAGCAGCAGCAGCAGCAGCAGCAGCAGCAGCAGCAGCAGCAGCAGCAGCAGCAGCAGCAGCAGCAGCAGCAGCAGCAGCAGCAGCAGCAGCAGCAGCAGCAGCAGCAGCAGCAGCAGCAGCAGCAGCAGCAGCAGCAGCAGCAGCAGCAGCAGCAGCAGCA
Source organism: Amblyomma maculatum (assembly GCF_055883805.1). Lineage (NCBI taxonomy): Eukaryota > Metazoa > Arthropoda > Arachnida > Ixodida > Ixodidae > Amblyomma > Amblyomma maculatum. Next base: position 10,300,261 of record NC_139352.1, read on the forward strand.
GCAGCAGCAGCAGCAGCAGCAGCAGCAGCAGCAGCAGCAGCAGCAGCAGCAGCAGCAGCAGCAGCAGCAGCAGCAGCAGCAGCAGCAGCAGCAGCAGCAGCAGCAGCAGCAGCAGCAGCAGCAGCAGCAGCAGCAGCAGCAGCAGCAGCAGCAGCAGCAGCAGCAGCAGCAGCAGCAGCAGCAGCAGCAGCAGCAGCAGCAGCAGCAGCAGCAGCAGCAGCAGCAGCAGCAGCAGCAGCAGCAGCAGCAGCAGCAGCAGCAGCAGCAGCAGCAGCAGCAGCAGCAGCAGCAGCAGCAGCAGCAGCAGCAGCAGCAGCAGCAGCAGCAGCAGCAGCAGCAGCAGCAGCAGCAGCAGCAGCAGCAGCAGCAGCAGCAGCAGCAGCAGCAGCAGCAGCAGCAGCAGCAGCAGCAGCAGCAGCAGCAGCAGCAGCAGCAGCAGCAGCAGCAGCAGCAGCAGCAGCAGCAGCAGCAGCAGCAGCAGCAGCAGCAGCAGCAGCAGCAGCAGCAGCAGCAGCAGCAGCAGCAGCAGCAGCAGCAGCAGCAGCAGCAGCAGCAGCAGCAGCAGCAGCAGCAGCAGCAGCAGCAGCAGCAGCAGCAGCAGCAGCAGCAGCAGCAGCAGCAGCAGCAGCAGCAGCAGCAGCAGCAGCAGCAGCAGCAGCAGCAGCAGCAGCAGCAGCAGCAGCAGCAGCAGCAGCAGCAGCAGCAGCAGCAGCAGCAGCAGCAGCAGCAGCAGCAGCAGCAGCAGCAGCAGCAGCAGCAGCAGCAGCAGCAGCAGCAGCAGCAGCAGCAGCAGCAGCAGCAGCAGCAGCAGCAGCAGCAGCAGCAGCAGCAGCAGCAGCAGCAGCAGCAGCAGCAGCAGCAGCAGCAGCAGCAGCAGCAGCAGCAGCAGCAGCAGCAGCAGCAGCAGCAGCAGCAGCAGCAGCAGCAGCAGCAGCAGCAGCAGCAGCAGCAGCAGCAGCAGCAGCAGCAGCAGCAGCAGCAGCAGCAGCAGCAGCAGCAGCAGCAGCAGCAGCAGCAGCAGCAGCAGCAGCAGCAGCAGCAGCAGCAGCAGCAGAAAGGCCTCGCTCCATGGGGCGCCCGAGCGGCGCGCCACGCGCACGAACGTACGCTGGAGTCTGTCTGCGCATGCGTGACGCGCCAGGCGCGAGCTGAGGCGCGCGCGGAGCAGATATTTGTCCATGTCACATATTCCGCGGCACTCGCTGCGCGCTCGCGCTAAGAGGCTCGCCGGTTTTTGGTTGGCGTGCACCAATCAGAGGATGCCTTTCGCGCCGTCTTTGCGATCTTTCTCTGTTTGCGTTTTTTTTTACATCGGTGCTGCGGTGCGTTGAGATGTGCGTACATTCAGTCGATCGAGAACGAAAGGTTCATCGCCGGATTGTAACGGCGGCACTCGCTGTGGCTCGCCAGCAACAAACAGCATAAAAATAAATAAGTTAAAAAGCTATGTGGGGAGAGGTGGCATCTCAGGTGCTGCGTGCTGCCGGGAGTAACGCGCGCAGGTCAGCTCATTGTTTACGGCAAGCATTGAATAAGTGAAATGTGCTTAAAAATCCTCTTGTTGCAATCCCGCAGAAAGCACCGAGCGTGTGCAAAGGCGATGGAAGTCGCTCCGGGACAAGCTTCAAGTAGCAGTCGAACTGTTTCGGTCGGTTTCAGCTTACGAAATCTTGCAACAACGCATGAGCGAGCGCGCCAGATACGCTTCATGGAGATGCGTACCATTTCCAGCGTTGTCAGGGCGCGGAACTGGGCGCGTAGGCGCCTCGCTCGTGCGCCTCTCGTGCGCCCCATGGAACGAGGCCTGAAGAAGAATGGAGCGCGCCCGCTCCGTGCACCACACGTGCGAAGGTCGGCTGAAGGTCAAACTTCGGCGTACGCGATACGCGCCCCAGCTAGCTCAGTGAAGCTTTCGCTTTAAAACTAGGGGACAGAAAAAAGGGCAAAGAACTGCTTTCATGCTGTTTTTTGTCCTTCTAGTCCCTAGTGTTTTGTGCTTTTTTTTTACAGTATGAGCATATACCAAGTCGCCAACGTAACGTTATACTAAACCAACGAATATGTGTAGTAACTATCCCATTATTTCTTTTTTTGGCGCATAACGTTCTGATTGCCACAATCTCCGCCAATCCTTTATAGCAAGTACTGGCGATTTCATTTCTTAACTGCATAATGAGTAAGTACCAAAAGCGAGACCTAAGAGATCACATAGAGACAAAAGGGGAAGAGAAAATAAAAACGTCGGCATGTTCGACCGCATATGTTCTACTAAGCGTGTGCGGAGTTTTCGTCAGTGTTAATGCGGAGCTTCCAACCTTCTGCCCCATTGACCAAAACGGCAAACCCTGTTGACCACAAGCAGCTCTGCGTCTCCTTATTACTCGTGTTCCAGGTGGACCCCCTACCTTCATCGAACGAGGTTTGGAACAGGCGAAGGGTGCTTCCCTTGGATCGAATTCACCCGCCTGCCTATTTACATTCTTCATACGCCTACGGGACAGAGAAAATGCTTTATCGCTTCCTTGACAAAGCAGTAGAGTGTGGGCGTGTATTTCTGCGCTACAGCAACGACCATCGGTGACCCAAGTCTGCTGCTTGTCTATATTCATTTCAGACCCATTCCGTATCACAACTGTTTTATCAAACTGCCTTATCATTTTTCACAAAAGAACAAAAAATGTGTTTCTTTTTTTAACATTGAGCACCATCACCCAAACTTTTCTTACAATAGAGCAGGTGCACTGGAGCCAGATTCCCGTACGAGGCAGCGAAAAGGCCGAAAACACTCCTTATCGCTCAGCTTCACCAAAGCTGTGGTCGGATCAATGTTCTGAATAAATACGCCGTTCAAAGTTCAGTGGCCGCACGCGACAATTGAACCGTTCCGAAAGGTGAGACGATGTCGCTTGTACAGAGGGAAAGAACTGAGAAAAGCAAATCCATGCCGTCGTTTGTATGGGGTCTGTTGCCATGTCTTCGATGTTTGACACTCCTAACTCAGCGCTGCTCTCTCGGATCAAGTCCACTTTCATGCAGACGATGCCCGGTAAAGACCGAACAGTAATGTGGTGGAATTGTTTGTGCTGCTTATTGCAAGAATAGCCACCATTCCGTAACGAAAATAAGCTTGCGAGAAAACTACATCAAAGTGGCGTACATTTATAGTAATATTTAACGAGAGCAGCATGATATACAACCGTAAGGTATAATACCTTTTAACGAGAAAGCTCCCAATATCAAGATGCATCTGTGCACAGCAACGAACCGCCAACAAAAGGTATCGGCATATATCTTTGTTGAGAAGAAAATTAATTTCCACCGAATGATGTCTGGTGAGCAGCCTTCTTCACGCAAAATTTTGTTGCATTCATTGCTTCTTTACGCTTGCATACTTTCGGCCGTGTCAGGCGACATTGGGCCCACAATGCTGAGAATTATGGAAACCTCGAAGGAGTCTCACGCGAGAGCTGTACTCGTCTATTCGCCGTCGAACCTCGAAAAGCCCGCAGTGCGCTTAAATGATTTGCCGATTCCACTAAAATTTGTGAAGGCCTCGTACAATGACCTCGAATGCGAATTTGCTCCTTTACTTGCAAAAAACCCACAATTGTGCTACGTTCCTCGAAAAAATGCATTGTCGTTCATGTTTCAGAAAAAGGTAGTGTTCGCGCCTTGGCAGTCGAGTCACAGTACCGATGTACGAGAACTTTTAGCTGTATACTTCAGAGATTTACTGTTTGTTCGTTGGTTCATCTCGACCGAATCGCATGAGAAGACACTAATGGAGTTCGCCAGTGGTCTGTGCCACCTTACCAGCGTCTCTGCAGAACAAATCAATTCTCCGGCTGATCAATTCAGAAAATGCCACATCCGAGATGCAGTCCAACCTACTGAACTTTTTCACTTTCACGTCAGGCCGAATAACTGTTTCCCCAGAGGAAATGAACTTTTTATAGGTACAGACGTGTATGGCACACCAGTAGAGAAAGCGCTAAAGATGCCAGAACCTGCTGCTCTTTTAGACGCCTACCTGACACTGAATAACAGCGTGCGCCTGTACCCCAAATGGGGGTTTGGCAAATTTCTAGAGAGATCTTTGGACACTATGCTCCTACCTTTCCTCAGCAGCGACCTTCAGCTTCCAAGCTTGTTTAAGGACGCCCAGTATGCTCCTAGGCAGGTGTGCTTTTTCAGTCGGCATGGTACTGCCCTCCAAGTAACCTTTATCGACTCATGGATTTCGTTCACACTGCTAGTTATCGTATTGACATCCTTGGGGGCCTTGATCTCCATCTGTCTGTGGGTACGCAGGAAGCATGTTTCGAGGCGAGGAAAATTTTCACATTGCGATGTCGGTTTCTTTCTGGTTTCTTCCCTGTTAAATCAGAGTCCGCCATGCTTTGTAGATGAACGCAGTCTTATGCTTGTTGCCTGGTCTTTCGGCATGTTCTTCATTGGGAACTACTTTCAGACCACCATCACGGCGATTCAAAGCGTCCCCAGCATTTCAAAGGGTATTGAAAACGTGGCTAATTTGAGGCTTTTAATTGAGAAGGGTTCAATTCAGCTCTGCGCTACGAGTGATTGGATGGGAGTGTGGGAGGTCTACAAAATATCTGGGGAAATGTCAGCCGACATAGAAGCCATTCTCAAAGCTTTAGGAGAGTGTGGGATGGACTGCGGGAAGAAACAACAGACCACGGAGTACTGCTTCCGCTTGGGCGCGGAAGGCACTCATGCTGTCTTGGCCTCTTGCGCCGATGAGATCATCGCTGAAGCGTCGTGGTGGAGTCTTGTGCCTGCGGAGCCCATCTTTATGGAGATCCAGGCTGTCGCCATGCTTGACATGAACCCTCTCAGGTATATCTACATTTTGGAAATTTGCGCAGTAGCCATCCAAACAGCTATAAACTTAGTGGGGCGTTGGGTTGGCTGTTGGCAATGCCTGTCCTGCTGAGGCCCCCATGAAGGTTTTGTGGTGATATGCATACAGCAGTAGGATTCTGAGTTGGCCGAGTTGGTTGTAAATCATTCTAGATGAAAAAAAAAAAAAAAACAGCGCAAAGGGACGAATGACATGGTGTGCTACCTGTTACTTTGTCCGTCGTGCCATTGCGCTGATTTTTCCATCTAAAATGATACGTACGTAAAGACATGACACACAAGCGCCAATTTTACTTTACTTTCGATGCTGCATAACCCCTGATTTTGTAGCAGAAATGACGAGCAGAGGTAACACTAAAGACAGCACAGGTATTGGCGCGGGAAAGTCATTTTCATTCTGCACATAATCAATGACATAAAGCACGCACTGAATTTCGAAGTAACGCAACTTGGATGACTGCCCTAACATCGCTCCAAGCTTTAACACATTACCACGAAAGCGTTAGGATGGAAACGTATTCCCTGCATCGAGAAGTCATGCCAAATTAAAAAGTGGTGCCATCCTCAACAAGTGCTTTTATACAGAGAAGTTGTCGTTTTAAAACTGCCTGCCAAGACCAGCTTGCTACAATCAACTGGACCGAATATCTTTGGAGGCCTTACGGAAACTTTGACGTCCGTCAAAACGTAGCCACAAAGCTACCCGGTAGGAGCGATCTGCCACAAGCAGTATATTCTAGTACAAAGACAATTTAAACTGAAAAAAAAATTCTTCTAATTGGCAGCTATAGGCTTTCCAAAAGAAAGCGATGTTTTAGAGTCACTAAGTGTAGAAGGATGGGCTAGATAGTTATTAGTACAATTGTGAGACCTTATTACGAAAAAAAAAAAAAAGAACATACGGACGAAAATGGAGGAGACACTACGATCGCCCGAGTACACTGGAGTTTCTAGTACACTGAACCCTGTCATTCTTTTTTTTTTTATATGTGTAAACACTTTTTCGACGTTCGTCAACGTTCTAGCCGTGACCAATTGTCGCGAAAGGAAAATCACGTTTTATCTCGACCACCACCTTATCCTATCTGGCGTCTATGCCCTCTTAACGCCGTGCTTTTCATCTGCGAGGCATGCCAGATGGATGATGAAGGTCTTGCCCTCCGAGCTGTGCAGCCGATGTTCGTGGTGTCTCCTCTACCTTCGTCCGTAGTTTATTCCGTGCGTTGGAAAAAACGTTTCATGATGTTTTAGAGATAAGGACGAAGGACATACGCAGAGAAGTACACAACGCCACGAAACTTAATATCGTACCATGGGGATTTAGCGCTGTATAGCATTTACACCCTTTTAGGCATATGAAGGTTTTGAGTATTTTTTGGTCAGTTTCTTTATCCCTTAGGTCGTCCTGACTAGGATAAATTCGGTGCGTATTGTTTCTAGCCGTCGGAAATGTCACGAGGCTTCTCTGACTACTTTGCCAATGCTTCAACATAGTAGTCACATTTTAAACAGAAACAACAAGAGAAACAAATTATCAAGTACGATTCTTAAACGCGATGAAGCAACATGAAAAGGAGAATACAAAAGGAGACGAAGTGATCACATCATATATATGTTCAGAGTGAAACCCGTATTGTATTTGCTATAGTCTCAGTCATTCGCACAAAACTGCCGGAGTGAAACACACTGGGGCACTGGAACAACGTCTGTGCTATGCGTCGGCGTGTTTTTTATACCTTACTAAAGATACTAAACTTTCGTACTGAATGTTTCTGTTGGTATTATAGAATGCATCTGGTTACATCCTGTTTTGGTCATTTGTAGCAGCTCATGTGAATTTCTAATGTGAACGTCTAATCTCTAATAAAACTTTTTCTAAACACCCACACCTATATTACGCATAAATGTGCAGCAGTGTGCTCATTGCTTTAGGTTAAACGTCAACTGTTCAGGATTTCTGTGTCGCCACAGCTTTTTTCACTCGGCAATAAAACGTTTTCTAATGCGGAAATCCAATGGTTAATTGAAAATGAAATTGCATAGACGTGCGGTAAATAAATATAAGGTAGACTGTGAGAGAAGCGCCAACGAAGCAATCGGGCTGAAAATACTCACAGGATGGTTGAGAGTTCATAACGCGATTATTAAAGCGTTGGCTGTGGTGCCAGAGCAGAGAATGCATCACATACATATTAGCAAAAAAATGTCAGTAAAATGAGGGACACGTTACGAAAGAATAGCCACTGACGCAAAGAAAAGCCTTGTGCATTATATTTAGGTGTTCATTGTAGTGAAATAATAATGTACTCGTAGAGTTTGTTAACCAGAAAAAAAGAACAAAACTAGAAATTTGGAAGCCATGAGTTCTCCGCAATCAGAGCGGTCGATTACGCTGATTATGAAGATGATTACGCTGAAGATGAAGCATCGGATGCTGCGCACCAGTGACGTAGAAGCAAGCTTTTATGCATGTAGTGTCACAGCCATACATGAATTGACATTTTGGTGAGTATGTGACCGCACAAAGAGAGGGCCTAAAGGTTCCTCTGACATTTATGTGTGCCTGTCGTCCCTTGTCACATTGGCAATTGCGTAAAGAGTATAGAAAGGATATGAATACATCTTCTCTTGGAAGCATTTTTGACATTATAAGCGTTTCTCGCAGGTACCAGCACCGTCGTACAGTGCGCGCCGTTGCGGAGGCTGGACTGGCCGCCCGTCACCGAAAGCCAGCAGCCCCAAAAAGCAAGGGGCACATGCCAGCGCCTCAGCCTTTTCACGTGCACATCACTGTGTACGCGCTCGGTTGCGGGATGTCTTTCTTAGTTTTCTTCTGTGAGATATTCTGGCACGCACGTCGACGTGAGAGCAAAAAGAACCGCAGGCTTTTTGTGCCGACAAGTCTGAAAGGTCGGTTCTTATCTGCGACACAAATATATATGATTCATTCCCCTTTCACTAGCGGTTACTAGCTCCAGTCCCTGCTCCACAACCTTGCGTCCAGTTCTGAAAATATCAATACATCAAACCTCTAACATTGTTCAACACCTTCATATTTTTGCCAGTTTGTAATAACTCTAAGCCATGAGACTTTGAACATTGCCTTTTTTCTATTTTTTAATGATGCTTAAGTAATTCCAGTATATGGATCACCACGTGATTTTTGCCTACGACTGCTAAGTATTTTTTTTAATTTAATATTCTTTTCTCGCCAGTTTTGGTTTCAGTTTCTGCAGCTAAGAGATGGCTGTGACGTCACAATCAGTGACCTCACAACCATCTCTGACCTCGCAAAGCAATAGCAAGTAGCCCGTCACATTGCTCTTGCGCTCTTGTCACAGTCATGTCTAGGTCACGCGCAGCATGAAAAAACAGCGATATAATCTCTGACTCTTAACCTTTTGTAATTCCTGTCCTTGAGGAAGGCCGGCTTTAGCGTTGTGGTGAATTAACACGACACACGAACGATTATGTCGCTGTTTTATTCATCCCTCACGTGACCTAGACTTGACTTTGACGTCAAAGCTATCGCTTAACCGCTGTAAACGAAACCGAAACTGGGGAGAAAAGAAATTCGATTGTAAGTTCTTCAGTGGCTATAGGCGAATGTTATCAGGCGATTCATGTACAGTAATGTCATACGAATCATATAGAAGCTAAAATACGAACTCAAAAATGAAGTGCCATGCTCCTTTAACGAAATGTGCATGAAAACCTTATATACATCTTTCAGATAAGTACCGATGGACCCAAGGCTAATTAGAACAACATCAACATCATTAGAATGGGCTGATGATGGTACTCTGTAAGACAACGAGACACCACCTATGCGTCATTTTGAGTGTACTATATTTTTCCAACCTTTTGTATCCGGCTTCAGCTATGCCTGCATGACTGCTCAGATTTCGACTGAATCAAGTGCATAATCTCATAATCTATGAAAGTTATGCATAAGGCGAGATGACTCTATTCCGATCATTTCGTATCAACTGATTTTGTTTCAATATAGTAAATGGTAGAAGAACTTTTGCGAAAACCTGCATGGTGAATTTTTATTAATGTCTAGTTTATTCTAATTCTCTTTGAGAGTACCTTAGCAATTATCTTAAAGGAAAGGGACACAGCTGGTCATGACCAGGCTGAACTAGGAGGCATTTGAAAGACGCCCATAGGCAACTAAGGTGCCTCTGCAAAGTGTAAAACAAGACTATTCATTTCATTTCTTTGTAACTGGCTGCTGCATAACGCCAGGAGACGTGTGAAGGAAATTAAGGAGCTGACAAAAGGTGTCCGCACTAATAGTAATATAACAGAAGTATTGCTCGACCAAGCACAGTGTGCGGAAAGGAGGTTGCTGAAATGTTTAGTCACTATATTGCAATCCTGTTACCACTGCATATTATTCAGATGCAGAATATATTTTAGGTAGGAATGAAATTAGCATGTTTCTTGCCCCCACCTCTGAAAGTTAAATCACTCTCGCATTCAATGCGCTTAGTATCAGAGCAACGTTTGATATTGATAACGTCCAGATAACACCAGTAAGGATCACATTTCCGCCAGTGCTCATTTACAGTCTTGTCCTATCGACATACCAATTTTCTATACAAAATTCACAAATATCAAGTTACGGTAATAATTAAAGCTAAATAAAAAAATGCTTATCTAACTACCTTTCTATATTTGTTGTATGTGTCCTAGATGCCTTTTTTAAATTATTAGATAAGGATATATACACTACAGTAACTAAGTTTCCTAATAATCTTGATCTTATTAGTCCAGCTCATTTCCGATTTCTCAATCATAGGTAAACAGAACTTGCACTCCTTGCCCAGAAGGAGTTTACTTGGAAAATGTTTGGAGAAATTCCTTTATGTCACTTGCATTTATATATAGACGGAAAACATTTCAAAGAATGAATCATTTCCTACACTCGGAATGAAAATGAAGAAGCCTTCGTTGCCGCAAAAGAAGATGCGATAGAAAAAGAAGACGCCGCGCTAAGATGGCGTCAGGCGGGGACGAAGAGCTATCCAAAGAGGAGAAAGCTCAGGTACTGACGGAATTCTGTAAAAGATCATCACCGGCCGAGGTCAGGGAAAATTTCGACCAGATCAGCCGCTTGCTATCCGGTAGGTCATCGCACAAGGGACCCAAGTCACCGCCCAAGTCACCGCCCAAGTCCTTCGCTCGACTCGGGGTAACCAAGCCAGGTCCAGTAGTGGACGCTGACGGCTGCGAGCACTACGAAGGCGTGGGTGAGGGCTTGTGGCGCGTCCCCCCTCTGGTCCGCCACAGGACACACACGCCTGCTCAGAACAACGCAGATGATTCAGTCAGCGAAGGGATGCTACCGACGCTTTTCGCGGGGACCTCGCCCGTGCATGGCAGGTGGCCCTGGAGGAGTTTCGACGGACTGAGCCCCCGTGCACCACCGCCAAGGGGCGTGAGGCGCCGCCCCCGAGTGCCACCAGAACGAATGGAAAGTGGTCCCGACTGCCTTCCTGGTGACAGTCCGGACGAAGGCGCGGAACTCGCTGGCCTGTCGCTGCAAGAACGCCAGACTCCCTTTGAACGCTGACTAGGCTGATGTGAAAGGTCTCGCCCGCGTTGGGGGTGGGCAACAACGAGGGGGACAAGTGCAGGATCAGCATAGCTCCGAAGGGATAAGGGCGCGTGCAAACATATCTCGAACGAGGGGAAAAAGCCAGGGACATTCTTCAAGCAGATCTACGAGCTGCGGTTATCAGCGAGAGATGCCTGACCTAAAGTGCTGTCAACTTGGACTAAGCAAGACTGTTCAAATGCTATGCATCGACAACACCGCGGACTTGCCATGCGTAACACTCCAGTACTTGCCATGCGTAAGCCATTCTCGTTGCAGCGTTTCTCATCCACAAGCTTGTAACCCGAAAGAAAAAAATGCCGTGTTTTCCTGTATAGAAAATGTACGCACAGGCCTTTCCCTGCCAGCATGACTGAGGAATATAGCACAACCTGCAACCGGATGCAACGTAACTTTTTCTAGTGGTAATAGAGCACTGTCATCATGCAGTAAACATGTTTCCTGTCTCCGCCGAATCTTTTAGTTTGGTTTGGTGTGGTTTTGGAGGTTTAGCGTTCCAAAGCGACTCGGGCTATGAGAGACGCAGTAGTGGAGGGCTCCGGAAATTTAGACCATCTGGGGTTCTTTAACGTGCACTGACATCGCACAGCACACTAGTGTTTTTATGTACTGTTTTGCACGCAAAATTCATTGATCTCTTTTTATTATGACATTTAGGTTATTTCTTTCTCCCGGAATATTGTAATCTTTTACATGTATCATTTTCTGACACAGTGCTTTTACCGATGTATAGTTTTGCCCCTTTGTTTCACTTGTATTGTGTATAATTAATAATAATTGGTTCACAGGAAGGGAAAGGCGCAATATCTGTCACACTTGCTATGTGGACACCTGAACCGCGCCGTAAGGGAAGGGATGAAGGTGGGAGAGAAAGTGTAAAGAGAGAAAGAGGAGCCGTAGTGGAGGGTTACGGAGTAATTTCGACCACCTGGGGATCTTTAACGTGCGCTGACATCGCACAGCACACGGACGCCACTTCGTTTCGCCTCCATCGAAACGCAGCCGCCGTGGTCGGGTTCGAACCCGGGAACTCCGGCACAGTAGTCTGGCGTCTTACCACTGCACCACCCGGCGGGATATTGTGTATTTACCCACTGCTTTTTTATTGCATGGGCGCTGAAGGTACAGAAATTAATACTTTCGCTACAATATCATTCGCAGCTGCTAGGGCCTCGCGCCTCACTACCCTTTTGAGTGAAATTATGTTGGGTTTCGTGCCGTGAATTACAAATTTCAGTTGCTTTGGAACATTTAGCAACACTGTGTTGCAGCACGCCACGAGTGCCAAATCGACATGGAGACGGGCTTCAGTGGCGCTGCTTGTAACAGGCCAGTCGGCATCATTTCCCTATGGGCTGTTGCCATCCCCCTCCTGAGCGCAGGGGTCAGATTTCTGCTTTCATTGGCATGCGGTTGGGCAGTATTTCATGTTGCAAACTAATTGTAATAGGCACAAGAAGCTGTCGGTTTCTGGAAGCTTCACGAGAAGCCTGCTGGGAAAACGATTTTTTTTTTCCCCCGCAGTTTGGCATTATTTCCTCACCGCGCAGAACTTTTGTTCTCCAATAATAAGGGGGACTCAACACAACCTCAGGCCTATGGTTTACAGGTTCCTCCCGGAACAGTGAACGGAAGTTCATTCGTAACCTCTTAGCCAGCTGTCTTAGACAAACTTGAGCTTGTCAGCAGTTCACCTGATTATTTTGTAACCAGCCTCAGTTCACTTTTACTGTCCATTGTGCTATCGATACGCACCGTAGTTCATTGAAAGCAGGAGGGTATGCACAGGGGGACTTATTTAAAACTCACAAGTAGGCAAACAAGGATTACCGAAATATTCATTAGGCATTTTTTTTTCTCTGCCACACAAATTGTAATCGCAATCTTTATCTCGGTTCGGCCAAATGAAAATGCCGTTACGTGCAAAATAAACAAGAGCAATACTTTGCAAACGGGAACAGCACCATAATATTTTCGCTTCCAGACAAAATGCTCGATGAGTTAATTCTCATTTCAAATCTCTATTGGTTATTGATTAAAAACAACAACGAACACAGCTTGTACATTTTTGCCTAAACTCTTTCTGCTGCTTCTGTTCCATATGTTTCAAAGTCTCAAAGTCAGCTGAATTACGCTTGAAATTTTGTTAACAGTTGATTGCTGTGAACAAACGGCTCAATTTATTCCGCAATTGTAAAAAAGGACGCACGAAATACACATCCACAGGCACGGTTGCAAAGCAAGTCATTCTAGTATGAACACCGCAGTGTTGCCAAAAATAAACATGATGATAATAAATAGCACTTTGCCAAAAGTCCATTTTCTCCTCGGCAACTCGTCTACAAATGAGCGTTGTTACGGATGTGCACACTGGAGCCTGATATCACGTCCTTTCCAGCGTGGCGCTTTCTCAAGAGAACAGCCAACACGACGACTATCAACACCAGTGCGACTACGGCTGCGACGACGATCATGGCTATCACCCACGCCGCCAAACCACCTTTGGATGAAGCCGTCAGTGGCGGAGGCCTTTCGAAGGTGGCCCTCGCGACGTTGGACACAGAAGAGTACAGTCCCTGCTCGTTCCAGACTCTAGCAGCGAAGTAGAAGTCCTGCGCGGATGGCTTGTTGTTGGGAAGCAGTGTCTCTGGTAGCGCGACCTGGAGCCGCTGTCTGTTTCCGACGGCTGCTGCCGGTATGCTTCCTGTCTCGGTGGTGATCTCAGTCGCAGAGTCGAAGTCGTTCATCAGATCCGCGAGTTCCGTGCTCGCCCTCAGCTCAATGCGTGATGCTGTTTGTTGGAACAAAGAAAAAGAATTTCAAGGGGGTTTACTTAATAATAGCCACTTTGTGTAAGCAGGGAGTGAGGTCATTGCATAATAGGGGACATGGTAATGTCTGAAGAATTTATTTGTCATATAACTAATTATTCCAAATGATTGAAGAAACATTGTAGATACGCAGGAGTTATTAGGACCTGCTGTACGATGTGGTAGTTATGCGGGGAAAGGCAACTAGATCTCACTAAGGTGTGAATGCAGAACCTGATGACGTAAAAACGTACAGCCTTAATCAAAAAAAGAATTACAGGATTGCGCTTCAGTCTACTTAAGAGCGGAAATACGGAAGCCTTTCTCTTTTCTCTCAAACCCATGGTTTTATGATATCACTATCACCATTATAATTATCACTACTATCATCGTCATCACCATCACCAATATCACCAACTATCATCATTTTTTATCGTCACTATAATATAACAGTTATCACCATCACTATCTATCATTATCATAATGTAACTAATTACTGCCTTCTTCATCGCAATTGGCACTATTATGATCACTATCACTATCGCAACTACCACTGTCTCTACTACTATCACGAGCGGTGGTACCACAATATACTGTCACTAACTATCAGTAACTACCATTATCACTGTTTATTTGACTATCACTAACCCAACTACTCCTATCACTACTATTATCATCCTAGACAGTCAGTAACTGTGACTGTGACCATAGTGACGATTATCACTATTTTTACTATCACTGTAATTATCAGTAGCCTTCACTGTTTATATATATATTAGTGTATCTCACTGTAATTCTATACAGACAGCAATATCTATTTCCAATGCTAACTATATATGGGGCTTCAATTCGTGCGGACACACCTGCGGACACATTTGACCGATATTTCCATCCACTCAGCCCATGAGCGGAGGCGCGGAGGCTTTGGCCTTAAGGCTAATATTATATATTAGCCTTAATCCATTATATTAATAATAACAATATATATATATATATATATATATATATAATAGCCTTAGTTCAATATATTAAGTCTTTGGCCTTAATATAATGAGGTCAAACTCGGGATATATAGGTACTAGACGTTATCAGTTGGAATAATGATTTTCGGGCAGACGAGGACAATTGCTATAACTTTCGATGAGAGGCTAAAAGGGGGAAGGGAAACCTTTAAATTCCTACACTTTCGAAAAATGCTGTAGACATAGCAAAAAGGTGCTAATCAGCAGGGGAGGCGACAAGTGATGGGCAGGCGCTCCTTAATGGCTGATAGACGTTAGCCTACTACTCTAGATGGAGATGAGGATGCTAATAATCACATAACATTCCAGGCATACATGAGCTCACAGGATTTTCACCGGGACCTTGGATGTCCTGTCTCACTAAGAATATATATGACCCTTTCGGATGCGTGACTCTTCTAGATTGGTATCGCAAAACAGTCATCAGTACACATGAACGCATAAAATTGCCACCGGGACCGTAGGTGTCCTATCTCCTTACAAACCGCGACAAATGTTTCGTAGCAGGCAGTAGCTCAACTTTCGTTATCCCAAGGCACGAGTAAATTGTTTAGGCTGGGTTACTCCGCTGTTTTCTCAGCGGAGGACTGATATTCTACTTTCTTCGAAAGTAACAGGTACGCGAAAACGAAGCAATCGACATAGCTACATTTCAACACCATACCTAGTTGCAACATCAACGACATTCATGGTTCTCTTTCTTTTTGCCCACAAAATTTTATATTTTCTTTTACTCTGTTCACAGGTTCATCAAACCCTTTTCAGCGCTCACATGTCACCTGAATTTAATACACCCACACTCGTGGGAGGAGCTGTCGTCAGTGTGGAAGGAGGCGTGCGCACATAGAAGGAATGCGACAGGGACTGCGATGGTTGAGAGGAGAGTACTGCTGCGACGAGCAGCAGCGGCTGGTACGAGCATCCGCACAATGGGCCGGGCTGAATAGCTTGTCACAGGATGGGAATAAACCTTATATTATTGTGTTTACAGCTAGTTTGGCTTATGGGGTTTAGCATCCCAAATCGACTCAGGCTATGAGAGACGGCGTAGTGGAGGGCTCCAGAAATTTCGACCACCCGGAGTTCTTTAACGTGCACTGACATCGCATAGAACACGGGAGCCTAGCTTTTAATCTACATTGAAAAGCGGCCTCCGCGGCTGGGATTTGATCCCGCATCCTTGGGCACAGAAGTCGAGCGCCCTAACCATCTGCAACACCGCGGCGGGGCTATTGACCTTACTACAGATGCTTTAGCAACAAACGAGTAGTATGCAGCCTCGCGGAATGAGATAAGTGAAAGCCATTTCTAAGCGCGTGCGCAACTATCGCAGATTTACAGAAGGTAAACACGTGTCTTGAAGTTGTTAAGCATGAAATCCTTATAGCTACCATTTTCGCAAACTCAGGTAGAAATGACCTCATAATAAGAATGCAATTGATACCGAAGCCAGCACTGTCTTGCGAAGCATTTCCAGCCTTTTTTCCTTTATTTGCCCTTCATCCTTCATAACATTTCTTTTATGCCGCGAGGCAATAAACTTCGCACAAAAAAGCATTTCATGCTCACCAAGAAACGTGATGAAATAAGCTTCATTTCTGATTTTTAAATGTTATTGGTAGACGGAGGTGGTGTGGGTACAGCGATGAAACCATCTCTTTCTCTTCTTTCCCCGCAAGCAGGAGAGGGAGCCCAGCAAATCGTATTATCCGGAAGATAGTGTTGTTTTTCTTTGGTCGATATCTGCGCTAAGAATTTCGACGACCTGAATTTTATCCATAATTTATGACCCCCCCTCCCTCCCCCTCCTTTTGTCTCTTAATATCTAATTAACTGATTTATTTTATAGGAAGGGAAAGGCGCGGTAACTGTCTCACTTGTTTTCTGTGGACGCCGCAACCGCGCCGTAAGGGAAGGGAGGAAGATGGGAGTGAACGTGGAAAGAGAGAAAGAGGAGCCGCAGTGGAGGGCTACGGAGTAATTTCGGCCACCTGGGGATTTTTAACGTGCGCTGACATCGCACAGCACACGGACGCCTCTTCGTTTCGCCTCCATCGAAACGCAGCCGCCGAGGTCGGGTTCGAACCCGGGTACTCCGGCACAGTAGTCGGGCGTCTTACCACTGCACCACCCCGGCGGGGCTAATATCTCATTAATCATGTCATGTCTGATCACAAGGAGGAGGAAGAGGAAGATGAGGAGGAAAGGCAGGGAGGTTAACCGGTAAAGGAACTGGTTTGCTACCCTGCACTGGGGGAGAGAGGTAGGTGGGTATAAAAGTTGTGGGTGAGAGAGGGATGGGTGATGACAGTACAGTCACATCACAGACATGTCACATCACATCACGTCACAGTCATATCACGTAACATAAAAAATCATAGCCTTTCGATCAGTCCTGTGCTTTTCATAAAGCGGAGCAGTGCCTGGGAGGCCTTCACCGCAGACGATCGCCGTGGCCAGGGACCTTGGATCTTAATTTCAGTTAGTGGGCGTCCATCTAAACGTTTCAGCGCACGGCATAGACACTGTCTTTCCTCTTTTATACCGCACTGTCACTCACTGATAGGAGAAAGAGGAGGAAAGGCAGGGATGTTAACCAGCAGAAGAAACTGGTTGGTTATGCTATTCTAGGTGGGGAAATGATGAGGAGGCATAATTGTGAAAGGAAAATGGGGAGGAACAGTTAAATGAAGTCAGTGATCAAAAAGCACCACTTAACTTCCTTGGACTGCCAGAAAATAAAATCAGTCGATATTGTCCACCATAAACCCTGACTTTGGAGGGTCAAATTCTAAAGTTAAAGCTCAGCTACTTTGGTCATTTGATGAGAAGGGAGGAGTCGCTGGAGAAAGATTTGATGTTGGGAAAGGTTGAGGTCGCCGGAGAAGGGGTAGGCAGCGAACGCAATGGTTAGATGGCATCCTCGAGGCACTGCAGATGAAGTTATGTGATGTTAGGAAGATAGTGAGAGACCGGAGAGTGTGGCGTGATATAGTCCATAGGGTCACGAAGAGCCGGACACGACTGAACGACTGAACTGAACTGAACTTCAAAACTAGCCTCGTAAATTTCTCACCGTTGCCAGAGTTCAAATGAGCTCCTGAACACGTCCAGACCATGACAACGATGTGCGTGTCATTGTCTGCCACAAATGCGTCTTCCACTTTCAGGTCCTGGATGGAACCGGGAGGAATCGTCGATGTCTTGATGTCTTGTGTAAGGCGAAACGAGCCTCCCTCTGCGTGTCGAACGAACTCGGGCGCCTTTTCACTTGACACGATGTTTGGTTCTGCATCCTCTATGTCTTCATCCACGTAGACGAATTCTTGGAGAGGAATTCCCTGAAAACCTTCTGTCCTCACCGATGCGGTACCTTTGGCGGGGGCTGCGGAAAACGCTTCAATGTAACACAACAATATCAATTGCTTCTTATTGCTAGTGTCACAAATTAAAATGAACTTAGAATAATCTCTGCATATCTTGCTCCCGGCTCATTCACGACTAGAGAGAAGTAGGTCTGAAGGGTGGCTCAACCATGAGTTTATGCATGCACTATTCGGTGCACATTCAACCAACGACCGCCGTCTCTCGGTGCAAGAACCAGCCAATGATAGCCTCACTCCATGCAGCACGGAATAATTAAAAGGAGGAGGAGTGGAGCTTTGGAACTGTGCGCACAGGTCTAAGTGGTATGTCAGTTGTTAATGTAGCCTCCAATTTTGGGTTTATCAGTGTCCTAAAGGCAGATGGCGGGGTGGCGTCTTATAAAGAGCAGTACATTCCTGTTCTTGCACGCTAGCAATATCGATATAAACATTGTGTAATGCATGCCAATATCAGTCCCTCTCACAGTTCTCAGTTATACTTCAGTGAACTAAAAAGTCAGAACAAGTTCAAGCAAACATCAACTGTTTCTCACGTAAGATTGAATTGTTCGATTTATGTATAAATCTTAAGTACATTTTTGTACCCGTCGATTAGATTAGTCTGGCTGAATAATAATTACCCTTAGACCTGCAGAGCCAAACCAGGCTACGGGAAGGAGAGACCAAGTCCCACTAATGAACAATCTCGAACTAAAATAATTGATTGCGCTTGCGAATCCTATTCGAGTACCAGGTTTGTGAAGTAGTAAGTGCATACACTTCACATGCTTTTGTTGCCCCTCTTTAAATAAACTACCTACACACTCCTTGCAGTTATGTAGCTTGGCCAAAGCTGTCTGTGCTTTCGGTGTAAGATAGCGAACAACGCTTATTTTTTCATTATAACCAAGCTTGTTTTTCACAGACTGTCACCTGCATAAGTGCACCCTTTGCCCCTACCTGCCAATATTTCTGTTATGCCCTCTCCCCTCATTCATGTTCTGCATCTCAATGTCCTCAAGGGGTTCTCATAGTATCTCACAGTTAATGTTACTTTTACGATGAGCATTTCTGCAAGAGATTCGTGATAGGGAAACTCAACTATGTACTTAGCGAAGTGCTCCCCGCCTCACGCAGCTCCAGTAGCTTCGGCAGTTGATGTTTGCAGATCGATAAATTCTTTAACTGTATCAACAT
The DNA here is from genome assembly GCF_055883805.1 of Amblyomma maculatum. Classification (NCBI taxonomy): domain Eukaryota; kingdom Metazoa; phylum Arthropoda; class Arachnida; order Ixodida; family Ixodidae; genus Amblyomma; species Amblyomma maculatum. Next base: position 10,319,165 of record NC_139352.1, read on the forward strand.
GGAGTTTAAAAATACCAAAAAACAACCCGAAGTTGTCTAGCAAGCAAAAACATGAATGACTCCGCTACTAGCACTTGCACCAATTGTATCCTGTTGCTGAGTTATTCTGCGCTGTTTCCTTTGCTGCGCGCTGAGCTACGTTCACTTGAAAGTCAGACAACACCTACCTAATGACTGCGGAGCGGGAAGTCCTCCAGAAGCTTTCCTTCCTCGAACGATGACCGACTCTTTGCCGCTGACAACGCGAGCCGACACAGAGTAGCGCCCCACACCGTCGAACTGCGTAAAGTAGCCACTGTAGATTCCGTCGTTGGCCGTCACATCAGCGCCTGCGAAGAAAAAGACCTTCTGAGATCCACACTCAATTCTCAAAAGCGTCCTGAGCATAGAGTAAAGCTATTGTCACACTGACTCTGCCAGGCCAGACGCAAGGTTCTTTTGAGACATTCGCTGCTCGTGCTGTCACGTGCAGAAACAATCAAACAATTACCCCCTGTAAGATTCTTATATATTCCCATAAAAAATTACGAGAAACAATCGGAAAGGAAACGTGGGAAGTTTAGCACGGAGAACGTATAAAGAAAAATGGAAAATCTAAGTGATAAAAATGTGTACTTTGCATAAAATGACGAATTTGCGTACGACGAACTCGTACCATATAGCACAGCCATTACGCCCTCGGTGGGCAAAATAGTACCTTTCAGCCTTAACGCCCAGAGAAACAGACTTCGGTGTAGTCCGTCCACATTTACGTCCGAGGCATTGGGCTACAGGGACCAAAATAAAGCCGAGAGCTGGATTGCCACAAGTAACCAATGTCTTGATTGGTGCAAATGAATGTAGCAAATTATTAAAAGAACATCTCTTCAATTAAATGCTTCACTACACTCAAGCCAGATTCCCGCGCGTAACTCCTGCCTTTGCTTAGAAACATTGGCCTTGCCTTTCGTTCGGAAAAGTCTTGCCAACCATTCTAGGACTTCAGACATTATCCAGACGCCTTCCTGCTCAACACTTTCAAAACGGCGCAATCATACCTGCTTACTATTTCTCACTGTCTTAACCTTTGGGGAGCATTGTCTTCGTCATCTTAACATATCACGTCGTATCATAATGCTTTGTTTGCTCGGACAAGGAAGTGCTCAAATCGCCTAGCTGGCCTAGTTCAGCACACTCCTCCAGCACACCGCCCATCATGTAATACCCTGACAGGGAAATTTCAGATAACAATAGAAATAAATCAATAAATAAAATTACGCCTCATTGCACTAAAGCCGGCGGCGTACCAAGCCCGTCGTCGAAGAGCTCAACTTCGACCTCGTGAGGCTCCTTGGGCCTGATGACGGTAGCTGTGACCTTGGCGTGTAGCACCACGTGGGGACCCTTGGTGACCTCTGCGTAGATGACCGCCTCGCCCGCCTTGGCCACCTCGGTCTGCTTGAGGAAGGCTCGCACTAGCACGGGCTTCACGTGTGCACCGCTGGTGAGGGATGTGGCACGGATATGGACTACGACGGCGCGGCTGTCCAGGGTGTTTGACACGACGAGCGTCCAGGTGCCGGGCTACGTGTGCGCAAAAATACGAAAACCAATCTACGTTTACGGACATCGGCCCCCTCTCGAATGCAAATTTTCTGCTCAGAAAGGGCTTAGTGATTCGTCGCTTGATTGGAAACCTCACGCTTGAATAAAAATCTCAGAAATCAGGCGGATTGTGATACGGCTTGTGAGCACCGTCACAAGAAACCAGGCACCGTTCGCAGTGGTTGCATTATGAACAAGCGAACACTTGACAAACTCTCCCAGGTCACTTATAAAAGCGTTTCTTTTTTCACTTACAGTTGAATTAAAAAAGAATTGTTTTAGCGCGCGCATATTAAAGCATTTTGACCTTTTCACGGAAGGCGAGAACTATCATCGCCCCAACAGAAGAGATTGCGTACTCATTACCTTTCATTTACATTCAAGTTAAATTAGCAGTTAGATAGAGATTTTTTGTGCCACTTTTAACATGGATGGGTAAAAAATTCATCGCTTCAAAAACCATGCAAACACCTAAATTTTCTCCTGCCTCTAGCATAGCGACGTCGTAGTGTAGATAACCAATCGATTCGAATTCCGATAATTGCAGTGGCATTCACTTATTTTTTTGATGCGTTGAAGAATTTTGGCAACAAACCTTCATTAAGCGAGTTATGACTAATGCCAGGCATAGAAAGCATGACGTTTTGATTTTTCAATTAGCACTGCCAGCCTCCATCAATGGTAAGGATAGGGCAAGATATTCAAACTGAAGCCAAATGCACGCATTTGTGCTGGTATTGTGCATATAAATGCTTAATACTAGATATGATTTTCCTAGCTTATCTTACTAACACGGCGTCAGCTTGTGTGTGCGCAAGTTAGTTATCAGATGTGAAAAGATCGGTAAACTGCGTGCTTATATGCATCAGGAAAACAATACACATCTAAGAACATTGACACACTGTCCCTTTTGGCTGTCCTCAAGTGTCGTTACAAACACGAAGATAACTTGTGTTCTCCGTGAAGCGTAATTTGTAGGTACTCAGCCGAAAACATAACTGATACCATGACGTCTGTGCATCAATCTGCAATCAGTGCTGCCTCGTTTCTCGAGAATTCGCACGTGCCTCTAATGTGAATATTTAGCATATTGTCTAGCGTATGTGGCGCTCTTGAACATTAAAACTCGCCACCATAGAGACAACCTCAGTCGCATCATCCAGTGTTACTCTTTTTGTTTCGCCTGTTATTTTTTTTTTTCAGATACACGGAAACTTCTCCTGCATATGAGTACCCCGCAGTTCTGTCTGAATCTAATAACCCCATTAGCGATCTAGAAGGCAAAAAAAAAAAAAAAGAACTTAACAGCACTCTTGTGATTCAGAAATTTTTGGCAATTTGTGCTGGCTATTTCGTGCAACAACTTTTTAATGATTTTTTTTTTCAAATGGATCCACAACCATACGTTCGCCGGCTGCCTGGCATTATCGTACCGTTGCGATGCCCGGGATCTTGAACGTTATGTATTTGCCAGACGTCGCTGGGCCAGACTCCAGGCAGTCCTGGCAGGTCTTGCCATCCGGGTAGCGCAGCTCTACGCGCAGTCTCGCTGCGTCGTCAGAGAGCACGGAGATTACGGTCTCGTTTCCCAGGTCAGCGTCCACGACAATCTGGAACTGCCGCTCTTTTGCCACACTAGCCGTTTTCTCGAAGACCTGCAGTCAGGAGTCGGAACTCTATGAGCCCACGTGCAATGAAAGACGCCTGCCGAAAACTTTCTTCTTTTCCTGTCCAGTTAATTTTATTCCGGTTCTTCCTATTTTACAACATAATGATTCCCTTCGCAAGGTAGTTTTAAAAATCTGGAGGAAACTTGAGTGCCGTCTTTAAGTATATAAAAAGACCGTATTAGTGGTTCCCATTTGCGGTCCCCTTTGCAGATTCTCGTTCGTGTAGATACATTTTGCAACCTTCCTAGTCACTATTGCCTTAATACAAGCCTTTACTGCCTGACACGTACGCATGCAGTCGTATATATATATATATATATATACCGTACGAACGTTGCTGTGTACCTAAAAGTCTGAATGTGTAGCATGTACGACCTGGACTCCAAGAATCTCAGCGGGTTGAGTTCCAATCTCGCCCTCCCATCTAAAAAGAGCTGCACGAGTTCATAGTGCCTGCCAACGCAGCCACGCCATGTTCTCTCGTGACTTCACACTTGATCTGCAAGTGTCCGACCATGACAGCTGCCAGAGATATGCTTTTAATTTTTGGCTCAAAACGTGAACATCCATAACGTCAATGCCGGCAGCGCCGACCACGGACAGCCTGGAGAATGGGGCCTTTAATGTTAGCGGGTTAAAATATAGAACATAATTTTGATAACCTTCGGGAATTTCGGGAACGTCCCTAGTGCCCGAACATCTGTGGTCATTCTCTTGCCATGCCAAAAACGTCTCTAGGTTTTGTACGCAAACGTGTGACGTACTCCAAAACATTTTTCTCTCTTTTCACTTTAACTCCCAGCTTCCTCCTTTCCCTTACGGTGCGGTTCAGGTGTCCACAGCAACAAGTGTGACTGATACTGCACCTTTCCCTTCCTCTGAACCAATTATTATTATTATTATTATTATTATTATTATTATTATTATTATTATTATTATTATTATTATTATTATTATTATTATTATTATTATTATTATTCAATAGAATTTGACCAGAGGAAGCATGAAGCTGAAACCTTTTAATGGGATGCACTCCCCATCAAATTTAGTATAATTTCAGAGGAAGCTTGTCAAGTACCTCTTATAAGCTTTATATCGCACTTAATTTTTTCTTGTGCAAAATGTTTCACAACGAATTTGGAACCTAATCATGGTAGTCTCGGAAAGAAAGAGGAAATCATGGTCGATGGGCTTACCACGACGGGCCTCTTGTCTTCGTCCAGCAGGGCCGTGGTCGAGTCGAGGAACGCTGATTCCAGAGCCACCGCGATGTTAGATTGGCCGTCCCGCAGAGCGAACGGCTTTCCGCCGGTTCGCAGGGCGAGGTCCTCCAGCGCTTCCTCGGCGGAGCTGCCAAAGGCGATCGTGTTGACCACCACTTGAGCGGCGATCAACTCGTTCATGACGTCCGCGATGCGAGGACTCACGTTCTCCTCACCGTCGGTCATGAGGATGATCACAGAACCATCGAAGCGCTGCTGGTTTTCCCTCAACATCTGACGGCCGCAGGAAAGATAGGGACGTGATATCACATACGCAGAACAACTTAATATGGCAGGAAACCTATTGATACCTATTTCCAGTAGGGCTGAGGGAACCCTCAGTGCATGAAGGCAAGACAAGACAGGAGAAGTTGTCTTCATTTCGGCGTGTATAAATAATATCACGATTAGGAAGCTTTTACGCAGTTTTCAGTGCAATTCGCAATGATACTCATCGACGTCTGGGCAGGTGCCACGACCGGTGCCACAATCCTAGACTGAATGGCATACCCATGACCTCATCGTCATGGCTATGCCATTCAGTCTAGGATTGCGGCATCAAGACAAGAAGCTTGAGTTGAAGGAGATAGCAGCGATCACAGGATGGACTGGGTTAGGGTCCATAGTGTCCGCGACGCTGCCAGACGGTATGCCCATGTTAGAAACCTCCTCGAGAACAGCAGCAACAATATCTAAGCGCAGCAATTTTCCTTAGCCGCATCCCGTGACGTTTTTCAGCAATGTCGTGAAGCGAATACTGCCGCCTTCACACATGAAGGGGGATCCCGCACTACAGGTTGTCATTAGGTCTGTATTATGGTTTATTTTCACCTCCGCCTGTTTTACAACGTTTATCGCCGCAGCGACTACGCCCCGCCCCGCTCTTGACCTCGCCCTGACCGGCCACATGCTGATCCCGCTCCCCCTGTTCATGCCGCTCGCATACCCCGCAAGCCCGACGCGTCCCAGCTTTCCTCCTCCCTGTCGCTTCGTCTTCTCCGTCCGCAACACTATTATGTTAACGTCCACGGCATCAGAAATTTCTGCGCATGGATGTTCTGTTTTAGCGCTTATTTACGCCTCAGACGAATACTGTACCTAATACATCTGTACTTTTGGTACTACATGCACACTAACGGGCGAGCACTTGCGTTAAATGTTGTCAAGGGCGTTTACAGATTAGTTTACAGCCAATAAGATGTCTCGGAGCGCACTAAAAAAGTTACAAACCTGGGTAAAATACCCCACTGCTACCAACCATTACGGTGTGCGATATGTATAGCTTTCATAAATGTGGATGCGCACGCCGTGTGCATCCTCCCATCGTGCGGATTCCTGAACGCAGTAGGGTTTCCCGAGTGGCTAGAACGTAAAATTGGAGGATGGAAGGCGCCAAGCCTACAATAGCAAATCGTGAAAATAGAACTATGCCAAAAAAAGGTGCTAAATAAATCGCATCACCGCTTAAATTTTCAAGACAGAATCACAGATTAATTAATGCATGCATGAAATGATACCAAAAAAAAAAAACGACGATTTTGGCGAAAATACTTAAAGTGAAAGTCCCATCATTTAGGAATTGAGCGTCGTTCAATCCTGCACATTACGTGTTTTACCAATCATTCATAAACCTTTATTCATGAGGATGACCTGAGGCCTAGAGGGGAAGGGGGAAAGGGAATGAGTGAAGTTGCAATGCTTACCTCCAGGGCCTTTCGCAAGGCGCATCCTATGCATGTCGCTCCGTTAGTTTTCAGCTGTTCCACTTCGTCAGCAAACCGTTTCCGCACTGAACTTTCCATGGTAGTCAGAGGAGATACTGAGTCGATGCCGGAGCTGAATGTGATAATCCCCACCTCCAACCCGTCCGGTATAAGAAGCTTGATGAAGTGGCCAGCCGCTTCCCTCAAATGGCCAATGCGATCGTGAGTCTAAAGAGAATATGGAGCACAAAGAAGATGGTGGGATCATTATCAAAATCTGCTGATATCTTTGACACTATAATTCGGCCAGCAATACCCATTTCACAAGTATTCATTCAAAGTCTTGTAGTCAAGATGTTGCGATGATCGAGGCAGAGAAAATGAGAAGCTTTGTGGTCCGGCAGACCACGAGTACCGATAGGAATGTTTGCTCTACCACACAAAATTTCCTTCCAGAATCAAAACGTTTTCCATCCTAACCGGTTGTTACGATTAGTTCTCTCTTATTCTCGATATTCTATTTTTGCTATTCCCAGTTATGTTTCCTGCTTTTTGGTCTTTCATCTCACATATTAAACCTCAGTAAGCCCCAGTACCACCCTCAACCATATCTCTCTCATATCCATCTCTGTCACTTAAGCTGATTTGCAGATGTTTCTATTATCTTGTTTCTATAGTATGCAATCTAATAAACTGTAATCACCGCCTGCTCATGGCCGATCCGCCTTGTAGGTATGCGCAAATTTTTATGAGGGAAACAACTACCACGAGCTGCCTACGAACTAGACTGACGCCATTCCTGTCCTGACGGCTGCCGGTAGTTTAGACACCACCTTGCAGTCTATTGAGCTGGGCTCCATTAAGAATTTTGAGTCGCTATTGAACTCGAAGACGTTGTACTGCCGCAATACGCGGAAAACTCTAACTCTGATGGGAGATTTCATTATCTTACATCCAACTGTTGCGGCGCCACCGTCGCTGCATTTTCTTCATCCCCTATCTTTTGCTGATTTGTCCTGCTACTGTAAGTAATATTTCGTGGCTGAAAGTAAACAACTAAACTAAAAAAAAAATTTTACAGGATTGGAATACTCAACAATTTCCTCCTTCTGCCTCTATGTACATGACTATACTTCACAACATCATTTTCTTTTTACGCGAAAGAGCGAGGCATTCTACCAACAATACCTCAAACAAAACTCTCTCTCTCTCTCTCTCTCTCTCTCTCTCTCTATATATATATATATATATATATATATATATATATATATATATATATATATATATATATATATATATATATATATATATATATATATATATATACATTCAGTCGTTCATCATCCTCGTCGTCCTGAAGCTACGTCCAGCGGAGAACAAGAACTTCTCACGTATCCAGCCGATTCGGCTGCTGCTTTGTTCCCTCCTCAAACTTCCTAATCTTCTTTGGCATCCTGACTATGTCCCACACGCCATTGATGTAATGCTGAAGTACTTTTCATAGTTCTTTGTGATCAAGTCGCACATGTTCCCAATGCTCAAGATTAATTTAAACTTGCACAGAGCCACCTCAACGTGCGCAAGCTGTACCAGTCTACAATCTGTAAAGTCTACAAAGTTTATTAACAACCATTTTGTGTGTTGCCACGGTACTTACATTCATGCTACCCGAAATGTCCAGAGCGAAGATCAGCCGACCCAAGGCCCCTTTCCTTCTCTGGACTTCAGTGAACTTCACTGTGATATCTCTCCCGAGATCAGCACTGGGCAGCCTGCGACAAAGAGGTTACGTCTCGCGCTTCGGAATAGTTGTTGAGAAGTCAGTGCAGATTACAGACGAATCAAACTGACATGTGCACACTAGTATTTGCCTAGAAATGAGATTTTTCGACCTCATGCTGCCACCGTGCAATCATTCAACACGAGGTCGCTTCCGGGCTTTGTTTTCATTCCCCACCCGCATTCGCAAATTGAATGAACATATGTAAGATCATACTCTTGTAAAAGCATATACTTTATGCTGTTTAACGCAATAGCGTTCAATGCCCCGTTCACCGGAAATGCTGCGTCGGCGGTCGTCAGCCTGCGTTGGTGTTGTGAGCGAAAAATAACCAGCATGGCGCTGGCAGGCGGTTGCTGGCAGCTGACATCGCCGAGCACTAACTGGATGTAGGGTTGACTGACGTTATCTTTGGCAGGAGCTGCCAACTCGGGTCTGTCCCTTCACATGGAAGGGTGATATCACAATCAGCCTGCAAAAACCCTTGCCTTCACGCTGCCCCTATACGCCACACAGGCACCTTCATACGGCAGGGTTATAGCAGGGCTTTATATGTGGGTGGTAGCATACGCTATCGCGTAATACCGTTAACGGCGGAGCTTAAAGGTCCTCCATAAGTTTGTTTTTATTTATATTGGTCGCAATGTGTGTGTGTGTGTGTGTGTGTGTGTGTGTGCGTGCGTGTGTGTGTGTGTGTGTGGGGGGGGGGGGGGGGGGGGGCCTTGGCTGCTTTCAGGCGCAATTTTCTTTATTTAGGCCTTATGTTATATCGACTTGATCTTAAAAACGATGCGCTCCCCCCTGATGCTATCCATAAACGTCTTAAATCCGTTTCCATAAATGTTTTCATATAGTTTCTTTGTTTCCATAAATTTTTTAGATCCTCCTTAGGATGCCGCTAGCACTTTTCCATCTCGTTTGAAAAGTACCAACCAGTTCACATACGTACAGTCTTTGTCAAAAATATGCGGCCCAAGAATTTTGCCTCTAGCTAAGTCCCGTAACTGGGCTTTTTGTGTATCTTTAATGTTCGAAATTTCGTAAATGACAAAATCTCGAGTCTCTTCTCTAGCTTACCGGTATTACTCCCAAGAGCCTCGTTACAGGGCTTAGATGCGAACCCCTTGGGCCGTATATTTTAACAAAGACTGTACTTATCTGAAAATGTGTTTCACCACTCCTCTTTCGACGGTGTATTCCTATGCAGATGCATCGAAGAGCGGTGCAGTTTACCTACGTACGCAATGTGCATGAATTTCGTCAATATCTTTTGCAAATCCAACTGCCACCTTTGGTAATACATGTGGGAACCTCTGAGTTCTTTTTGCGCAAGTCTTATTTGAAAAAGTGAAGTGAAATTAAAACGAACCGTACACAAGTTGAGGCCACAGCATGTTAGCTATCACAAAGTGGAGCTGCACAAATGAAAAATTATAGGGGCATTCCGTTCGATTAATGCGGACAAAATTCGGTTCATTTTTCCTTCATTAGTCAATCCTTTCTTGTTCGGATTCTATTTAAAATTTGATTTTATTTATATCTGATTCTATTCTAATTTCATTTTAGTTCATAATTGCTTGTTTTGTTTCTTTTTCTGATAAGTCACCGTGTTATTTTTGCTTTTTATTGAGTCATTCTTTCTGCGCCCTCAGCCTCTTCTTTCAAGATTTCCCTGACTTCACCCGGCAAGTGTGGTGCTGTCGACTCTAAAGAGCATCGTCAGGTGGCGCTGGTATGTGCCCCCCCCCCCCCCCCACACACACACACGCACGCATTACGCGCCTAGCCTTCTCTGCACGCAGTAACGGACGAACCTTATGACGAAGAACAAAACTAATACTCTTTGCGCAGCTAAAAAAAAAAATAATAAAAAACGCGTGTATTTAAAATAATTAAAAAAAGAAAAGAGACGCCGACTAGCAAAATGAAATTTCGACATGTATTCCCCCCCCCCCCCCCCCCCCCCCCCTTCTGGACGGCGAAACGTCAGCATCAAATTTCATTTTACTGATCAGTGTCTCTGATTTCTTAAGCGTATCCCTCCGGGCAGACGACATTTCGCCATACTATCGACTATTTTAAACTGATTTCATTTTCGATGTGGGGAATGGAAGAGAAGGCCGAATGGTAATTGATATCTTACACTACCGCATCTTTTAAGAGAACGCTGTACAAGTTACGGTCATGTTCAGACATTTTGTTATAGTATGAGACAGATATTTCGAGCGTCAAAACTAGCAACCGAGAGGTCATACTCACTGTTTGAAGTCCTCGTTAGCATAAATCACTTCCCACGTGGACTTGCGATTGCAGAGGTGGTTGTGCTTATTAGGAGCGAAGGCGTTGTGCTTCTTGGGTCCGTTGTCACAAAATTCGGTCACCTGGCGATGGAATACCAGCAGAAACATCATTGGGACGCATTAATCTATTTGTTCACATGCTACTATAGCTACTAGACTACCTTAACACAACAGTCGTCATCTAAACGATGTCATTCTCGAGCCTCACTTCTCAGTGAAAAACTTTAGGGGTAGATAGTGACCGATAATGATAGTTAGTGATAATTAGAGATAGTGGGAGTGATGATGACGACAAAGATAACTATGACATCATCAGCCGTGACGTGATGTCATGACCTGATGTGACGCCCTTATGTGACCTCTGGTCATGTCTTATATTCGAAACTGACGCCATCATGACGTCACATCCGGCAATGACGTCATGTCTGATCATAGGGGATTCAGGCATATAGAAGTTGGTCCCGCTTGACTTCCGAGATTAACGCGGGTTGAACGCGTTCTCATGTGGGTTCCGCTTCACAAATGCATTGTCCAAACGATCTACTTTCAATCATACCACTAAAAATGTAAGCTCTTTGTTATCTTCCTGCGATGGTTCAAATTCCTCGCCTTTCCTGCTCATCACATGACACTACCATGCGTTTTTTTTTCCTGGTCCAAGTTTCCGCTCGCTTACTGTTACGTATTGCAGCTAACGTTCAAACCTAGTCACTATATCGAATCAGGGCTAAACTGTGCAAGCGGTCACCCGTTTTGTGTTTTAGACCGACTCCAGCGCGGATAAACATTTATGAAGAAGAGGTATCTAAAACATAGTGTTAAAGCCTAAACTGGGATACGTAATTGGGTAGCAATCCAGCTTCCTTTTAATCTCTGTTTTGAACTTTCCTAACAATATCTTGCTAGAGAATGGCATTCAAGCCGTCAAACTTTTTCCAACTCAGCTGTCACCAATTTGTATAACCTGCCTTCTCTAAATGCCGCCACCGCGGCGGAAAGCACTTTTCCCGTTACAGGGAAAAGTTGTCTGGATGTCGCAGAGTTGACGAGGTTTTTTAGCATCGGTAACCTACGTTTCATTACGGGACTCGTAGTTGTTTGGTTTTGTGGTTTAGTTTTGTGGAGTTTAACGTCCCAAAGCGACTCAGGCTATAAGAGACGCCGTAGTGAAGAACTCTAAAAATCTGGACCACCTGGGGTTCTTTAACGTGCACTGACATTGCACAGCCCACGGGTGCCTTGCTTTTCGCCTCCATCGAAAAGCGGCCGCCGAGGTTGGGATTCGATCCCGCCTCCTTGGGAACAGTGGTCGAGCGCCCTAACCACTGCGCCCGCCCGGCGGGGCGGAACTGGGAGTTGTGTCTATGGAATTCGTTGGTGCAGTTTTGAAGCACCAGTTCCGCAACGGCCATTATCTTTACGTTCTACTACTAAACAAGCCCATTGCACATACTCACGCCTTTGAGGTACGGCATAAACATGATAGAAGACGTTACGGGATCCTCGTCGCTCTGTGAGAACCGTGCTTTGCACTTGGATGAGACACGGCAGCCCTTGTAAACGCGACACGGGTTGCCAGAATCCGTGGCGGCCGTGAACCTGATGTTAACCGAGCAAGCGCTGGCACGGACCTATTCGGAACACAAAGAAGCATAGTCTCCGTACAGTGATCATAAAACAGCAAGCTAGAGTATTCACTGAGTTTAGCTTGTGTAATTACAAACACTTCACATATATTCTAAACAAGATGGAATGCAGCAAATTCACGAAATCTAAATACAGCTATTGATTAGATGTGGCGCTTAGGCCCTCAAAGAGCACCAGTATTCTTTGGAAAAGATGTGAATTGGAAAGCTGTGAAATAATATGATGTCCTCTTTAGCTTTTCATTTTTTTCTCACAATGCCGAACACATGTTTTCTCACCATGCCGAACTCGCAGTAGAGACTCGGGTACCGGAAACTTTCGGGGTCACCGTATTCGTCAAACACACCGTACCGGTAGTGAGCCCACTCGTGCACCAGCTGGTAAGCTGCAAAAGGCGGCGCGTTAACAACATTCCACTTACGCTCATTTCCAAAGAATATATCGGTGATTCTCGAAACAAACTGTAGTCGGCATACTACAGAGAACGAACGTTTTTCAGGTTGTCACTTACAGAGAACACCTACGCAGGCCAAGGACCCTCAGGCAAAGGGGAGAATCACGGGGCCAGCTATACTGGCCCTGCTTGACTGCATAATCGAGTTCAGTGTTGAGCATAGGTTACATCACCCCTGTTTTAAAATTTCACGCTAAACCTCTGTTTCCTCGACTATGTCGCCATCCTCATGCCAGAACGTCTTTCTGTTCTCAATGGCATAAATATATTTCGCAATATGCAAAGGAGAAATTCCTGTCTGATGCATGAATGCGGAACGATGGAGTGCGCATGCGCGTCTGCGTCTTGAAGGCTACGTAAAATTCATGGCACGATGGCGCGGCGGTGAACGCTTGTAAAATGCGTGAACTAACAAAACAAAAAGCACGTACGGGTTACGTTTTTCATAAATTTTAATGACCACGTGTTGTTTCAGATAAAAATACATATTTCTAGTTGAGTGCACAGTTGCAAAGAGAGAACATGAAGCCGTCCTCGCCGCATAAGAGTTTTCACAGCAGCTATGAGTTGCGCTTTCTACTTATTCGAAAGCAGTGGATGGTATGCACGAGTTTAGTGTAAGGCTACTACGATGCAGTATCTTCGTCCGACACCGTTCTGTTTCTAACAACCCCATATCGGAGTACATGATTCTAGTCACAACGAAAACACGGAGAAATCTAAAGTGCAAAATAAAAAAAAAAGATCATGAAGTGGAATCGGGAAAATCATCCTCTCACCCTTCCCTCTCTCCACAGTTTGTAAATCCCCATTTACGCACGCCGTAATAAGGTCGTTACTGCAGAGACAGCCATGCACTGAAAAACACCCCGAGCTCGTAATGCGCTCGTCAATCATGTGCGCTCAGATATGGTAGCTAAACAATAGCGCATAGTCATCGCCATGAACAGCAATTGATTGCGCTCACTCAAAACCTAATTACTCCCTTACATCTCTCCAATTAACCCTCTCGTGTATGAGCTGCAGCCACCGTACCACTTGAATCTTTATAAACTCGTCCACACATCAAACATTCTGGCAGCCTTCCTTCGCTTACCTCCTTTTTGTAATCCACTTAATTACCATATGTGACCACCAAACGCCTTGACTTCGTAGTACATGTTCAGCCATTGCCAATTTCTTCTTGATTTTGTATGGGATGTTGCTCAATCGAGTTTGTTATCTATCTCACTTTGGTTTCTTCTGGTCTATGAAAGCTAAACGTATTAGTTAACGTTTCATAACTCCTTGCGTAGTCCTCAATTAATGTTCAACACTTTTGTTAGCCGCCACGTTCCTGCTCCAAATGCGAGTGCCAGTGGTATGTCACTGTTCTATACCGACCTCTCGAGAAATACTGACAAACTGTCATTCATTATCTGTACTTGCGAAATACACGCCGCCCCATCCTTTCATGGTTCATGGTCACTGCCTATGTCAACACCTCCCTGCCCCCTGTTTGTTCGACTATGTCACCAGCCTCTTGCTAGGACGTCTTTTTATTCTCAATGACGCAAAGATATTTAGCAATTAATAAGAAAGGAATCGCTTCTGATGCGTGAAAACAGCTGTTGTGAATGCGCATAGTCAGAGCAGGATTTCTTTTCATAGTGTGTCATAACATAACAAAAATCACAGCGTTCTGTTTTGCCAGTGCAGGGTATCGATCATACTTTACACTTCTTCTCCCGAGGTGCAAAAATGTCATTTCACCAGAAAATAGCAGATTACTGAGATGTAGAAGCTTTCGCGAGCTCTCCATGAGAGGCTATAAGTACGGGTTAGTAAAATATAAAATTGGTGAGCAACTCGTTGGGCACCTTCTGCCAATTTAACGTCATTGAGCACTTGAAGGAAAAGAAGAGACAGCAAATACAGAAGCATCTGCAGATTGAGTGGCAACCAGTAGCAGAATGCGCACACACAAATATTTTCTATACTAGTTTTTGTGGCGTCAATTTCGTAAAATCCGCCACTACTCCAAAGTCGCCCTCCAATATCAGTCAAACGATAAACGCAAGAGTGACATCTAACATCCCCCTTAGAACAATAATATGACTACATTGAATAGCTAAATTGCCTTCTCGTGTCCAAAGCTCTTCGTTCTTATAGACGCAATTAGCCCAGACAATAAACGCCACACGTTGGTGCTATATCGCTTTGCCAACTATACTCCAGCCAAGATGTACCGATGTGGGAATGGTCCCCGATTCCTGGAGCGAGTGAAAAGTTTCCTGCTCACTCTAAGGCCTTTGTAACGGTATGCCTACATTAAAGGCAAAGTTCCTCGCAAATACCTCAATCTCATGGAGCATCAATCATATACTGGGCATGCGGAGGGTATGGATTAGAATCCCGAAAGCGGCATATAATTCCCTTCTATTCCCTCTGGTAATTATTTGCATTTCAAATATGAAAATAACTACGCTTCTAATATGCCTTTCGTTGGTTCGGCAAATTAACCTCAAATCATGCTTTGCTTTGTTTCTTTTTATTGTTGACATCCTTCGTATGTCCGATTTATTTTTATTCTAGGGCAGCAAATGAGGTTCAATGCCACAGAATTCCCTATGCCTCTGACAATTCCACAAAACGAATTCCCTTTATGTTTATAGCAGCTAATCAGCTTTCTGCAGCTTTCAGCTTTCTCGAACTCTCACCTGGACTTCCGTAGGTCTCTGCTATGGATCCATTCATGTCGGCCATAAACCTGGGTGTCAGGTGGATGTACTCCCCGCGTTCGCCACATCCTCGGGGCTGCAAAGTGTACGGTGTGTCACCGTACTGCGGATTCTCGGCCGCCACTCGCACATCGCCCGTAGGATAGAGGCTGGCCGCCGTGGCAACTGCAGCGGGTCTACGAGGCCACGTGTCCGGCACCGCGATTGTGACGCTGCCGAAGTGGACCAGTCCTCGAGTGGCCCGATGCAGGAACGTCGAGGCCGAGCGAAACAACGCCTAGGATAGAGAGGGACAAATCCAGATTGAATACACCGTAGTGTACCTACTGCTGCGCTGGGCATAACAAAATGTGTAAACGGAATGGCGGCAATTCGAAAGAGTAAATGCCTCAGTGCAGGGTAGCCAACCGGAATGCATTCTTTCTGGTTAACATCCCTGCCTTCCGCCCACCTTTTCTCCTCCTCCTCCACATGCAGTTAATATAATATTACCGCTGTTCGCAAGCGCCATGAGCTGGTATCAACTGCACATCTGCTCAGGGTTGGTAAGGAATTACAGGCCCGTACCATGAGTGGCAAATAACGCTGTGAGTAATAGGGGCTTGGATGGCATTTTGCGCAGCTCTTTCCGACCACCAGTGTCTGTCAAGATGAAAGATGATAACTACGTTAATAGTTAATAGTTCCCGTAAGCAGTTTCTGTTGCCCACGTAGTCACGGATACATCTCCCCTCTTTTGTAATTGCAATCATTATGTGAAATGCCTCAAGACAGTCCCATTAGTGAAACTTCCTAGCGTCTCCTTGCTGTTACAGTCGATACCGGAGATATATAACCCGGATATAGCGCATTATGGCATATATAGAACTCTCGGATATCCTTTTGAAAATCCCACGCAAAATTTAGGAGTAATGTTCGCGTTTATCGAACTCTCTTTCGGGGACAAATTCAATATCTGGAACTGCGCGCGGGCCCCTGCAATGTGTGCGTCTCGTATGGCGCACTACGATCATTTCTTTTTTGCGCGCGGAGCCGGGTCTACTGCGAAGCTTCGGGCACCTGCTGGCAGTGCTATCCTACCTCTCACGAAGAATATTCACCATAAATTTCATTCATACAGGCGAGTAGAAAGAGCCAAAGCCCTACACAAGCAATACCAGTCCAAACAAGACGTGGTGTATGTCGATGCAGCCGAACACGCGGGCCGTAATGCATTCACGATTGTGACTGTAAATTATCAGGGTCAACAACTTACGGCAGGTTCGGCCATTACTAACGACCCGGAGGAAGCGGAGGAGGCTGCGATCGCCCTCGCGATCCTCAACCCTTCATATAATTAGTGACTCGAAAACCGCAATAAGAGATTACAGCAAAGGCAGGATATCCCCTATAGCTCTCAAATTGCTGCTTGCCTCTCAAGCAACTCAGCGTTCAATATACAGCTAATCTGGACACCAGCACATTACTACCTTCCTTGTAACGAGACTTTAACCCCGCTTTAACCGAGCCGTATGAAATTGCCTGCGTGGCCTAGGGATAACGTGAATGCAAGGGTCTTGGCAGGCTGTTTCTGATATATCACCCTCGCATATGAAAGGAGGGGCCCGAGTTGGCAGCGCCTGCCAAATGTAGTGTCAGGAAGCCCTGCGTCCAGGTAGTGCTCGACCATGTCAGCTGCCAGCTACCGCCTCCCACATAACGCCTTAATACGTTTCCCTTTGGGTCGTGGGCCCAGGGTGGCCCACCTTGACATATGGTGGCCGTCATCTTGGGTGGCATCCCGTGACCTAGGGTGGCCGCATAGTGTGACACCTTCTGCGAGCGACAGTATGAGCCATTAAAGGTAATTTCGCCTCAATAAATGGCGCAAGGCCCTGAATCTGGTCAACAATGGCTCTTTATCGTCTTAGATTTCGACACTGAATGCAGTGCGCGTTCTACCTGTCTGCTCAGAATATAGGCGAGCACGTTATAGTGGGCTGTCGACAGCTGCGGCAATATAATTTTCCGCGTGGTGACCACCACTTTGGCCACAATTTCAGTGATGAAAATTAGGATTTAGCGAACAGAACTTCTCAACAGTTATCATATCTTGGGCGAGGACATTAAAAAAGTGTAATATCAAATGAAAGACATGTAACTATTTAGCAAATTTGATTAATAGAATTTTTTTTTCTATGCTACTGATCACTTCCAAACCATTCACTAAGTCATGTCCTTATCAAGGCGTCCTCTCACCGCCTATTGGCGTGCATCTAAATGCGCAGATTGAAATATACTTACTCTCGGCGTTATTTCGGACGTTTGTTCCGAACATTTCAAAACCAAATTTGAGTTTCGTGAACCTAGGGCTAACTCCGTTTTAGAACACAATTACAACAAAACGAGAATCGCCAGTGCCGCCTCACGGTCGTTACGCTCGGTTCCAATCAAGGCGGAGCTCGAGGCATGAACACCTTGATGTTCTCGATGATTTTTTCGTTAGGCTCCACCGACGGATGGATGGCGACCACAATGTCCTCGTAGGCCCCGGTAGCCTTGTCGATGCGAATGCTGTGGCCGGGAGACCAGTGCAATAGCGATGCGGCAGCGAGGAGCAGCAGAACGGCGGGCCGCATCATGTGCTGCGTGAAAAGGGAGGACGTTTACTGACTTTAACGCCTTAACAGGGATATCAAGTACAGGCATGTTGTTCGGACATTGTTCGGAATTCACATTTTTTTTTTCCTATGTTCGTTTGTCCTTCCCAGCACCAAGCCTTTCTTTTCGGAAGTGGGAGGGACAATTGTAGCAAGTAGAAGTTAATACGTTGTGCTGAATTCAACTTCAGAAGCTACATCCTAGCCGACGCTTTCACTTTTCATAAATATGGCATCAAAAAGCCCGTGAAAGCACGCAGAGATACGTTGAGGATCGAAACTTGTCAGGTGTTCAAGCTTTAGAGTCAATTTTAGCTTATGAATAGCATCGGGAGGTGATTTTTGTTTTAATTGTAACGCTCTAATAATGAATATTTCTCACTCAACGACGCTCATAAGTCATATATGTCGCCTGCCATCTCAACCTTACCTTCTGTCACCCCTTTCACGGGCTAGGCTATGGCGGCTGCTGAGCCGCATTGTCTGTCAAGGGTTCGAACCAATGATGTTGGTTCATTTCATTTCATTTATTAATACTGTCAGCCACCATAAGGGGCTGCAACAAGAGTGAAAAATACAAAGCGAAAGAATGAGAAATACAGAACACGATGAAAATCAATAGTCAATAAAACATCGTCTCTGAATACACACAAAAACAAAACAAAAATGCATCTCACAGAAATCGGAACAACAGCCATCTTACACAACAGCAATATGACCTCATCGCCCTGTGCTAGTGCCATAGATAAAATTTTCTAAATGACGTAGAAATTCACATAATGATGAAGATCGAGCAGCAGAATTTGGAAGAGAGTTCGTCTTTACAGGTACGCGGAAAATAACTAAACTTGAAGCAATTATTTTTTATAGCCGGCAATGGGATGAACCTACTATGACGATGCCTTGATATCTCATTAGTTTTGATCTCGAAGTAATCTGAAATATTAATTTTAAGATAATTATTGATAATGAGGTAAAGAGTTTTTAGTCTTTCATACCTGGTTCTACTTTCTAGCATATTCTGTTTTATTAGAGGATATCACAAATGCGAGAGTAGTGCTCTTAACAGCCCTGTTATCCGCGATCTCGGTAAACAGTGTTCATGAACGCCTCTTGCCGTACTTGTTTTTCAAGCATACTGAGGCAACAACACTGAAGGTTGCTCTAGTATTTTACTGAACCGTTACCTTTGCATCCATTGATTACCAGTCAATTTACTTACACATGTGGTAGCTACACATTCATATTAAATCTATCACAGTTTATTTTTCCCGAAAATTCAAAGCGCAAATTATAATTATAAATATAACTACAAACAAATGGGAAGGCGAACTAGATATCAAAAATGAGAGAGGATAAATAAGGTTTGGTTTGGTTTGTGGGGTTTAACGTCCCAAAGAGACTCAGGCTATGAGAGACGCCGTAGTGAAGGACTGCGGAAATTTAGACCACCTGGGGTTCTTTAACGTGCACTGACATCGCACAGCACACGGGCGCCGGACTTTGCGCCTCCATCGAGAAGCGGCTGCCGAGGCAGGGATTCGATCCCGCTTCTTGGGAACAGTAGTCCAGTGCCCTACCACATCACCACCATGGCGGGAGAGAGTAAATATGTACAAAGAAGAAATAAAGACGTCTTTATCGTTGTCTTCAATATCTCCAGTCTTTTTGCGCAGAGTATAATGCTACTGTTTAGTTTTCATGAGTTTTCATAGACTGTCCAAGCACATGGAGGGCCCAGGAGCAGTTGACTACAAGCAATCGGTCCCTACAATCTGACCACAATTACACACCAGAGAACAAATCAGTGAAGAACTATAGTCACGATGCATTATGTCAAAACTAAAAAACAGTATTGTGAGTCAAGATAAGATCGTTACGAGCTAGAGAGCAAATAGTAACAGTCAAGAAAACATTGTCAGTCAAGAAACATGCATTCTAAGTCAATACTTTCTATCATGAGGCATGGAGAATTGTTAGCCTAATAATTATACTAATTTCTACTAAAACAATTCCGCTGAGCAGCCTGCCACGAGCTGTTAATAGCTTTGAGGTGCACCCCCCCCCCCCCCCCCCTCCCCGCCTTTTTTATTGTCTGCCTTTTTTTTTTCTGTAATGCAAATTTTTCTTTTCTGATAATCTTCAACCTTATATTGGTTTAAGCCCCTTGTGCCTTGAACGATGCGGGCTGGGCAACGTTACTTTATTTCTTTTTAATTGCCCGCACTAACTTCACTAAAACCAATCACATTCTGCCGACAGCTCTACATTTAGTAAAGATTTAATAGCTAAACCTAAATTTGACGCAAATTCTACTACGTAAATTACGTATACGAGTATAATTTCCAGGTGGTCCGGAATTCAGCATGAACCGATCTTCATAGTTCGGCGCGTTTGACGATGACAACGGCGCACAAAATCTTACCCTGTGTTTTCTGGTGTCGATGAAGAGAGAAGTACCGAGCACAGTAGCCGGTGTCACATTCGTCACCAGAGTATATATGCTACCTCAGCCGCGGAAGTCCGCAATTGCGACGCCTGTTTTGCACACGACGCTCATCCCAGGCAGGTATTCTTTATTTGCCACAGAAAAGATTTGCCGGCCTATCGACCTTACCAAACGTTGTGAAAGGTATCGCCAACTCACACGACGGTAACAGCAGCGTAAATGGCAGAGCCGCTACAGATAAGATAAACAGTCTATAGTAGGACAGTTAACGCGCCCGAGACATACGCCGCCTAAAGTGACAATGAACGCTGAAAAAAAAAAAAAAGTGATCAGAACAATGCGTTGGCCACCGAATGAGCAAGATGACAGCATTGTCAACTTCACAGTTGCCTTCTCAACCCATCATTATCCTGATAAATTCCTCTGAAGATTTCACAGGCACTCGTAAATCGCTCGACTTTTGATGGAGGATTCGAATGCACCAACTGATACCAGGACAACGTTGTGTTTTGTTGTAACTTGTTCTCAGTCGAGAATAATATAGTAGTGTAATAACGCCATTTAATTTTCTCTTCGGTTCTCACTGGCCAAGACTCAGTGATTGTTTTTCAGACAAACTCTAATCTGCGCTCTGATTTTATGTACACATATACACCGTTAGTGCCAACTGAAGTTGTCCAAACTTTGAAATAGAAGACTGGTCCCACCTCACTGAAACTAGCTGAGGACTGCTGAGAGTCCCGCGGCCTTCTGCAGTATTTTTATTTTTTCTTCCTCTAAAGTTGTATAGTCAGCCAAAAGATACTTATTTTTGAATTCATAATGGTATTAGGAATGAAATCGCAATCGAAATGTTGTAGATCAGCGAATAACTGCTAGCTTGAATGCTTGCACCGAGATGTCATTTACGTAAAGTATTCTTTTTTTTTTTTTGTCGAGGGGGGTGGCATTTAAAAGATACCTTACACGACACAAAGCTCCCACGGCAAAGATACGCTGCTTCTTCGATACGTTTCAGGCATCAAATCACACTTTCATTATCTGGATCGCTTTCCTCTACGGAGCTTTGCGCGTGCACCGAGCGAAAGACAGGCGCCAGCAGCTGGTTACATGATAGCTTCCTTTCACCTTTCGATGCTAGTTAAATAAAGCTGTATAAATGGCACCATGGTGCAAATAATTCAGTCAGCTTTTCTTCAAGACGGCCTAAAGCTTCTGAATGGACTTTTTTCCCTAAAGCTAGTTATTAAATCTAATCAGTTAAGTTTTTCTGCATAATTCACTTTGGAAAGCGCAAATACAGACTAAGGCACGTGGCACTCAAAAGCTCTCAATTGCTTCCTCTGCACAAGAATATTGCGTCCTTTTTTTTAACGCTTTGCTCAAGTATTAATGCAGTCGTGAACAGAATGGTATAAAGTTTAGGTTTTCTAAAAACTTGCGAGTGAGCTCAATGGCAAGATAATCACAGAGCTATTGCCCGATAACAACTAATATTTATTACAACGTTTTGTTCTCTCTGCAAATTTATTCAACTGCTTTCAGAAATGCGTGCAGCTTTCAGGAACAGCATAAATTGTTATTGCAAATGCGGCAAAATTGGACAAATTTCTGAAAAAGCTTGATGCAGTGAACAATTCGCACAGAGACCTTTTCCCTCAATACCCGCTTCAGCTACGTGAGCCTCTACTTTATGTTTTTCCACTTTTTTAGCAGCTGGTCGAACTTCTGGACACTGCTGGCTTTATTGTCCTTCAAGCAACGTGCGATGGTCAGATAAAGATTTTCAATCTAATTATTGTCAACAGATTAGGCCGGAAACTTCGTGAGATCCACCCTCCCCATCTTCTACCAATCTTTCTCAAGCGTAGAATAAAGCTTCGAGTCATTGCTCTGAAAAAAAAAAAAAAAAAAGGAAAGCGTGTACTCTAATCTTATATTCTTGTATGCGTAATATTTCCATAGATTTTCTGGTAAACCTCTTTTTTTCATAATACCTTAATATCATTGAAGGAGGACGATTCGACTTCCGGAGAAGCAGCTCAGCAATGTCGCATTCACGCGTATGGGGTTTCATGCGATAAGCTGACAACAAAGTCGAAATGAAATGTGTCTGAGACAATGTTCACAATGAATTCCATAATTCCCACACTACAAGTTTGATTCGCCTACTGTTTTTCTTTTTTTTTTTTACTTTGTCACCTTTTCACACCAGGCGTTCATTCGCCTAAGTCATCGTGGATACTCAAAAAGCTTTTATAGTTTTGTGGATGTTGAGCTGAGTTGTGACCATTTAGCTCAACATATGTCTCTTCATTTTTGACATTTCATGGAGCCATTGTCAATCATGGTACCAGGGCACCATTTACGAAAATAATGATGGCAGTCGTCCATTTTTTGCGTCGAATTAAGAACGCCGCCCTCGACACAGTGGTCTGTCGATCTTGCGTGTCCCGGTAAATAAATATAATAAAACCTCTTCTGAATGTATATATTTTCGAAGCAGTTGAATCATCTCCATCAAAGGCTATGAAAGCATTCCAGGGCAGCATTATTTCATCCTTGAGGGATCAGTTCAGTTCAGTCGTTCAGTCGTGTCCGACTCTTTGTGACCCTATAGACCATGTCACGCCACGCTTTCCGGTCTCTCACTATCTTCCTAACATCACATAACTTCATCTGCAGCGCCTCGAGGATGCCATCTAACCATCGCGTTCGCTGCCTACCCCTTCTCCGGCGACCCTCAACCTTTCCCAACATCAAGTCTTTCTCCAGCGACTCCTCTCTTCTCATCAGATGACCAAAGTAGCTGAGCTTTAACTTTAGAATTTGACCCTCCAATGAGCAGTCAGGGTTTATGGTCGACAATATCGACTGATTTGATCTTCTGGCAGTCCAAGGAACTCTCAAGAGTCTCCGCCAGCACCACAACTCAAACGCGTCAATTCTTCGGCGGTCAGCCTTCTTCACAGTCCAACTCTCGCATCCATACATCACAACTGGAAAGACCATAGCACGAGTTATACGGATCTTGGTTGACAGACTAACGTCTCTGCTCTTTAGTAGGTTATCCTTGAGGGATAACTGCGAATAAATGCCATCCGAACATTCCTGTTGACGTTGCGTGCACTTCGTACTGCGTGTGAAAATGTCCAGTAGTACATGTGCCCACCGAACATGTTACTTGAAAGTCCGCCACAATGGTGCAAGTGGTTAGGGTGCTCGACTACTGTGCCCAAGGATGCAGGATCGAGTCCCGGCCGCTTTTCAATAGAGGCGAAGAGCAAGGCGCCCGTGTGCTGTGTATGATGTCAGTGCACGTTAAAGAACCTCAGGTGGTCGAAATTTCCGAAGCCCTCCACTACGGCGTCTCTCATAGCCCGAGTTGCCCTTGAACGTTAAATCTCCCAAACCAAACTAACCACGCTAATTTAAAGCATAGGCCGGCTCATTCACTCACGACTGCACCCATATACGCTCATATACACTCATTCACACTGCCATTGTTTTCTCCCAGTGGTCGTGAGTATGAGAGAGTATTCACGAGTGGAGTTGTGAGAGAGTGGACGTGAATGTGAGTATGAGTTAGTGGTTGTAAGTGGAAGAGGGATACTGGAACCCACGCTAGTGGGGCTAGCTTAGTAATGCTGTTCAAAGACGTAACGGGCACGAAATGGGATATCATAGGGCATAGCGAGATTAGGAGGCCGATTGAGGCATACACTATACTGAAGGTCGGTGGTAACATAGATGAATTCTATAACATTAATGAGAGAGTGGCAAAAATAAGTTTAATAAGCGGTATACATTGTAAGTTGTACAGGCCTAGGCCTTTACACCTTTACATGTGGCCATGATAATTAGGCAGTTCAAAGTTTCTACAAAGATGTAGAATCGACACTTGGGAAAATAAAAACGCAGTATACTGTTTTGCTTGGCGAATTCAATGCCACAGTAGGCAAAAACAGGCTGGAGACCAGGCAGTGGACGACTTTGGCATTGATTTTAGGAATAGCAGGGTGAATTATTAGTTGAGTTTGCAGAACGCAAACCCTAAAGAATAATGAATGCCTTCTACAGCAAACAGCAGAACCGGAAGTGGACATCGAAAAGCCCTAACTGATGGGAGATTAAAAATGAAACTGGTTTCATGCTGTGTTCCAACCCTGGCATTATGCAGGATGTAGAGGTAATTGGAAATGCGCGATGCAGTGACCACAGGGTACCGAAGTAGTCTAGACTTGAAGAGTGAACTAAACAGGTCAGTTAGGAAGAAGTCCATTAATGAATTAGCGGTGAGAAGAAAGGCAGAAGAGTACAAGATCTCGCTAAAGAATAGATATCCAGCGTAAACAAAGCAAACAGACCTTAATGAAAAACCAATGAACTAAAACTTCGGAGATAATATCAGTGAGGCCACGGTAGAAGAAGTCGGTAGGATGGTTAGAGAGGATACTGATAAAATATCTAAGCAAACGAAAGATTTGATTACGAAACACCAAAGTATGAAAGCCCCCAACCCAACAGAAAGGAAGAAACTGGCACCGATATCAAATGTAATCAAGAGGTGCAAAATGTCCGGCAAAGGAAGTATAACATGAAGCAAATTGAGCATGCTGTGAAGAATGATGGTAGTCTTCAAGCTGTCAAGAGGAAATACCGCATTGGCAAGAATCATGTGTATGCGCTAAGGGACAAGGCTAGAAATGTCATTACTAATATGGACAAGATAATCAAAGTAATCGAGGAATTCTATAAGGATCTATATACACAAGCTGAAGTAGTCAGACGAATAAAGAAATCAGCATTAGGGAAGAACATTCAAACGTTCTGCCAGTAAGGATGGACGAGGCTAAGATAGAGGACGCTAAGGCATTGAAAACTTACAGACCAATCAGCCTAGTATCCTTTATGCACAATGTATTTACTGAGATAATCGCTAATAAAATCACGTTAATCTTAGGCTTCACTAAACAAAAGGATCAAGAAGGTTTTCGGAAAGGATCTCTACCAACGATCATATTTATACTATCACTAAGGTGATACAGAAATGCTGGGAATATAACCAGCTCATAATACGTAGCACCCATTGATATACGGGAAAGCATTTGACTGAGTTGAAACCTCAGCGCTCAAGCATGAATTGCCAAATATTTATGTAAATAAGCCATAAATGAAAGGACTGGAAGATATATCGATGGTGGATGCACAGCAACCATAGTTCTCCGTAAAGAAAGTAATAAAATTTCCATGAAGAAATGTGTTAGGCAAAGAGACACGATCTCGTCAGTACTATTCACAGCTTGCTTAGACGAAGTATTCAGATGTATTCAGAGGCTTGGAGTGGAAGCAGATAGGGACAAGGGCTGATGGAGAATACTTCAGTAACCTGCTATGCGCTGATGCCATTATTTTGCTAACTCAGGGACAAACTGCAAATTATGATTGTTGACCTAGATGGGAAAAGCCGAAAGGTAGTCCTAAAATGTATACGCAGAAGACTAAAGTAATATTCAACAGCCTCGGAAAGGAACAGCAGTTTACAATAGGTAGTGAAACACTGAAAGCGGTAGACAAATATGTCTACTTAGGAGAGATATAGTGACCGCAGATCCGGACCATGAAAAGGAAACAACGAGGAGAATAAGATTGGGATAGAGCGGATTTGGCAAGTACTAGCTGATTATGACTAGCAGCTTACCGGTATCCCTGAAAGGAATCTCTTGCCAGCACTCACCTATGGGGCTTAAACGTGGAGGCTAATAAAGAGGGTTCTACTTAACTTTAGATGAGAGGTATTAAAAAGACGTGACTCCAAGGGAAGGAAAGAATATGAGGGGACGGAAGAACGTTACGTAGGCGGATGAGGTCAAGAAGTTTGCAAAGGTCAAGTGGATGCAGGTAGTACAGGACCGGGTTATTTGGAGGAATAGGGGAGAGGCCTTCACCTTGCAGTGAGTGATGATGATGTCTTTGACTGCGAATGGATGTGCGTTTTTGGATGGATATGATTAGTTGTTGGTTATTGCGAGTTGTTACGAGTAGTTGTGAGTGTTCGTCGGTTATTGTGAATGGGTGAACACTGTTAGAAATCCACAATGAGCTGACTGAAGGCATCACTGAATGCGGCATGTTTGGCTTGGTTTATGGCGATTAAAGTCTCAGAACGACTCATACTATGAGGGCCGTCATAGATGAGGGTTCTCAATAATTTCGACCGCATCAGGCTTTTTAACGTGTGCAGTGTGCACACAGTACACAGGCATCTTGCGACCCTCCACTATCGAAACGTGGCCTCCGCGGCCAGGATGGAGTCAACAGCGGCCTGCAACTAAGCATATTTCAAAGGGTCCATGAAAAACTGTTGACTGAAACGAGAAAACACGCGCAAGCAATATGCACCCCATCAATCCTCTTCACAACGAAATCATTTTTAAACTACTTTCTATAACACCGAAAATATAGACGGTCGAAAATGAGCTCCTCCTCTCCTTCTCGACTCAAAGCATGGCTGCGAGCAAGAAAACAAAATCCAAGAAAACAATTCGTAATGGCGCCTCAGCGCGCCCCGTCCCGCCAGTGTCACTTGAGAACGTCCAATGAATCGGCGCACCCATAAATCCTTATTGGAACTATAATGGGAATGAAGCACGCGGATTCGTCCGCCCTAATCGTTTGCGATTGGACCCCAGGAGACACTTTAAAAGTTATCTGCTGGTTATAGCTCTATGTCAAGCTGTTAATTCGACTCCAATGCTCACAAGACCACCCCTGGTGTTTCTTGCATTAGAATATTACCGCAATCGTCGTTTCATGGCCAATTTAATTACAGGGCTGCGCACTTACTTATGGGTGCACTCATGTCCACTCAAACTCACATTTGTGAGTGTGAGTGCATGTGCTTATGAATGGATGCGATTGTGAGTAGTTGTTTTGTCTGAATAGGAATGAGTGGATGCGAACTGTCATGAGTAGGGTGGGTGTGATTAGGCGTGAGTGAGCGAGCCATCCCTCATGTTGCAGACATATGCTTGAAAGTGACAACAAGCTAATAAATAATAATGCGCCTGAAGGAACCAGTCGAAATGCGACCATGGCATCGACAAAGGTGAAAAATGAACTGAAATAAAACAGTGCATCTTTAACAACTCCAGGCTGACACGGACGGCATTATTCAGAAAAGATTATAAATAGTAAACATGTATTTTTTTTCGGAATATTCGGAATAAATACCAATAAAATTAATATATATTCTTTTTCTTCGCAACTGTAATGAACTCTCGCAGTCCTAAAATGATTCTTCCTTTTTTTATTAATATTTTTGTGCTATTTATGCTACCTTAAACATTCTTTTTCGGCACCATGTTAAATATCTTAATGTATTTGCTACTCGAAGATTTAGAATTTCCTGCATCGCGTATATGCTCAGAAAAAAAAAAAGGGCAGTTCAAGTGTCACTTTTTACCGTACTGTACTGCTATAGTACATATTACTTTCCTGCTACTTTAACCTACCTGTGTAACTCAGTAAGAAGAGTGCGTTTTACTGTTTAGCCAAACGTTAAGGCGAACGTTATTGTGGAACCAAAAGGTGGGGGGCAAAGAGGGTGGTCAGCAAGTTTCAAACAGCAAGCGGGCCTTCCAATGTAGTATCGTCATCACCTCAGGCACGTCGTCTTTCATAGAAGACACCGAGCGTGGATGCCATGCTACAATTACATCGAGGTGAAAAAGGAGGCATCCTGCCGACTCATGGAGTAGACGCAAAGAGTTCACCCTAGCAGGGCCTGAGGCGGTCGACATGCATCGTTCCACGCCTGCGACGACGCACATCCTGAGGCAGCACAGGTAAATCAATAAGGCATATAGTTCATATGAGAAGTCTGGCGAATAAATCGGTACAGACAATTGTATTTCGAAGCGAATTTGGTAAGGAGCCGGAGGTGGTTGTAGGAAACCATGACCACAAGAGGGAATCCGCGGAGAGAACAGCGCGGTTGTGAGCGCGAAGGCATTTATGGTTGCACTGGTTTTATGAAGATCGGGCAAGCTAGCAACATTCTTCAGCCCATACGCGGCTGCTTGAGAAACTGTCTTCGATTCGAATTCATTAAGACGATAGAGGAGTACTGTGCGCATTATAGAGGCAGGCTCACGGCCGTAAATATGAAGAAGCCGGTCGTGTTCTGTGCGGCGGTGTCATAGGCATGCGTAACGCAACAGCTGTATTTTATTTACATTTACACCTATGTGTTATCCAAACAGTGGCCCATTTCTTACACATGCTACACATGTTCAGTCAGTGCCGAACTGCGTCTTCCTTAAGCGGTGAAAACCGTAGCGTTATGCTTGGAACACAAGGATAACCTCCTTTCCAGGATGCCATTGAATTTTTTTCGCTGATTCGTAGAGTTATTCAAAGCGGTCAGCACAAAACAATTAGTGAAGAAAATAACTTTAACTTTAAAGTTTTCTTAGAATCTAGTGCTAGTTGCTGCGTCTGGCCACAATATAGTGTCACCTAAGGATCCTTCGATATGACCTGGCTTTGAAATCGAAAGATTGGCGATGTTTCGGCGGGTGCTACTGCTTCTTTTCTCTTTGACTTTTTATTTCTTCATTTGCTCATTAGGTGATGGACATGCTCGACAGAAGCTCAGACTTCAGGTCAAATTTCGGATTGTGGCAGCTTGTCTCCAACTGGCGATGTTCTCTGATTAGGTCGATTGACGCACGCTTTCCTAATTTTTTTTTGCAACAGCAAGGGCATGATGATTTTGTATTGACGTCACAATCACCCATATCTGGCACTTGCAAAGCGCTCAATTATCGTGTTGATAACTGGCGTGAAGATAGAACCAACGAGAAAAATATGTAGTGAAGCTCATTTCACAGTTGAGGAAACATTTGTGACGCTCATACTGCAATCGGTGTCTTCGTTAATCACTAAAGATCTGAACAATACGGCGGATTCGGCACGCTGCGGACGCCACAGAGTAAGAATATCAGTTTGAGATAAGCTACTAAAAAGGAATGTGACTTAATGCCCTAACCTTACTGGCACCCAACCGGGTTCGCGTACACAATAGAAGTTATCTTTTATTCCATATGTTTGCCATTAGGCGAAGTGAGAAAGAAAGAAGGAATGTGGGAGAAAGAATTACCCAATGTAACTGATTCGGTATTTTTTCCGAAGTGGAGTTTGAGGAAAGGAGTGTTTAGAGTAAGCACTGGCTACACGAAGTCTGATATTTGGCACAACCTTTCGTCGCTAATAAGAGAATTCAATGGATGAAATCTTCGGCTTTCTCTTTTTTTTTTTTTTTCACAGACCGTACTATGCAGAAGAGTTTGTCATGAACCGTAGCCATAACAGCACTCACGGCAGCAAATATACAGACAAAAATTAGCAGTGGTTTAGCTTGTGGTTAAACCTGGAGTTACGCGAGAGCTACCTGCATAGCTACGCTTAGGTTCGGCTTCAAAGTAAAGACAAGGCTCTCGCACATAGTTGTTTACTTTATGGTTTCACCTTTATTTATGCCATAGGGGAATCACTTCACGTATGAACACCCCTTGCCTCTCGTTGGTGACCATTCTCATTCGTGTGTAGAAGATTTCTAGCGGCATCGTCACTATGTCGAACTCCGGGATTCTTCTTCTTCTTCTTCTTCTTCTTCTTCTTCTTCTTCTTCTTCTTCTTCTTCTTCTTCTTCTTCTTCTTCTTCTTCTTCTTCTTCTTCTTCTTCTTCTTCTTCTTCTTCTTCTTCTTCTTCTTCTTCTTCTTCTTCTTCTTCTTCTTCTTCTTCTTCTTCTTCTTCTTCTTCTTCTTCTTCTTCTTCTTCTTCTTCTTCTTCTTATCCTTCCTCTTCTTCTTCTTCTTCTTCTTACAGGCACGGCAAAATGGCGAGACTGTGGTCAATGTAGCTCTCTCTACAAAATACAAAAGCGACGATGAACTCATTTCAGGACAGCATAACTGTACTCTTAAAAAATGATCGAGGAGCACGACGCGTGATGTCGGCTATGCCTAGCATCTTCCAATTGTGTAAAACGTTATTGCTATTTGAAGATTTAAGGAGTGAAAGTTTCCGCTTCTGTTTTCATTTTATTTCGCTTCACTGCTATGTACATACTAAAGTATTTTGTTGTGTCCATCTTTTAATTATTAGGAGTGTGACACAAGGAACGAGAGAACTCTTTGCTCGGGAACGATAGAAAGCATGGTTAGAATTACAAGTGCCCGCATTTTGGGATAGGTGAAAGCGAAATGGTCAGATTAGGGACAGGGACAGTAGGCGCTTAAGCAAAACTAGAGTTACCCGCTGGAGTTTAAAGCGCCACTGTCCAGGGTATAACTTTTTAAGCAAAGTAGCCCAATGCTTCGATCAGGTACCGAAGATAGTTTGTGCAAAATGCTGCAGCGATACGCACGCCTCAAAGCAGCAAAAATACAAATCAAAGATATCTCATGCTCTCTATTGGAAAACCAGCTTCCGCGTTCTCTACGCTGGTCAGTCGGGCCGTTAGGCTGACGTCAGAAGGCAACGACATCCATTGTTCCGTCTCGCTGACTCACAGATTTAGGATGGGCGTACACGACTAATTGTGTGCGCCAATCGCTACGCGCTTTTCCATCGCCACGGCCGGGCCATGTGCAATGAATGCAGCTAAAGTGAGGTCACTTTATTGCAGCGGCGCGCGCTCCCTCGCCCGTTTCGTTTTCACGCACGCAGAGTGCCACGCCCCCGTCAAACGCGGAGGAAGGGGAATTTGGCTTGCGGGGATTAGACGACCGGACAGGAGAGCGAAATACCTTTGCGAGAGAACGGGAGGAGAGAAACACGACATAATCGGGTGATTGCAGTGGCTGTAACTGCGTTATTAATTACTCTTTTCAAAAACATTTTACGGCCCTGCGTTCTGGTGGCGAAGTCTCACAGTCAGCGGGGAAGAAAATATTTTCGATCGGAGGGTGAACAGGAACAGACTCTCACCTGCTACTCATCGTTGCTGAGGCGTTTTTTAGGAAGTGAGCCCCGCCGGGGTGATGCAGTGGTAAGACGCCCGATTACTGTGCCGGAGTACCCGGGTTCGAACCCGACCTCGGCGGCTGCGTTTCGATGAAGGCGAAACGAAGAGGCGTCCGTGTGCTGTGCGATGTCAGCGCACATTAAAGATCCCCAGGTGGTCGAAATTACTCCGTAGCCCTCCACTACAGCTCCTCTTTCTCTCTTTCCACTTTCCCTCCCATCTTCCTCCCTTCCCTTACGGCGCGGTTGCGGTGTCCACAGAAAACAAGTGAGACAGTTACCGCGCCTTTCCTTTCCTATAAATAAATCAGTTTTTTTTAGGAAGTGAAAGGCGCGGTAACTGCCTCACTTGATTTCCACAGAAATCGTGAGACAGTTACCGCGCCTTTCACTTCCTATAAATAAATCAGTTTAAATAAATCAGAGCGAGAAGGACGCCAAGATAAGGTTGCTTTAAACAGTTATGTATGAGAGGGCAAAACCAAAAATGAGGGGTCGTATATTTAAAAGCGTTAGCGCTTACTTACACTTGCTGGTTTCTCATCCGTTTCGCCGTCATGATTCGCCAAAGCCACGTGACCGAGCCGCTCCCCCCACCCGAGGGAGGCCTCGCCCGACAGTGAAGACCAGTGTCGCCGCACTGTAAAAAAAAAAAAAAAAAAGGAAGTTGATGTAAATAGGGTACAGACCGAGCATCACCGCTAGAAGGCAGCGTATGACCACTAACTACGTACGCGATAGCGAGAAGTGCCCTTAGACATGCCTTTCTTTTATTCATTTCCGTTTTATACAATCGACGAAGCAGAGCTAAAACGACCCACTTGGGCTACTTGTGCAGCACAGCGACAGTAGAAAGCATTCTCGACAAATTTTCCATATTTGAATCCTTGGCTTTATATTTTTTGGTTGTGCAACACTGCTTGCATGAAAAAACGCCAAGAATCTTTGTCATGGTCCTGATTTCGCAAATGAAAGAGCGACGGGCGTTCTACTGCCTGCTCCAGAGGGCAACACTACAACGCTCACATGACCCCAACTCACCCGGACACTTTGAAGCAGCCACGTGCGTAAAAACGTTCTCAGGATGATTACGATACTCTCTAATGCGAAATTTGAGCACAGCTGTTTAAGCGGAATTTGAGGCATGGTCATATATGTATGTATGTATGTATGTATGTATGTATGTATGTATGTATGTATGTATGTATGTATGTATGTATGTATGTATGTATGTATGTATGTATGTATGTATGTATGTATGTATGTATGTATGTATGTATGTATGTATGTATGTATGTATGTATGTATGTATGTATGTATGTATGTATGTATGTATGTATGTATGTATGTATGTATGTA